>NC_134365.1:117890742-118579909 GCF_035582795.1 Mycteria americana
CACTATTCAGTGCTTTGACAACACAGCTGGCAGTATTTCCTAAAACTACATAATTGAAGAAAATGTGATTATTTCCTGTTTGCTAGCAATGGATGGTTTAGCTCAAAGTTGTTTACCAAATGCTTAGTTTCATCTTGTAGCTATAATGTAAAAATCAGTATAGATTACTTTTTAAATGTAACTGATGCTGCATTAGCCATTGGCAATGACTTGCGCATTCTGCATCAGAATGTTTCATAGTATTCACCTTATGGGCTCAGCTTTTCAGTATATATTCTCACAGGTCTGGGGTGGGTTTTTTACTTTATTCCCAAGTAGGATGAAAAGTCAATTGTTTTACAACTGTAAGAAGGTAGGTAAAATTTTCTCCATTGTTAAAATATCCTTTCATATAAAAGTATGGGTTTGATATTTTCTTCTGATGTTTGCTTTCATTATGTGAGAGGTATGTAGTGGGAGTGCATAGGAAGCTGAGAACAGGAGATGAACTTAAGTGAGTTTAGAGAGTGAGCACATCTCCCTAACTATGTATTGATCTGCCATCTGAAGTGCTTTCTGCTCCCTGCGTTGTCACAGACGTCTTCAGCAACCTGAACGAAGGCCGTTCATCTCTTCGGGCCTGAATTTCCTTATTGGTCTAAGCGGGCCGCGGTCCTTCCCTGCCTTATCAGCACATGGACGACTCCTGCACACCACAGGCTGGGAGAGGTCAAGTACCATATTAACGAAGACTGTGTAAGTGCTTGAGGAAATGGAAGTACTTTGTATGCTTAGCATTACTGTTCCAAGTTCCCCGGCTTGACAAGGAAGCATGCCTTGAATGTTTTACCCTGCAGTACCCCTCAGGATACTTTTTTCCTTGACCCAAAAACATCCCCTTTTCAAATGAAATAGTGTCGATACAAAAAGCCAAGTTAATATTTTTCATTTAATCATAGATAGTTACATTTATTATTTAAAATTCAATCCCTCAGAAAATCATAAAGAAAAGGATTATGGAAGTGTATTGATGCTTTCTCACTATGTCTAGATATGATTCCATTACTGAAATCAGATTTTAAGATTATATTAATTTTAAGTGGACAAACTGTGGCACTTTCAAGCGTGTTTATTAGACACTTCCTGCAAATATTCTGTATCAAACTGTCTCTAGTTGCTAACGTGTGGAAATTGCAGCACCAAAACTGCTGATTATTTTTTCGACATCTTGACTTCAAAACATCAGTTTTCTTTTTGCTTCTAAAATATCATTAACAATTTATTATGTATGAATTAATATCTGCAATGTTTGGGGCTTCTTTAAGCATGTATCCTTTTGATTTGTCTTGCTACTAATATTGTAATTAATCAGGAGATACAGTTGTCAAGGGTACCGAAGATACTTTGATCTCAGCTGTAAAGGACATCTGAGGCAAGGCAAGATTATTCCTGATCAAATAAGGGACCTTGAAATAGATTCTGTGATGGTGCTACTCTAATGGGAAAGAACATTAGTTTCAAAAGTGTAACTTAGTGCAAGCGAAAATTATTTTTATGATTCTGAGAATATGTAGCTTTAAATGTCAGGAAAAATAGACCAAGAATTGCTTCTTCAGTAACTCTTCTGTCAGTTTTGCAGGGTCTGTGAGACTGCTTTGAAGTTGCAAGAAAAGCTGTATTACTTCATTCATATTCAGTAAGAGACAAAACCGAGAGCAAGCAAGGTAAGTAAGTGGAAATACAGGCAGTAGCAGTCACGTGTAGCCTGGGTAAGAGACTGAAGATCTACCACAGGTTGCCAGCCCAGATTCAGCACTGCAGCATATATGATGGAAGTCCCTGGTACAACTCTACTGCAGCTGGCAGCGGCCACCAGCTCAGAGTCTGGGATTTCAGGACACACAATAAAATTTACCTGTTGCCCATCTCCTCGTTCAGGTTTTTTCCAAACTGCTTTGACACATCTGTGCTGCTAATTCTGTGACTCTCTTTGGTGGCCCATTTTCAAGTCTGCAGCATTCAAGTGTCTTATTTTACAACAGAACAAGATAGCAAGCCAATATAGGATCACATTGTTAATGTAATCTCACTAGCAGTTACTTGTATTACAAGGAATTTAGGAGACTAAATTCAAGATTGTTAAAACATGGTAGGTAGATTATTCTACCTTTTTAACTGCACTTAATGGGAAAGGTTAGCTTCATTCTGCAGGTAGACATTGGTGTTAGTTAAAAATTTGTGTAAATAATCTTTTAACTAAACTGTTCCTAATTAATTGCACGCAAATAAGTACCTTGGGCCGAAAACGAAATGTAGCTGCCAAAGTTTTCAGAGGCAATCTGCACTCACCATAAAATGGTCAAGTTTTCACTCTTACTGACCCCTTGTTGCTCCACCTCCATTACGGATGCTCAAACACCACTGAAAATGAGGCTGCATTTATCTAGGTAGGTGAATAGAAATGTAGTCACCCAAACGGATACACCTTAGTCCTAATAATCAGGGTCCTTTCACTACCTACTAAGCCCACAAAATTGCATTTCCCAATATTTTCTAACTTACTGTTACATAATTAGAGCATGAGTTTTCATTTTAGCTGGAGTTTCATATATATAAAGACAACACTAAAACCTTCTGGCAGACCGAAACCTAACAAAAACACAGGGAAGCATCAAGAACTATAAAAATCCAGAAAAGGGACTTATTTATAGAATAATGATAGTAGTATTGGTACACCGATACTAAGATGCGAGTGAAAATACACAGGCGTTTCCAGTGCATAGTCAGAATTAAAATAATGGAGGCATCTTCCTCCATAAAGTAACAGCTGTAAGTTGTTTTAGATCTTGGAAGGATGAATTGAAATTCATCCATTAATGTCTAAAGAAAACGTTAACTTTTTTTTTAAATGTTCCGGCTAACTTAACATGTGTTACTTATCTGTTTCTTTTCCACAAACCTCATTCTCCGAGTGCCGAGATCCACGTCCCAACCATTGGAACCAGAAACCTTCAACAAGTGTTCAGTTGCAAGCTCTTTTCCACAAATGCACGCTTTATTTTACCTAGGGACATAAAAGGGCTTGGAAGGCACCGGCTTTCTTGTAGAACTGCAGCAATGCTCAGATACAAACATGCTCTCAGCTACCAGATAAGGGTGTCAAAACAATTGAAAAATGGCTGAGTTTTCCTCCATCACCGTTAACTGAAAAAACACAGCTCCCGTTCCTGAAGACTAAAGGTGTAGATTTCCAAACAGCTGACACTGTGAAACCGTAAAAGTTACGTCACGCTGATCTATCCTAATGGATACATAGAAAAACCATACATAGTAGAAATTAGCTTTTCTACTCTGTTTAAGAGAAATATTCTGCACCATCAGAGCTGTCAGAACTTCCAGGGGTGTGGGATAAGCCAGCTGCTGGAGATAGAGGACTTGAGAAAGTGAGCAAAAGCAATGGAGTAAGTTCCCACATCATGAAGGTATTCTGTTGAAGAATTTATGGGAGGCTTGAACTTTTGGGAGGGTCAAGGCAAGGTGGAAAAGCCAGTAGTGGTTGTGTTTTAGAGGCAGATCTTATCAGGACATTGGGTAGTGCTTAAGGAGAAGGGCTGGGCCAGAAGGGCTAAATCCTACGGAAAGATCTAGGTGAGGTTAAGACCTGGAATAAACTTTTGGAAAACTATTATCCAATAACTTTTTATCCCAGGCAATAGTGAGGAAATCCTACAAAACTTTCCTCTCGAGTACTGGGATCATAGGGGCTATGCCAACACGGGTATTGCATGAAGTACGTGTGATACTGACCTCTGTTTCCTTATTCCCAGTCAAATCCCTCACACCATTCTTCATACATAAAACCACATGCAATCCTAGCAACAATAGGATATATTTATATAATTTAGAAATCTTTGTCTGAAGTACCCAAGAGATCAACTGAAACTTCAAAGTATAGCGCGCTCTATACACTTCAATGTAACTAAAACTGGCCTTGCTTGATTAAAAACAATTAGGTTGTGCAATCATTTGGCTCCATGGCTTTTGAAATACAGGATGCTGGGCTACATAAGGGACAGGATGATTTTGAGCTCTAACTGGTCGAATCAAAGAACATCGTTTGCTGTTACAAGAGCACCTTCTACTGCCTGTGTAATGGCATTGTGTTAGGAATGCTAAATCTTAAGACAGGTCCCTCTGAACCTTCAGTCCCATCAGTGCCTTCCTAAGAACTTTTAAAGGATGATCTCATGTATAATGTGGCAAAGGAAATTATGTAGATTTCGGAGTACTTGTATTTTTAGAAATAAAGATTCTTTGAGCTTCAATTCAAAATCCCATATATTTCCATGCTTATACTCTCTGATCCATAGAGATGCTTTCCCCACTTTGTAATAGATTGTACTTATGTTGAATTTCTAGGTCCTGTTTCAGTTCATCAAGTATGGCTGTTAGCACTATTTCCAACTTTGCTGGAGTGGGGTATCACATAGCTCACAAACCACCTATTAATCAAGCAGTACTTTTAATTACAATATGTTTCTAATATTTAGGCATATGAATTTCACATTCTCAAGGAACAACAGTGTCCTGCCAAACTATGCACTAAAGGAACTCTAAATGTTGTTTAGCAAAATGCTACTACAACCACCAGATACATTTAGCCATTACAGACTTATCTGCCAGGGAATACTGGAGCTTTTCCTTCTTTTTTTTCTTTGTTTTGTCCTGTATCCTCTTGATAAATCTGCCCAAGTTAATACTGAGTATCCTCACCTAAGTGTCTCTTTCAGGGGAAAAAATATCCATTCATGAGCTGCATGTTAACCATTACATTAAGCATTAAGCAATTGCAATATGACCCCAGAAAGAAGCTCTGACCTTAATAAACCTCATGGACACTAAAAGGGATGACTCAGCAATTGAATGCAAAACAATAGGCTACAGAAATCATCCATTAAATCATTTAGTGGTGACAAATTTCTGTGCCTTGCAAAAGACTTGCGTACATCATGTTATTTCCAGTCTTTCCGTGAGTTAGTTACCTGTTTCTCCACTAATATCAGGAACCATTGCCACAAAAAACTGCGTACTGTAGGCACTTGTGCTAATGGTTAACACCCTCGCTGTTCCCTCAATCACCAAATGATTGCCATTAGGTAAAGGAGAGGCTGTATCCTCTTCCAAATCTGTTCAAGTTTTCTACTGTACCTCATAATTCCCCTCGATTTCATCCTGATGTATTTCCACCTCTGCTCTTGACATTTCCTCTGCAAGGTCTCTGACACACACACACACAAAGCAATTTTCCCCAATTACACCTGCACTTCCCTTGTGATCTGTTCCTTCAGTGTCCCCTCACCCACACAGTGTGACATCTTCCCAGGGGAGGCTGGTTTCACCCCCCAGGCACTTTAGGGGATGAGTTGCTAAGTCTGCAGAGCCTGAGCTCCTTTCTGAAGGGGACTGGAGGGAACTGCCAGCCAACATTACTGAGCAGCAACTGGAGGAAGAGGACGAGGATGCCGACATTTTGAAGAAGGGCCCAGCATCCTGAATCGGTAGAAGCCTTTATGGGCCACCTCTTGAAGGTAGACTTCCACTTACAGGAAATAATACTTTCAAAGACACTGAGTTCCAAATGTTTCCTAAAAAACGCCCACTCCATTTCAGATCCCCCTCTCTGCCAGTTTGTATAGAGATAACCTACGCTTTTTTTAAGGATAAATCTAAGGAATCTTGAAAAATCTAACCCAGGACTCTGTTCCAAACGGTTCCTATTTCAGCCATGCTATGCAAAAAACAGCCTACACAAAAACTCAAAGAGCTTAAAAACTAATATGCATGGCCACCTGCAAACAAGTAAAGAAAAGAGATTTTTGTTCTCTTAGAAAACCCACTTGGGACTGGCACTGCGATACATCTATCTGATTCTGGTTTTATTCTGTCGTCTTTGAAGGTAAGGCTTCCAGGAGCTGTTCCATGAATATTCTCTCTAACGATGTGCATAAGCGCTTGGAGTTTATTGTATTGTTCAATCAGGATGCAACAAGATAGCCTTGTGCATATGCTACTGTCATCCCTTTGCATAACAGTGCCCCAGCGCACCTGAGCACTAAATGAGAAGGCTAACGAAATAATTTTCAGAGATGAATATTCAGCAGAAATCTTAGCACCTCATTTTTTGCATAATATTTTCCCTTTTAGCTTTTCTCCCTTTTCTAAGAGTGTCTGGATAATATAAAACGCTTGCAGTTAGGCTAATTCTGCTCTTGTGTGAGTGAATTCATTTTGACATCATGCTAGACTTGGCATCGGTTTTGGGTACATACCACTGGGGACAGGTGGAATTTCAATAATAACTCTTGTCTCCTTGGTTGTGTTATAAAGCTAATCTGTGGAATCCAAGCAGATGAAGCAAAAGTGTGCTGAGGTAAATTGTATTTTATAGAGACTGAACTTTTTTATTATTGAGTATATATCTTAAACCCTATAGACGACTCTAGTTTTACCACTTTTTACGTCGTGAATCATACAGAATAGTGATTTGCTTTTATAACACTTATTTCCTTTGCCAACTTCTAAAATTATGTTGTAAGAGCCCGGATATAACAAGAATTTTATAGAACATTTGTGGAATAAAAAATTTGAGGAATTACTGCAGTTTGTTTATTTATTTAAAATGAACTGCAGTATAAAGCTAGTTACACTGCACTTAAAATATTTCCCCATATGCTCTTAATAAATAGTGCTGCTGCACTACACTGGTATGAAATGGATGAGGGTAACCATCTGGGGCCATTTCTCACACAAAGGGAAATGGCTGAATAATTTCATTATTTAACATGACTGCCATAATTAGCCAAGATGTAGCATAGTCATATAATTACTCCAAATATAGACTTTTTGAGACTTCGAAGAGCTTGGCTGGCTGTTCGTAAAAATAGTTTCATCCCCCCCTCCCACAAGCAGTTTAGCAATACGGGCTAGCGGCCGCTCCGCTCGGTCTATTTTTGCCCCCGTGTGTTTGTGCATTGTGTGTTGACAACTGTAGCATGTTTGTACTATAAACCGTGCTTTGAATGAGGGCTTAAATCTGTTCAAGTTTTCTAATGTGAAAGGAATGTTGGCATGGCTAGAGAGAAAAAGAAACCCTTTTAAAAATCTTCCTGCATGAAGAAAGAAACTTTCTCCACAGTAAATGTGATGTGAATAGAACAGAAGGACTAATTGTTTTCCTCTTGTTCTGGCACATATGTTGTGAATCGGGTGTGACCATATTTAACTGCAGCATCTATTCAAATTGGTAGCAAATAATTAAGCACTAAATAATAGTTTTATTTGGGAAGGAACTTTTGTACAGCCCTTGCTGTAGATTTCAACACGTACTCCTCCAGTGGAACGCTTTTTCAGAGATTATGCCTTAAAAGACATAACATACATACATAGACACACCGAGCAGGTACCCTAAGTGACAGACATGATAACCATCTTTCACTGTAGGTTACTGCAAGGAGTAATCTTTTTTCTCTGTGTCTTTGGTGGAAACAACAAGGAGTCACAGGCTTGAACTGAAATGAAAGCTGCTTAGGATAGGCACTTTGAAAAGTCCTTTCTAATTTTAAGGAAAATGTAGAAGTGTAGTAGATTGCCTAGAAAACTATGGAGCCTGCATCACGGATATCTTTAAGGACACACCACGTAGGTATCTGTCAGGAACAACCACAGTGCTTTTGATCCTGCCTTGGACGGAGGGATGGACTGCCTGCTCCCCTCAGGTGGATGGAAGTGGGTGTAATGGTAGATTTAAGCATCTTTTCTACTTCCTCACCAGAAAATGGGTCAGAGAAGACCCCTGTACAGGCCCTAACTCTACAGGCCTGCCCAAGACTCGTCTGTGTCAAGTGCTCCACGTAGCTTTGAATCTGCTCAGCAGTATGTGTAGCCCTCCCTCACTGCTCCCTCCACCCTCCATGGCTCCTGTGCACCCGAATTTGCAGGTGGTCATCCAGAGAGAGCCCAAAGCTGTCCTTCCCTGTGCCACAGTGGCGACGGACCTGCTCTCCCACCATCAGGAGGGGAAGGTTGGAGTACCTATTCTGGATGGATGCTGCTCAGGCCTTTGGCAGGTAATTTTGGGCAAGAGGAGCTGGTCAGACAACAAAACACTTCCTTCCGTCCCTTGTATGTACTGGAAGAGAACGCAGTGTATTAGGAATATCCCTACATATCTGCCCTGTTCTTATGCCCTTGTCCAGGCATCTGCCCTTGCCCGCAGCCGGAGACAGGGATTTGATCCAGGGAGTTGACAGTGCCTTCAGGCAAAGCCAGGGGCATCTTAGCCGGTAGCTGTGCCATGCCATCACCACCCAGACACCATCCAGCGGTATGGTCTTATGTGCTACAGGGGCGGCAGTGAACACCATGGGCTGCCTCCCCACATGCCAACATGCAGCTACCCGCAGCGCCCGCGCGCCCGTCCCACCACCGCGATGGAGGAGACAGCGTGGCCAGACTCAGTGCTCCACGGGCAGCAACGGCCCAGCAGTGATCGCAGCAGCTCTTCTCTACCCGGCCTGCTCACTGGGGAGATCCCCCTTGGCGGATCCCATCTGTGGGGCACCTGCAGAAAGCGGGAAGGGAAGCAATCCTGCTCGCAGGCTATCGAGCTCCTGCAAAACCTCCAGTCCCTCAAAGCCAAGGGGCGAGCTCGGTGCCATGCTGGCTCTCCATGGCAGAGGACATGCAGGGGCAGGCCCGCACCCCTGCTACACGTGGCACCGAAGGCGAGCAGCCATGTAACTGGTGCTGGTGGGAATGCAGAGGAGGAGGAGAAGAGTTACCAGGACTGGCTGCTGCTCCTCGGTCAATAGCTTCTGAACACTCAGAAACCCTTCAGCCCAAGCTTGCCTCTCATGTGACTGGGGACAGGGACAGGATCTGCACCACGCTCCCACTGGGCATGGCACCGTTCCCCTGGCCATCACCCACCGCGTTTGGGGTGAGGAGGAGACCCCCAAGCAGCATCTGTGCAGAGATGTCTAGGGGGCTGTATGGGCTCAGTCCCCCAGGAGGGAGCTGGGCGCCTGCGCTGGGTGGCAGACAGATGGGCTGTCTTTGATGGTACGCAGCGGCCGTACAGAAAGGCTCTCCCGCAGCCCACATCTCCAGGGGGACTGGAGCCAGACTTGCCATATAGATCCCTTCTCCGGAGCTATGAGCCAAAGGTCCCAGCTCCTCCATAATCCTCAAGCACTCCCCTCCCACGCCATCAGCTTTGCAGGAGAAAGGTACAAAATGTACAAAAAGCTGCACATCTACCAGGGGCACTGGCACAGGACAGTGGCGGATGTGAGCGGCAGGGAACGGGGATCCTGGAGGATCTCGCAGAGGGATGCAGCCTACACCCCGACTCACAGTATCCCCATCACGGCCTGGCATGCAGCTGATGAGGAGCTTCCAGTTTGGTTTCTTCTAAAGCGATGCCCATTCACAGATACCGAAACCCCTCCATATGTTGGATCAATGCATGGTAGAACAGAGGCAAGCAGTTCATTTTAAAACCCCTCTACAGCTCCAGAATAAATTGGTAGTGTGGATGCAGCCTTAACGCACAAATGTCAGGTGAGATTCTCTTTTATTCCTCTGAATCTTGTTTCTTATCATACTTTTGCTTTTTCTTTGTGTGACTTCCTCACAGCAAAACATGCTGAGCAAGATGATAATAGAGATGATATGAAACTTATCTGTACTGTTTGGAGCAGTCTGTCAGAAGCCATTAAACATTACCATTAACAATGAAGAAAAATATCAACATGAAGATCTCCAGACAAACTGCTTTTATTGCAGAGATATCCTTTACTTTTATGGCAGGTTTTGGTGATTTTAGAGTATATTGATTTAGTGCATCTTCTTCTTCCTTTACATGCGCATTACACATTTTAACTACACTAAAATAAAATTACAGTTGTAAAGTGAGGCATTCACAAGTTAAGGAATATAAAATTTAAATTCACCTAGGCAATTTTAATTCAATCCCCTTGTTAATCTATTAAAAAGACAATTATTCTGTCTTCTGCATCTTCTTCCTTCAATGTGTTTTTCAGTGAAAATCATCAAATTGCTGCGATTACTACATAATTATGCATAACAATCCTTTAAGCAAGGATTTGCAGGGACTTTGGAAAATCTCAGTTGGCACTAAGCTACTTCTGTCAGTACTAAATGTACACGTCATATATATTTAGTAACCTGAGCTCTTCATTAATATATTCCTTTTCTGCCAGGAGGAAAGAAAGACATCTCTGTTGAGATACTGAAACTGTGTATCTCATTGTCTGTTTGTCTAAATAGCTCTCCATTTCTAGAAGTCTTTTCAAGCTAGCTGCTGTTAATCAATAACCAAATATTTGAGGATGTTTGCTTCAGGTATGGGATACTGAGACAGAGCTAGAAAAGGGGTGAAAGGGTGAGGAGCCATGCATAATTTTTTACTTTTAGTTAAATCATTAATGTTTTTACCTGTATTGCTGACATTTCTAAAAATATCGCTCATATTCCAATGTCAGTGTGACATTAGAAAAAACATTTGAAAAAATAATTTTTAGATAAACTTCACGTTAGTGAAATGTCATAAAGTCAAAAGAGATATGAAGAAAAAAAACATTTCAGTTCATGTTATGGATTGGCCAAAACAATGAAGTTCTGTTACTTGCACATTTTCTTATTAATTTCTTTCAGTCTCCCTGAAAATAAGTAAAAATCTGCATCTTAGCTGGTAATCCAAGATGTACATCAAGCTGCTTGGTATATTAAAATGGTGTTGCAGGCTATTTGAGATGGAGAGTGCCTATTCCTTCCTTCATGTTCATCTACTCACTCTTCTTTTCCCAGCAGCCAGCTTGGCTGACCCCTGGAAATCTTCAGTGTCTTGTCCCTTGTTATGGCAACCAACTGCCACCTCCAGCATCCACTGCTGTCCCCAGAAAACAAGTCCTTACCTGATTTCAGCTGTTTTTCTGAACATCTTGCTGCTGACTGCAGATTTCCATCGTTACCTCATCAGACCATGGGGCTTCAAAAGATAAACTCCCTGTCGGTTCCTGACCTGTTCTCTTCCTTCTTCCCCTCCGTTACAAGATACCACGATTGCACTAAAACCAGACTTTTGACTAACTTCTGAGCTTCTTCTCGTTTTATCTCAGTAACATCCTCTTAGACCTAGAGAAAAGTCAAATTGTTTGTACTTTTCTATAATGAAAATGTAGTAAGAAAACTTTCAATAAAATGTTAACGTTTTAAAGAGTTTCATGGATTTTTGGGTGCAGCTTACGTTGCATGACAATAGTTCAAATGAAGGGTTTATAAAGTTATACATAGTGTGTGGAGAAAGATGGCTCTTCTCCTTCTCATTAAAAAGTGCTTTTGTCATAACACCAGTCCTTATAAAGTAACTGCATTTTGATGCTTTTTCTTCTCTTGGGAAAAACCACTTCTTCGCTTGCTCTGTCCACATCTGCACAGAGCCAGAAATTACATTGGAAATAAAACATTTAGTAGCTGGTTTATTTCTGTTTCTGGGGGTTTTTGCCTCTCCGACTGGCAGACCTGGGAACACTGGGAAGACATTGTGATCAATTGTTTATGGGAAAAAAAAATGCCTTACATCTTTCACTCGTTATCTTCCTAGTTGCTTAAAATACAGCAATTCCACAGCTTCTCATCCAATTTTCCTTAGCCAGAACACTGCTGGTAGGCAATGCAGGGCCTAGATTGGTAGAAAACTGAAATGAGAAAGTCACAAAGAATGGAAGACGATGAAGGATGCTGTGCAATTTGAAATTAAGTAAGATCTTGTCTCTTTAGCAAAACCATTTACAAACATGCCAGTAATGACTAAGGGTTCAGAACACAGTGGGGTTTTTGGGGGTTGGGTTTTTTTTTTTCCTATTCTAATGGGTGTCCCATTGCTTCTGAGTGAAGAGCAGCCAGCTTCACAAGACCTGCAGGGAGCCCGCTACCATCCCAGGTGGAACAGGGGCTCCACAGTGAAGCAAACCAGGCCAAGCCTGGCCTCTGGCTGCTACCAGCATGACACAGAACCGGGCTGACATTATTCAGCCTGCCGATGACTGGGGAATTCCTTTTTCCCTACTCCAGTTATGGAGTGCTGGAGATGCTCATGGTCGGATGAAGAATAAGCACCCTTGCCCAGGTACGACTTCTTATTGCGGCATTAGCAGCACGATAAATTTCAAATTTATCTTTAAATAAGATGTGTTGCACACAGCTATCTATTTGTGAGCAGTTTCGGGAGGAGGAACGCAGTCTAAGGCCCACTACATTTTCTCGTTCCGCCAGCATACCCCCGGTGCAGCGGGAGCCCCTCGGCCCACTTCTGTGCGCCCGAGAGACTGAGCTGGACTTCTTCAAAGAGAAGTGTAAACTTGTGCACTTTGTACCCTGCCAGCACTGAGTTTCACCCGAGAAATGACCCGCTTCATTCCCGCACCCCTCCTTCGGGTGCGCCGCTGTGCGCCGTGCTTCTTTCCAAGCACCACATGCAAGGCAAGAGGCAGCCTGCAAATCAAACGGGTATTTTTATAAAGGATGTTCCATACGCCCTATTTGAGGTTATACAGCTTCTGTTCTACAGGAGGGTGGTCTGCACTATAATAATTCGCCTCCTTGGCCTTTAAAGCCTTTAATTTGCAAAGAAAAGTGTCTTTGCTTAAATAAATTCTACAGACATTAACTGACACAGCTAAAGTATTCTAGGATGTCTTTCTACTCAAATTCCTGGTTTCTTGTTTGTTCACTTTTGGAGGGAAAAGGAAGTTTAGTTAGATCCAAATTTAACAGTAAGAAAGGCCTTTGACACCATGAAATATTTATGGCTGATTTCAGTCATGGGGTTTGTGTTGTTTCTTTGTTTTTCCAGAACTGCCAGTTCAAACAGCTGTAGAAAGGAGTATCATATCACTTATTTTTCTTCCTATTTGTTTCTATATCTGGAACTCTGGTGAAGTTCTTAGTGCTTGGAAAGGCAACTCTGGTTTATATACCATTATCAGGTGTATAAATATCACACCCTTAGCAGAGACAGACAAGGAAAAATGGTCTTCAGGAACAAACAGTAACATCAGCATTAACTAGAAAAATCTCATCTTCTAATTATAACTCCATATATGGCTATTTGTAAGGTCTTAGGCAAATCACATCTTCCCTCTGCCTCGTAATCTCCATCTATAAGCTAAGTGCAAGCTAAGTGCAAGAGTTAACTATGTGACAGGTGGGTATGGAAAAATAATTGATGAGCAAAAACCTCCCCACTCATTTTATACCTTCATAAAAGCATTGTTCTGATTTGCACCATTTCCAGTGAAAGGAGAATGAACAGTACTTTGAAGAATTACATCAAGACAAAATATTGTATTTGGCATTTAAGCTCAAAGTTGATAGCTGTTTTAGAAATGCCTGAACCAGACAGTCAATGCCAAATGCTACATTTTTCATATTCTGTAATATTCTTCAATAATTGCTCCAAGACCCATACAGAGAAAACAGCGCACAATGAAGGCTGTTACTAATACTTTGATCAAAGTCATATGATTTGCTTTTCTGATTTTTTAAAGTTTCAAAGCTGTTTTTGCTTTGTTTTCTGTTGTAAGAGTTCTCAATGCGAAGTACCACTTACATGTTCACCACAGCTCCTGAGGTTTGTACATGGGCTATGTAAGTACTAACAGTCAAGGTGGAGTAAATTTCCTGAGGATTAATGACCAGCTGGGAGGAGATGAAGGTCAGCAGCACAGCCAAGGATCATTAACCCAAGCTGGTCATTAATCTCAAGAATTTACCTCGTGCCAAGGTCAGTATTGTTATTTTAAGCTGGAAATGAAAAAAACATGGCCATGTGAATTTTTATTTGACAGATTTAACTGTAACATCTAATGTATTTTAGAAAAAATTAATTTTATTTGGGAGAATCACATTAGCTAATCAGACCACCAGCCCGCCTTTCAGTGTTTGACTAGTTTTGCTTTCTTTAACATATGCACTGGACTATGACAGGCAGAAAGGATTTATAACATTTTTCTTCCATGTGCAATTGCTGTGGACCTATTAAATAGTGGCCTTGTTTATGTATCTATTTACAAGTTTTGATTTCCATCCCAAATTTTATCTCCGAGAGCTTACTGACATCTCTCATAAAATATTTGTTTGACTGAACATCTGTTTGAGTTGTTAGAGTTTTGAAAGGGATGTTTCAAAAGATTGTTGTTTGTAAAGTGAGGGTATTATAGATAACTAGAGGGTGTCTACAACTTAGGGAGCATTTACTCCCTTTAGAAAGCAGTACTCCCTTTAGAAGAAAAATAAAATGGCAATTTTGCTATCTAACTAATATTCACATTTGCATTTATGGTCATCTAGTATTTAAATTAACACTGCCAATTAATCCTTTCTGTAGCTATTCATCCTATTTGTATGTCAGTACACATATGCTGGGCTTAAAACACTTTAGATTCTCCTGATTAGGAAGGATCCAGCCATCAGCTCAGCGCCATGCTTCATGAGGGCAGAGACCCCCCACACTACCCTGAAATAAGTCTCAAAAAAAGCAGGTGCTGCCAGTTCTTGTGTCTAGGCACCAAAGGTGCCCCAGGAGATCAAATGGCCCCCAACTCTTCTGGCACATTCCAATTTACCATTGATATAGGTGACAGTTGAAAAAAACATGTACAGACTCAGCAAAAGGAAAACAAATTGCAATTTATCTTATACGATACAAGAAATATTTAGATCTTTCTAAAGCAAATAACATTTTCCTTGTTTCAAGGTGGAGCTTGCCTTTTGTTTTATAATGTTTCTTCTTGCTAGAAAATTTGTCCCTGTGAGTTCCTCCTCAACATCTCAGCCTTTGCAGCTTTAAATCTCCACTCTTATTTCCCTCTCTGCTCCCAGATGGGGATTTGCTGATGAAAGGGACCAAATGGATCTTCAGTTGGAGTTCAGTCCTCCAAGTTTGCATGCAACTGTGCAACGGACGCAGATCCACACAGCTTTGACTACATTTGACCCAACTCACCACAGACCACAAAGTATTTTCCAATACTTCTTACAAACTTTAGCTCCACACTAAGAGACCAAAGCAAGAGTGTAATGTGCTACACAAAGAGAGCAGGAGTGACAAGGATCTGCCGCAGCAATTTTACTTGCTCAGCTATATCCTGTTTCCAGCTGAGGTCAATCTGCAATGCTTTAGAGCATGGCTCACCAACCAGGCACCTTGAAGATTTTAATACAATTCTAAATCACCTAATTTATTCTTACTGACATATGTTATGTCTCTACTTGTAACACATTTTTAGTATTTCCTTTAAAATATATTAACAGGTGTGCATGTGAAAAACGGAGGTTGTTGTTGCTGGACAAAGACTCAATTTGAGTGTAGTCCAATGAAAATTTTAACCATATTGTTACCATATTAGTTAACCATATTGTAACCAATGTTAACCATAGGTTACATTATGTAGCCTTACAAGCCAAAAAAAAAAAAAGTTCCCCAAATCTCACATTCCGATTGTAGATCAGACTAACTCAGCCAGAAAGAAGCTAATCTACAGGCTCCTCCCCACAATATATTTAGCTTCTTTCAATCATGCTTTTTTGTATCTCCTCCTTCTACTTTTCCTTAAAAAAAACAGGAAACATATTTAAAGAAAAGTCTTGATGTAAAGTTATTTGACAACCTGCATAACCCATGAAATACAGGATTGCTTCATTATTTATTAAGTGCTAGCAAATGTTTGTTGCTATGGAAAGCCATAGCAAATGTGGACTCCCATCCATAGTCCTTAGCATTTAACTAGACTATTTTGGTGGCAGTCTGATCTTGACTGCCTTGTACTGTGACGAAGTCCTTCATTATGGGCCAAATTTTGCTATTCTTTTTTTGACTGAACAATGTATGATTTCAGAAATTATTCTACTAAAATAGCCTTATGTGAATACCTGGGACCTGAACTTTTACAATGTATACTCATCAATCATCTAGAATATATGCAGCTATAGACAATATATATTTTGCATAACATTAGTGTCTTTTTCCTAACTCTGTCAAGATGCTTTATTTATAAAACCCTCAAGAAAATCTCTCCTCTGAGGTGCCTGATGACATATTCTATCCAGTACCTACTAAGCTTGCTACATCAACATCCAGCGTTTTGGTAGACAGCTGCCTACTCCCCCCCACCCCCCCGCTTTTGAAGCATGACTGTAATGGAGTATCAAATGTCATTATGAAAGACATTTCAAGGTTGTTTTGAAATTAAAATCCTTTTTAATATCTCTTTATTAGATTTTCATACTAAAATACACACAGGGAAAACTGCCACCCAAAACATAATTAAGTGCAGATTTTGTTTAGTTTCTTAATAGTCACACTTTCCTTTACTGGCTATATGAACACATTAAAATTGTCCAGGAAATAGTATAGATAAGCACATGCTGGCAAAATGTTCATAATATATCCAAACAAAAAGACAAAGAGAGACATAACATTTACAAATGCAAGAACCACAGCCTGCCTAAGCCGAGTATCAGTGTCAGTGTAATCAATATCCGCAGTGTCAGCCAGAACACGGTACACAAAGTCTTCTACAGGGAGGGTGGGTGTTTTCCCTGACATTTTTACAAGCATGTTGTATAATAAAGGACTCCCAAGCAAGTTTTCAGATGACAACTGGGAGGACCAGTTCTCTGGTGGAAGGACAAGAAGCAATGGACAGAAGTTGAAACAAGAGAGGTTCAGGCAGGATATAAAGAAAAACATTCTCGCCCTGAGGACAGTCAAGCAGTGGAATCAGTGAGGTTCGGCAGGCTTCATCTTTGGAGGGTTTCAAGACCTGCCTGGAGAAAGGCCTGAGCAGCCTGGTGTGATCCCAGAGATGGCCCTGCTTGGGGCAGGTGGTTGGACCAAAGACCTCCTGAAGCCCCTTCCCATCTGAGTGACTCTTTGATCCTATAACTAGAGGCTTTTTAATAGAAATAGATAAAAAGATAGAAAATATAATAATAGAAAAAATAGAAAAAGAAGAAAAAAAATAGAAAAAGATTAAAAAAAAAATCAGGTCAAACCTTCTTACAATGTTTGGTTGTTCTTAGGGAACAGTCCTTAAAGATGACTCAGTTCAAACTGAATCACTTTGCTTAGTGAGTTTCTCCTGGTACTCCTGGTGTAACCTGCTTCAGTGAGTCAACAGAAAATGACATTTTTTATACTAACGACTCTCAGTAGTCACTCTTAATGTAGAGTAACCCCATCAGAATTAAAACTAAGTGCATAATGTTTGAATAACCTGACCGTTCAATAAATCTTACTCTAAATGCCCATTTGCAGACAGCTGCTTTTCATTTGAAGCAAAAGGGTTAGCGTCTTTTCTTCCCTTTTCCTTAAATAAATTGCTTCAAACTGTTGGCTTCATTTACATATTTTGTAAATTAGTTCTATTACTTAATTATATACTGTGGAAAAAAAAATCTTTCTTGCCTTTAAGTTTTATGGGTTCCTGAGAACTCAAAGTTTCAATTTCTTCAGTTCATACAATGTAGTTTTCAGCATTCACTGCTTTAAAAGCTTCAATCACATTTTATCCTTACTCTCCCCTTCTCTAGCATTTAATCTATTCTCCAGAAAGTCAGTCTTTCCCTGGCTTCAACAGCTTTCCATCATCCATTTATGAGCTTCTTTACAAAACCAATACACAATAAATATGATTATATATGTATATAAAAATATATATATACATCATCATGTAACATATATTATGTATATACCATTTTTATATAATGCCATTATAGATGTATGTATGTTTATTATAGTATTTCCAATTTTATTTTCTCTCCTCTTCTAACCTAAGCTATTCCTATGCTACCTGTTGCATTTGTCAAAGAGATTTTCACTGGTTTTCCATGACAGTGATCAATTTTCTGGAAAGTGACAACAAATTTACTCTGAAATGTATATGGACAATTATAGTTGTTCTGTCCAGTTTTTCTGTCTTCTGTTTATGAACACTAGAGTAGCTATAACTCTGCTGAAGTCAACTGTTATAATAATTTAAAATATGTAAAGATTTAATCTGCTGTATTTATACCTACTCAGATGCCTATGATAAGCATGCCTACGATAATAACACCAAGATTGGTGTTTATTATAGTTTTTTCTAACACTGACTAATTTAAATAACCGACTGACTGTAGCGTTGCTGCTTCTCTATACAGTCCTGTACAATGTCAGAACTATTTCAAATAATTTCAGCACTTTGTCAACCTGTTTTTATCCTGGAAATTGAGCACATATTCTTTCATTTCCTTGTTAAATGTTCTCTAAGCCAAAAAGGAAGGTGTTATCTCTGGCTAGCTCATAGACTTTAATGTTCAATCAAACGAGGAGAGAAAGATTTAGCAACCAAAGAGCTTTCTTAAAGAGATGCAGGAAAAACTGTCCCTCTTGGGATAACTTCTGAATTTATTCAGTCACTTCTGCTTAGCTGTTCAGTAAGTTCTGTTTCACTCCAGTTCCAGTGGACTGACTCATATAGAAATTATCCACTATTCATGTAATGAAAGTGTCAGTTCAGCCTGAGTTCTGAAATAGGAGAGATTTTTCATCCTTTTTAGAACGTATCTGCTGAACATGTATCCTAGAAGATTTTTTTCTGTTGTATACAGCCTTGGGAGAAATGCCCTTCTAGCCAGTATGGTTTTCTCCTGTGTCACATTGCTCCCTGAAGATATATACATTTCATTGATAATGTAATTAAAAAACAATAAAAACCTCTGTATTATGTATGCATACATTCAAACCAGCTATTTCTCTGGCAAATTCCTTGACATGATCCTGCTGAGCCTGACCGCACTGCAATTTTGCTATTTGTAAGAGATTCCAAATCAACCCCTTACATCTTCCTGTAGGTGATGGTACGAGCTAAAATGTACACGGAATACAGCTACGTTTTAGACTATCACGAGCGCTGCTGACAGACTAACACGGTGATTAGAGTAATCCACATTATTTGCAACCTTTTCAAAAAGGACTCCTGATCTTTTATAATTGCCAAGAAGGAATATTGCCTTGTGACTGCACATCATTTTCCTGTTTTCTCTCTTCCTCTCTGAATTCTCCATTCAAAGTCTTTGGACACAAGAAAGCACACTCAAAACTAGCAGTCATGATAGAGACTTCTCTTCAGTATTTGGGCAGGCAGGAAGTAAGGGAATCTCTTATCTTGCTAGTTTGTTCATCAGAAACCAATGCAATAAAACATTTTTTAGCCTTATTTACCTCTAAAAACTAACAGTTTAAAATGGCAAGAAAAAGCAGAAATGCCCTGAAAACAGCTGAAGGAGCCAGTCTGCCTGCAGGCACTGCCTGTAGGTTCTTGGGGAAATCAGATATCATGCCTATCCACTGAAGGAGGCAATGTTGGTAACCCAGTTATAAAAGAAAGCTCTGCTACAACTCCACTGCTTGAGGTGTTGTGATTTAAGATGTAAATGTAAACTAAATTACTTGATCATTTGTGACTTAAAAATCCCAATTCCATTTTTTTGCATTAGCAGTAGGTTTTTCCTAGGTTTCTGGCCTACATCCAGTTAAAACAACTATATATGACTACTTACCTAAACATTCTCTTTCTGCTCAGTTGATTATGGTATTATTAATTTTCTCTCCCGAAGTGTTGAAATACTTTTGTACATTATTTAAAAGTTCCTTGCCTTCTCCCTGAGGTAGCTGCATTTCAATGATGAGTGATGTAATTCCTTCAATAGAATAGTCTGTAATTGGTTTGTAAAGTTTAGCATGCACTCTGGGATCTTTTCAGGAAGGGCTATGAACAAGTATCCATCATTCTTACTCTGTAATATGTCATCCTTGGACCTTTCCTTAGCAGGTCTAAAAATTCCACAGCTGTGTTTAAATATTACCATGCCACGGTATATTGAAGTAATGTCATGATGTAAGGGCAAGAATTGTCATCAGTCAGTAGGGAAGCAAGGAAGTGAAAACAGATTCAATCTATTCACCTTAGAAATACAAAAGAAAGAACAGTGTGTAAAAAACAGCATTGACTCATCCAAGAGTTATCTATGGAGAACAGGGAGTTGAAAAGTTTTATTGGAGCATAAACTCCAAGGCTTGGCTTTTGGTATGGTTAGGGAATTCAATAATATGATTAGAAAGGGAAATGTAATTGGGAAATGTGACACTTGGAAAAATAACTTAATTATCCAAAGACTAGAAATGAGTAATGTCCGAGTGTTCTCCACATCAACAGTAGCATAGTTCTTCACTTACTAGTCAGGGAAGCAGTAAAAAGATGATACTGCTTTTGACTTTGTTAAGTAATGAGTATGTTACTTCAAGGATGTCAAGGAAAATAACCTTACATGACTGACCATGGAATAATTTAATATAATTAAACAAAGGATAAACAAAGTAGGTCTGTAACTAAAACTCACTGTTCTAAAATGACAAGCTTTAATAATTAAGAGAATAATTGAATGAAAGAAATCAAACTATGGAAGGGATTTCAGGATGTGAATGTAAAAGAGGTCTTAATTCAGGTCAAAAGGGGATGAAAATATTTGATCGTGGTTAAAGGTAGAAGCATGGGAATGAATGCGTGCAGGAATAAGTTTCAAACCTAATTGGTTAAATAACCATCTCAAGCAAGATATTATGAATATGCAGAGCATCAAAAAGTAACAGAAAAAAAGACTGATCCATAAAAAAGTTATGTCTTAGAAGCTAAAAAATACAAAAAGTTATGTCTTAGAAGCTAAAAAATACAATGTAAAATAAGAATTGTTAAAATCAATTTGAAATAGTCTTAGTGAAGATATTAAAACACAGAGCAAAAAGGTTTGCATGTGTGTTCAAAAAGACAAGAAGGAAAGAAGCAGGATCTCTACCGTTAAGCAGGGATAACGATTAAAAACAACAGATGGATGACGATTTTGGCCATGATGGCAAAGGCAGTACATCTTGCTACATTACTGCAGTGTCTGTCTCCATTTTTAAATATGAAAAATGAAGCACAATGAATCTACTTAGACTCCCATGCAGCTTTTGATGTGATGTTACATGAAAAAGTATGAACTAAGCTGGAGATGATGGAATTGGCAGAGGAAACATGAGGTGAACAAGAAACTGAATAAAGGTTAGATAGTCATACATCATACTGAAAAGGAATAGTTATCAGGTTAAAAGTAAGTCACTAATGGTGACTTCCTGAAAGATCAGTCTTGGGGCTGGTTTTACTTAGTGTTTTTATCAATATCCTTGACATCATTCTGATGACAACACGGTCAGGAGACATCATGCAGGGGAAACAAAACAACAAGAACATGAGTAACAGGCATGCAAAGTGGACTAGTAAAAACAATAAAACGCTACGGAATTCTCACTTTGTAGTCAGTTATTTGGAAACCATTGAGGAAAAACTGAGGAAAACCAGCTGATCACAAAACGGCAAGAAACCACTTTTCTGAGGAAAATGCAAACATGATCCTGGGATGTATCAGGAAAGTTCCAGGAGAGATAATGAAGCCAGTAAATTCTGCAAAGCATCAGTAAGGCGTTACCTGGAGTATTTTGTACAAGTCACATTCAGGGTGAAGTCAGACTTGAATCCATACGCGGAAAGTCTAAAAGAGTGGTAAGAGAAATGAAAAGAATGTCTTATGACAGGAAACTTTTAAGAGCATGTCTTATTCAGTTAGGCAAAACAAAGGCTGATGAGAGGCTTCCTTTGTCTACAAATCCATCAAACAAAAACTATGAAAAGAACCGCTTACGCTTACATACTTGCCAGAAGACTGAGTATAAAACCTATCACCACTGCATTTAGGGTGGGAATTATAAGGTTTCTACTCATTACAGCACTAAGTGTTATAATAGCTTTTCATTAGAAATAGTGATGGCAAGAAACCTAGCTACTTTTAGGAAGATACTTGCTCAGTTTAAGAAAGAGATTATATGATGTGGTTGCCTGCTGGACTACATAGGTAAAGAGATTTCCTCCAGACCTCCCTTAGCAGTTCTGTCCTTGCAGTGATCCTGGTGGCTCCACTTCCTCAGATGCACCAAAACAGGAGTATTCACGAGTCCAGCAGAGGCCTACGTCTCTTCCAGGATGCGGAGGACCAGACACAGCCATGAAATGTTTGAGAAGTTTACGTTGGAGACCTCTGAGGGCTGACAGGCAGCTAGGAAGTCACCGGTTAAGCATCACAGTATGACAGGAACAGCACTGAATTTCAAATGGGATAGAGCCATACAGCTTAGTTAGTGTAAACAAATGGTTATGATTCCTGTCAAGAACAATTTTTCATCTCCATAAAGCCTAGTTTAATAACATGGCACAGGCACCACTGAAAACGGGAATATTAGCTTTCCAACAATTTCCCAAAATTGAAATAGAATCTGTTTTGGCAAAAACAGTACAGTTGTCTACCAAGAAAAACATTTTAGGTAGTTATATAAGCAATAAAAATAAATGTTTTATAAAATTCACCCAGAAGGACTTATAAGTATTAAAAAAACCAATAATAATTAACCAGATTTCATGAAGTATGAAACAGCCAAAAATAACAATCAGTACAGCTGAAGATGGTGAAGTCATTTCTTCTACTGCACTCCAAAGCCTGACCACCTGTAGAGATTAAAAAATATGTCCAAAGAATTAATTTTCCTAATATGGACACAGTGCAAAATTCTGTCTCTTAACATGACTTCATTTTACCAAAGTAATGGAATTTTATGCAAACTTAATATGTTTTACAAGTACTTGTTCCTCTGGCGCAGAAGTAAATCATTGGGAAGACGGACGAAATGAAGGAGTATCTGCTGGGTTTCCTTTTGCATTTAAAAAAATGGTATTGTCTCCAGCCAGGCTCCTGCTCACTTCTGCCCCCTGAAGCAGCCTATCTTGCTCCACTGATGATGGAGGTAATTCAGGAAGAGCAGACATTGTTAACCTCTGTCAGAACCCGCCATTCTGACACAAAAGTGATAATCCTACTCTGCATCAGCCATGGGATTTCCAGTAAAGGAAACCATTAGTGTCTTCTCACAGGCTAAGATCTCATTTAGTCTGTATGCAGACACCATGCTGAAAGGCAGAATAACTTCTTCTATCAGAAGAGGTTCAGGAAAGAATACAATAAGGACATAAATTAGGAGGCAACAATGGTTAATTTTGTTGGTGAAATGAAGGTTGAGATGGGTTATGACACCACTTCATATGGGGGAATAAATTAAAAGAAAGTCACTTTTTAAACTAAAAGGTAATACTAGTACAAGATCAGCTCCACGAATAAATTTATTCCCGAAATTGAAGTTTTCTGGACCTCTGAGTTTCTAGAATTGCTTCACATGCTAGACAGTGGAGCAAGGAACCTAAACTGTTTTAAGATAAAGCTTGATGGTTTCATTTCTATGATCCTTGAGTTAAAATCTCCTCTTTGGATCTCTGATTATTAATCTCTGGATATCTGATTGCATTGACTTACCCCAAAAGATTGGACATAAAGGACATTTGCTTACTACTGGCTTATCATAATTCTTTGTATGAATTTCTGGTGTATTAGGTATGATTCTCCATAATTTCTGCTGGCTACTTGAAAAGGCATTGGCTTTGAGGCTAAAGAGTAGCACGTTGATTTTACTCGGAAACGTTGAAGGTGGGCCACAGCTAAAGGCAGCTGTAAGGCAGGATGCACTACTACTGAATTTTCAGCTGAGTCTTCCAGATACCTGGCTGGTGAGCTGGTGTCCAGCACTTGGGTCAGATAACACCAGTCACCACATCTGTAGTGAGAGTGGAATTGTCCCCTGCTGTAAGAGTCACGGGCATTCAGTTTTTGCTGATCTTTTTTTTGTCTGTAGTGTGCAGGCATAGTCCTTTCTCTAAGGATTTACCCAAACAAATTTCCTGTTACTGCAGCACTAAATATACTGATGACATCTTTTTTTCCTCACATGGGTATGTGGGATAGATGTTCTATGAACTTTCAGGACAAAGTATCTATTTCACAGTTCTTTGCAACAGAGGGTAAAGGGTGAGACCCCCCCATAAAGCAGGAACTCCCTTTCTGTGTTTTCCTATATTCCCATGCAAAGCTGACCTGGGTACAGAAATAAACAGAATAAACCTAGCTTAAAAATGAGTTAGCTGCATTTATGAACTATGAGCTGCTCAAAAATCAAGTTGTTCTTCTGTAGGAATGGAAGATACCATCTGTTTTACAGAGGCCATTTACAGTTCCAAGTGAAAAATAGAAATTGGTTATCTTTCCCTAGTTCCAGCGCCGAAAATGCAGGCTAGCAAACAAGACACACCTCAATCCTTAAATGTACTTAAGGCAAGAAAGATTAATCTACTGGATTAGTCATGTTCTTTTTCTTTTCCTTCTTTTCCCAGAACTGATGTTCTTTGAAATTATTGTAACGTTTTAAGATTCTGGCCTGTTTATTAGCATCACCCTTTTCCTTCATTGACCTAGACATTTATCTCACTCTCAGAATTTGAGCGTTCAGTGCATTAATAATTGAACACAGACGTCTCATGGGAGTTAGAGCTCGTACCCCTCTCTCTCCTGCTTTTCATCAGAATTTGTTTGTTCATTTCTGTTTTGTTGTGCAGAGCAGATTATTAATCTGGTCTTTCCTCTGGAATTTATCCTCAATTCTCAGCTTTGCAGATCCTCATTTTCATTTGAATTTGGGAGTTCATAGGGTTGGACCTAAGGATGCTGTCAAGTGTCGCTGGCAAAGAATCACAGAAACATATTCTTTCCTCACTGGAAAAAAAGAGCTTGATTTGAGTATCGATGCAAGCCTTTCCCCTGCATGCTTCACTATATAGAACCGCCACACAGAAACTTCCTCAGCACCTCTTTTGTTTGGCTTCCTGCTAACTTGCTGTGCAAAGGTGGTACTTCTCATGATGGAAAATCAATTTATTTGGGACGCTGACGCAAAAATAATAAGCAAAAGTATCAGGTCCCTTCCACATCAAGCCTCAAGGACGGCCAGGTCACCTACTGTGGGGATCACTATGCTCACCTAAACTCACCTTTCCCGACTAGCGAAGATTTGTCATGTGGATCAATTAAATCAGCATGGTGAAACCTGACGTAGGAATTTCACTGGAAATGGCTGTTCCCACTGGCAGTTAACACTGGCACTCCACAGACATGTATGTTAGAGAGTGTTTGGATAGTTTAGAGCTTAATGGTGGTGATGATAGGGTGGAGTGTCTATGGGTAAGAATCAGGGGGAAGGCCAACAAGGCAGATATTGTGGTGGGAGTCTGTTACAGACCACCCAACCAGGATGAGGAGACAGATGAACCATTCCATAAGCAGCTGGGAGAAGTGTCACAATTGCTAACCCTTGTTCTTGTGGGGGACTTCAACCTACCGGATGTCTGCTGGAAATACAATACAGCAGAGAGGAAACAGTCTAGGAGGTTCCTGGAGTGTGTGGCAGATAACTTCCTGACACAGCTGGTGAGTGAGCCAACGAGGGAAGGTGCCCCGCTGGACCTCTTGTTCACGAACAGAGAAGGACTTGTGAGTGATGTGATGGTTGGAGGCTGTCTTGGGCAGAGTGATCATGAAATGATAGAGTTTCTGATTCTTGGAGAAGCAACAAGGGGGGTCAGCAGAACTGCCACCTTAGACTTCCGGAGGGCGGACTTCAGCCTGTTTAGGAGACTGGTCAACAGAGTCCCCTGGGAGGCAGCCCTAAAGGGCAAAGGAGTCCAGGAAGGCTGGACATTCTTCAAGGAGGAAGCCCTAAAGGCACAAGAGCGGGCTGTCCCCAGGTGCCGAAAGACGAGCCGGTGGGGAAGAAGACCAGCCTGGCTGAATAGAGAGCTCTGACTCGAACTCGGAAAAAAGAGGAAAGTCTACGACCTCTGGAAGAAGGGGCAGGCAAGTCAAGAGGACTGCAAAGGTGTAGCAAGGCTGTGCAGGGAGAAAATTAGAAGGGCCAAAGCTGAGCTAGAGCTCAATCTGGCTGCTGCTGTAAAAGACAACAAAAAATACTTCTTCAAATACATTAGCAGCAGAAGGAGAGATAAGGAGACTCTCCAGCCTCTAGTAGGCGGGGGAGGGAACACAGTGACCAAGGATGAGGAAAAGGCTGAGGTACTTAATGCCTTCTTTGCCTCAGTCTTTAATAGCAGGGCCAATTGTTCTCTGGGTACCCAGCCCCTGGAGTTGGAAGATAGGGACGGGGACCAGAATGGAGCCCCCATAATCCAGGGGGAAATGGTTAGTGACCTGCTGCACCACTTAGACACTCACAAGTCTATGGGGCCTGATGAGATCCACCCGAGAGTACTGAAGGAACTGGCAGATGTGCTCACCAAGCCCCTTTCTATCATTTACCAGCAGTCCTGGCTAACTGGGGAGGTCCCAGTTGACTGGAGGTTAGCGAATCTGACACCCGTCTACAAGAAGGGCCGGAAGGAGGATCCAGGGAACTACAGGCCTGTCAGCCTGACCTCTGTACTGGGGAAGGTTATGGAGCAGATCATCCTGAGTGCTATCACACAGCACGTAGAGGATAACCAAGGGATCAGGCCCAGTCAGCATGGGTTTAGGAAAGGGAGGTCCTGCTTGACTAACCTGATCTCCTTCTACGACAAGGTGACCCGCCTAGTGGATGAGGGAAAGGCTGTGGATGTTGTCTACCTAGACATTAGTAAAGCCCTTGACACCATTTCCCACAGCATTCTCCTGGAGAACCTGGCTGCTCATGGCTTGGACAGGTGTACTCTTCACTGGGTGAAGAACTGGCTGGATGGCCGGGCCCAAAGAGTGGTGGTGAATGGAGTTTACTCCAGTTGGCGGCCGGTCACAAGTGGTGTCCCCCAGGGCTCTGTGTTGGGGCCAGTCCTGTTTAATATCTTTATCAATGACCTGGATGAAGGGATCGAGTGCACCCTCAGTAAGTTTGCAGATGACACCAAGTTGTGTGGGAGTGTTGATCTGCTTGAGGGTAGGAAGGCTCTGCAGAGGGACCTGGACAGGCTGGATCGATGGGCCAAGGCCAATTGTATGGGGTTCAACAAGGCCAAGTGCAAGGTCCTGCACTTGGGTCACAACAACCCCATGCAACACTACAGTTCCAGGGAAGAGTGGCTGGAAAGCTGCCCAGCAGAGAAGGACCTGGGGGTGTTGGTTGACAGCTGGCTGAATATGAGCCAGCAGTGTGCCCAGGTGGCCCAGAAAGCCAATGGCATCCTGGCTTGTATCAAAAATAGCATGGCCAGCAGGACTAGGGAAATTATTGTCCCCTTGTACTTGGTAGTGGTGAAGCCACACCTCGAATACTGTGTTCAGTTTTGGGCCCCTCACTACAAGAGAGACATTGAGGTGCTGGAGCGTGTCCAGAGAAGGGCAAGGAAGCTGGTGAAGGGTCTGGAGCAGAAGTCTTGTGAGGAGCGGCTGAGGGAACTGGGGTTGTTCAGCCTGGAGAAAAGGAGGCTGAGGGGAGACCTTATCGCTCTCTACAACTCCCTGAAAGGAGGCTGTAGTGAGGTGGGGGTCAGTCTCTTCTCCCAGGTAACAAGTGATAGGACAAGAGGAAATGGCCTCAAGTTGCGCCAGGGGAGGTTTAGATTGGATATTGGGAAATTTTACTTCACTGAAAGGGTTGTCAAGCACTGGAAGACGCTGCCCAGGGAAGTGGTTGAGTCACCATCCCTGGAGGTATTTAAAAGACGTTTGGATGAGGTGCTTAGGGACATGGTGTAGTGGTGGTCTTGGTAGTGTTAGGTTTACGGTTGGACTTGATGATCTTAAAGGTCTTTTCCAACCTATACGATTCCGTGATTCCGTGACAGCGACGCCGAAGGTGACACCGCGCGGCCAGCGACCGTTAGCGCCGCACGAGGGCCGGGGCCCTCCCATTGGCGGTGTCGGTGGCGCGCGTGCCCTGGCGCGCCCCCGCCTCCCTGCGGCCGCGGCAGCCCCGCGCAGCGCGGCCCTTCCTCTCCTGGCCTCCGCGCGCCGCGAAGAGCCCTTGGCCCCGCCCCCTTCCCCCGCCGCGTCGCCAGGACGGGTGGGCGTGCCTGCGCATGCGCGCCGCGGGGCGGGAAGGGATGGCGCTGCCCTCGCTCCCTACCCCGCGGTACGACCACGTGGGGCCGCACGGCCCGTTCCGGGACGTGTACGAGCCGGCCGAGGACACCTTCCTGCTGCTGGATGCCCTGGAGCAGGACGCGGCCCGCCTGCGGGAGGCTCGGTGGGCGCGGCGCGGAAGGGCGTGGGAGCAGCCCTCGGCAGCCGCCAGTTGGGCGGGGGGGCGGGGCCACGGCGTGCCGCCGGGGGGGCGGGGCTAACGCTTCCCGCGCGGGGAGGGGGGAGGGGGGGCGCTGCCCCCTCCCTCGGGCCCGCGGTTTCTAAAGGCTGGGGAGGGGGCGTCGAGCCCCGCGGCCGCTTGTCCGCAGGGCGTGGGGCCCCGAGCCGCTAATGGGGTTCCAGGCCCTGGCGGGCGGGGGGAGGCGGTGCCCCCCCTGAGCTGCCCCCTGGGTCGGGCGGCTGGCTGAGGGGAGGGCGGCGGTGCAGAGCCCGCGTCTCTCCTCGGGGCGGCTTCGGCCCCCGCTTGTGGGCCGTAGGGTGGCAGGTTGGAGGGTGATTGCACGAGCAGCTGTGCAGAGGGCTGATCCTTGTTTTGTTGGCAGCAGCGCGCATTTGAATGTGGTAAAGTGTCCGTGTTTCAGCCCTGAGGAAGCTGCCGGAGCTGTCTAGCTGCTAGGGTCGCTGCCCCGTGTCAGTGGCTGTCATCTCCACAGCTGCCAACATAACTATAAACGCTATAGGAATCGCCCAAGGAGTTAATCTTATGCGTGATTATTTTGAAATTGCCTGCCACTGCTGTTTGTCCAGAGCTAGCTGAAACTCTCCTGAGGTATTCTGCGTGTGAGGCCTGCTTTCGTTGTGGGGCTTTGTGGTCATCTTCCAAAACTTCTGTTGGAGTTCAATCTTGCTGCAATAAATGTGTCATAAATGCTGTAGAAACGTAGCCTGTGCTGTTGAGATTGTGTAGTTAATGGAAACTTTAATGGTAGGCACGGGGGAAACAGGTGTTTCCCGAAGTGGCTTGTGCTAACCAGGAATTGTCTGTATGGGCACAAGTAGACCTGGCAGCCATTACGAAACAGAGGACATGATGTGGGCTTTGAGGGCCTTAGGATCAGCAAGTATCTCAGCCTGTTTGGGAGGAGGGCACTCCGGCAGCAGGTTTCATGATGCTGTCTCGACTAATTCTGTGTCTGTTGCAGGTGCTCTTACATGTTAGAAATAAAAGTCATCCAGAGTTTTCTCTCTTTAGAGTTGAGGTCTGCCTTGAAATAGGATCTGGATCTGGTGTGGTTTCAACATTTCTAGCTTCTTCCATTATTGGATCCAGTGCACTGTACATGTAAGTATAATAGCACTTACTTAAACTGTTGCATGCAATAATAAAGAATACTTCACCCTCATATATATACTTTCCATTTTCATATTTTAAAAACTATTCTTTTCACAAATAAATATTAGCTCAATTCTACAGATATGGAAATCAAAACAAAGGGAGCCTAAACTATTTACTTCAGGTTATGTAACAATTAAGTCATCGTGTGACTAAATTCCATTTTCCCACTTCTTAGACAAATTGCTAAGCTTACACTTGTGTTTGCTGGGTTGAATCCTAAATTTTAGCCACTGACTAGTCTTACTGAGATCTGATGACATGACATTAGTTACCTGGGTGTTGTCAGTAACTGAATTTTATTAGAGACTTGTATGCATATATATTTATGCAGAGCTAGTATTGAAAAGGAAATCCTATACTTCAGCTTTCAGACAGTCATTAAAACTTCCAGTGTAGTGTTGAGTGGTTTAGCTGCTGATAGATTGTGTGTATTTTACTGGCTATTTTTTGCTATTTCCTTGCAAAGTAAAGGATGCTGGAAAAGATATTTTTATTGAGAGTACATAAATTAGCATGTGGTTCACAGGTTTAAACTTCCAGATACAGTAGCCAGTAACTTACACTTCTTAATATTTTGCTTTTAGATGTACAGATATCAACCCGATGGCAGCTTACTGTACACTAGAGACAGCTCTGGTTAACAATGTTCACCTCCAGCCAGTCATTACTGACTTGGTAAGATAGATGTTTCAATAATATCTTCTTTATAGTTTTTGTAATTTTTTTTAATACTACTAGAGATACTGAAAAGTAACCATAAAGTCTAGAACAAACATTCTCTTAATAAACACAGATGAAAAAAAAGAAAAAACCAAAATGCCAAAGTGTTTCTGAAAGAAGGGAAAAACAAACTACTCAAGCTCTAAAATTAAAACTTAAGCTTTAAAAATTAATTGCATTAATTTAAAAAATAAATTCTGTAGATATAGTTTGGAAAATGCTGCACACAGAACTCTGCAGTGACCTACCATAGCCCTTCGTCTAATGCTACACAGTTCTTGGTTCTCAGCTCTTTCTGATTTAATTAGGAACCCCATATGTTGTTACTTTTTGTTTCTTACAAAATTTGATATGGAGAAGAGCTTAAGGTTCTCATCTCTTTAGCAAGACATTTGTTTCACATACCCTGAATATATATGTTTATAAAAGATGGCGATGATAGGCAACAATAAATGTCATCTAAAATGGATGAACAACTGCTTATACTTAAGAACCGAACTGCAGTTGTCACAGATTGGTCATTTTGGGTAACAAGTGTTAACCGATGATAAATTCAAAATTCTTTTATATCTAACTCAAATTCTGAACTGGGCAAGAATAAAGTACTGCCTTTGTGTCCACATATGTGTCTCTTGCTCTTCTACATCCCATACATAACATAGTCTTAAGACTATTGAAATTGTTCTGCTGTGTAGGGGTACTTCTTGATGCTTCTCTTGCACATAGAAAGTAAAGTTTAGTGTTGCTGAGTCAGACTGAAATGCTCGGAATATGTAACTATGTAACTGTATTTTTACAAAATGTTTGCATTCTTGATGTTTCAAAAAAAAAAAAGTAACAAAAGAATCATCAACTTCATCTATAGGTCAAAGGACTGTCTCCAAGATTAAATGGGAAGGTTGATCTACTGCTATTTAATCCACCATACGTGGTAACACCTTCTGAAGAGGTAGGAAAAATTTGAAATACACAATAAAAATGGTATTTCTACTATCAGAGGAGAGCTGGCAAATCAAATAAGCTCTGGTATGAAAAACTGTAGGGGTTTTTTTAAATAGTAAAGGATGTTGTAGGACCAGCACTGTCGTAACAGTGCTTCTAACCAGCACTGTTTTAGTGAAAATTATTTACTAGAGCTGGGAATATGGATTTCTAGCTGCTGCTTCTCAATACCTAGTTTCTCCATCAAGTATAAACCATGTCAGACTTCTATATAGAATACCTTAGCATGCCGAACAGAAGACATTCAATGGAAAATGCATTTGTTCCCTGCAAAATAAAGATCCTCTGCTTCCGCAGACTCTCACGCTCAGAACTGGACCCAGTAACACTTAAAGGGTTTACTGGCCACCTTCCATTTGGCAAGCAAGCTCATAAAACATTACAAGAAAATACATACAAATCATGTGACAAAATGTAGCTCTCTTAATTCAGTTTTAAGAATAGAACTTGAAACAAAAGTAGTATGTTCATTGTGTAGGAAATAGTTTTTAAATAATTTTGCTGCATAAACTAATCTGCTGAATCAAAGGTGTCAGATTTCTAATGGCAGACACTTAAAGGTAGAGATTATGGTGAAGTTTCTCTTGTAAGTACCACTGACACTTCTATCATTTTGTATTAAGACAGTTTTTGCTTTCATTCTTCCTAGGTGGAAAGCCACGGAATAGAGGCATCCTGGGCTGGTGGCAAAAAGGGCAGAGAAGTAATGGATAGAGTTTTTCCTTTAGTACCAGACCTACTTTCACCAGGAGGATTATTCTACTTGGTCACAATTAAAGAAAATAATCCAGGTGAATGCTTTCCTTGGACCCTTAAATGTGCCAAATGAGATTTAACTCTGTATTAATGAAAATGTTGATCACAGCAATGTTCTGTAAGTTATCACACTTCAGTAAACAAGAAAAAGTAGTACATAACATCAGTTGAAGCTAACGTGGTGATAGCAACTAACTGAAGATTGACAGCATGTACTGAAATTCATATAGGTGTTCTAGGTCATTTTTTAGAAATGCTACAGACAGCTAGAGTGTATCTGCATGCTTCATACAAACCATGGCATCTCTGTGGACTCTTGTGCTTCTCATCTTTCAAGTTTGTGTGGGTGTCTAATCTACAGAATGACTTTTACATAACCTGATACCTCTTAGAATCCTTTCTCTGAACTCATGCCTGTGCATCCAGTGTATGGTGAGCTAGACCAAAAATATAAGCAAATTTACCAAAACTAAGAGCTCTCTAGGCTAGTTTGGAAATATGGTAATATCTAGGTCTTGAGCCTAGCAGCTCTGCAAGACTTCGGTTCCAAGTCTGAAAGGTGACTGTAAATCTTCTGAACTAAGTTACAAAGCCAGGCCAACCCTTTTTCATGAAAGAGAATGGCATTGTAACCTTAAAAGGCAAAAGCTTTTAGTTGGAAATGTGAGGTCTTTCATTTTAACATGTGTAGAGAAAAGATTCAGACTTGCTCCTTCCAATCTAATACTTAACAGCTATATGTTAGTAAGTAGTTTCAAGAAGAAAGATTATTTTTTCACACCTGATTGATTAGGCAGCTTTTGGGAGGAGGTGCTACAAATTTCAGTTTCTCTTACAAATTAGCTTCATAATTGAATTGTTCGTTGCTATTAGTAATACCAAAATACAGAACTTCCATTCGTAAATTGTAAACTATTTGTTCTTGGTGGAAGACCACTTTGCATAAAAATTACTGTCTGAAAGAGTAAGAGGACACAGTTTATAATCTTTGCTTTACAGCTTATCTTTGGTAGGTGCTTTAGCACTGCCTCTTATAGCTGATTTCTATATAAACTCGGTTGTAACACTGCACTTTCAATTGCAGATGAAATTCTGGAAACAATGAAGAAATGTGGCTTAGAAGGCACACGAGTACTTTCCAGGCAAGCAGGACAAGAGATGCTTACTATCCTCAAATTTAGGAAGTCTTGATAACTGCCCTTAACGTTCCAGATACTAGGCACGCGGAAAGTTGAACACAGTACTGAAGCCAAGATTTTCACCCTCTTACGGTGTATCCTCACTTCCTGATTACTGCAGTGAAACTGATCAAGACTCTGTATTTTTATTCGGGGTGTTAATCAGCTATTATCTGTTGTCAGAGGTACAGTTGTCCTCTGCCTATCTGCAGGACAGTTGTGGGGGAACTGTGAAATAACCTAACTTGTTGCATTTGCACTTAAGCACTAAAGGCTTTTCCTTCTATAAATAGGTATTTGTACATTTGTCATTGTGGCTTATTAAAATAATGTACTTGATATAATTCTCCCTGTTTTAATAGCTAGTCTATACCTATGCTGGCTGTAAATAATTATTTGGAATCAGTGTTACTCATTTTTGATGTAGTATCAGGCACTGTTTCGGGTCTAAGGCACAGTTATTGAGTTTGTTTCTATAGTAAGGAAAGAGTGTACTTCTGAAGAGAAAGATGCAGTAAGTGTATCTGAAGAGCTGGGAGGAAGGCAAGCTATTACTCTCCTTAAGTCTTCTGGACAAAATATTGTGGTGATTGTGCTCCCTTTTATGCCATTTTACAAGGAGGGTACTACTGTGGAGATGTAGATTAGATGAAGAGTTCTCATCATGAAAAGGTGTTAAGGGGGGGGAAGCATATGCTATTAAAAAGGCTAGGTAGCTGAAAACAAACAATGACTATAAGTAGAGAAGTGGAACAAAAGTCCTCTCTCAAAATCACTATCCAAAATAGGAAGCTATTTCCTGACCACCAGACCCTGATGAAGAGCTTTCCTCTGCAGCTTCCTCCCCCTTCCAGTGCCCGCAGAAGGTTCTAATACCACGTTGTCCCAGCAGCATTATGAGATGTGCTGTGCAGTGGGCACATGCAGCACAAAGGTAGAGACCATTCAGGTATGCTGCACCACTAGCCCTGTCTGGGTGAATGCTTTCAAAGAAACTGACCTTTAAGGGTTTGTGTCAACAGAAATTTTAAGTGATGTTATGGTAAACCATTAGCTAGATTTTTTTATGGGGAGTAAGGTCCAAGGTTTTTTTGTAGGGTGCTGAAGCACTGAAAAGACTATTCCGTTTAAGACTTCAGAACTAAACTTAAGACTCTATACCTACCCAACTTGTATAAACATTAAAAGTTCTTCCATGTTTTGATCTGACCACCCAAAAAACTTCTGTAGGAGATTGAAAAAAGGAGTTTTTGGACAGGCAGAATAACACATAAGAAGGGTAGGTACTGTTTGCAGAAACATGTGACTGCAAACCTAGCTAGACTATTTGAGGTGTTTTACCACAATGGATGTGAGAAGCTGCTTTTGACTGATACAGGTCAAAAGTCAACTTACAGTGGTCTGGCATAAAACTTGTTCCTTATACCATCCTGAAGAAAACACAAAAAGGATTGGATAGCAGGAAGTATGCAGCGGTGATTGTTTTACATCCTAAGGGTCACCATTCCCCAGCTTAGAAGACTACTGAAGAGCAACACTGCAATTCAATTCAACAGTTCAAACATACCTAATACATCCCCTTCAGTAACTTTTCTGTCAATTTGTTTTTATATAGATAAACATGAATAGGAATACAAACACGCAGTAGGAGGGTTTAGAGGGAAGACTCAGTCATGCGATAGAGAAGAAATTCTAGTACTTGAAACTACTGAGTCTAAAAAAAATGCATTTCATTGACCAGAGTGAGGCCAGACTCAGGACTTTGTTGATTCTTACCTTCTGAATAACTTGTCTAAGGAATGTCAAAGTTGAGAAACTGAGAGGAAACTTTGTGGCCATCTATGAAATAACATGTTTCCACAGTTTTCCATGGAAGAATTTAAGTAGTTTTGTTCTTGCAGCTTACCAACTAGTCAGTTCTGAGAAGTCGTATTTCAATTTGACTGCCTCCTACTTCTAGAACCTTTTTGACTTGATAGCAGACCCTTTGCAAAGCCACACTTTTTTTTGGTGCAGTTTTCCCTTACAAAACTGTAAGGAGAGGAGGTTTTACACTTAGCAATTTTGCTTTTATGTAGTCATGGTTTTTGAGGTTATAATTACAGCCGTAGGGCTGTCTGAATGAACCAACATGCTGTCATCCTTAGACCGCTCTAGGAATTTTACATTGTTAACCACTTTCACTAGCAAAGTTCGGTTGCTGAGCAAGAGTCACAACATCAAAAGACAATTTTAAGATGTAGGCAAAACATGTAATAGAATCAAACTACAAGTTTAACAAAAGGGAGTTTTAGTTCATCTGCCTAGCTTTTAGTTATAACTAAAGAATTCGTTTTAAAAGAGGTAATAAAAGATAAAAAAGGGCAGTCAGTTGGCACAGTAGATCACAATGTTCAACAGGGTATGCGGTTTTAAATTATACAGGACAGAATAATGAAAATCAGAAGATCAGAACAGAAAGTGTAATAAAACATAACATGCTTTCAACAAAACACGATCGCACTGGACGGCCTAACAGCTGGATATTTAGACAAGAAAATATATGTGTCCACTTTAATAAATCCTGAGTCAGTTCTCCTGGCCACACTGTATTGCTGTCTGCTGTAACTTTAGCGGAAGCACTTGTCAAAATGCAAGCCGAGTAAGAACATAGGTGAGTTCTGCAAGAACTGATCCCTGTTACACTACCATGATCCTGGTGAAGACTGGGAACTAGTATCAGGCCAGGTAACTTTTTTTTTTTTTTTTTAATTCTGAAACTTGCTGTGCCTACACAGAGGCCTGCATGTATACTTAGTATTTGCCAGGGCACACCTATTCCCTTCTCCTAGAAGGCCAAAGAATGCAACACCGTTTTCTGGAGGGTTGTAGGAGGCATATTGCTGCATTCAGTGCACATGAGAACAACCTGCATGGTAGATAAAGACTTTCTATGTAGTGTCAGCCTTACCAAGAAGGAAGCAAATATTCTGTTCCCCCAGACCCCTAGCCACTGCTCTGTCAGCAAGTACCAGTGTCAAAAGACATACTGCTGCGTTGCAAGTGCCTGCACTTCTTTGTTCTAACAGAGCCAAGACAAAAGCTCTCCACAGGCTGTTCCTAGTAGAAAATTTGCAAGTTAGGGTCTGCTAGAGGAGTTTAAGATGTCTCTTTTCAAGTAATACCTGGTTAACCACAACTAGCCTTCAAATCAGTTATTGAACTTGCAAATAAGTAATTCAGAATAACCAGTCTTGTCTGAAACAAAGTGATGTAAGGGACACAGTCCTAGAGGTTTAGTATCAGTAATTATGAAAACAATACAGCTTGTTCCTTAATCCGTGTTTGCAATTAGACCTTTTCAATATAAGCTTTAAATCCTTTCCATTCTCTCTCTCTCAAAAAATGTCAGGAAATTACTCTTCTGGAAGCCCTTCAGTGTTACCTGTTAAAAATACAGACTTAAGTTATCGACAGCTAAAAGTCATTTCTAGAGCTGTCACCTCAAAAGGGATCAACTTCAAGAAAACACACAGAATCTGAAAAAAAAACAGCTGTTGAAGTACAGCCAATTGAGTATGCTATAAACTTGCCATCTGAACATTTATACTACTAATTTCTGAAAGTTTATCACACAGAGAAAGAGACAGCAATCCAGAGACTAGAGATTGACTAAAGTCATTTATTCCTCCCCTTTTATTGACTTTTCAAAGAAATCCACCACAAATACCATCCAAGTTAGAATGTATCAGTATGCTAGTGCTGTTAAAAAAAAAAAAGGCATGAAAAAATGCATAGTTGAAGACAATATTAAATTCTGACACATCTGTCATGTTCACTTAGAGTCATTATTATTATGGGACAGTGGAAGTACAGTGTACATTCAGTGATAGTTTGCCAGCTAATGAACACATCAACTGAAATAATGAAAACAAGAATTGATCAGTGTGTATGCCTTCTCTTTAAAAGCCAATCGTCAATAAATAGGTAGTGTTTTTCATTGTCATGCATGAATGATTGTACTCTCTCTACTTACTTGGGCTTCCAAGTTCTCAGGTTTTTAGGGTGCTGGATGGCTGAGGTTTTTTTGGAAAACGAGACTGTTAAAGGTGAAAGCTCAGTTTATAAACATGTTAGTTTAGAGCATGCTATGTTCAAATTTTATGCTTTAACAGAAGGTTAGCACCCTAGTTCCATGCCTTAATGTCTAACAGCAACAACATTCTTTTTTGCCCATAACAGGAAGTATTATGAATGCGCTATAATGAAAAATGAAGTCTTTATACCACCTATGTTAAATTCACCTGTTATATTAAGAGGCATGATATGGGTTAAGTGCATAACACTGTGTTAGAATGTAGCTAAAATAAAAGGTTTTAATCAACTATGCTGTGGCTTAAACACCACTCTTCAGACATAACTCTGCATTATTTTTAACATATCTCAATACCTTAAAAATATACAAATTAAAATAAATTATTCTTATATATTTCTTTATATCAAAGAAGAATCTTCAAACTTACAAAAAACAGTCCAGAGGTAAATATGTGTCATATCCCACTAGTCAAGAATTTAAAGTAACTGACATTATTCCAAGTTAGCTTCTTTCAGCATACAGTTTATTGCCTCCTCTTCATTTATTACTTAGCTCACAAAAAGAAGACAGACCGTTCTATTTCAGAAAAATGTCTCTCGACAGAGTGGACAGGTGGATTTGTTGCTGGATGTGAACCATTTGTACTGAAAGAGAAATACAGCTGTTTAATATACGAATGCAAGCTGAATATCAGGAACACTGGTTTATCACCAATAATAACCATTACTTGCCAATTAATATAACTATTGAAATATTAACTATACTGTAAAAAAAACAACAAGGAACAGTAAAAAAACCCCTTTGCACTTGTGCATGTATGCATATATATATGTGTATACACATATTACACACACAATACTAAAGTTTTATTCTAAAAAACCTGACACAAAGGAATTCTCATCCAGTCTCATTTTAGAATAAAAAGATAGCATTCTTAAAACAACAATAATTCCTTCATTGTACGGCCATACATATGCCAAGCTGTTCCTGTATGCTCTGTAACCATACAACCAATGCCTGTGACAACCTGGATATAGTTAAATGTTAATTATCCAGATCAGCATAGTTTACTAAAGAGCATACTGCATCAATTTAAATTTAACCTTTTCTATTCCCATATCTGAGGTGATAACAACAAGATGCTGTTGATACACCCTACATAGATGTAATGACTTATGTCTTAACAGATAGTTATTATCTGTGAAGTGTAGCAACCCCTCTCTCATTACATGCCCTTACAGCTTAGTACAAAATCCATACAAGTAATTTATGAGTTCAGTTAATCCCAGGTACTCCAACGACATAACGGAGAATTGACGGTATTGCAATAGAAGTTCCTGGTTCAAACTATAAATGGATATTTTGCCTATTTAAAAAAATTTAGTCTAGGTACTTACCAAGCAAGCTGAATGAAACTTTTTCTTGCATGTTCTGCAAGCTTTTTTGGGAAGAGAATAGTTGGAACCATGAATGACTGAAAAACAGATCATGCAATCTTCAATGCCCTCAAAACGTTTATCCACATTATTTTTCCACAAAGATAAGCCTTCCATAATACTTCCATTCTAACAGAGGGAAAAGAGCTGTTAATACTGCAGAATTCCTTCAGAATATTCTTATTCATAAGCACATGAACAAAACAAAGCCTGAAGGCTTTATAATCTGAAATTATACGCAATATATATGCAGTGAATAATTTATAAAGCCAACACATGAAATACAGATGTGCTAGTCTAATCTATAGAAATGCAAGCATTCATCACAATGAAAAGAATGCACTTAGGAGCACTTAAAAGGGGATTTTAAAATTTTCAGCCACTGTTTTGTTTTGTTGTAACCACAGATGATGCAACTTCAGCAACCACCATGATGCAACTTCAGCAACCACCAATGTTTTAGAGAATTTAATGTACTGGGGTTTTTTGTTTTGGTTTTTTGGGCGGTTTTTTTTTTTTTTTTTTTTTTCAAATTATAGTTGAGATGGCATTGCCACATGGGGCAAACACTGGCCCATGTCTTAAGAGATCTAAATTTTCAACTTTGGCTCTGGATTTAACAGAACTTATTGGGCAGATAATTTTACCTCTCTGTTTCAGCATCTGGAAAAAAGCAGATGGTAAGAGTGACCAATTCTATGAAGTCCTTTGAGATCTACTGATGAGATCCATTATACAGATCTAAATAATATTACATTACTAGGAATATTTTTCTATTATCAGGACTCTTAAGTTTCAAAACTATGGGCTTTCTCTAAACTCACCTGATGTGTAAGATATGTGCTCAACTGTAGCATCCAATTGCGCCATTGCTGTACAGCCACACCAACCCTCTTTCCACTCTCAACTGTTATGGATCCCAGTGGGTAATTTGATGGAAGCTGTATTATTAGTTCAATAAATATATCATCAACTGAATAGGTAGCAATGACTTCCCGTGCTGCAGACCGAGCTTTTACCTATGAAAAGAAATGCACATATTTAAAAGCTCCTCAGAGAGATACGCACTATCTCAAGGCTTTTTATTTATACATATAATATATATACTATATATACACACACATATATGTATATATACACATATATATGTATGTATATATATAGTATATATAAAAAGCATAAATACTTTATTACACACATTAAATAAATTTCTTAGACCAGGAAAACACTTTTCTCAAATAAAATAAAAATCCACTCATATCTTGGCAAACCAAAAAGAAATTACCAGCCATTTTTCAATCTACTGATTGATTACATTTTTTAATAAACCAAAAAGAAGTATATTGATGGAAGTATCTTCCACTTACCTCCTCAACTTCTCCAACATCATAAACCTCATTCTTTTCTATTTTTTTCCAAACAGAATATTAATAAACATCAACTTAATACATCGATACCAAGCTAAATTAAGTTTTCATCAGTCATTTAGAACAACAAAAATGCAATCATATAAAACACTGTAACACAGTCTGGTTCTGAGAAGTAACATTTCTTAAAATGTCTGCAAAAAACTAAAGTAAATCAAAAAAGGGACAAAAAGTCTTACTAACCGTCATGCCATTAAACAACTGTGTGCTAGTCTGAACAGAAGATATTTCTTGTGAAGAAAGCACGCTGCTGACATATTTGCTTGTAAATTTATCTACAACATTGAAGACACGTTTCTCACAGCTATTCCACCAAAGCCTGACCATGGCTGGCAAGTCTTTCAGTGTCATATGGTACACAGAGCAGGCCAAGTGCGGAATCTGGGATGACAGGACTCCTGTCCCTGGGAGGGAAAGAAAGGATATTGAAATACTCTAACACATTAGTCACAAATTTTGGTTCCTCCACACCACGTACAAAAATCTGGATACCAACACAACTGTAGTAACCAGAATTTCATGTACATGCTCCCTCTCTATTTGCTACTGTAAGTGCTTGTTTGACTCTGCCTTTCTCCATCAGTCTGGTTTCTTTGTTTCTTAGACTAACACTTCACAACTGGCAATTCATCTTCTAATTTTGAGCTGAACTCGAGGTGGACTACCAGAAATCAAGAATAATTTTAGATTCTAGAAATGACAAAATGCTCACTTTGGAGTGAGCAAACAATAAGATGTTTGGAGCACGTTTGAGGTTTGCAGTGTTCTATAGAAGTGCATAAAGAGATAAGGGAAATCTTTCTCTTGGCATGTCATGTTAGTAATTCTTTCTTCTGTCATTCCCGATAAATTGTTCTGCAACATACAGTGATGTTCAAGCAAAAAATTAAGAAATGAAAACTCAGTATCTTTGCTTACATCTATACAGGTACATAAAATAACAATTTCAATGAAGTAACTTTCAAAACCAATTCTCTTCTTCATGTTTCTCATCTAAAAAAACCCAGCATATCTTCTCTCATCATGGTTGATTAACTGGGTCTTCTGAACAGTGTGATGAAAACAACACATGATTTAACTTCTCAAACATTTAAAAAATACATATTATTAAAATGTATCTTTAATTTGTTTGTATTTATGTATTAAAATAGAAGTAAAAAAAATAGAAATTCCATTTAGCATTAAAAAAATATCTAGAAGCAATGGAGAATTCCCAGAATAGATGACACATTTTTAGTATTTTGGAATCTTTGCACACATTCCAGATTCAGATAGTAGCAATGTATTATTTCTGCCCTAAGTGAATAATCTAAGCATTTCCTGCTTTGTTTTGGCTTTTTTTCTTGATTTTTCTGATAAACATTTCAACTTTGGTTACGCTTCAAATGGGGAGTGTTAGCCAAAGATTTTTAAACATATGTATGTATTTGTTTGTGTGTGTGTACATTTTCTAGGCAAGATTTTCTAAATATATATTTTTAAGCAGAAAAGCATATTTAAACTTCAGCAGTATCAAAACTCTCTCAAATACACAAATACAATTTTTACTAACCTTTGACATCTAAATGAAGCTCTTCAGTAAAGAAGGTTTTTGTGTCCTTATTTGGAACTTCTGAAGTTGGCCCAGAAAAGACAGGGTTTTCAGGCATAAGCCTGAACAAGTGATAAAGCAGTTTATTCAAGCTTTTAGTTCTTCTAAGGTATTGTGAGTAGAGAACTCGCAGCTGATAGTGTTTAAAAAAAAAAAAAAAAAAAAAACCACACACACAAAATACAGATGAGACTTAACAAATACAGCTTACTCTGTAAATAATATAAATATGTTCCTGTAGGGAGGAAAAGCAAGACTGTCATTCAGAACAGGTATTTAGAAGAGTGATTTAGTTCTCTGCACCATTTTGAATGATTAGAAGATCATAAAATGTAGCAAGCTTGTTTGAAAATGCCAGAAAGAATCATCAATTAATGAATCTTAATTCTTTATTACTCTAATATTACCATCCTTAACTATAGCAGTGCAGAAATCTGTCTATTGATGCTTTCAGAATTCCACTAATTCCACAAAAACAAGAGGTAGGAAGATACATAATTAAACAAATAAAAAGGCTGGATTAAACTTCAAGATTCAAACCAAATAAGCACATTAAGAAATTCAGTTAAAAGGAAAAGACTCTGAACACATACCTGAGAAGAAGCTGCTTTGAAGAAAGCTAATGTTAACTTCCAAGTGAGAAGATATCCTAGAACAAGGCAGAACTCATCACTCAGGGGCTGAATAACTGCAAATTCTCCAACTGGAATGCATTCCAAGATGTTTTCTAGCAAGAGTTCTTGAGTGGCCAGGACAGACATAAGAGCCGCTGGAGGTGATCTATGGAAAAAATGTTATCTGGCACAGTAAAGTCGAATCTTGAGCAGAACACTAACTGAATTTATATTCACAGCTTTCCTAGAAACCTGTTAGTAAAGCCAGGTATGCAGAACTTAAAAGGGGCCTTTTATTGTAGGAAAATTTACTTTCAGATTCACACATTAGTGCTGGATTTTAAGATTTTAATTTTTTTTCCTGAAATGGACAGTTGGTGTTTTTACTTCTTGCAAGACAAATACAAACTGAATGCTGATCACTTAATCTGAAAGTGGGCTATGGCTGAGCTGATTTAACCTGCATCATGGACAGCTGGTTTGCTCGCTTGCTTTGTTTGTCAAGTCACACCAAAGGAGCAACTGAACACTGGATCTCCTAATCACTGAATGTGTTGGGTTTGGGTTTAGGCTTTGGCACTGGATTAAAAAGCCTTTTGCAGCTCCATAGTAAAAAAAGGTATTAACCATTGGGCTGAGGTAAAACAATTTTTTTTTTTTTAAATCAGTTACTGTATTCCCTCTTCAAACTGTTGACTTTATTGGATTCAAGCTGTATAAAACACCCAGGTCAATTTTGGAGGTTCAAGAAACTGAAGTTACCTGTGCAGCTGGACACATTCTGAATACAGCATTCCAGTAAAAATCTGTCAAGATTTTACAATATAGAGCATATATGTTGCACTTACTCTAGTAACCATACCTAGAAAACAATTGCAAATATTGCTTCCAGTTGTTTCCAGGCAGGTTTCTAGGTAACCATACCTAGAAAACAATTGCAAATATTGCTTCCAGGCAGACTTAAGCAATTATATTGAATATTTTCAGTATTTATGACCCTCCTGTCATAGCCCTGTCATTTTTTTTCTTTTAACATCTCCTGACAGATGACTACTCTGCGACAAATCTCAACTCTTGTAACACATTTTAAAGATACGGAAAACAGTTGTAAAAAAACATGAGGAAAAAATACACACAATGCCGATTCTTCCTCTTCATCACCGTAAGATTTGAGATCTTCGTCATCAAATTTAGGCAATTCAGGCATTAATCTGTAGAAATATGGAAAGGAAATCAGATTTAATTTTTACTATTTTAATATGTGATGCATAGTTCTTTGCTTATCAATATGTCAACATTAATGAAAAGCAATAAAATAATGGCAATTCCTTAATAACAACACAGAATCTTTAAGAGACATGTCACCATTGCAAAGCTGGTTCCTGAATGACAGCCAAAGAGCATGTAGCTTTGTTCCGTTCTTTTCCAGACCTTTTACACCTTGTGAGTCATGCTAAATAAACTTCTCTATCTCAGAATAAAGCTATTGTGACTTTATGCCTCAGTATAAGTGAAAGATAATGGTAGCTTCTTATGCTTAAGCCATCTGCCTCGCAATCTGCATTTTGAGCAGTCAAATGCATATACTATTTTTCAAATTCTGTATTCTCTCTTTTGGTATTAGAGATATCCAAAAAGTTCACAAGAATACTACACATTTTTATTCACTTTCTTCATTTTCTTATCTAAACTAGTGAAAATAAAAAGGTCATACTATTTAATAATACTGTCAAACCCAGATCAAACCTGAAATATTTCAGTTTACATTTTAGGATTCTTTGATTGAGGAAATAGGGGCTAAAAATAAATAGCTTTATAGTTATGATACTGATATCTATGTAACTATGGTACAGGAAATAAAGTTGTATCTTCATGTACTGCAGGAAAATTTCTCAGTATATATTTAGTCTACTTTTACAACTAAATTTAGTTGTAAATTTAATATAAAAGTTCTCCAATACAGAACACGAATTGCCCGGTTAAGGATTTTCTCCGATAATGGAACATGACTTTGCTGAACACATCTATAAGTGCATGTTCTACAGCACATTTAAAAAAAAGGGGGGGGGGGGGGAGGGAGGGGAGGGAAGTGAGAAATTTGTTGATTCTTACTTATACAACATATGGTAGACAGAAATCTGTACAGGTCTAGCACGGAAAAGCAACAATGGAGATAATGTATTTAGCAGAGTCTGGAGTTTATCTGGAAGATTTGTTTTCTGGCCTGCAACAAACTTCGCTGGCAATTTATGGTTTAACAACTGGTCCTTCGAGATGTACGTTAGAGCTTCACCCAAAGACGTTAACACAGAGTTCTGAAAGGAGCCTTCAGATGCATTTTTGGTTTCTCCTGTTTAACATAGAGAAAGACAAGCTGTGATACAGAATGTATGGATGATATCATAAACAAGCATTACTAGAAACAACTCAGACTCTGCTTATCAGAATCCACCTAATCTTAAAAGTCCCAATGCTAAGTGCAATTACTTTACTAATTAGCATGTAAGTGTTCAAAAAAGTGAGTTTTTATAAGCTATGTTGACACAATATTCCTATAAATTCAAAAGTACGGCCCGTCAAGTTCTATTTCAGAATAGCCTGGCAGGTACCATTATTACCCTCTTTGCCATATACTTGCCTGTGACTTTCACCAACAAAGGTAACAGCAAATTGTGGATTCCTTCAGAAAAGAATTCTTTCCATTCACTGATCAAGTTGACAGGAAGGTTTTCAGTAGTTTCAGGAGCTGCAGCTTCAAAGTAAGCGCTAAGGGCAGATGCCAAGTCACAACTGACACAAGCAAAAATCTGCACAAGTGGGATGTGATAAAGTGAACAGTTTTCACTTGTTGTCTAGGAGGAAGAAAAAAAAAAAGAGGGAGATTTCTTAACTATAAATTTGCTTTAAAATATCTGTTTCACATTCCCTGTCTATACCAGAAAGTACAATGTCAAAGACGATTCAATTGCAAAGACCATTTTAAAAATTATTTGGGGAAAAAAAAAAAAAGAAAAAAGTTTAAAAATATAATCTGTATTTTAGTAAAGCTTGCTGAAGATTATTTCCATGTCTCATCACATTTAGAATCCTGGATTGCTTCCCTTATGTGACCTTCCTTATAATGACAGAAAGAAACTGCCACCAAGTGGATTCAAATAGAAATGTGCACAGCTGTAGCTTATCTGGAGCACTTGTGCAGCCAAGTGAGCCAAAACTGATATGTGAAGTGCTCTTACTTTTCTCTCCCAAACATAAAAGCTGTACCAATATCATGCTTGTATTTCCAAATTGCAGAAGGAAATTGGCAATACGCTATTGTAAACTGGAAATTATTGAAGTGGTGATCAGGAGAATATTTCCTCTCCCCCAGCCTAGCTCCTTCTTACTAGTTTCCCCAAAAAAGGAATATCATTAAATGTTAAAAATATTCCCAAGCACTTAATCTATGCAACAAGTTTTTCATACAAGTTTGCTGTTCGTTTTTTTTTTTTTTTCTAATTGAAAAAAAAAAAAAAAATACAGTTTTGAGGGACACACAGCATAGGTAAGAAGAATAATCCTCAGACCAAGAAAGGCCAAATGGAAGTTTCCAGCCTGCCCTTAAAAGTGTGTAGTAACAGAGGGTGCTATCAAAAAAAGAAAAAAAAAAAAAAAAGCTAGAGGGTGAGAGATTCTGTATCCTGTTTTCTAACAGCGTTAGAATATAATTTTGATGTTTTATGTGATCATTTAGATGTTCAAATGCAGATACTGCCTTTCATTCAGTTAATTTTTATATGTCATGTTAGACTTCAGTGTTAAAGGGATGTTATTTTTCAACAGAGACCTACAGCAGACACATTTCAAAATTATTCTTCAATTACCAATGCCGTTAATAAACATCATATTACGGGGAGGGGGAGCTAATTTCATCTCCATATACAAAAAAGAAACAGAAGATACAGTATTGCTTGTGCTTTTAAGCTACACATGACCTTTTTCAAAGTTCAATGAAAAAAGGACTTTGTGCAACTCTTTTTAACATTGTGTCAAATATTTACTAAACTGAGATAACTATGTGCCTGCCATATCCAGAGAATAATCTAAAAAGGTAAGTACACCGATATGGAACATCAGCACTCACGAGGTAGGTAAAGTTTATTTTCTTAGTTCCATTTTTCAATTGAGATGCTTTTTAAAATAAGTTATCTTTGAAATGCTGAGTACCCAGCTATTAATATTGATCATTACTCTAAAGTACTAGAAAGTTAACACACACATTAGATGAAACAAAGTTAAAACTGTTAAGACCACTATGTTCTAAACGCCAAGTAAGAGCCATTAGGAGCACTCTGATTTCCATTCCTCTTGGCAATCCTCATGCATCTTTGTCCAAATTTAATTGCGATGTGGCATAGCTTCTACAATCTTTTACTGTATCATCCTGATACCCAACTTTCTGCTTTGTAAACAGACAGGTGAACTTTTAACATACAGCTTTCAAAGATTTAGGATGAAATGTCGATCAGACAGCCCAGTAAGATTATAAAAATGTATAGCCTGTTTTTTTAAGCCCCCCTCCCCTGCATCACTCCAGTAGGTTCAGAGGGCATCTGGAGGATCCTATTAAAAGCTGAAATGCAATAGTTAGTAATAGTGTCTCTCATATTACCTCTAACCAAGCCAGCATGGAGCACATGATAAAGTCCCATTCATTATCGGCCAAAGGAGCTGTGGAATACTTCAACAACAAGGGAAGGTAACGGATCATCTCTATATTGAAACCAAGCAACTGAGCACTTGTTTCTTTCAGATTGCTGCAATAAAAATACAACAAAAGCTTACATATCTTCATGTTGTAGACATGAGTATTTATATTCTTGCCTTCACTCCTCCTCTTAGGACAAATTAGTCTCGCACCAGGCTCTGCCCTGTGTGCTTTTCATACTGTCTTTCAAAGTTAAGACTACTACATCAGCTGCCAAGTCTAAAGCAGTCAGTCAACTGGTACAAAACAGTCTATCAGAGCTCCTTGCTCATTTGCATGTTATACAGATTCCTAAAATGGTATAATTGACATATTCACTCAAGTAATATACTTATATAAACTATGAAATTTAGCAATTTTAACTAAATCAGTGCAAGAAAAATAATCATTTAAATTGCTAATTTTATGAATAAAATATAAGCCCTCAAGTGTACAAATAGTGTACATTATTTCAATACTTTGTTGCCTGGATTTTTCTCACTATACTCAAGACAAATGAACCTCAGTGTATTTTCACTCCTTGCTGGAAGCTTTCCAAGTTAAATTTTCAGGTCCAGAATTTCAAAAAAGAGACACCTAAGTTTGGTATCCAAGTTTTCTTTCTGCTACCTAAATAATCAATCAGAATTTGGAACTAAATATCCAGCAACATCTACAAAAGTTGGTCAGTTCTGAATGCTTCTGAAAACAGTTGACATCTAGGTGCATTAAAAAAGCTCCTAGATTCGCAGCCTTCAACCACCCAGGTAATTTTCTTCAGTATGAGTTACTACATACTTAAAGACAGGTATATTAAGCTGAGGGATACAGTTCTACAAAGGCTTAAAAATGTAATATTAGAGCAGTGGATGGCGGTTGTAACTTCCAAATTGATTTTGTTTGAGTTAACAACTACTCTGTATTTTTAAACTCTTGTTTTAGAAATTAAAAAAAAGTCAAGTTATCTCAAAGTTGCACCCACCAGCTAAAGAGAAAGCTGTCTTCGTTATCATTTTTCCAAGATATTATGATTTTTAGTATTCCAGGTAGTAGGTGATCACAATCAATATTTCTATCATTCAAGCAGGAGTTCAAAATGGAAAGACAACCAAATGCTCCTATAACGTGGTAAAAATATCATAGTCAATAGGTCTTAATTATCAAGACAAAACAAACATTAGAATGTGTGTCAATTGACTGGATCATTTTATTTGAACTTAACATTAATAGCATAAGATAGTTTGGATAATACCTAAGATTTCTTCTTTGAACACTTAATCCAGAGATGCCATTGTTAAATCAAAAATACTATATCCAACCCAAACTTAAAAGAAAAAAATCAAAACAAACAAAATAACCCCCCAAACCAAATGAAACCAAAAAACTCAAACCAACTAAAAACTTCTATAAAATTAATTGTTGGTTTATACAATTAACAAAAAGAAAAAATACCTGCTAAGATTTAAATCTATTTGTGCTACTAAAAATGTAGTATGCTAAGCAATAATTTGACAGATAATTAAGTAAATGTAACTGCAAGTTGTGAATTCCAATATTATTGTAAGAATGTTAATTTTTACTTTCAGAGTGAAGTACTGCTTTTGCATTAGTACTGTTTTTAAGGAAAACTGCATGTATCTAGACTCCTTGGAGAACATTTCTTACAAGCATGATGACAAAGAACTGAGTTAGTTAAAGTACCATTTATGCATAGCAAAACCAAACAAAAAACCCACTTCACTTCAGCAGCAGTGCAATGATTTACGAGAACTTTACCAGCACTTTCCTAATCTGAAAAAAAATGGTAAGCCTGCAACCTAAGTCACACTTAATGGGAAAATTTGGGTATATATTGTCTGCTCAGGAATCCCTAGGAAAATGAGAAGCAGCAGAAAGGAAAATGCAGATCAGCGTTACAAACGAGCACTCCACAGCAGGGGAGGAGTGAGGATTCTTTTTCCCATTTTCAGTTTAAAGTTTCACATCCACATTTGGGTGGTTCACCAGTTCACTCAGAAAGCCAGGAAAGCTTAACTAAGTCCGAAGAGTAAGAGTTAGGGAAACTACCACAGTAGAAAGATCCAAGATTCCTCTCAATTGCTGCATGACACTAACACTGAAAATTTTCTCACTTTGAGGACATCCATGTGAAGAATTCATCTGAAAACCTGAGGACACTGCCATAGTTTAAAGCCACCAAAGATAATTTTTTCAATTTAAGTAAGCACAGTCCTGTTAAAAAATACAAAATCAACCTTCAAGTTTTTATATAGACTGATCAATAAGAGTATGTGCAAGAAAGCAAAAAAGCAGTACTGAGAAAAAAAAAAGAGAAAGTTCTTTTTTTTAAATGACATCTAATTCAAACATGTAGAAGGACTACGTGTGAGCATTTCCAAAGAATTTTCTTGAAAAGCAACAGGTTTGTGAAAATATAAAGGTTTTCTAAAGGATATTCAGAGCAATATTATAACACACCTCAATCACCTCTAAGTAATTTTTCAAAAGCTGCTGAAAGTGTATGTACAGCAGTTCTGACTCAGCACACTATATCCCATGCACTGGAAGAACTACTCAAAAATCATACATAAACTGTCAAAGAGTTCTTGCTAAAGCATCTAAAAGACAATCATGACAATAACAGCTGACAATAATAATATTTTTGCATGCTAAATGCCTAAATGATTAATTGAAAACTTTGATATTTACAGATGTGTTTAAATCAGATATTGCCATACTTCTTGTTTGGCCTATCAAAATTCTTTTAACAGTATCAGCCTAAAACCTTTAGTTTTACTTTTGTACCAGGCAGTATAGCTTGTACTTCCTTATTAAGGCAGAAAACTACTACATCAAACAGTCTAGAAGAAATATGCAAACTAGGAAGACATTTCTTTCTAGGAAAAATGATACTATTATAGTTACATTTTATCTAAAAGCAAACATTATTACAAAATAATGTTCTTAAATTCTAATGAAGTGGACTGAGGTAAGAACATACTCACCATCAGTGCTGGAAAGCTCTGTCTGTGTGCATGTCATAAGTTTGGCTACACAGTGGAAGACAAGTTCTTTCTTTTCTTCCTCAATTAAAAAAGGTGATAGACACTGAAGTGTATGCAATCTGCCCTCGGTTAATGGCAGAAACCTATTCATACAAGCAAAACATCAAGAATGAAACAAACCCAAAAACGTAACTAGTAAATGTCAATTGGTTCATAATGATCTAATATCCTATGATGTAAGTAATCCCACACACTAAACCAAGTCTCACTTTTACATACCATACACATGTATTACCAAATTTTCAGTCTTCATTTGTCATTCATCAGAATCAGTATCATTTAACATTATCAACATTTGCAACAAACTAAAAGATTATAGGCAGCACTATTAAGGTACCCTTCTGTTGTCTTAAAAAGTTGTTTCATCTCACAGGATACAGTGTTTTCCACATGAATCACTTTAGCCATGGTTAAGGACCAAAGTCTCCCACGTTCCTCTGATCTTTAAAGAAGAAGAAAGACCCTGGTTAATATATACAGATGCACAGTTCACAACAAAAGCATTTGGATGAAGTTTGAATCAATACATGTAAGGACATATGGTGGCACTTTACACAATGCAAAATAGGAAGACGGAGTTAAGGGTTGTTTTACTTGTTCTTACATACCTATCAAATATTGTTTGCTGAAGGCTAGTTGTATTACTAAGTGTACTGAACTTCTCATACGTGATGTGCATTTCTTCTAACATATGAAGATATTCCAGAAGCAGATAAGGAGGATTCTCCAATTCTTCAATCCATTGTAATGAGTACAACAGCTCTGCAACTAATTAAATAAAGGTGGTTGTTTATAATAACTGCTGAAGATATTCAGTGCATAAGCAAGAAGTTTCAGGTCAAGGTTTTGTTGGTTTTTTTAAAGTATGTTTTTAATGCATTAAAAAGATGACATTTACATGCAATCTCAGGTGCTTCAGAGCATGAACTGGGTATTTGCCACTGCATCATAAAATACAAGAGAAGAAAAGGCTACAATAAGCTATTTTAGATGTTCAGGAAATTTTAAAGCAAATCAAGCATGACAAGAGCTCTAACTTCTCTCTGTTCTCTCTCTCTTTTTTTTAAATACATATTTCTTGCAGACAAGGCAATCAAGACCCAAGTCCAGGAAAAAACCAAACAAATTTGATTGTAATAGTTAGCATGTGGTTTCTTCATTAGCTTACAAAGACCCACACTGAACAATTACACTTCTCATCATGGTGAGACTTTTGGAGATAAAATTGTTAATTTGATAATGCTGGCTCTAATTTGAGCATTTATAAATAAAAAGAAACAAGATTCCACCGGGTGGAATTAAGAAAAATTGCTGCCTCAAAATCTCTTTACATTATGGCTAAACACTCAGGTTGTTTATTGGATGGCATGGATACAGTTCCTATTACCCACTCATGCCAATGACCACACGTTTTGAAGTTCACTGTAAATTCAAACTTCTCCACATTCAAAGTTCTGTTGAGATAGCATGTATATAATCACAAAAGGTCCTAGAAATATAAATACTATACTTGTGCATACTTATGCTTTGAAAGGAGAACTAAAGAAAAAAACACCAACAAAAGGTAAAAGGATGATTTCTCATACCTCATGAATTCTCATGTTTTCTCAAACTTTAACTATTCATTTCTAATTATCAATTCAGGTTAATTTACAACTACTACAAAAACAATTCCTTTAAGTTTTACCCTTGTAACTTACTTATATTGTCAATCTTCTTTCTTTCAGCTTCATCATTTCCATGGACTATACCATTTTCCAATACAAGTAGCACCATTTTACTTAATAAGGCTGAAGTACACAGATGGCCTGGAAGTTTAGTTGTGCCACACAGCTTGACACATGATCCCAAAGGTTCACAATTCATACTAAGCCTTCCTTCCAAAAGAGGTTTGTGCATCCACTGTAATATGTGTATAAAAAGAGTATGAACAAATAATTGACGTTTTAATGATGCATTGAAGAGCTTTGATCTGTTTAACCTTGAAAATTCAGAATTATTAAAAAATAACCACAAAAGATACAAATTAACTCCAAAAGCACAATGGTGAGGATGACCCACTCCAGCATATAAAAAAACCCCTAAATGCACAGCTGTAACTTGAAACTGCATTGCTGCCTCAGAAATAAATATGTATCTTTAGAACTCTATATATTTTACAAGAAATACTAGGGTTACTGAAGATTGGTGGTTGGACAGGAAATTTATGTCCTTCTCCACTCTATGTATGTCAGCATTTTGTTGATAGTCAGTGTATCATGTTCCTCTGCAAACGCTGGTGTATTTCACAAAATGAATCTTGCAGAAGAATTAACTTAGATAAGAACATCTTCATGACGTATATTCTGTCAGAAAAAATTCTTGAATTGTAAAGTAAGTTGCCAGTGTTCCATGCAGAAAACGGTAATTTCATAGATTTTGATTTTCTCCAGTAGTACTGGATGGGAACATAAACATACAGATTGTCCTCTGTCATGGACAGAGGCTGAAAAGAACCTCTACACAGACATACACGTATTCATAACTGCAGTGCCATGTCAAAATAAAGAATGCTTATCACCCTAAAGGACAGAGACTTGAGGTAAGATTGCCTATCGCATGCAAGTCCATTATCATTTTCATACCTCAGTGGATAGAGACTCCTGCAATTTCCCCCACTCAGTTTTGTTTGGTGTGACATGCTCAACATAAGCTCCCACAAGATATCCAGACTGTCCATCAGCTTCCATAAGCTTAGACAACAAATCACTAACTGTAGAGATCACAACCTGAAGGCTGAGAAAAGGAGAGAACACTGCAAACAAGTTTGGCACTATCCAGTAAAAGCAAGCTGTTTTATTTTACATTGATACAATGCTATATACATTTTTAAGTTATGTTCTATGCCACAGTTCTCACCTCTGACAGGCTGCAAAAACTCTCAGTAACACAGATGCCAATTAAATAAGGAATAGCATAGCACTGATCTTAGTTTGTTTCAGAGAACAACATATTATGAAACGGACATGTAAATCACAATTACCTTTTAACATCCAAAGAGGAAGACTGAATTTGATTCTTGACCCACAGTGCAGATTTATGCAAAAAGGTACTTTGTTTCTGCACACTCTGAAGTTGATGCACAAGCGAATTTACACCAGACATCCACGTGTGTTTTAATTTAGATACAAGTAAATCTATTGTAAAGAAAAGAAAAAAAAACCAGACAAGCAAAACCACCACAAACAGATAAACTCAAATTACAACCTACAGCAACAATCACATGCCTAAAGCTCCTAGAGCAGGAGAAGAATTCTCTTTTCTATGTGGTTATATGCAGTACCTATCACAGGCAAATATACAGGTTTCTTGTTGTAGACCAATTTTATTGGAGAATAAGAGTGATGTTCCTATTGTCTACTACAATATGTTCATATGGTCTTCAAAACCACAGATCTTCTTAAAATACTGAAATACTGAACTTCCACAACATCAATACTCATTTGCAAAGCAGCAGTGGTTTTCAGGTTAGTGTTGTCCTACTTCATTTCTACAACAACACTGCAACACTTCCTCCTTTGTATCTATGTCAGTAAATGCATATACCAATTTATCACTCTCAAATTCTGCATTCAAAGAATGTAAATCAGGATCTCAGCCTGAAAGTCAGATGCTGGTGGAGAGAGAAATGGATCACAATTTGTCAGAGCAACTTCACCAATATAAATGGTTTCAGAATAAACATATGTATCTTTAATGAAGTGATTGACACATTTTTTTCATAGGAACCTCACACTGCAGAATGAACCAAAAAAACCACCTCATTCTTTGTACTTCATAGACCTTAAATAATTTAAGTAACACTCCAGAGAGTGTGGAATATCACAGCCTCAAAGATAGCTGAAGCACAGGGATACTAACATCAAAAAAGTTTAAAATCCTCGTAAAGTTGTACAGGACTCGCTGTTTAGTAGTAACTACTGACATTGTAAATTAAAGCACAAATTTTCATGTCAGTTACAGCTGCAAGTGCTCAATGTCTGTGAACTCAATATTCTATTATATACTGAATCTGTTTCATGAAAAAGAAGATTTTAGATCTAATCATCAACTACAAAAATGTTTGGCTGAAGCTCTTTTTCCAAATTACCTGTTAAGTGCGTAGCATCCTGCCTCTGAGCACACAATTGGAAGATGGTAAGCAGCAAGTCTTCTGAGGATGGCATCAGTAAACACCCTTTAACTGAGCTGAAAAAGCTTGAGGCTACATCGCAGATGAAAGATACTGATGGTTCAGTATTTCCAGCTTCAGAAAGATCCTTAGCTTTAGACAGAGCTGCTTGAAGTTTATCAATAATCCTTTCAACAAAAGTTTCACCAATTAAAGATTCTATTGGGAAGAGGAAAAAGACAGTATGCTTTGATTACTTGATAAATATGATCAAAGGCATCATATTAATATGTACCAATTTGTTTTTTATTTACTAATTTTGAATGCAAAATAAAGTGCAAAGTAGTTTCGGTCTGATGTATACTTAAACTCTCTTCCTTATTCAACAGTCATCTAGGATCACCTAGCCAAAGTTTCACATTGCCAAGTATCCTTTCTCTAAACCAGCTGAAGCAGCTTAGACAAAAGGTATATAAAATACAGCCAGTGCAGAGCAATCCCTTCCCCTTTTATTCCTCCCTACCTTCTGGTAATCAATTGTGAGCCAGAGATTACACCTGGACCATTGCATATAATTAACCCAATCAGACCAATCTTCCATGAATACGCTTAGTTCCCTTCTCACTGGATTGAAGTAGGCTAATCCCATTTATCCTCAAACTCCACAGCATCCTGTGGCAATGAGTTCTATTATTTAATTATGAACTGCATGAAGAAGTGTACTTTTCTCTTTCCTCAAGCCTGCTGTCTAAACATCTGTAAGCAATCTCAGGCTCTTCCGTTTAAAGAAACAATGAAAAATTTCTTCCTGTTTGCTTTTTCCATACAAATTATGATTTTATGGCTCTTTACCACAACCCCATCCCCAATCACTTTCACTGCAAGCTGAAAAATTCTAGCCTCTTTTATTGCCTCTACAAGCAGAGGCCACTGCGTTTGCCTAACCATCCCTGCCATCTTTCTTTGGGCATATACTAATTCTACCACACCTTTTTTCAAAAGCATATAGGCGAACAAGAATATTGCAGTGACCAAAACTACAGGTAGTATTCAAGGCATTGACACATCAATGTTATAATAATTTTTCTTTGTCCTCTGTTCTTTTCACAGCAGCTCCTAATAACCTGTATTCCTTTTTTATTGCTGAGCACCAACCTGCCACTTACAGGGAACCATCACAATGACTGAAGATCTCTTTTCCAATTTTTAACAGCTCAGAGCCTACCATTGAATAGATACAGTTACAATTGTGCTCTTCTCATGTACACTTTTGATATTTATTGGTTTTGAAATTCATTTGTAATTATATCTGTTAATCATTCAGTATCACAACACACTGCTACAGCTCCCTGAAGTTTCAGTTTTAATTACTGTGAATAATTTATCAGAAACAATTATCATCTTTTCAGTATTTATCCTTTCTCCCCTTTAATTCCTATCATCTGATAGGTTACTGATCCATGAAAGGCCCTTCCCATTTACTCCATGACAGTTTACCTTGAGAAACTTAGATGAGAGATCTCATCAAAAGTCTTTTTGAAAGTCTACATACTCTATTTTGGCCTAAATTACTAAGTCAAGAAGAACCATAGTTCCTGAAGGCCTCTTAGACTTCATCCAACATGCATTAAAAACAGGTGTCACAGCACCCAGCACAAAACGAATACCTGAGCTCAGCAATACCTCCAGCTCTAGAGCCAAAAAGCAAAGTTACTGGACAATCAGCCCTAGGACACCCCAACTCACAAATCAGCAAGTTTGTTGAACTCCCTCTGGAGAGAGGGAACAGGTTTTCCTGATGCTCCTCTACATGAAAAGTTCCAATAACAGAAATAACAATCTTACACCACCTTCAGGATGCACTATCTATGAACATCCACTGCAGTCAACTTGTTGTGTGCATCTCTGAAACTTGAAAGCATCACAAATGTGCCCAGCATTCAGATAAAACAAAATATGTTACCTCAGGGATCAAAGCAAATGCCAAGTTTAACAAAACACAAATGACAAGTTTACACAGAAAACATCAAGAAAATTGAACTCCACTAGAAGTCTGTACCACAGATACCACAAAACACAAGGAAGAAATTAAATAGGATGTTATTAATAAAAAATACATTATATATACAGGGTGAGTGCACACACGCAGTTTTTAAAATACATGAATCTAACTGAAAATAGCTCAAAGCAATTCATAGGTCCTGTAACAAGGCATTACCAATGCACACATGGGTCCATAACTATTGATTTTTGATATTCTAGTTTTGAAGGTAAATTTCAGATGGTATGGTTTAAAAATTATTATTATTTTACTGCACATCAGCTAATAAATCAAACTTACTTAAATTTTCCTAGTTTTCCAGACTTGTAAATCTGAATCTGTTCTTTAAACACTGACTTTTGTTTAGCAATGCAGACCAAAAAAATTGCAATGTCACTGCTGCAAGTTAGTGTTTACAAAATTAAACTGGACATGGTTAATTGACTCAGGTTAAAAAACCAAAACAAACAAAAAAACCCAAAACAACAACAACAAAAAAAAAACCAGAAGAAAGCCTAGCTGTTCCAAATTAAGTGTTCTGGAAGATCTCAAATTCCTTTCAACCTTTTACAAAGCATAAGTGCAGTATTTACTCTTCACAGACTCCAAGGAATAAATATGCTTACCATTTTTAATGTGTTGCGACAACACTAAGCTCAGGAGGGTCCACCTTTCTGAAGAGGATGATTCTGATGAGGCTGCTATAGGTTTTAAACTCAGGTGACACAGATCATCTGCAAGCATTACAAGTCTTTCTCCAAGTGTACCTCCTTTCAGCCAGTCAGAGACTAAGGAAAGTTTTGTTGTGCTTGAGCATGCCTGAATCACAAGAAAATCATTCTAATAATCTTTTGAGGATATTCACTTTTATTACTAACTAAGCATAAGATTAATATGTCAAACCTGCACACACAGAGTGGGAATCATATCATCTGTCAAACAATAAGTCTCTAAGTGTTTACACCTGCAACAATCTCCCCAACTTTCTTTTTGGTCAGAGACAGCAACTTATGGCTAGGTCAGACCTCTACTTGAGAGTGAAACAAGTCATCTGAAAGCTCTTCTTTTTCCTTTCCTCCAACTATAGAGCCCAGGGAATGCCTACACTGGAGTTAGAAAGATAACTTTTGGATGACCAGGTTGGCTGAAATAAAATCTATTTACAACATAAAATCTATTTACAGCATCTGAATTTCTCTAAAAATAAATGGAAGGTCACAAATCAGAAAAACATTATTTTGGTGATAAGGCATTATAAGTTACAAAATTATAAAAATTGGGGATTCCTAAAATATACAGTATCTGTGAGGAAAGCTATTACGGTCAATGCATTGGATTGTAAATTAAGTGCTATGAGTTCTTGTCCAAAAATTTGTAATACACTTCATATTTCATCCCAGGCGATCACTTAAATGTCAGTCCCTCAATATCCCATATGAAAAAACGCTATACTATCTTTTCCTTGTAAGCACGATGTAAGGGTGATGATACAAATAATCATTTAAATTATTGGTCTGATACCCAACTCCATTCTCTCTAGCTTAGAAGGGATGACCAGAAACAAATCAGGAATTCCCCGGCTCAAAGAGCAAACTGACCAAAAATAGAAGGGACAAAGATGCTTTTGTTTTGGTATCATAATTTCATTTCTAAGGCTGTCCCCAGATTTAAATGCAGTTAAACAACACTATGAAACTATTACTACAAGATTTTCAAACTATGGAAATTATCACTACTTAAATTAAAAAAAAAAAAAAAAAAGTCAAACACGCACATGTAACTCTCAAAGCTAACGCCAGGGAAATATTCAAAACTATGTAAAACAAGAACAAAAAAGTCTTAAGAGGTACCTTTTGAATTATCTGGATAAAAATAATCCATTTCAGATCCATCTGAAAAGAAAAACAAAATTCCACAATATTTAACAAATTCTTTGCTGAATAGGAAGCATTTAATACCATTTTAACTCTTTGTTTTACAACTTTATTTTCTGCAAGGGACAAGCAGAAGTTGCTAAGTTTTAGTAACAAAGTTATTGAATGTATTAGTTTTGGCTTCCAAGTCTTCCTCTGCCACACAGATCAATAAGGGACTGTATTTATAAGAAAGGCCACTGATGACTAGTATAAAAACACACTGTATAAAGAAGCAAGAACAGAGAAATTCTGATGTTACTTTTTTTTTTTAATGATTTATACCATATAGAAAGGGACCTATGTCATAACCTTTCACCCCAACACTGTCATGTCAACCTTTCCTAAATCTACCTTCCTTATGCTAAACTCATCTAAGTTCATGTAGAATATCTTCCATTCCACAGCCCCAAAATAAAATGATTAACCAATCACAGCCCACAAAGAGTAGTCACTTTGACAAAAACTAATAACAAAATGTACAAGAGTCATACCTTTGTTAAATCATCAAGAACGATTTTCCTTTCATCATTACTGTTGCAACAATTAAGCACACTGTACAAAATATCAACCAGAAAATGGGTGTCTTTCCTCCAGTCTTCTTTCAGCCAAGTTATTAAATTCATATACAGAAATTGGACAGATGGACTTTCATGATGAGCTTTAATTTCGTTTTGGGATTCAGCTTGCGCAGAGCTTGCATCATTTTCCTGATCTAAAAGTACTTGAAAAACTCTGTTTGAAGAAAAAGAATTGAGCAGGGCAGAGAGAAATTTCAAATGCTGTTCTGACTTCTGTTCATTGACATACACAATACTCAGTTCAGCAAGGTTGCAGACTAAATTCTCTAAAGGTTCTTTCCTTAGAAGTGAACTATGCTGCAAGTCAGCCTGTATTTCAGAGTCACTATTTCTCACTTCCGTGAGCTTTCCATTCTCTGTGTTTCTGTCAGATTCATCCTCATCTGTAAATCTGATTTTTAGAGATTTTCTGTTGTTTGGTTTTGTAGCGCTCTTTGGATTCTGAAGAATTTCTAGCATACCAGATATGGCAAACAATGATTTCTCATCAGCATCCAACGTATCAACATGAAGTACACACATTTTTAAAAGATGGTCCCAAAAATTTGACAACAGTTTCTGGAAAACTTCATCTGTGCCATCACCATTGGAGAGTTCTGCTTTACCTTCCCAGGAGCTCAGCGTTTCTGCTATTTGATAAAATAACGGTCCATTTTGTAACCTGGGCTCCTTAAGTACAGCGTTGGTAAGAGGAATTAGCTATAAAGACAAAAAAAAAATTATTAGAGAACAGTGATCCAACTAGATGATCATTTTATTCTTTATAACACCACAAAATTCTGTAATTTTGAAGCAATTCTGAAAACATCAGAATTACTCATGCTTAAACACTTAATAAAAATATACAAGGTGGGATGCTTTTTTTTTTTTTTAAATATAATTTAAACTGCAGAGTAAAAGGGATAATTTTATAGGAAAGAAAAAATTGACTAAATTCAGTAAGATTATTTTTTTTCCATAAAAACTAGTGAAACTTTCAACAGAGAAGTAAATCCTCACAGAAATTTACATTTTTCTTTAACTTTAAATTATTAAATTTACACACAACACTATTAAGTATTTCTAATAAATACCTGGTCGTATATAAGCATTTGATGAATTTGTCTTTGGTCATCTTCATCTATTTTCTGTAGTATGGCAAAGCGCAGACATTCCATAAATGCAGTTATAATTGCTGAACTTTCTGAAGGGCTGGCTATTGCTCGCTCACTTGACAACCTGTTGAAACAACAGGTTGGAGGGAGGGCACGCTCAGTCATCTATGCTTCTGAGAAACCCAGTATGTATGTAACTAATGCAACCTTGGTTATGTTGTTCTTACCCAGACACCACCAATATCAGAATATAGAATCAGAGAATCATAGCATCATTGATAGAAGTCAGATCAAAGCAAATTCAACAGGACATATTTAAAGAGTCAAAACAATAAATCCAGGCATTTAATATAACTTATATTAAAATAACTTTTTCATCTAGTTTTAGCATTCACAAAAAAATACCTATGTAAATAGAGGAAACATATCCAGTCAAGCATACTGTCTACTGTTTCAGCTGTTTGTCAAAACTCCTTTGCAATTTTCTACACACACCACAGAGGTTTAGAAGGTGTCACTTTCTGACATTACAGAAAAAAGAAAAAAAACTAAAACAAAAACCCACCAAAAGACAGTTTCACCATAGCCAGTTTGAGTCTGACCAACTGTGATTTGTTTGCTTTTTAATGAAAATTAGACCACACAAATTACCATAGAAATATTACAACCATTTTACTACTTGTAATAAAATTCTATACACTTTTCAAAACCAACCTATACATAACTCTCTTCTCCAAGAGCTCTGCTAATGGCCACGCCAACATCAATTGAGAACTGATTTTTGTTTAAATAACTTACATTTTAGTCTTTCATAAAATAACTTATATATGCTTTTGAGTATGCAATGCACATGCATCTATTTGAATTAGATTTGATAGAAAGCTGGTTTTGATGTATTTTAAAGGCAAAAAATGATAGCAGTTTCAATCCTTTAAAAATCAGTACCACAAGATTTAAAGTTCCTGCATATAGGAAATTTCACAATCACAATGCTAATTCCCAATAACCTCTGTAATAATTACACACTGGTGAGAAGAGCCTGATATCTTCAAAGCCACTCTTAATTTTAAATTAATTTCCCATTTTAAAACTTATCATGGAATAAACATGAAGCTTTGACATGGAAAGATAAGAATGCTTTACTTAGGAAGACATAATAAAATCAAAAAGGTGGTAAGAAGACAGGGACAGCCACAAAGGATTGACTCTAGTTTTGGATATTTAAAACTATTTTAAAAATATGGTTTTCAAAAATCATAGTGAAAACAGTCTTTTCTCAAATAAACAATTAATGCCTATTTAAATACCCTCAAGCCAATATATTACTTATCTTTAACTACTTAAAGAAGATTAGTTCTCCTCTTTCCAAATGTAAAGAGACTGATTTCAAAAAAATAAATAAATAAATTTGTGGTTCATACCCTTGAATTATAGAGCTGAAAAAAGTTCTGAAGTATTCCAGCTTTGGTTCTGCAATGCCAGGAGGTACCTTGCTAATGAACGGCAAGAGATTTGGGTATATAAGGGTAGCTAGTCCTCGTCCACCTTCTCGAAGCACTGTCCACAGCTTTGGTAGAACTCCCTTTTTGGCATTTACATGACTCCAACAGTCCTACAGAAAGAAATACACTTATCGTAAATTAAATGAGAATACGTTGCCTTGGAAGAACTCCCAAGCTAGACATTTAATTTACCTCCCTATGTTGTAGCTGAAAAAAGTTATTGTAAAATTTAAATTCACTTGCCAGTATTTTTAAAAATCACTTTCTCCCTATTTCAGCTTGTGAATTTAACAAGTTAACGTGATATAACTGTTTCTGTATTGTTTAAAATCAATGGACCCTCCTTGTTAGCAAACTGCAATTAAAGGCTTCTGTTTAATATTGCTTTAAGGATGCTTCATAAAAATCCATACTGTAACTGGTCCTGTATTTAATTCTGAGTTCTTATTATCAAGAATAAGCAATGGACTTAAAAATCCTAAATTTAGAAGCATCACTAACTTCAGAAGTCCCTTCAAAAATCTTCTGATGGTTACAAAATACCTTGGCACTTTCCCCACACACCCCAAAGTTTTTTGTCATCTGATCTGATTTATCATAGTTCCAGATACCTGTATTTATAGCAAGCTGAACAGATATTTTTTTTCCCCATAAATTGTTACAGTTTATACCAGCAGTTACAAAAGAGATCTGCAGCACTGAACCCTCAAAGCATTCCAGTCTATGGCAACAGTGCTCATCCTGCTAATACATTCAAAGCTGGTATTTCACTTAAAATTAAAAAAAAAAAAAAAAAAAAAAAGTTATAGAACCAAGCATTAAATTAGAAGGGAAAACAAACAAACCAAAAATGCAGTGCAGGTCATTTCTGTATCCATCTTTAACCAAGAAAAAGGTTTTAAGTATTATTTTACTTATTAGTAACTATTTTTAATCAAAGGGATTCAGGTTAATTTAATTAAACTTATAAACAACTCTGACTATCAGACATGCTGGACACAATATATTTGAAAGTTACACTGAAACCCTAAGGAGGAAGAAGGAGCATGTAGCATTTATAAGTTCATGTTATTAATCATAAAGAAAACCCAGTCAAGCTGTTCTTCCTAATTCTACAGAGAGAACAATGGTACTTCATGAAAAGTTAAATTTGAGTAAAATATCTGCCCCTTAGGTTTCCCACATTACCTCAATAGTGGTGATAGCATAAAGTACAGCTTCCCAAAGAGCAGGACACACCACTGCATCACTGTCGTCAATGCTGAGAAGAACAGCAGGACAAATTCTTGGTGCTTCAGTTTTCACCAGCTCAGGCAAGTACTGGCAAAAAGCAGAAGCCAGCTCAAAGAAAGCTGCGCGAACCTGACATAGGCCACAGAAAAACAAAATTTTAGTCAAATGACAACACTTTGTCACTACACATAGTTTATAACATTCCTTTTAAAGTCACCATAGCTTACAACATGCAGTCCCTCTATTTTATCACATCAGCAAAGGTTAAAATATTATTAAAAATAAAGAAAAATAAAGAAATTATTTGATAAGCCTGTTTATCACTAAACACATGACTTCAAAATATTAAAATGCTTATCAAAATTTTTATTTTAATACACTTCTCAAAAGGCGTGTTTTTCCAAAAGCACCTTAAAAAATTTAACAAAATACTACCAGAATCAATTCATCACTCTATGCACTATTGGTCTTAGCAGACCAAAGACCAATAAAATGGTTTAAAAAAATGAAAATCCAAAAGCACTAAGAACATATGCAGTAAGCTGACACAGTTTGTATCTTTTACGTGAATTTGAAATTATGGCAGATCGCCAAGAAGTAGATGATGGCGGTATGGAAATAACAAATGAGCCTATTGGGCAAATTTTAGAGCAATATTGCCTATTTAAGGCCTAGAAATTTGAAGGCTGTTTCAAACATAATTCAGCGAAGTACAAAGTTCATTCTTGTAGAATACAACTAATTAATACTTGCTTAGGTTCAGCGTATTATCTTTAACTCAAAACAAGCAAAATAAAGAAGAAATTAAAAAGTCACCTGTGGTATGCTGTGCCTGCCATATTTCCAAAATTTGTTTTGCGACAGAAGTGACATTAACTTTTCCTCCAATGAATGCATCTCTTTCTTTGGCAACGTGCTAAGCAGCTTTTTTAAAGCTAACAAGGAACAGGTCAGAATCCGGAAAAATTTGGCTTCCCTTTCTTCCTCTGGTACAGTTCTCAAAAAACAAAACAAAACAAAAGTGAACCATAAATAAATCAGTAGGCTTCTCAAGCTCTTCTAAACTGTCTAAACTAACCACCTTCAGTTTTTCTGTGTTCTTCTTCTGATTTCAGATGCCAGCAATGTAAATATGTAAACTTTCCATAGGTTCTAATGCTACCAAATTACATTATAAAGTGTTAGAAAAAGAGAGAGTTTCAAGTCATCTCATCTTCCAGCTATTCAAAAATGCTACTCCTAAAACAGCTGAAACAAGAATTAGACAACTGATAACGCTTTCAAAAGCATTTATACTCTAGTCCCAAAGAAAGTTGCTGGGATCTGGACTCAAATAACTATTCTGTCTCTTGAAACAAAACTAAATCCACTATCTCCAGGGACAGAGAACCCAATACAGACCAAGACTGAAACCATATACATTAAAACAGGCTAACATACTGGGCGTCACTGAGTGTATCTGGTGTTTCTTTCAGAAGGTGATCTTGAAGTACCTAGGGGGAAAAAAAAAACATGTATACACAGGAGAATCTAATATGTATATGTGAATAATATAGTCTACACATTATTCAGAAACAGCTCTACAATAAAACTTCACAACCTGTGAGTCAAGTCTTTTAAATACATTTTAGACATGCTAGTGAACAATAACATAATTTAACTGACTCCTGCTGAACATAGTAGCTGTGGTACTGTTTGAAACAAGAATTCGTAATACTTTCTAAGTTGCAGTCCTATGACGACAGGCTTCTGGTAAAAAGAAGCCAAACAAAATGGTTAAATTTGCATATGATGGGCCAGCAATGCAAACTTTCACCTTTTTAAATTCGGTCAATTCAATTTCATATATGACTGGCAGAAGAGCATCAACCTTGGTCAGAACTAAACTTGTAGAGGCTCTCCGAAACACTGCTCAGCATTCTTTAATCCTCTACCACTGCAGCTAAACTACTCCGGCATCATTATTCCATCTGTCAGCAACATTACGTGATGACTGAGCATCATTACACAGAAATGCATACAAGAAAATTCACTTCATATTCATTCCTCTGGTTCCAGTCATTCTAACCGCAAGTCAAAAAGATAGAGGATGTGTCTTTGCCTCAGTCTTCTCTTCAAATTAGCAGGAGCAAAGTTTCAGGTGAGAAAGAAATTTAACCATGAAGAACAGATGGGGGCAGGATGACTTCTAAACTTGTAATAAAAGTTGACATATACTCAACACAAAGCCTTGAAGAAATACATAAGTATAAACTCACATTAAGAATTTCATCTTTACAGAATGCTAAGGCTTCAGGTTGTTTGCTTGAAGGAAAAGCTTTTTCAAAAGCTGCTTTTGCAGCAGAAGCAGCAGGGGAGTAAGTGTCACATTGAGCAATCAGCCAGTATCCCATGATACTTTTTAAGTAAGGAGCTAAGTGTTTCTTTACTTTAAGAATCAGTTGCTCAAAAGATTGCTGAGTTGCTTCTCGCACACGGCGATCATGATCCTGTTAAAGAAAAAAAAGAAGAAAAAAAAAGAGAAAGGTTTATTGTTTTAAGAAATGTACCTTTGATGCCGGGTATTTCAAAGCAGAAGTGATGACAAAAAAAAAAAACCACCTGTCTCTCAGTTCAGCCATTTGTGCAATGAATTGGGCTATATAGATTTGAAAATACGTAACAACAACAAAAAAGTCTTGGTATCCCTAGATAAAGGGGAGAGTCCTAACTTAGCAGCATCATATTTCCAATGTGTCGTACATTCAAAACTGTAACCTTTTCCTGATATCCCTAACTACAGTTTCTATTTCCATTTTATACAAACATTTAACAGAAAGACAAGAGGCAAGAGAAACAGGAAGCCTTGAAGACACTTTTTGGATTAAAACGACCATAAGCCTACACAAACTGTACATCATTATCCATTATTTGCATGTGAATTTAAACATCACGATTTCCTATGGTCTTGGCTCCTGAAAGAAATACTAGGAATTGCTCTAATGGATCAGAATACTGATTCATTTTGTCCAATATCACATTTCCAACAGTAGCCAGTCCAGATAGTTTGGAGATGTATTAAATACATCGGAAAAATTATGGATTATCTGGCTACACATGGTCTTTTCATGTTTGTGGGTTTTTTTGTGTGTTGTTTTTTTTTTTTTTTTAATATTAAGTCTGGTTAGATATTAGTCCTAGATCAAAAAGATTTATAATTATGTTAACTGAACAGTACATTCTGTTTAGCCGTTCTGGAATCTACATAAAAGAACTTCTCATGAAAAGAAATATCTTGTTATCTTTTTAACATAAAGGCCTAACAAACAGCTATCTCCATCCAGCAAGTGCAGCCCAGGCATCAACAGTTCAAGATTCCACCCACTGCCAATACTGAAACATCTCCACAATAAAGAACACTACTTTCCTTCAACTTCGTGCTTTTCCTAGAACAAGTCAGTAATTCCAACAAAGTTAGATATATCAGCAAAGACTGCCTTAGAGGTTTTCACAGGAAGTATCCAGAGAAGTTTTTAATTTAGATACTTTAATACTTACTAGTGAGATTTTACAATAAATTCTTGGCCAGTAAGGAAGAACGCCTTTAACAACTTCCGCTTCTCTTTCCTTGCACATTTTCCCAAACTCTTGCATAGCCTAAAATCAAGATATCAAGAGCATGATTTAAGAAGTCAGATAGATATGTTCTGTAATTTAGCAGCTTCTACCAGACATTGCAACTCTTTTTCAAAGATCAATTCATTTCTTGCAGTTGAGCATCTATAGAGTTAATTTCATGAATGCTCTGTCAGCATTGCGTGATGGACCTTTTTATAAATCCTCCAAGATACTGTCTGGTTTGCAGTTCTAGCAAATTTACCAATATTAGATTAGTATTAGCTACTTTGATATATTCCTGTCCCATCCTTAAGAAAAATGTATTGTTTTCCGATAAAAAAATGTAATGGGGGACAAAGGATACACCTACTTTTAATTTTGTTGTGATATCCCTTTTAGAAAGTTTTCGCAACACCATTCGAAAATCAGCATCCACAAGGCTGTCTATTTCCTCTGCTCCTTGAACTGCCGGAACATATCCTAGATCACTCTGAGATGTCCCAAAGCCAATAAACCCAGGCACTGTTCCACGTTCTTTGGCGAGGAGCTCTGCCGCTCGGCCACTGCTAGAAGGCTGACAAAAAACAGGGACAGAAGTCAGTTATCTATTTCAGTCATTTTATTTTGCACGCATCATCCATTTGAAATAATTATCCTATTTATATTGTATAATTAACCTTCTATTTAAAACAAAGTCTCGCAGAAAAAGGTCACCTATGCTTTAAACATAGAAGTTTGACCCAGAAAATTATTCTTCTCTTTCGAATCAGTATTCCCTTCTCTCATAGTGATTTTAATCCACAAATACTTATGGAAAATTATATTGTTTTATACACATACAAAAAAGTATAACAGAAAAGTCCTTCTCTAAGTGAACAACTTATTAAGAAACCATTTACCCTCCTTCACTACTTGTTTTTACTAGTTCTTCTCATGTTATTGCATATGGACCGATACAGCTCCCAAGGAATGCTCTTCACATCACTGGGAAAAATAAGAGCACACACGAAATAAAGAATGCTACCAGCAACAAAGGGGCCAAGAAGGATTTAGAGGAATGGAGCAAAAGGGTACATATGTAACACAGCATAATACTATCCCATTAGTATTACAGTGTGTGTTTTGGAGTTCAGCATCTCTTCTAGTTTGCCCCAGTTAAGTCAACACCTTGCTCACCACATCAGTGGCTCACGTTTATGTCAACCACACTCTTTTGAAAATACTGTCCCAAAACTGACTGATGCTTTAATGTTTTCTGTGATACCTTATAGTGCAAATACCTTTTATTTCCTAATGACAGTTGCAGTTTTGTGAGTTTGTGTTTTATTTTTTTAAAGTAATGACAATTTGCTGAAGTTCATCATACTTTTCTGATTTTCTTGAGGTACTTAAGCCACATTTTACCCGACTACTATATCTACAGACTGTCATTTTTTTCCTGCGCGTGAAACCTCAACTATAAGGACACGCTTCTTTGCGTTCCCTAGTCTTCTCTAAAAACATGAGAGGGAGAAGACTTGCAGCAATTACCTACCCTGAACGCAACACTTCACCCACAATTCTCCCATCCTGAGCGAGTGCCACATATGACGGATGTCACACCACTTCAGGCCCGGTGGCAAGTCGGAGACACCACAATAGGTGCACTCTAAGGCTCTCCACAGAAAAATACACTAAATGTACCCGCCGGTACCTTGCGGAACTCACACCCGTGCTGATTTTGCAGTTACACCCCCCTACCCGTGCCCCTCTCTCGAAAGCGCGCACAAACGCCCCAGGAAGTTGCGGTCGCACTCCCCTAAAGCACGGGCCCAGGCCACGAGTCGCCCCTGAGACCCGGCGGCGGCCCCAGCCCCAGCTACGGCAACCGGGCCCGAAGACAGCGCCGCCTCCCAGCGGGGGACGGGCTTCGGCGGCCTACAGCCCCCTTCCCAAGGCACCGGGAAGGGCGGCCTTCACCTGCCCGCCGGTGCCGGAAGCCCGAGCCCCGAGCCCCGCCGCCCTCTCCGGCCAGGCCGCCCGCCGGCCCCGCTGATGCGGGGCGGGAAGGGCCCGCCGGAGCCACCGGCGGAGGCCGCGCGGTACCCGGGGCCCACGGGCGCGGCCTGGCGGTCCCCCGCCCCGCGGGGCGCGCTCACCCGCAGGTTGCCCTTGGTTCGCTGCTTGTTCTTGCCCCCCATGGCGGCGGTGGCACCGGCGCTGGGCACCGGCCGGGAGCGAGGAGCCGCGCGGCCGGGGCGGGAGAGCGCGGCGCTTCCGGAGGGCGGGGCCAGGCGCGCGGCGCCGACATCAACCCCGGGAGGTGCGTGGGTCCCCCGGCGCTGGCCGGCCTGCGGGGGTGCCGGTGGCCGGGGCACCGCGGGGGGAAACGGCACGGGCGGCCCCTCTTCCTCGGAACGCGTCTGTAAAAGGTGAGCCGGTGCTGACAGGAAAACTGCAAACAGTTTAAATAATCGCCGACGCGTTGTTGTGAAATACAGCGATGTCATCTAGTTGAAGTATCTTAAACTTTGTACCCGCCGACGGATCTTCAAAGGGCAGAGGCTTCAAGCGTACCCTGGGTCCTTTATTAAGACGCGGTACCCTTCCTTGTACACTGACAACGGCTTAGGACTTGGCGAAGATTCAAATAGAGGCAAATCTGCATTTCTCGAATGAAATCGCCGCAAAGTGTCACTAGAAAAGGTGTCCGAGTCCATACCAGACATCTGAGCGTTAGGAATTTTACCGGATCTATGCAGAAGTATTTAATCAACATCAGAAGCAACCAATGTCTGCTTTTTATGACAAGTATGCGATTTACATACACAATCCATAAGCAAAGAAACAAATCAGCGTTCATTGATACAACTTTGTTGAAATCAGACTCAAAACCACAGGCAGCATAACGCACCTTAAATTAGTGGACTGCAAACTTGTAACCTCAGCGGGGTAAGGATCGTTTTACTGGTTTGGAGTGTACTGTAAGGGAGCCCAATCCTTGGTAAGCTTCTGCTTTTACGTGAGTACACAGACTAGACTCCTCGGCTACAGGCGTAGTGCAGCCACCACAGTTCCTCTCTTACCTGCATACGTGCTTTTACCTACAGAAGATTCTGATGCCTTAGAGTAGGCGTATCCTGTTTGCATGAAGGTGGCTTTTGTGAACTTGCTCCCTCCTTTTTTTTTTTTTTTAAATAAAACATTAATCTCATGGCTTAATATACTTTCAGGTAGAAAGTAGAAGAAAAGATTGTTACAAAAAAGTCTTCGTGTAGTGTATGTAAACAGTAACAAATAATGTAAACATCAGATTTCCTCTCCTGAGATATCCACACTTCACTTTTCTCTCTTATTGATATATTCATTCACTGTAACTCCATCTATTCATTCATCCATAATTCTGTAACTGCCCGGTAGGTTATCAAACGTATTTTCTTTCATGGTACTTAGATATGTACCCTAAATGTCCTTAAAACCAGAAAGTGTAATAAAGCATTAATTTAGTCATTTTCATTATTCAGGATTTCACTGAATATTTGTTTTCATTGAAAACTGGATTCATCATATAAACCACAAATTATTAATTCCCTCTCTGATCAACTGTTGCAGAACAGCTAAGGAATTTGTTACCAGGATTAACTTACAAAGATCACCACTTGGACCTGCAGTGATCTTCAACCCCTTCAATGCCCTTCAACACCAAAGTACATTTGAAAAATGTCAGCACATCCTTTTTCTTCTAAAAAATGATATAGCTGCCCCAAATCCATATGATTTCCTCTGGCACCATGTGCATCAAAACATTTTTCTTCCAAAGTGGAGAATTTCCTTTGTTTCTGAATCTCAGCGTGTCCTCCACCTTCCAAAGAAACATCTTCTCTGTGCCGAATGAGAATTCTTTTCCACGTTAATCTTCTTACTCTGAAAGCAATTGGAGAAATATGAATCTATAAAATAAAGACTGTTTTAGAAAATACTATGAAATAGCTATTACCACAGAAGTCAATGAATTCCATTTGTACATATATGTTTACAGAGATAATGGTTCCCTAGCTGGTCATAGAAATACTACTCACATGTAAACACTCCCATAAGCAGGAGTTTGTTTCTTTTTATCTCCCCGGGATTCAAAAACCTTAATGTTATTCCTCACAAAATAATTGACAAAGATGTGGTTCCCATTTCAGTGCTCACTTCTGCCTCGCCTGTGCTAGGAATTCTCATACTCTCATACTCTCTTAGCTGTTACAATCAAACAGCAATGTTCATTTAGTCTGCATCACCCAGAAGTATAAATGATGGGAACAGAATAAAACACAAATGTAAAGCGATATAGCCGCATACATATCCAACACAAGTTGGGTACTGCAGTCCATCGCTATACAACTGAAATACAGAGGAAGGTAAAACAGAAATAAATGTGCACCGTGCGGTACTAGTAGCTTTGATTGCTGTAACCAACAGTACAGTGGATATTCAGAGTTGTAAATACATTATGATAAACACAAATACTTTGTAGACTTTTATAGGTTGGAAGGTGGTTGGATTTCTCACCTTCCGGCCACATATATGACACGGAGCATGTAATACTCTAGCTACTAATGGCATTTAAGTACAAAGAAAAACTAACCTTGACCAAAACTCTTCACAACTACTTTGTAAACCTTCTACACAAACAACACCTGGTTTCCCTGGCATGCAAAATCCTGACAGAGAGAGCTCCTTGGCCCAGTCAATAATATTCTTTCTTTTTTGCTTGTTGTAAATGTGATGACTATAGATCCACAACCGAGTGAACGTGATGTCTGCTGACAGCATGGCATTCGATGTGGTCACTGAGGAGGATGAAAGCTCTTTGTCAATGTAAGCAGCTGCATGGTCTTTAACCCATTCCCTTGCACTCAACATGCAGGGCTCACCACTGCAGTTTTGCATCAAATATGTTTTTAGATCAGAGTTCAGGTGAATCTGCTGAGAACGGCTTAATAATGATGACCTAAAGAAAAAGAAAAATATAAATGCAGTTGTAATATGCTTACAATTTAGCATGTTTTTCAAACAGTTTTACTTCAAGCTGCCAAAAAAGCAGGCCATATCTAGATGGCACGCACTTGCTATTGATACTTAAGTCATATTAGCTATGAAAAGGTCTTAATTGGTATTTAATTGGTGTGCTAACTCTTGAGTTCACATATCTACCAATCTGTAAATCAAAAGCAAGAAAAAGGTACTTGAAAAGTAAGTATGGCGGCTGAACTAATTTCCTGTAATATGCAAGGCTACTTCTTTAAACAGGAATGTTCCAATAAAACATAACAGAAGCCAGGGAGTAACAGCATTTTGATAAGGGAAGAATAAGAGCATTGACTAACTTTTCACTCCTTTAGTTACTGTTAAGCCGTGTCAAAATGGACAACAGTCTCTCTTCTTGAGCATCAGACCTATGAATGATATCTACATATAACCCCTCTGTACAGAAGATGGCAATCCTCCACGCTTTTCCCATTTTTCTCACTTATTTGCTCAGGACACCAGAGAAATCATAACCTCAGAGATTTGTTTTTCTTCAACATTGTTGTCCATTTGGCTTAATTTGACAGTAAACTATCCAAAAAGGACTGCTTTTTCCTATTTATTAGCTGTACTTTTAATGCCATACCTCACAGTAATTTCTGGTAGAACAGTTGGATATTTAAATGGTAAGGCACAGACCATAGAGAATTCCACCTAAAAACAAATGAGCAAATGTTCAGTTCAAGTAAGCCCTAAAATCCCACAAAATAAAAATTAAAATTAAAAAAAGTCTTTACGATACCGTAGAGGCATTAGAGACCTCTGGCTTTACATTCAGTATAAACTGAACTTTTGAAGATGGCATCTCTGCAGACTCATTTTCAACATAGTGCTTTAGTTCTGCTACAGCTAGCTGGTCAGTCACAATAAACTCTTCCTCATAAGGAAACATGCTAGAGAGTAAATCTAATTCCGAAATTTGTGTCTCAGCTTCTTCTCGGTTAGTCATTTCTGTTGTTTCCTAAGCAAAGAAGAAATTAGGGAAGAAAAACAGGGCTTGAATATGGGACTAAGTTCATTAACTACCACCACGTAAATCGTATTACTCCTTATAACCAAGCCCATCAAAACTAACTCATATATGTTGGGCCGTTAGAAGCATGAAGATACTCTGTGACAGTCCATGAGGTCTCCACTGATATTCAGATAGGACAGGGTGTAGCGGTGCGTCACCAAATACATTTCTCTCTCACAGGGCCGCAGCCCCTCTGCTGCTTTGGCGGCCACGGAGGTGGACGTTAGCGCACCCGGGGCGCCTCCACTCCTCCGCCCAGCCAGCCGAGCGCTGCCCTGGCCCTGGCCCCGGCCCCGGCCCCGGCCCCGGCCCCGGCCTGGCCTGTCCCCGGCCCGGCCTGTCCCGTCCCGGGCGCCCACCGGCAGCGGCGGGGGGGGGGGGGGGGGGGGGGGGGGGCAGAGGATGAGGCGCGAGGTGCCCCGCATGCGCTGACACGTCCCCGTTCCCGTCAGCGCCCTCCCCCCGCCGTCTCTTCACGGCCCCACAATGCAACGCGCCGGAAGCTCGCATGGCCGCCGGTGACCCTCGCCCAGCCGCCTGGGGATGAGGTGAAGTTGCCGGGCTGTCCCGAGACGGAGCCATGCGCCACCAAGTTGTTCGCCCCGCGGCACCGGCAGGTGAGGGACGGAAGCCCCCCGGTCCTGCTGTCGCGCTCCTGCCACCGCGGCCGCCCTCCTTCCCCCGCCCCGGGACTCACTTCTCTGGCGCTCCGCAGCCTCCGCTCCGGCCGGGACACCCGCTTTTTCCTATTGGCTGCGGCGCCTGTCAGTGAAGGCGCGGGAGGCGGGCGTGGGCCAATCGGAAGCAGGCGGGGCGGTGCAGCGCGGTGGGGTGCGCGGCGGCGGGGCGAGTGTGCGCGGCGGGGCTGGGGAGCACGTGGGCGGCGCGGCCCAGCCGGCGGGACGGGGTGAGTGGGGCGGTCCGGGGGGTGGCCGGGGGACGAGCCGAGCGCCCAGCCGTTCTGTGCCGAGTCCCGGGGCGCACCTGCTCCCCGCCGCGGCGGACCGTGCCTGCTGCCGTTGGGACAGGGAGCGTCGGCTCCCCGCTGGCGACAGGTGTCCGGCGGAGCCTCTGCGGCCCGGCCTGCAGCCTGGGGCAGGCGCCCGCCGTGCCCCGGTAGTTTCCCAGGCGTGCCTCTGCGGGCATTTTTCCCGGGTCATCGTGCGATGCAGGTGCGCTTTTGGTCGTTTGCAGACCGCTCTTTCTTATTGGGGGGGGGGGGGCACAAAAAAACCCCCCAAACAGTCGTTTTATTGCTTTAGCTGTTGGGCTCTGCAGCGCTTTTCCTCGTATGGGCTGTTCCGTGGAAAAGGCTGGTGAAGAGCCTGTCAGACAAGTCTGTCCAGACACAGCGAGGGTTAAATCAGCAGCTGCATGTGTTCATGCTGTCCTGCCTTCCTGGCGGGAGCAAGGTCAATTTGGGAAGGATTTTAACGGTTTAGATTTGTTCATATAAGATCAAATGTTGTAGCTTTTTGACAAAAAACGTGCAGTAAAGGGAGTTTGTTGGATGAACGGTCGCTTCTTTTTCTGAACAAATCAAATGCTAAGTTGCAAAAGTTGCTAATTCTCCTCTTGATGAAGCGGCTGCCGACCTGTCATTTAACAACTGGGTAGTCTGCCCTAAAAATATGCTTCGAAAAGGTTTTTTCATACAAAAAGTCCTCAGTGGGTATCATGCCTAAACTCTTGCCAGCTTAGTTTCTCTCTGATTCGCTTGGGCTGGCTTCATTTTTCGGCTGCCCCAAGCGGGCAGCTGTTCGCTGTGGCTGGTGTGCTGCAGAGCACAAGCTAAGAAGTGGTTTTGAAAGGACGGATGTTGCAAGTCAGATTTAGTGCTGTGCTCACGTGTTTACGTGAAGGGTGGACAGCAGGGTTTTAGGCCAACCTGCAAAGACTGCATAAGGCTGTAGAGACTCGCTTTTGAACCCTTTTAGCTTGCATGTTTTCATTGTATAGCGTATGTCGATTTTTAAGTTTACCTGATCTTTTTGAATGATCTTTTGTGAGATAAGGCACAGGGCCTTACATGGGCTACAGACTAGAAGTTAAAAACATCCTACCATATGTGCAGTAGCCAACTTTTTGAAGGCAAGCGCTTGGTTTAGGACTCCGTAGTGGTAGATCGCTCTTGTCTAGAAGGGTTTATAGGCATACCACATAACAGACCCCATGTGAATTATTTGCTTGATATGTTGGGAAGGTGATGATAAATCTGCCCCAGTGAAGAAACTGAAAAATCAGAACTCCTATTGTCTGTATATTTTCAAATATGTTAGAGTATTTGCCTGTGTCAGACTTCATCAAAGATACAAGAAATTTGCAGTAAAGAAAACTGAAAGATTATAATTGCAAAAAACTTGAAGATGTAGTTGGGACAAACCCAATTCTTTTTCCCCAAAATCCCTGTGTTATTAGTTAAACTACAAGTCCTGAAGGCTTATAGGATTTTTGATACTTAAGTTTCCCATCTTGTTCTCTTGTGCAGTGCTTTTTATTAAGGTTTTAAATCATGTGGTTTTTATAATTCACACTGTGCTCTTGCCTCTAAAACAGTTACAATTGCTTCATGTTAAAGTATAATTTATGTTCTTTTGAAAATGTCAAATTGAAACAAATTAATTCACCTCAAGGGACATCTTGGCCATAGAAATAACTTACTGTTTAGCAATGAACAAGTAAACCCAAAACTTAGTTTCTAATTTACTATTTTTCTTTGCTAGGTCACTGTTCCATGTAAGAAAAATTACAGACTACAAATATGGGAAAGAAACGCATCAAAGGCAAAACTGCAGAGTCTGATGAGTCTCTGGATATGCTAGGTATGTTTCCTCAGAGAAGTCTGTGGTCCTAATGTTTGTTTTAACCTCAAAGAGGGCTTGAAAACTCATTAATATTAGAAGGCCTTTATGCTAGTCACTGGCTTTGAAGTCTCATTTACAAAGTGTGGGTTTGTGTAATTGAAACTGAAGTCCACCAAGAAACATTAGTGTTGCTACTTTTGTGAGAATGCTAGAAAATAATAATCCTGGCTTGAAAACTGGGATTATTTTCTGGTTTTCAGGGAACTCAGAGACACAAGTCTTTACTGATACACAGATTGTACTGAATCATATAAAATTCCTCAGAATATAAAGGGTTTGTAGAGTCAGCTGCAAAGCTTGTCATGATAGGTTTAAGTAGCATTTTCCTAGTGAAGATGTTGTTGCAGAAGATTCTCGCTTCAGCAAAAAAGATTGTGATTAAAATATTTCTGTGAAACCATTTGCCTTTACACTAGCACCTAACTTAGTACTGGCCCTGGACAGCTCAGCTCTCTAGTCATAGTGCTTTTTCATTAAAACCTCTTTCTCTTCCTTGCCTTCTGTGCCTTTAGAGAAAATCCCAAATTGTTCATGTTACCCTTCTAGCTGGATCTCACCCCTGTGTTGAAATTTAATTTGTCTTGTTTACCCTGGTTACTCTAGCGCTTGTGCTGTGTAGCATTCTCTTCTACCAGGTCACAAATTGTGTCTTGCCTATCTTATTTTCTTGATCACGACTGGGGAAACGAGTTAAGCCATGCTAATTTAGCTGGGGGAGAGAGCACTTACAGTTTTAGCCAAGAGGCTCACTGTGGTGGCCTGTTTATCTTAAATTCAAGTCTACTTTACTTTGGTTTCCTGGTTGTCCTGGTCTTGTGGTAGCTTCTGTCTCCTATGGCTTTTTAGCTTCTTTTGTTGTGTCGTGTCGTCGCCCCCCCCCCAGCCCCGCCCCCCCCCCCCCCCCCCCCCCCCCCCCCCCCCCCCCCCCCCCCCCCCCCCCCCCCCCCCCCGAGTCAAAATCAATGTCTGCTATGACTGTTCCTCGTTTTTCTCCAGAAAAAAAACCAGTTATGGTGCAATTGCTGATGGCATCTCACTTCTTTGGCTAAAAATAGGCTAGATTACCCCAACAAAGTCCTGTAAAGCCACAAATGTAGACTAAGACTGATCATTGTGAATAATTCCACTGTACAGTAGCGGCCAATATGCAAAAGTTTTGTTTAAAAACCGCAATTTTGAAGTTGTAGGTGAAGCTTGTGTTTTTAAAAAAGGCTTAAAGAATGCATCTAGATATCTGTATTTGGTTCTTATTGACTAGCATTTGTACTGTGGTAAAATCCTATAATCTTGGACAGAAACAGGACTGTAGGTACAAAACTTTTCACCTGTTTCAGCTCATGCCAAGAAACTTTTGCTATCTTGAGGCTGTAGTCTTGCATGTGGTCCTCAACAAAGATAGATTCAGAGCCGTTATGCTATCTGAGCAATAAAAATAGTTCTGTAGCAAAGGACTTAAGACAGTTGAATTATGTAAACAGCTATGTGATTATTCTCAATAATAGTTTCACAAAAATGTGATTTTATTTTTTTAACATATTAAGTACATACAGCATTTTTCTTTTAGTATGAGTTTGTTCACTCTGCTTCTCGGCTTTTGAAGTAACTCTTTGTATTGTCAGGTATTTGACCCTGTATTTGCAAATATAGACATTTGTAACTGCAAAGAGTGAAGAATTGTAGGCTAATGATGCTAAATGTCTTAGAAACCTTCACTGTAAAAGAAAAAAAAAGAAAAAATAAAGTGTTTCTCATTTTTTTTATTTGGAAGAACTTGAATCAGTTTGCATATGCATTGTAAGTCAATTGAAATTTCTCTGTACATGACTTAGGCTCTTAGGCTTACAGACAGCTTCTCTTCATGCAAGTGACAGTGTAACCAACAACCTTAAAAAATAAACAAAAAAGAAATAAGATAATTAAACTCCTGATTCTTAGCAACAGATGCCTGTTCTTGGTGTAACCATTATTAGCAGAGTTTGGTGTAACCATTATTAGCAGAGTTTGGTGTAACCATTATTAGCAGAGTTTGGTTAAGTAGGTGGAGTTCACACCAGGCCCAGAAGGTGCAGCTCCAAGTAGGGTGTAGTATTGTAGTGTGAAGTGATAATGGTATAGGTAGGATGACTCTGCCATTCTTTTTTACCATAGTCTGCTGCATAATTTCACTGAGGCAGCTCAGCTGGAAGCATAACCTCCATAATCTCCACTTTTATAGGCCAGCCAGGTGCTGCCTTGGTGACTGGGAACCGTGGCAGTGGGCTGTGGCTGCTCCCTGGGAGGTGTGGGAATCATAACGCTACAATAATAGAAGCCCACAGCCTGGCACAGTAGGTAGGTTTGTATCCAAAGGTTTTGTCAACTCCTCTGACTAGATGTAGATTTGAGTGATACTTTTTTTTTTTTTAGTAATGCAGTAGTTTAGGATGCAGCAACAATATCCCCGGATTGTGAATGGGGGTGACAAAAGGCTTCTTTCTGATACATCTGCTAAATTGTCAATGTTTCTTTGACTCTAGAAAGGCTATCCTAGCTTCTGGATTGCTGCCTGTGTCTTTGAAGCCTAGAGACATTTGCATTTGTTATGATACCTACATCTTTCTTGTGCTTTGTATTTTGTAGAACCTGTGTGCAAGCATATTCGTAAAGGATTGGAACAAGGTCATCTGAAAAAGGCACTGCTGAACGTGGAATGGCATGTTTGTCAGGACTGCAAGGCAGACAATAAGACACAAGGGAAATCTGAGGAGGAGACTGATGAAAGCCCTTCGATATGGTTGTGTCTAAAATGTGGCCATAGGGTATCTCTTGTTTTGTTGTTAATTAATCTCAGTATCTTTCAGTGCCTCATAATATAGTGGAACAAGAGAGCTTCTAATTAAACTCTTATGTTCTCTTTTTTTAAATTTTAAATGTGGTGCTGCATAAATGATTTTATATACTTCAGTGTGATAAAAAATGTCTGCTATGAATTCCAAACAAAGTACTTAGAAGCTTGGCACCAAGGCATTTAGCAGACTTAAGGCTAAAACAGCATCTTGAGGACTTATTTTCCTAGAAAGTCCAAATTATTTTGCTAAGAAAATAAAAATTTCTGCTAACGCTCCTAATTTGTGATTTTTTTACAATAAGCTCTTGTGCTAACATTAGTTTTATTAAACTTAGAACGATGCATACCGAAGAGGTTTTTGGTTTTGTTCTATTTCGTTCTTCAAATGCTCGTTCATTTTTTTTGTTCTTATAGTTATACCTAGTAAGTTACTTCTCTCTGCAGAAGTAAGTGTCTTGAAATAGATACCAATCTGGTCATCCTAATTAGTTAAACATAATTAGTTTTTGTTTTAATCCTTTCTTTATACTCTGACTTTATGTATGTTTCATTGATAGTCAACTGGATTTTCTGACACTTCTGGTTATCAACATTATAGGGCTGTGGCAGAAATTCTGAAGAACAGCATGCTTTAAAGCATTACACAACACCAAGATCAGATCCCCATTGTTTGGTTCTCAGTCTGGACAACTGGAGTGTGTGGTGAGTTTGTCAGGCAAAAGTTATAAGACATAGCTAGAGGGCAACAGAGGCTGGGGTATAATTTGTGTTTTCTTTTCTTTGTGATTTCTGAGACTTTTATAAAGCAGAAATTTATAAAGCATTTCCACACACAAAATTCCCAGCAGTCTTTGCAATTTGCTGAGTAAATATTACTTGTTAAATTTATAGCTAGAAAATGTTCATAATTGAAGTTGAAATTGACCAACTAGTAAATGCTGTTGACTTCATATTTTACTGCTTTTACTTGGTCAGAATACTGACATGTAGAAATCTATGTCATTATGTAGCTCTAAATCTTAAATTTCAGCCTTGGGAGAAGCTACTTTCTGATGCACATTTAGTGACAAACTTAATTACTTTTATTTTCCCAATAAATATGACTTCTTAATACCATATGTATAGTTAAGAAGCACAACTATAGAATTACAAGATGCTACTGGATCAATCAATACAAATTCCATCTCTCTGGTAGTATTTCCTTCTCTTAAAAGGAATTCTTCTGAAAGGAATATTCTTAAAAGGAATAGCACGTTACTATATACGGGGGAACCTTAATTTTCCAAACTGTGCCATATGGAAATACTGTGCCTTACATAAAGAGTTTTCATTTTGCTTTGTAGCCTTTTTTTAAACTTATTATTTGTCATTATGTTAATTTTATATAATATTATCTCTTTACTTGATAGTATTTAACACTCTTATATGCAATGATCAATATTTTTATTGAACTCTAGAATGGAAATGAATGTTAGTAACATATTGCTAATTCACAAAAATCAGTTCACTAGTTCATTTAAGTTTTAAAATTATTATTTTAAAGGGCTTTATTTTCTCTGCTCTAAAACTTGCATAGTTTTTAAATCAAAGTACTTGTGAATGAGAGGAAGTTGTCTAAGCAAGATACTTTGCTTCCTTTAGAATTTCTTGGTTATACAAACTTGCACAAGAAGTTATTCAGAGACTGATATATTGGGTATAAATTATGGTTATAAATCAAACCTACAATCAAGAACTGTATTTCACAGTGGACTTAGTACATAAAAGCAAAAGCCAGAAGCCTTTTTGATCAGAATTTATTAATGCTATGAATGTATGAATAAATCTCTCTATAGTGTGGATGCATATGTGGTTGAAATTGGACTTGAACAGTACCTGTAAATGGTTAAAAGAAAAGGTTTTGAACATGGAGAGAAAGAGGAGAGTTCTAGTAATTCATTATGTCCTGCTCTTCTGGGGTTACAAGAAGTGCCATTGTACTTATTTTCAGTACTGGTATGACTTACCAGTTGGATCTACTTAATGTTTTTACCCCACTGGTCAAACAGCCATTGTTGAAAAAACTTCTTTCCAATCCCTTGATTCCTTCAAGGCTTCTTATAAATTTTTGATGGATGAAAGGTTATGATGTTAAAAATTGCCCATGGAAGTAACGATCATTTGTTATTCCAGGAGTGGGAATGCCTATTTTTATAATTAACCAAACAGACACTAAATACATACTCAGGGATCCAGCCAGTCTTTTCAATGAGGCCTGAAGAAATGTGAAAATTGCAGCTAATTCCAGGGATGCTAGAGACTTAGGGAAGCGCTTTGCTGCAGACTTCCACTGCTTTTAGTATCAGAAAATAGAGTCTGACTTATGGTAATCCTGAAATCCGCTAAATGCATTTGTGCCTAAGAACTGTAATTGGTGTGTTTCAAAGTGCAGAAGTATTTGCATTCTGTTCAATACCTTTTGTCACCTCTTCAAAGAGTTGATTGGGCAGAACTACAAAATCGGTACATACAACTCTCCATCTGCTGTATGTGTTCTGGTAGAATTTTACTCTTACTTGAGCCTTTGTCACTGCAGCTTCTCTCACAATTTTGTTTAAAACAGATTGGTGGCCTAACCACGCACTTCTTTGCTCATACAGAGACAAATAGATTTATATCAGCAACAGAAGAGCAAATAAAAGCATGCAGGACTAACGGAGGACAGTGATCTGTTTCTTATCCAATTTATATATAACGAAGTACTTGCTTGGCTAGAATACTCAGAATATTTTTCCTTGCCATAACATTCGTAAGTCATTTCCTTTGGGACTTGATATCTTAGTTTCTTGATTTTTGGCAAAATTTTCCCTGCATTTATTTTTCTTGCAGACTGGGTTTCTAAGCACATCTTTTAAGGGTCTAATTTATATTTATAAATTGCAACCTCCGGTCACTGAAATAATTTAGGAAAGATAATTTTAAAACTTATATTTTCTTGATCAGAAATAGATTGAACTCTTCTCTAAGACTTCTAAATCTTAAAATAAATCTTGTAATTTTATAATTGTGTAATGAATTGCATCAAACAAGCAAATAGCGTAGGATTTTTAAACAATAGAAAAAAAATAGGATTAATTGTTTTTCTTTGCGGGGGGGCGGAGACAGGTGCTACATATGCGATAATGAAGTCCCATATAATACGTCAACCCGATTGGGTCAGACTGTGGATTATGTTAGAAAACAAGTTTGTACTGACTCATCGCGTACAGGTAAGTAACTATAGTATACATAGAGTAAATCAGAAAGTCTCTTAAATGTAGGAGACAGTACTGTAAATCAGTAATGTATACTAAATTAGATTTAACTTTTGAAGCACTTTATGGTAAACTAAAAAGCTAATTTCTTCCTTTTTTTTTTTTTCTTTGTCAGAATTCTGATAGCATAAGTAACATCCTAGCCCGTGGACCTAATTGGACCAGGATTTTGCTCAGTGTCCCCTAAACTTTTACAGACCAGAAATATAGGAATAGAAGGAAAAAAATACAATTTTACTGTAACCTTTTTTTAAAAATATGACGTTCAGTTGTTCTGTGAGTAAGGAATTGACTTTCAGTACTTAGAAGTGCTGTGTTTATTAATCAGTATTGCTCAGTCTGTCTTGAGATCTGAAGGAAAATTGTCATTGCTTAAGGATAATTTGATTTGATTTTTTAAAAGTATTTTTGTAGATACTTGTGAATGTATCAGCTGGAATGACTAAGTCTCCAGCTGTTGCAGCACATTTCCTAATGGAAGGAGTACACAAGAGGATTTGTCTGCTGTCACTTAGTATAGGTAGCTGCAGTGCATTCAGAACTCTCTAAAATAACGTGTTCAGCCTCCAGTCTATCTGCAAACGTGGTTGTTTAAAAGGAGGCAAACCCTGCCCTGGTTTCCACAATGGTAAAACTGTTTTTGTACAAGGCATTTCCACTAGAAAACTAAGAAAATTTGCACATCAAAATAAATGCTATAACTCATGGCTATCAAAAATTCCAACACCATCCTACATTTGGGTGAAATCATAGCCCCCTTGGGAAGTAGATCACAACCATCCAGCAGTGCCAAGTGGCTGTCTCTGAGTATTTTGTTCAGGAAGCAGCTGAGGCTTTCCCACAAGGACCAGAATCTTTTAGTGGTTTTAGTCAGTCTTTCCCAGATACATAGTTTTTCTACATCTAATGTTTGAGCTTCATATTGGTTGCCAGAATTTTCTTCTCAGGTTTGAACTGGAAAATGGATGACTACCTGGGTGCAGTTGTTGTCTGTTTCAGGTGTTCCATCTGTTGTCCGTCTGCAAAGATTGTATTGCCTGGTTTCCTTGCTTTCTCTGAGCTGGCATTACTTTAAAATAAAGTTAATCTTGGCTCACAGTCCTATTTATCAGAAACCTTATCAATAGTAGACTGCCAAACTGGCAGAACCAGTGTGGGTGTTATTCTGGAAATTACTTGGAATTCCCATGTAGTTTTATTAAAGAGGTCATTGAAATTTTGAGCTATACACCAAAGTAATTTTTGGGAAAATATCTTTAATGTGTCTTGAAAAATATAAACCTTCCAGTTGCATCTGTTTAGGTTCATGAAATGAACATGAGAATGCTTGGACAGTGGGAGGCCTGTGCATTTCATTTCAGACAATAGTGCCATGTCAAGAGGGATGTTATCTCAGATGCAATCTTGTTGGATGTTGTATAAAGCCCTAACATAGGTGATTTTGCAACAGGAATGAAATTTCAGATAACACATGCAGAGTTTCAGAGGTTGTTGGCATGAATGGCTTGTGGGCCAAGTGGCATGTTAAAATGGTATGCTGATCTGAAATGGCATTTCAGGGATTTCTTGATTTTTTTTTTTTTGTTTGTTTCTTTTTTAACTCCTGTTACCTAGACGGTTTAAGAATCTAAACCAGTAGTGTTACATTTATACAATTACAGAATTAATTATCATATGTTTAAGTTTTAAACATTGTAGATTGCTGCTGCCTATAATAACTTTTTCCTAGCCCATTTGCTGTTACTGGGTTAATATGTGGTATGTTTTTATTATTATTTCAGTAGAAAAACAACAAGAGAACAAAGAATATGAAAATAAAAAAGTAGAAAAAGACAGCAAAAATGAGCAAGAAAAAGAAGCCTCGCTTAAAGAGGAGAATTCTCATTCAAGTACGAACTTGGAAGTGACTGTGAAAGGACTTAGTAACTTGGGGAATACATGTTTCTTTAATGCAGTGATGCAGGTATGGTAGTTATTGCTGCTCTTAAAAATTTTTTTGAATAGCAAGAGGGGGAAAAAAAAAAAAACCCAAACAACAAAAAACCACACAACCCACAGCAAGCCCACCCCCAATATTGTACAATGACATAATTAGAATGTGATTTTTATCTGCCAAGAATGATGGGTTCATTCTAAAAATAGTGTGTTGTCCCAGAGAAATATGAAGAAATGGAGCTGCAGGTTCAGACTTGCTCTAAGGGAAGATACAACAAACTGCCCTATCTTTGAGGGACAGCATCTTTCACTGACACAGATTAAGCATGCCAACTTCCTAGTTTAGTAAAAAAAAAAAAAGTCTGGCACATCACCCTTGCTGACCTCTTAGAATATGAGAGATTAATACCCAAAGACCGTGGGTGTTTACTGAAACAAAAATGTTTTTCTCAGCAACAGGAAAACAAATACAAGTAAATATTAACAGGATGAGCATATTGCATTGCTATCTTGTTGTCTTGCTCAGCTAAGAAGTGTTTGGATAGAATAAACTTGCTCTTTCATGTGTATTAAAACTTGCACGTAATCTTGTACTCTTTGGCTCTTGATACTGAAGCTTTACTCAAAATTCCCACTGTACTTGCAGGTGTTAGTAAACCATTTGATTTTTGTTTTAAACATGTTTTAAACCAAGCAAATATGCGCACTGCATTTTACTTTTTGATTTTAGAAACAGACACTAGTAAATAGACTGTCAAAAGATCAGTCTGTAGAAGAATAGTACATTTATGGTTTCTACAATCTAAAGTAATATATATAGAGGGCACTTGGAAGTCCCATTAGCTGTACGGAATGTACCTTTAACTGTTAAACACTATTAGAATTTCCAGAATGGTAGTTACCACTCTTGTTCTGTGTTTGGGAAAAATAAATTTCTGCTAATCTGGCTGCTACAAATTCCATGACTAGTGGAACCCAGCTGCCCTTCCTCTTGTTCCCTAGTTACCAATCTTTTTCTTTCTTTTATGTTCTGCAGAATTTATCACAAACTCCAGTCCTGAGGGAGCTGCTTAAAGAAGCTAAAATGCCTGGCACAACAGTTAAAATTGAGTCACCTGAGTTATCCACGGTATATATGCTTCGACCTCCATAGTTTCTCCCCACCCTTCCAATCTGTTAAAGAAACAAACAATACTCATCTCTGGATTTTAAAGCTGTTTCAGCTAACTACTAACAAGATAAAGATGTAAAATCAGTGGGAACTTCACCATTGACTTCCATAAAGCTGCTTCTGAAGTCAGCAGAGGTCTTTCATTCAAAGTGAAAGAGCAGTGATTCAATACTCTTAAGTATTAGTTGTCACCAAAGGAGTACTTACATTATGATTAAGTTATTTAAAAGATGAAAATGTGTAACTTCTGCTAGTGTCACTTGTCTAAATGCAAAATAGGAAACTAGAGGATGTCTGCAGCGCTAACTTAAATAACGCACCTGCCATTACAGTTAGGGATTTGGATGGGAAAGGAAGGTTATGTGTTTTAAGAAATTGTATTTTTTTCTTAATAGAGCAAGAAATCCAGAGTTACAACTAAGCAATAAATAATTAATGATTCTTAGCCCAGTGTTTTGGTATCATCTCATGAGAAACCATGTGTTGATTGGTTTTGTCAGGTTCGTTTATTGTAATTTTGAAATTTTGTGTATTCTAATTTATAATAATGTTTTCAAGAACTGAAGTGGTTAGATAAGGAAAAACTTACTCCAGAAGGATCTGTCACCAAATTAAGGCAAAACAACTTTGTTTTTGTTTAAAACAGGAACCTCAGCTGATAAAACTAGATCAGCCAGGTCCTTTGACATTAGCCATGTATCAGTTCCTGACAGAAATGCAAGAGACAAAAAAAGGGGTAGTCACTCCTAAGGAACTTTTTGCTCAGGTTTGTAAAAAGTGAGTATCTGTACAACTGCATGTCATAGTGAGTATGAAAAACGTTTGTTAGTTGTTTAAAAAGAAGGTCAGTTTTCTCCCTATTTTTGTCTTGAGCTCACATCACAGCATATAAAATTTGTATAATACTTAAAAAGTTTTGAAAGAAGATAAAGAGCAAAATATAAATGAAGTAAAATGAAAGTTATTCAGTGACATATTCTGATTAGCTAGCTTCATATTTTTAGAAAATACCATATGTAGACACTTGTTGCTTTTATATACATACGTGCTTGAGACTTTGTCCTTTTGTGTCTGGTATGAATTGTTTTTACTTTGGCTAAGTTCAGTTACACTTTACAATTACTGTTTCATTTAACAGAGCAATACGATTTAAAGGTTATCAGCAGCAAGACAGTCATGAATTACTTCGCTACTTACTTGATGGAATGAGAGCAGAAGAAATCCAAGTGAGTGCTAATTTCATAGTTGTGCATACCTTTCTTCTTCATACCCCAGACCAAGACTTTTTCCTCTGCTGAGGGGAGAAAGAACATTGCCTCTGAGATAAGTCAACCTCTGTAGAGTGGTTTGTGCTGCCCATAGCACTTACTTGAAGCAGATTAGCAACAGAGCTGTAGAACTGGGCAGCCTCTGAGCAGTGGGGTTGTGAAGGAGCAACCACAGGTATTACTATTTTCATTTAACAAAACTATTCAAAGAAAGAAGTTTGTTTGTGGCCTGTATCTCTTACATATATTGCACGCATTGTTTAGGTTTCTAAGGTAATGATATTTTCTGCCTTCTTGGAAAGCAGTGTACTGATTATTCTCTATGCTCTTCTAATGAAATCAAGTAGAAAAGTTCAGTTTTGCTTGCTCTTTGGTTAATTCAGCATTTCTAATATAAATGTCTGTTGTCCTTCAGAAATAGATTGACTTGTCCAAAGCTTCTACAGAAAAAGTGGGTTTGGAGTATGTGTAGTCAACCTAAAGAATGTTCTTTTGTCTTAATTTCTGAAATGCCTGAAAGTTCACTTGTGGAAATTCCTTTTTTTTTTTTTTTTTTTTTTTTTTTGCCAGTTTTAGTTTGGGAATATTTCATCCTTAGACTGATTTTCTTACATACTAATTGCAACATTACAGTTGCAAGCTTGTTTCTCAGTTGGTTATTGTTTTAATATCTGCAGGAATATTTTGTGTCCCTACAGGCAGTTGTGTTGTTTGTATTGATTCTCTTAATTGGTGAAGATTAAACTTTTTTCTCCACGTGAAACATTGTAAAATGAACTAGTTAACTGCATTAGTTTAGGAAATTTTACAGTGTGTATTTGTTTTGAAAATTTCAGCAAATAAGTGTTGGAATCCTGAAGGCGCTGACTGACTCTAACAAACAAAATGAAGAAGAACTTAAAAAGAAAATTAAAGGTAAAATACACGTTACTGATGTTGTGATAATTTGATATCTTCTGTTTCATTGAAGTATGGAAAACAACACTAATAGTATCAACTAAAAGATATATGTTTAATTGTACAACTTTATGCCATCTCTTGAATATGTGTGTATCTAGAATATAAGGTTCAATAGTGTTAGTCTATTTATTTAAATGTCTTACTGAACTTGGTGGTGTTTCCTTCTGACCAGTGTAAGAGAGAGTTGATTCTATAGACATTATACATTAAAATATGTTTGGGTAGTATTTAATCATTCAAATATTATGTAAGAAATTAAAATATTAGTACATGAATGTAATGATTTATTCAGTCCTAATAGTCCATTGTTACTTAACAGTGGTATTAAAAAAAAACAAACCAAACAACCAAAACCAAACAGTGAACAGAAGAATTTTTAAACTTTTCAACATGACTTAGATCAGAAGATGAAGAGCAAGTTTAAATTCAGACTATGTGCTACACTGAAAATATAACTTGAGGAAATTGGTTTTGTTTGTAGGTCACCTATACAGACAAAAGTTGGTGCTTGTTTTTTAGGTTCAGACAGTTGTTTGAGTTAAGTCCTGAGAGAAAACAGGAACTCTTACTGGGATGCAGAACTTCTGAGAAAATAGAGAAATGCATTTGAGTTGAGAAAGTGGTAAAGGTGTTGGCTTAGTCAAACTGTCTTCTGCAAATGTTTTTTTGCCTCCATTCCTTTGATACATGAAAGGATCTTAATTTAAGAATCTTGCTGTACTTCCTGAGGAAGCTAGAACAGGCTACCACGTTCCATCATACGTCTTGCATACTGTATTATCTTTTTTGTATATGGTATGCCATAACTAAATTGGTTGCTAGTGTATTGTATGTAATATTATTAACTTTACTATATACTTTTTCAATTCTCAGAATATGAAAAGAAAAAGGGAATACAAAGTTTTGTAGATCGAATCTTTGGTGGAGAACTAACCAGTACGATTATGTGTGAGGAATGCAGAACTGTAAGTAAACTGCCTGCTTTGAATAGCCTAGAGTATAATTTTATGTAATCTGCAGGAGAACCCCAGAGTAACTATATGTAGAAATAAGTGAAATTGGAGAGGTTTGCTTCAGTTAATACACTTCTAAGAGTTAACTAGCTGCATGCTTTTCAAAGAGGCGCATGGTTTGGCTGGAATCTTTCTTCCCTTGTGTTATAAAGTAAATCTTTCAGTCCCTTTCAAAAGACTTGCAGAAAAAGAGGTCAGCAACAGCAAGCTGCCTTTGCCAGAAGAATTCACTCTCAGATTCCTGGTATACACCTTCCAGTGGTACAAATTGTAGAGTGGATGAATTGTTCTGGTACCAGCAGTATGCTGCCAGGGGCCCTTTCCTTTTTCATCAGACGATTAGGTCTCTCCCTTTCCCACACTGGAATGATTGTGGGATTGCCAGAAAGCAACAAGGCACTATTGGGATAATGCATCCTGAGAATGAAGTAATTCAGGGTATTAGTGAGTGGGCTAGATTAATGTCACGACACATTGCAGATACCAATCTCATAGGCCCTAAGTTGGGTTCTCACATTCCAGGCCACTAGAAAATGGAAATTTGTAAAAGTATTTCTTGGGTATTTCTGTGGTCATATGACTGCTAGATTTTGGTCATGGGTAGCTGTTTGCGAAGGTAGATTAGCTGTGTTTTCTGTTTGTATGCACAAGTGAAAGCATGCATTGAATGCAAACAAGGCTACATACAAATAAGCCTATTGACAGCAAGCCAGCCACTTCCAAGCAATATTGAATTGGACTCTTAAATATTCATTTAAAGGTATCCTTGGTCCATGAGTCTTTCCTTGATTTGTCGCTTCCTGTACTAGATGATCAGGTAAGAAATTGTACGTGCTTGCTTTTTGGCTTAGTTTTTGTTTGCTTATATGAAAACACCTTTATATATGATCATTAGGGAATGAATTTATTTGTCCAAAAAGATAGAGAATAAGATTTTCATGAGTCATTCCTGTAAACTGCGGCTCATTAGTTGTCTCTGGAAAATCACTGATAGTCTGTTGGTGATGTTGCTGCTTTGTCAGTTAATGTTTCTATTCCCTAAGCCAATATCTACATTAATCTAGTATGTTCCAATGTTGTGTCACTATTGTAGAAGACTGAGTTGCAAAGAACAATGTTTCCCAATTCATCTTCACTGTTGTAAAACTGAACTAAATTGTATGGCAGTGATGGGTGCCTACTGGTTGCTTGAATGCTTTATTTATTTACTTATTTTTACTTTTTTTCATCCATTTTTCTTCACTGAGTGCAAGAATACCCCTCATAATATTCAGGTTATTTGAATAAAGTTAAGAAACATTGGTAGGATAGTATGTGAATACATATTTGATCAATATTGATTTATTTGATCGATCTCTAGACACTCAAAATACTTGATTTGCTTTGTGTTTCATATTGATAATCTGTATATGTAGTATTTCAGATTTATTATGTAGCACTGCCCACACAAAAGCTAATGAGTAAGTACTGAAATGAAACCCCCTCAGCCAAAGGGATCGTATGTCTTCTGCAGCAAACAAATTTCACTTTAGCAGAAGCAAACAAAATCTGTGGCAAGCACTTCAACTCAAAATGTCTTTGCTTGTGTAAAATGTTACTCTTCAGTGCATTTAATGTGGTTTACATCTGTTAGAGCCAAAGGTGATGTTGCCCTTTTTACAGGTTCAGAATTTGGCCCTTGATAGCCTTAGTTTTTCATACTGTTTCATTCTGCAAGTCATTGTTTCACATGGACTCCCTCTGGAGTGAGGCACCCCTTTTGTAAACATTAGGGTGGCATAAATGAGTCAGTTGTATGTTATAGTCACTAAAATGTTATATCTTGAGCTGAAAATCCAGATAACATCTCATCCCTGCAGTTTTCTTTGGAATACTATTTTGTTATTCAGGACAGTAACATCTCTACTTCTGTGGTTGTTTTGTGGCTTTTTGCTTTTTGTAGAAAGTAAAAATTACACATGAGAGAAACATTAAAAAAACCAAAGAAAAGGAATCTGAAGATGAAGAGGATAAAAACAGTGACTGTTACCTTAAGCAGAGAGATGAGCCCCCTGGTACAAGTAAGCACCTTCAGAAAAAAGCAAAGAAACAGGCCAAAAAACAAGCTAAGGTTGGTTTCGACAAGTATTTCACTTTTATTAATGAAGTGCTTGCAACTTCTGGTAAAACAAATTCTTTTTGCTTCCTCGGTTTAGATGGAGGAGAAGGAGACAGCTTAGAATTTCTCCTCGCTCAAATGCACAACTGAAAAGACCAATTGTATCTACGTCTTTGCTATTAAGAAGTTACATGTTCTGTTAAGAGTTGCTGTGCTAGGAATAAGCTAATATCCAGAGGAATGTGGAATTTATGTTGCCTGTCTGAAGTAGCATTAATTTGTATCAGACAGCTGTTCTCCAGTCACTGATTGCAAGAATATTCACAAAACTTTAGAATACAGACATAAGAAAGGATTGGGAAGATAAAGGGAATCATTAGTTGTATTTTGAAGATACTGTGTAACAAGGAGCAGTGGGAACTATATGAGTGAGGATAAACTCGGTATTGGTTGAATTGATCATCTCTGATCATTACATCATAGATTATTTGCCCCCCTCCCTCCCCCCCGCCCTTTGCAGCTCTGGCATGCTACAAAAATTTTGATAAATGGTAAGAAATGCTAAATATAACTTAAACTTGCTCCATTTTTTGTTTTCTTATGTATTCCAATTCACAGAGCCAGCGCCGCCAGCAAAAACTTCAAGGAAAGGTGCTTCACTTGACAGATATCTGTGTAACTGAACAGTCAGAAAAAGATGTCGAGTATAACCAAGAATTAGAGGCAGAAATTAACTCTGAAACTCCTAATATGAAGGAAGAAGAGGAATCATCAAATGATTGCAAAGATCACTGCTTAACTCAGAAAGACTTGAGTATACAGGGAAATGCTACAGAAGTTCAGAGCATGCATGAAAATACAGGAAAGCCAGAAGAAGAGTGTGTAGAAAATGAGTGTCTTGTGGATCTCCCTATGGAAGGCTTAGATTTTCCTATAACGTTTGTCAATGGCCTTGACAACCTGTCTCTGAAAGATGAAGATGATGACAATGAAGATGAGGAAGAGCTTGCTACTGACTTTTCAAAACTACACTTGGGTGCCAATGCTGAACCTGATACGAGTATCTTAGATGACCTTCAAACTGTTCCCATCAAGACATGTGAAGTATCGACTGAAGATCCAGAAACAGCATTTTGTACTCTTGCAAACAGGGAAGATCTGAACCCAGAAGAAGGTTCAATCTATCACTGCTTGTATCAATTTACCCGTAATGAAAAACTTACTGAGACCAATAAACTACTCTGTGATGTATGTACACAAAGACATTATGGACCAAAGAAGAACATAAAAAGTATGGCAAATGACCTTTTAAAAGAAAACTTAAATATGTCCTTATCTGCTGCTTGGGTGGGTGAGGTGGGAATGTCCCTAAAGTGGTATTTGTATAACTTTAACTTGGATAAGTTGAACTAGTATTCAGTGGGTAGGTTGTGAGAACCTCTTTCACACAGCTTAATACAAGTAAGGTCTTAATTGAGCAGAATAGGCTCACAAGCTTGGGTACAGAATATAGCAGGACTGAAAAAGAAGAGTGAGCAAAGGGGAGTGGGTTTGGGTTTGGGGGGAGGGAAGGGGCATTTCAATCTAAAAATCCGTTATGTGGATGAATGTAGAGAGCAGCTATTTCGCAGGTGACTTTTCTGTTCTTTCCTCAAATGTGAAACTTCTGCTGTGACAGTCATAGGGAAATCATGTTGGTGTTTGCTCAAAAGGCCAGTAAAAGCCGCATGCAATTTCTGATTATGAGAGTTGTAGAGAACGAGCAGGAATTCATCCTGCTTGTGCTGACGCTGCTCAGACATGGTGTGAGCGGTTACTTTTGTGATATGGGATCTGCAAGATGGCAGCTGTTGTACAGTTCATCAAGTTAAAGGGGAATGTTCAGTTTCTCAGTTGTTGTAGTAGATGACATTATGACGGTCTAAACAGTGAAAATAAAGAAATTCTTGCTGTAATGTTTGTTTAGATGTTAATCATTGGTGGTTTTTCTTTTCTGCAGGTGAAAAGAAGTATGTTTATACTAATGCCAAAAAGCAGATGCTAATCTCTCTTGCTCCTCCAATTTTAACTCTTCACTTAAAGAGGTTTCAGCAGGTAAGTAGCAGGCTGATATTGCAAAAATGTGTATGTATATAGTATCAGTTTAATATGAATATATGTGCATAGTACTAGCTTAACTTAAAACTAATGTTAGCATATTTTTGTTTCCTACAAGACTGTTTTGTTTTAGTTTTTTTTCTGAGGTTTGGAAGGCATTGGTGTGTAGCGTTGGTTTTTGTGGTCTTTGAGGAGTTGGGGTGTGTTTTCCTGAAAGGATATTCCATTAGTTACCTGGAAAACACTGTTTTGTGAGCTGATTTGCAATATATTCCCTCACTATTGTTACTGCTTACGATATTAAGCAGTATCTTAGCATTAATTGTTTCCTGCTACTACAGCAGTTCATGGTCTCTTCCATTTCAGTGCAGATAGAATAGGATCCCTTACTAAATGAATGTAACAAATAGGTCAGTAGAATTGGAAAAGAGAGAATTCCATGCCTTACTGAGGTCGGGGTGGGGGGAAGGGGGAAAAGGGATGAATGGAAAGCGGTGCTTTCCATTCTATAAATAAGACTTCAGTCTTATTTATAGATACCGAAGTAAAGTGGCTTACCTTTTTTCCAAGTTGTAGGAAAAATTTTAATTCAGGGCTTTAGCTTTTCAAGAAAGAGGAAAGGAATGGGGGTGGGAGACAGTATTGCCTCTTCTAAATTTAAAGCTGTTCAGTATTTTGGTTAAAATACTTGAAAAATAAGGGAGGTGACTTTAAGTAGATGAAAAGCAGTTCCACAGAGAAAATGGAAATGTGTAGCCTATTCCAAAAGACTGTAACATGATTAAGGAAATTACATTTGTCATCATCTCCTTTTTGTTTTTCCAGTGTGATACTGGAAGATTATTTAAATAAGGTGGGAGTAGAAGTTACATCAGTTTTGACGATATAAAATCAGATCCTCAGGCATACTACAGTATCTGAGAAGCAAGAGATGTCCTCATAGCTACATAAGTACATTAGAGCTGATTCTTTTTCCACTTTTGCTACCATTAAGTTACCATAAGAGTGAGTTAGAGTTGTCTTAACTTGTGCTCCAGTGCAGCATGTGGGGGCAAGGAGGTAATGCTGGAAATCCTTGGGCATTGGAGAAAAATGAACAAACAACATTGCTTTTTCCCAATTTTGTGTAATGTAAAACTAATTTTGTATTGTTGAAACTTTGACCTGAAACATTTAGTAACTAAGCATGGGCTTAATGTGCTACTCTGTAACATTATGGGGTTTTCCTCTACTTTGTCTGTTTAAGGCTGGATTTAATCTACGGAAGGTTAACAGGCATATCAAGTTTCCAGAAGTGATAGACTTGGCTCCTTTCTGTACAGTTAAATGTAAAGTAAGTGCGGAAAACAATCAGATTCTCCTTTATCACATTCTAATGTGCTTTGATTCTAGCTGCTTAGCAGACCCTTTGTAGAATGCTTGTCAAGCTTCAGTTATTTTGTGTGATAATACAGGATAACTTACAAGTGCAACTTGTACTTGAGTCAGTGTACTTCAGCTGATCATAGCTGCTTGCATGAAATCTGTAATGACCAGCTTCCCTTTCATCAGCAAACAAAGCAAAGCAAAGTCAAGAGTTTACATTCTCGCCTTGTTTAAAACCCAGTACCTGACTGACATACCTAAACTTTTGCTTTTGTAGAATGTGGCTGAAGGGAATACAAAAGTACTGTACTCTCTCTATGGAGTTGTTGAACATAGTGGAACAATGAGGTCTGGGCACTACACTGCTTATGCTAAAATGAGAAGTATGAACAACCATCTCTCTGATCTTGTCCTTCGAGGACAATCTCCTCAAGGTAAATAATTAGAAATATTTTACAGATTATTTCTTACTGAAGAACAGTAACAGGGTTGGTTGATTGCTTCAATTCTTTGTAATAACTTTTACTCCTAAATTCTTCCTTTCACAGCTTTAGAAACTGAACCAGTAAAAGGACAGTGGTTCCACATCAGTGATACCCATGTACAAGCCGTGTCTGCATCAAAAGTGCTGAGCTCGCAAGCCTATCTCCTGTTCTATGAGCGACTGCTGTAACTCACCCGAGAAGCCTTCTTGTATGTGCAGCCATCTTCAAGTGGTCTGAAAGAAGGCAGAGACTTGCAAATCATGTTGTTAAATGTTGGAGCTACTGTATGCAACTGCAGGAATATACTTTATGCTTCTTAGACACACTGACAAATGGTTAACTTATACTTTTTCCAGTGTTTTCACTACTTTTAAAGAAAAGTTTTTTCAAAATTACAGCTTTGAGCTTCTATTGAGTAATTTGTGTGTTGGCACAGACAAGCAACCACTACTTTTAGTTTCCTACAAGTGCTACACTTCTTAGTCAGCAACTCTTTCACTTTTTAAAGGGACCAGCTATAATTTTGAACAACTATAGTTATCTCAGATGTCATCTGTTCCATGTGTATTTTAGGACTGGGTTCCAAGCATAAGAAGCTGTTTCTTCCTACACATCTTAAAGCTGAGCCAAATTCAGCATCAGCTCTCTTTCCACTGTTGGTTTCTGTCCAACAGAGGAGCCCTCAGTTTGCAAACTCTCTAGGAATTCTTTCACATGGGAACCTTATGCTGGTATTTTGGCAAGGCTGGGTGCTCAGATATCTCTCTTTTTTGCTACAGGCCCTCCAGCTTAGCCTTTCTACACTGGAGGGGTAAGAAAACTAGTCCTGCAGTGACTTGTAACTTTAAAGCTCTCTTCTCCCCAGGCTAGGCTTCACATAAATAAAATCTTGGCTCTTCTATGCTAGAGCAGCAGCTGCTTATGTTCAGTGCATTTTTCACAGCAACCTTACTGAGAAAATGGGGAGTCTTATGTATTCTTGTTACCCTTACAGTCATCAGCAGTTGCACTTGTGCAGCTGACTTATATCAGTATGCCAACCCTTCTGAAAACTTGCTGAGTTTATTTTTCAGCCACACCAGCAACTGACTATAAAGTGAGCATTAGTGTAGCTGTTGTATGGCAGCCTTATTTGGGCATAAGATAGTTCCAGACTTGATTTAGCCTTCCACTCCCTTTTGGCTGTGAAATAGAGTAGCACTGGCAAGAGTAATAAAAGAATTAATTATTGAAGGGGCTTGAATTTCAAGTGCAGTTCTCCTTTCAAGCTACTCTGAGACATGCAAGCTGTTTACTTTCCAGGAAGAATCTTAACAGGGGGCTTCAGTTGAAAGATTCCCGCACTCTGCATCATGCTAGCTATTGCTGCTCAGTGTTTATTTTTAAGGCCATTAGAATGAAATGCAGTTCACTGCTGTCAGGCTGCCATTTTGAGAGCGTGGAGACTCTTAAAGGATGAGGATCAAATAGATGCATGTAACAAAAATGAACGTAGGCCTGGGCCACAGGCCTGCTGCCATGCTTATTTCAATACTCATTTGACTTTCTACACTCAAAGACCAGGTAAGGAGCACCATTAAGAGCACAAGGAGCTGCGACAATTATAGATGATGCTTTGCTGAAGTTATGAGCTCCCTGCAGCAGGCTTGTGGTCAGTCTCCCTCATCCACAGCTGTCAAGATGGTAGGGTGGGCTGTAGATGTGGCCTCTCTGAGGAGAGGCAGGGCCTGCCTGATGCTGGACACAGCTGGTTCTAACTGACCCAGGGCAGGGCACAGCTGAGCCCCTCAGCCACAATGGTAGCACCTTGAGGAAAGCCTGTGTAAGAAAGGGCAAAACACTGCCCAGGAGTGAGGAGAAAAGTGTGAGAAATAGCCTTGTGAACACCCCCGAGAGGAGGAGGAGGTGCTCCACAGGTGCAGCCCCTGGAGAGACCACACTGGAGTAGGTTGTCCCCTTGCAGCTCATGGAGAGGACCATGGTGGACCTCCACACTGCAGCAGGGGAGGGCCCCAGGCCAGAGCAGGTGGCTGTGTGCCTTGGAGAAAGCTGCAGCCTGCAGAAAAGAGCCCAGACTGGGGCAGGTTTTCCTTCCAGAAACTGCAGCCCATGGAGGACCACACAGGAGCAGTTGTTTCCTGCAGGAAGCTGTAACCTATGCAGAGGGCCCCCATGCTGCCACAGCTCACAAAGGACTCTACCCTGTGGGAGGGGAGGAGGGGAAAAGCATGAGGAAGAAGGAGCAGCAGACAGGCACTGTTATGGAATGACTGCAATCCCCCCTCCCCTGCACCACTGGGGCGAGGGAAGAGGTAGAGGAGTCAGGAGGAATACAGCTGAGCTGAGGAAGAAGGGAAGGTGAACAGGAACATGTTTTAGTTTTTGTTCTTGTTTCTCACCTTCCAACTCTACTTTTAATTGGTAATAAATTAATTTTCCACATGGTAAATCTGTTTTGCCCAAGACAGTAATTGGTAAGTGATCTCCCCCTCTTTCTCTCAGCCCATGAGCTTTTTCTAGTTAGTTTCTGCCAGTGAGGAAGGGGCATCTGGGTGCCAGCCAAGGTCAGCCCACCACACCCACACGCTGTCATCCCCACACAGATGCCTGCATATTCACATATTGGGAACAACCATTATCACACTAAGTCCAAATAAAATGACAAGTTAACATTTTAACAGTGAGTATGTTTATTGAAGTGTCTGAAGTTCTGCACTCCATTGGACACAGTTCATAACTTAAAGGCAACAGAGCAAAACATTGTGACAGGCTCCAACTGGAGTATTAAAAAACTCACATTAATCATGTCACTTAAGAAGTACAGTTAAAGTGTTCAATCATTTTGGTCTTCATCCCAGTCTTTCTTTCCTGATGGAGGTTTAGGGCCACCAGCTGGTTTTGCCATAATGATCTTGAAGGTAACAGGGAAGTAGAAAAAGATAAGGTTAGAATCAGACTCTTACCCCACTCTTACTTACAGCCATATGATGCTGACTGTCAACATTCACTGAATTCATGCAGTTTCCCTACTCTGAACCTAAGCCAGTGAATATTATTATCCATCTGATCGAGATATTCACAAATAAGTTATCTTTTTCTTGAAAATGGCAGAAACTGAGCCCTGATATACAAAAAAGGGCTTTTACCTCATTTTTGCATGCACGTTAAGACTTCAGTTAGTCTACAGAAAGTGAGTGCTTGAACAGGCTAACGAGTGACTGGTTTACAGGATGCACACTACAGAAAGCAGAATTATCAGAGCTATTGTTCCGAATTATTGAGTCTAAACATCACACTTTAAAAGCATAAAGGCCACTAGTCCTACCAGGTTAAAGGCTCATTTTCTGCACTTGCTATTGCGACAAGTAAGGTAAAACTAAAACTGCACTCATCATCCCTTCAAGGAAAACCTGGTTTGAGGAGTAAAATTCATTTGCAAAGGCACAAATACAAAATGTAGCAATCAGCACACATAAGACAGCAGTGTTACATGTCCTCAAGAAAGACATCATCTGCCATGTGCTTGTCAATATACTCATGCATGCACTCACACACAGATACCTCTCTGCTAGAGAAACAGAGCTTACTGCATACTATTTTTCAGGCTCATCTTTCCAGTCATCCTTATCCCAATGTCCTTGTTGCTTAGGGGCTTTTGGACCGCCTGCTGTTTTTGCCATAATAATCTACAGAAATTTTACATGCAAATACATTTTTTCTAAAGTTCTACAAAATATATAAAGTAAGATTTTTATCATTAAGATTATAACCTACATTTTTCCTAAAAGTTGGATTTTCATGTAAAAACAATATGAGAGGTTTCTTGTGTTAAATATTGTTCCTACAAAAGTTAGGATAACCTTCTGGATACAAGTTATCAACTGTCAAATCTTAAAAAAAACCCCACAAAACAAAACACATTACTAGTGCTCCTATGGAAGCAGCAACATTACAACATTCCAAATTATGAGCTCTACAAACTACTTCATGGCTTTCAGAAATAAACAAACCACATTTTCAAGTATCATATTTTTATGCCTTGCATTCCCAGAAGATTCACATATTTTGCATTAGTGTTCTGCACACTGAGTTAAAGGTTTCAGTTCAGCCACTAAGTTATTTGTAAGCTTACCTGATCTACCCTTAGGACAGTTACTGCTGCATTTGTAGCTAGCTTGATACCCCAGGATTTTCCAAGGTACGTGTCTAACACACCAGCTTCCAACATATCCTTCACAGCAGCAGCTTCGGCCTATCAGACAGGGGGGGAAACCATTATTCAAAACTTTCTCAGGCTTCTGCCTATCAAGTTATTGGGTTTTCAAGGTTACGGGTTTAGAACAAGTTATCACTTTTCTGATCTCATCTTCTCTCTTCAGAAAACCTTCATTCCTAATCCATAAGCAGGAAGACAAAATAAGTAATTACTGAAGACTTATTTTCCATCACATTAGTTCAGTATCTCACTTGACCTCCTACATAAGGCCACAATACTACATTAAATTTAACTGCTTGCTGATAAAAAACCCAATTGTAATACCAAAGTGTAAGAACTTATTCTTCAAGACTGTGCAACACAGAGCTTCAATGATTTAAATCAATCTATAAATACTTCATACTGATAGAAGTACTTTTAAATATAACCCTGTACTACAGAGCACCAAGTAATGTGAGAGACTATTTACCTCAATATCAAATCCAACATTTTTATTCCCTTCCTGATGCACAGCGTAAAGTTTGGAGATGACCTCATTAGCCTTTACTCCAGAGTTTTCTGCCAGTGCTCGAGGAATGGCTTCAAATGCCTCAGCAAACTTCTTGATAGCATATTGGTCAAGCCCAGGACAAGTCTAAAGTGAAGTTGAAAACCACGTCAGTATTTCAAAACCCGTAAGATGGGGAGGCATTTTCCCCTACATTTTTTATTGATTTATATGCATTAATACACATATATATTTTGGTATAAAATAATATGTATATATTTTTATAAGTCACATATGTATTTAAGTACATATATGTATATGTGTGTGTATACAAAAAAAATAGAACATCAAAAAGCCCATTTGCTGTACCTCTCCGTAAGATGTGATCTGCTTGGCTAACTCAATCTCTGTTGCACCACCTCCAGGAACAAGACGTTTATCCTGTGAACAGACCATCCCAAAACGCAATGTTTTACTTAAAGCATCATATTAATTTTCAGTTTTTAGAGTTTATATACTCTATCAAGAACGCAACAGAACTTTATCCCACACAGACTTATTAAGAATCCACTTCAGAACAAGCATGCATTATAAGAGAAATTTACTAGAATTTACTCATTCATTCCAAATGTCTTTGAAGAAAAACAGCTTCTTTTGTAAAAAGCAAAATAATAATGCAGTTATGTGTCTGGGGTTTTTTGTTTGTTTGTTTGTTTTTTAAAAAAGGAAATTCAACTCTTAGCTAACTAATAACAGAATTCCTAGATTTTCTTATCTTTTCCATTAACTTGTTGGGAAATATGCAGGAAACCTATCTACTGTACACTAAGTTTAATACGTCAACAGGTATCACAAGGTGTTGGGGTTTCTGGGTTTTTGTTTTGGTTTGGTTTTTGTTTGTTTGTTTTTAAATTAAGCATTTTGTATATCCTGTGGCAAACCAACATTCACTTAAGAACTCCCAGTCTTTTAAACAGAAAAGTAATAATCATAAATCATAAGTCAGGACCACTCCTGCAGACAATCATAAACACACAGTCTACCGCTGTTTCTAAATCAATGTGCATGTCTTGGTATGTACAAGACATTAAGTGTCAAACAGGAGTTTAATAACATTTTTTGCATGCCACCTTCTGAGTAAATACACAAACATTTCCTTTTGTATTAAGAAAAAAAAAAGGGGGTTGCAGGGATATAATATTAAAGTCCACAAAAGCTGCTCAGAAAAACTGAAGAACTGAGTTGTTCCATCTATAAAGCATATCTGTAGTAGGTGGAATAAGCATGTCTTGTCACCAACGAACTGGAAATTTAGTTTGCAACCAGTCAGTTCCTCCTGATCCCCAGTGACAAAAAAAAAAAGCTATCTAGATTTTCTTCTGTGCCTGGTTTCCAAGGAACATTACAAAATGTCTAGGGAAATAGTCAAGAAAGAGCTGACTGCCATCAGAAAGTGGTAAAACTAACTAATCTTCAAGAACTCACTCATTACTGGAAAATTGAGTGCAGTACATGCTGAGCACCATCTTTTACGTATACTGTATTCACAACGATGTCAGCAGTAATGTTCTCTATGCAGCCCTCTACATCTCAACACTACACAGCCTTCTCTACACCTCAAGAAGGCTCTAGCCTTCTGATAAGCTGATAACGTAAGTATCTGTTACAGCCTTTGTAGCAAGGAAGCACAAAACAAGCACGAGTCTTACCTCAAACTGACCTATAGCTCATTTTTGGTAAGTGAAGGGTTCTGGTTACTTACTCTTGTGAGTACTTTGAAAGTATTTACACCATCATCCACTGCTCTCTCTATGTCATCCATCAGATTGTCTGTAGATCCACGAATGAGTATTGTAGAAATGGCACCATCCTCCTTTTCTGTTCAAACAGACACGTGCATTACTGAATTAAGTTTGTTAAGATGTAACACACATATGAACATCGTACTTCTAGAACAGTAGCATTAGGAGTTCTACAGAACATACATACCATGCTTAAACACAACAACTTGCGTATCCCCAACCTCCGATAAATATACACTATTGCAGTGACCCATTTCTTCTGGAGTAGGAGGAGTCTAGAAAGAAAAACAAGAGTTAAGAGGTGAACCTGCTCATCAGTACTCTCCCTTCTGCTCCTCATTTGAGAAGTCCATACCAGTCTGGGTAGGGCTGTTGCACCAACGGTTTTGCACAGTCTTCTCAGATCCCACTTTGAGTTCAACCTTTAAAAACAAAAACAGTCTTTCTAATAACAAGTTTCCAGAGCAAATGTTAACACACACAAGTAAGTTTTCTCTTAACTCATCAGCATTTTGTAAACTAATGACATCTACAAAATGTACTGCATCAAGTTATAAAATCCACTCATCTATTTTTTAAAGTTATAATTATCTATTTTCAGGGATGCTATGCAAAGACTATTTTCTAAGAATTTAAAAACAAGTAAGTAGTTCAAATACATGGAAATTATCAAACTTCATCTTCTAGTGCATAAGACTTGAATTGACCTTTACACCACCTCTATAATAATCCCTCTTTGTTATGCAAGAGATTACAGTATCATGCTCCATTTCTGGAAGTTCAAACTTTTCGGACACCACCAATAAAGTTTCAGCTTTCAACAAAGGATCACTTACTTGTGTGAGACATGAGAGCTGCTGCTAGTAATTTGACTTTATGTTGTGCAGAAGGTATTTCAAGGATGTACAGACATGCTTTATTTACAGGTAAGAAGATTTAAGGCCCACAAAAATGATGGAAAAGTATTAAGAATGAGTTTTCTTCCATCCATCAATACATTAGTGATGCACAGAGGCGTATCTCATCATTGCTAAAGCATCACATGAGGACTGTGACCAGGAGAAACCCATTATGGTCTCATATGCCTTTGAGGCCACATCCCTCTTTCCTAGATCCACAAATTTTGATATTCTTGATTTCAGTTATGCTAGAAAGGCACTTAAACCAGAGTAACAGTACCATATACACAAGTTACTCCCCAGTTAGCTGTTATACAGAAGTGAAATACTATCAAGAAACATAAGCTACGAAACAACCAAATTGCAGCTCAGGTTTTGATCCACTAGAAAACCAAACAGTCTGCAATATTTTGTTTCTAATTTTATTTGAGAGGCAAGAGACAATATGGCAAGTACACTTTATAAACCTAGTAATCAAATGTTTTTATGCTCTTCCAGTACTTACCTGACTAACATAAGATTGTATTTGTTGGCATAATGAAGTGCCATGTCTGCCACTTTGCCACCTGTTACTACTACATTTGCACCACTATCAGCAATAGCTTTGACTTGCAAATCCATTAGGTTTTCTTCTCCCTTACTGAAATTCATCAGTTCTTCAGCATTCTTTATAAGTACGGTGCCCTAGTAAAACACAGACACTGTTATCAATTCAGCGTTAACTACATGCCTAAAAGGTTTTGACAAACCATTTTGTCTCCCAACCTCTGCATACACCTTGAGTCATCCTGTTTTATAATACTGCCACCCTTCCCAGGCAATGGGGTAAAACAAGTCAAAAAAAGGGCAATTCTAGCATTTGTAGACAACCTTGAGGTTCAGACATTCTAGCACGTAGTGTGGCTCAAATAACCCAACAAAATCAACAACCTTGTAAAGCAAAATTAGGTTCAGACATTTTCTATGAACTTTTTTAAACTAATGAACTCAATATTAACAAAAATATCTCAATCACCAAGTGTCAAGAATATTTATAGTTAAGTCTAAAAATAAGAGCACATGAGCATAAATAGACATCTAACTTATTTTGAGCTTCTACATACCTTCGTTTCAGTTATCATACTATCAAAAGGGCAGGAATACACAGCTATTTTTGCATCTTTGACAGAAGTAACATCTCCTTCAGTTTCTTTTTTAAAAACCATGCCATGCAGTACTGAGGAAGCAGAAATACCAGCACCCTGAAAGGAAAGAAAGAGAATGAGGGAAAGTCATATTATTGATCATTTATTGTCAGAAAGCTATACTACCCTTTATGAAAAGCAGTCCTTACATTCATTTGAATGTAGCAACCTAAGTTTTCATTGCAGCACAAAGAAATAAGACTCAAGCCGATTTAGCAATATCAAACATTGTCTTACAGGTCTTACATTTTAAGATCAGTTGGTGGCCCAGCTTAAGACCTGTGACATTCATTTTCTGTGCTCAACTTGTTACATATTTATTAGCAGGGAAAAAACACAGGGGGAAATTCATAGCAGATATAAGCTTGTTCCAATCCTACATACCATACTGAGGCCTAATGTCCCATTGACAAAAAGAATGCAAGATTAGACCACTACATTTCCGCCAGCCTGCATCTTAGCCTAATCTTGTGAATCCTTCTACAACAAAGATGCAATCAACATCCCCGTGTATAATTAAGTTAATGTATCCGATTTAGCGTAAGCTTTCAATATTAATGATTTTTGTTTCTGAAAGCTGCTACTGGGAACTTTCAGAATGTAAACAAGGAATGTAAAGACAATTTCCAAAACTTATTATGCATGCTACAACACAACAGAGATTAGAACAGAAAAGGCACTTTCCAAGTTCAAAGATCTAAAAATTAACTTTCATTAAACTGTTTACCTTAAAAATAGTAAAGCTAGCTACTTCCAACTTACCACAATTTTGCACACTCTGATGTTATCAACATTGAAATGACCAGAATCAGGAAGAATAGAAACTGTTTGGGGGGGAAAAAAAAGAAAAAAAAGGAAGAATGGATTTGTGTTGCTTAATGAATGAAGTAGAACAATGACACCATAAATAATGCCTGGATTTTTTCCTGAAGCACTAAAATTCAGTGGTATGAGATACCTGCCTAAATTTAAGGCAATTATAATCTGGTAATAACTTGCATCAAGAGAAACTGAAAATTTGTTTTTACAATGTAGTAATCAGAAAGCAACATCTATTCAAGCTGCTCAGTTAAATTAAGTCCGAATATGCATTTACACACGTACATTCAAGAGTGAAGTCTGACCCAGAATATTTTGAGAAAACACTTAAACTAGACATGAAAGTTTTTTCTTGGAAATCTAAAGGGAGAAAACAACAACTCAACACAACTACAGTCTTGCTCCCATTGTTCTGTGGCTGACACTATTAACAGCCTACCTGAAGTGTAATACATCTTCCTAATGATAAAAGAGGAAGAAAGATGCGTTTCTGCTTTAAAAAGACTAGAAAGATATTTCTAAAAACATTTAGAAGACGACACAGACCTTTTCTGAGCCACGCCAATTAAAAGTTCAACACAAGAAAGGTTATACTCACTTCAGAGGCTAAAGCATTCCATCCAATTCAACCTGATAAACTAACCATACCTTTTATCTTACATGAAGACATTATTAATGAGCATAAACAAACTTACTCAGTTTTTTAGATGCATGCACACATCTGTTCTTGTCCACTTACCACAGGCCTGAGCAATAAGCTTTGCCAAAAATTGCTCATTGCCATATTGTTTGCTCATCACTGAAGTGTGCAACAAAGATGCCACTTCTTCAACATCTCGAAGGTTCTTTGCAGAACAGCAGACCAAGTCTGGAAGAATTTCTAGGGCTTTCTTGCAAGCCTTTTCATATCCTTCAATCACCTGTGCAGCAAACAATAAATATTCACTACACCACTTCAATATGCATTCATACTGCTTATATCTCTTTTTCAAAGGGCCATAAAACATGAACAAACGCAAAAGCTTACACAAACATATACTGTTCTTCTTCGTACATCTCTATCTAAAAATTAGTTCAGAAGGAAGCAGATGATTCACAATATTATGACCTAAGAATACTGACCAACAGCAATCTGAATTCATGCCATGTGAATTGTAATAACAATATAACTTGCCTCTGAGACTGATAACCCCATCCTCAGAAGGTCTTCTGCTAACTCCAGAAGAACTCCAGCAAAAACAAGGACAAAGTTTGTTCCATCTCCAACTTCTTGCTCTTGCATGTGGGATGCCATCACAAGCATTTTTGCAGCAGGATGCTGGACCTTTACAAGAAGTTACACATCTTAGTAATACCCCACCGAGACTACAGCTCCAGGTTTTTCTGTGAATCCAGTATAAGCTCTCTTATTTCAAACTGTATCTAAAGATACTAAGAATGCACAAAACAGGAAAAGAAAGCAGCACAAATTGTCTTAATTGGCTAACTTCCCTAATAAGCAAAAGTACAAACATACATGAAAAAAAAAAAAATCAGAGAACTCAACATTCCCCCTAAAACATGAATTAGACATGCTTGACATTGGTTCTGTGCCATTTTTACAGGATGCAGTGGCTTCACAATCAAGCTCTGCAACAGGAAGGAGCCTGAAGTTTAGATCTCCAAGCTGAATTAATGTGTAACACACAAAGTACATGTCTAAATTACAGTTTAATTCTAGTGTTTTTTCTGCTTAAAGATCACACTGCTTTCCCTTTCTTTCAAAGAAATGCAATAAAAATGCTGTAGTCTTGAATATAATTAGAGCAGTTGTCATTTTATCCCAGAAAGTAACATGCAAGACTCATTAGATTAAGTAACTAGTCTGCAGATTATTTTTTTAAAACAGAACCGAGACTTCCAGAGTTATTCTACTTATACCGAACACTAACACAATGCATTAAGTAAGGAAATACTTAATACTTATACTATTTCTATCAGTAGGTATAGAATTCAGTAAAATATTATTTGTGTTATGATACAAATATGAATTTGATAGTAAGAGAAAAAGTTGGACAGGTCAGGCTTTCCACACTTTTACTGTATTCACAGGAGTATGCTGCTATATCCTCAGCTTCTTAACTCCAATTAACATATTCTAAGCAGACAGGAGAACATGGCAACCACCAATAGTGGAAGATTAACACAATAGCTATTTCATTCAGTTTTCCAAACACTGTTATTGTCTAGATATACCCTCTTCTAAATCTACACTGGTTTGGGGGAAAAAAAAGTAGGCAATTATTAAGCATCTCCTGCAACTACTTAATGCTGCTTTACAAGAGAGTTCTATTCCTCACTGTGGATATAGCCCACTGACTTTACTCAAATCCAGTGAAAAATGCAAATTATTTACAAAATTACACATATAAATCATCTGGCAGGACAACATGTATTTCCTTATTAACATTCAGAACCATAGCAGCCCATGAACAGAAACACTAGTTCACAACTGACATCTTTTGAAGCAAGAAAACTTACCTCCAGCTCTCTCAAGATAGTAGCAGCATCATTTGTAACAAAAAGCTTCTCCAGATGATTGATAACCATTTTGTTCATTCCTGGGGGGGGGGGGAAGGGGGGAATTTAAAAATCATTCATTAGGCAAACATCATTTTGAACACAGATACTGCTTCCTAACTTTCAGGTATATCTTACACATTAAAACGTTAGCCCTATTTATAATTTAAGAACCTTCAAGATTTTTGTGAAATAACGCTTGGGAGTGTGTTACATTAAGGAGAAATCAATAATTTCTGAATAAGCAGTTTCCTCTTCAGAAATATTAGTACAACATTTAATTAATTGATACCGGAGAACACTTTTTGTTTTGGTATATCTGACCGGACATGGTATGGTTAAGTTCATTATGACTATCTACCAAGTTATTGTCTTTCCTTTAATTTTTGTAGGTATTCCATATAGCAGTAAGACAGCAAAGAGGACACAGTAACTGGTACAAAAGCCTGGCAAAGGCAGGTACATTGTGCATCCCTTAAGAGCTAACCAAACGAAGTCTGATCTGCACAGCCACAAAGACTATATTTAGTGTTCTAGAGCAAGTCAAATGTGTTTCGTCAAGAAACAAAGAGTTGCTTCTTTGTCGAGGTAGGTTTACCCTTCAAACATAACATTTTGCTCAAAAACACTACAATAATTTTAGGATTTATTTACCATTTGGTCCATAAGCTGTACGGGTGGTTTGAGCAAGTTCTTTGCATGCCTGGATGTTCCTATAGACAGCTTCTTCTAGTCCTGAATAATGCTGAAAAGAAAAACGTTCTGCTCAGAATTGGGCTTTCTAACAAAAAAGAAAGGGATGAACCAGTCATTTCTCATCAAAGCAGCAATAATCTACTGAGTCCATGAAAGTTTTTGATTAATTTAGATTTAGTATTTCACTTAAAAGTTTAAATGGAAACTAAACCTTACCCAAAGAGACTGAGAAAAGAACTACTGTGTACTCCTCCTCACCTAGGCAGCTCAGCAGGCACCATAAGTTTCTGCACAGAAAGTCTGAACAGTGACTCAATTTTCAATATAGTTTACATCTCTTAAGTCTTCCAAAAGAGTCAGTGGCATGCCAAAGGGAAATCGAAAATAACCAATACCAGAATTGGAAAGGGGCAAGGGTTTTGTAAGCATGCATTTTTGTACATGCTTCTTCACTCACAACTCTGTATTCCACAAAAAAAATTTAACTCAGTTCTATGTTCAAACATGTGCAGTTTGAAAATTCAGAAGCAGAATGATTCATAAAATATTTGTATCTGAGAAGCCGATCAGCCTGGCTTCAGTTTGGAAGCCTTAAGAAAAGGAGGGATCCCCAGAAAGGGCCTTAACAAAGACCAGGGTAAAACATACTGTGTGGCCCTAAGAGAAGGGAGAAAGGTACTCTCTAATATTTACTCTCTAAATACAAAACAAACATCTCAGAATGCCAGCTGCCTCCTTGTTTTGTAAAAGGCAGCACTTACTATTCTGGCCTTGAATTCTCTATTAGAGAACTGGCATCTAAGCCACTTTGCTTCCTTGCTTTCCTCTGCCCTGAACATGTGCCATTCTTTGTCTCCAAGGAAGATTCTGAAAAAAAAAACAGAGGGCTTTCCGAGTTGCTAACTTCACTTTCCTTTTTATTAAGTAGCAGCAACTAGAAATTTTCTTTTTTTGTTTTGCCCTACAATAAAAAAAAAACCACACCCACTCGCTTTCCCTTGACTACTTGCAAACCTTTGACTACTACCAAAATCTACTATGTCAAATCTACTAAATTGAACTACTATGTTAACGTTAAATACAACGAAAATGGATTTACGGAAAAAGAACATGTGGAAAATATTATGCTACTCTGCAATACCGGCAAACGTACTTCTCTTGTGGGACCAGTAACAGAAAAGAGTCAAAGAATGCACATAACAAGCGGGACGCTTCTGAACAGCTAAATCCACAGGACCCGGTGTCATTTTGCAGACCACCCCCTACAACAGCTCTCCACACAAAACGCTTTCCTGACCTCGTTTTCACCGCCAAGGCACCAGTCAGGCGCACAGCGCGGGAGAGAGCATGGGCGCCCGGGACGCTGGCCGGCCGGCCGGCCCGCCGCCGCCCCGCAAAGCGGCGGGAACCCACCGAGCGTCCCCGAGGGGGCGAGCAGCAGAGGCAGCGCCTCTGGGCAGGGGGGGAGGGAGGGGAGAGGGGATGCCGGCCGCGGCAGAGCTTTCTCGAAGGCCGCGTGCGCCAGGCGCCGCCCTCCTCCCTCCGCCGCCGCGTGCCCGCGCGCTGAGCGGCGGCGCGGGACAGATCCCCGCCTCGGCCCCGGCCCCGGCCCCGGCCCGCAGCGGCCGCCGGCGCGACCAAAGCCCGGGGGCGGGGAGCGCGAAGCCCCCCCAGGCCCCCGCCCCGCCCCGCGGGACGCGTGGAGCCGCCGGGCCCCGCCGGCCTTCCAGAACCTTCCCCGCGCCGCCACGCTGAGACTTCCTCCCCCCTCATCCTCCTGAGGGAACAGCGCCTGCCCGGCGCCGCTCTCACCTTCGCGCCCTCCTTGAGCATCTGGGCGAAGCCCGGGGCCTTGGGGACGTGCAGCGCCATCTCCGCTCCGCTCCGCTCCTGCCAGGCAGCGCGCTGCGCCGGGGACGACGGGAGAGGGGGTGCGCGCAGGCGCGGTGGGGCAGCCGGGCTGCCCGCAGGCCGGACGAGTTGCTCCCAGGGAAGGTCGATGGCGGGGCGGGGCGCAGGTCGCCGCGGCGGCCGGGGTGGCGGTGGGCGGTGCTCAGGCTTCGGCTGTCAGCTGCGGCGGAGGCCTTGCCTCTCGGTGGGAAGGGCTTCCCGAAAGCCGGGTCCCCTAAAACACCGTCTCGCCTGACACCTTTCTCTCCTCACGGTCTGCAGTCCTCTCCTCTTCTCTGAGCCCGCCAGGAGCCCGCCTAGCCGACAGCCCGACCGCCGGATAAAGGCCTCTCCGCTTCTAGAAGGGAATGGAGATTGGTAGAACGGGTAGCGTTAGGGACCGCTGACTTGAGGGATGACTGGCTTGTCCTGCGGCTGTGCGTTTTGCTTTGGGTAAATGAAACCAACCAAAGTCGATGGTTCACCTCACTTTTACAGTATTTACCTACCATTTGTGTCATTTACTTAAAAGGAAAAGAGCCCAGGTCATGTTTTTCTGAAATAGGTAAGAGAGCGTTGCTCGCTTCATCGTACCATGTGCAACTCACTCCCTCTTTTTGTCAGGGGAGCGGAGCGGTGGGGTTCTTTCCTGGAAAACATCGTCCATGCAGTGAAGTGATGCGCGGTATTGTGGCAGTGGCTGATGTTGGCTCCTTCAGAGTCTTTATTTCACTGTCGAGTCCAGCACACTGTCTCCCAGGCCTTTCTCTGAGTACATTTAGTGATACATGTCCCAGGGACAGTAAAGAGCCTTCATTGCCACCGATGGCAAAAACTGGTCATAAACCTTTGCAGACTCTAGTCCAGTATTTCGCTTAGTACCTACCTGACTTGTTCAAATGGAAGCAAAATGTACTGATAGAAAGACTAAATACAGTCAAATCCTTGGGATTATCCAGCATAATCCCAAGTAATATGCGTGCTACAGGACACACTGGAGTACTTTGGACACTCACTTTGACATCTCTACAAGTAGCGGAGGTCCAGCCAGGAGACAGTGGAACTGCTTCTGTATGGAGCTGCTAAGTTTTATTAACTTGCTTCTGTGCCAGACAAAATGAAACATTGTTTCAAGTCAAGAACTTCAAGGCCTTAGAAATAATACTGCTGTGTTCAGGCCACGCAGTATCTAAGCCTGTAACCCAACAGAGGCTGAGTTGCTCCACCTCTGCAGCACAGATAGGCCACCTGCAAGGTTAATTACATCACTTGATATGTGTTGCTTAAGCAACCTCAAGAGGACACACTTGGGTTAGTTTTGCCATCCTATAATTCTTAAAATTCAGTCAGTTTTAACCTGTAACACATCATGGCAGTGTAAAAAAGAGTGCCGATAGGAAGCAAAACTGCATAAAGCATCCCATGAATGAACTTCAAAAAATCTGTATGCAGTTTTGCTAGAAGTACTTAAGAGGCAGATGCCACTTGAAGTAGAAGAGGGAACCTATTCAGTCCTGACTATCGTGACCAAGGAGTGTGGGCACTTCCAAAAGGAAGTGCTGGGGTTTGGTATAGGGGTCATAACCCCATTTATCCCTCTCTTCTCTCTTCCAATGTATCTGCACCGCAGTGCAGCTAGGAAAGAAGGAAATGTCTGTCCTGTTCTACAGCCAAGATACCAGAAACTATTTTATAAAGCAACTTCTGTTATCTATTGTTAGCCATGGAGATCAGAGGAAGTACTTAGGAGTAAGTCAATGCAGAAGACTTTTCATAGTCATGAGCGTGAAGTCACGTGCATTATATCAATAGTTGAATGCATTCTAGTCAAATACATTCATATTAGGGCAGAGGGGAAAGATAGTTCAAGTGGTTAGACTGCTGATTAGTAACGGCAGGATGCATTTTAGTTCTGTGTGACTAATACCCTGCATGACCTCAGGCAAGTCTCTAGTGATTCATCAACACTTAAAAGCTTTGTCACTTTTTTACTGTATATTTTACATTCTCAGTGCCATCATCTGGATCCTCCTCATTGTTGCAGGACTTAACATGAGTACATTTTCTTCCAGGTAGGAAATAGAATGGTTAAATGATGAAATGGCTTCCTGGAAATTTTGCAGTCTTCAGCCAGGAAGTCCGTGGCTCTTTTCCTGTAGGATCCCATCACTTGCCTAGGTGGATTGCTAACCTGGGCTTAAATTATGATGCCCCAAACAGTACTGATTTGTATTAAAAAATGTTTCTGAGCTATTGGTATACATTGGTATTGTTCTCCTTCCTTGATTTTTACCAAGACAAATATCAGAGGAATCAAGGCAATAGTATGTAGGATGCTAAAGAAATGGGATTTTACTGTTAAAAACACTTCTCAAGTTTACATTCATTATAACCTTTCCGTAACAAGAAAGGCTGAATATTTATCTTTTCATAACTTCTGAACTCTGTTCTCTGATTTTTCAGGGATGGCCTCTCCAAAGCACTCACTTCATCAGAACCTTGGTAAATGTTAGCTCAGAAATTAAATCAAGGGTTATTATTGCCTGGCAATGTGGCATGTTAACCTTGTGAGCATTCATCCTACTAAGAAGGTGACATTCCCTTTCTGAGTCTTCAATAATTAAAATGCTGTTATTTAATTAGTCTCTCAAGTGATTATATATAGGAAATGTAGCTTGCATAATGTTGGAACTACAGCAAAAAGCAAAGTCTGCTTAGCTCACGTAGGCCAACAGTAACCATCGCAGCATTGCATGGCACTTCTTGTTAGGTCAGCTCTGCTTGAGTAAAATAAGCAGCTTGGGGGTTTCACCCCCTGAGTCTTTCAGACTCAACTCTTCTTATTCAGCACTTCAGCTGTCCAGTTCACTCCAGTTTAGGCTTCTTCCTAAGTGTTGCTTTTGCTTGGAGAAGTAAATTTACCCATGTTTCTTTCTACTCATAATATTGCAGAGTCATAAAGTCAGTGTTGCTCAATGATTCCGTATTCCAGGTCCAGTATTTTAAGCAAAGACAGTGGCCACAAAGGCAGTCCCATCTCTGGGTGCTTGTTTCACCTCTGCATTCTCCTTCCTCTTCTCTCAAATCTTCTCTTGCCAAACATTTGTGCACCAACGTGATGAACCGGGTTAGGGAACTGATCTGCATTAAGACTAACCCAAAAGAAGCCTGGCCAGCTTTCCTGCTCACTACATGGCTGTGCAAAGCCTTGGGCTCGCACAAGGAGAGATTAAAGGAGACAGGGCAGCAGTCTCTGTGTGGCAGTGCTGCCTTATACTATCTTCAAATATTTCTGGAACTGCCCTGATGGTACAGTCCCTTAGAAGTGCCTGTAGAAGCTTATGCTAGCTACATTTTTTAAAGCCAGAATACCACTAAAGCTAAAATATGTATGTATGTTTGTGATTATGAATATATACAATATACACATATATTAATCTGTATTAAACTATCACTAAAACATCTCTTTCTATTATAATCAGGAGTTATTTGGGTGTCTCTATCTAATCACGACTTTGACTTGGCCTTGATCTTTTTTTAGCTACACATCTACGCCATTTATATTCTGCACAGACATTGCCATGCTAAAAGACCATCCAAAGGTCAGAGGGTTGGCTATTGGCAGTTGGCTGCCCTTTCACCAGCCAAAATCTATTACTGTACACATGGAAATCCCCAGCTTATCTGTAGGTACATGTTTGTCAAATTCTAGGATGGCAAAATTTTAACAAGATCTTGGGAAGTTCATAAAAAGGACAGAATGTTAATTTCTATTTGCTTATTCAGCAGTGAGAACCTGAGCAATTGGAAAACAAGGGATAGAAAAGTATCTGCTGAAGTTGTGAGTGTAAGATCTGGCTGTGGTTGTCCAACAAGACTGACATCTGGCCAATGAAAAAATGTGAGTGGCATGTTGAGGGAAGCCTGAGGACCATACCTAGTTTGCAGAGAATCATGCTTATACCTGAAACAGGGAATTGTGAACCATGCAGGGCTGAACGTTCAGGGTGAACATAATTCTCTTAGTAACAGCAGCAGCAGTTACATCAGCTTTTCCCAGACTGTGCTTATCTCACTTGTGACATAATGAGAAGGAGCACTCTAATCAACTAGAGTACTTGTAATCAACTAAGTACTTCTTAGGTCATTGGTCCACAGCTCCTGGGGTAAACACTGCCCTCATCCTGGGCTTATCTCGCTTGCTGGTGCAGAGGATTGCAAGCTAGACAGGAAAGCAAGGTTTCCTTACCATTTGTGTATTCTTACCTCAGTATATATGCTTTCTACTATAGCTAATCCAGTTAGCTTGAGTCACTGGAAAGCACTTCTGGGGATTTTAGAGGAGTATTGCCTTTGCATGGGATCAGTAGGTTAAATTGTTTGAAAATGTTGACATATTAAAATAGTGATGACAGTCCCCAGCTGAGTTAAGGATCCAGTATGTTTGATTCTACCTGCACAAGTGGCAAGAATTCAGAGGTTACTCTAAACAAACAAGATTGGAAAGGATGATAGTCTCAGAAAGGAATTGATGCGGTTTGTATTGATTTTGTATTGTAGGTACAAACAAGGTATAAAATCATGCTGTGACACTGGTACAGTACACACCAAAATACAGTTCAAGAGTATCTATTTCATGAGAGAAAGCAAAATTATTGAGGTCTTTCTGGTTTTGATGTCATGAGAAAGAAAGCATAATTGGGCAAAAATGGCACGTCTTCTAGATGGTGAGTTCTGTTTTGCATGAGGAGGTCAAATCCAGGATCAGATAAGGGCTAGAGAAACATGTCTCTTCAGTTTTCAAAGTGGTCATATAGGAACTTTTTTCCAGTGGAGCGTACAGGATCCTGGAAATACCTGGAAATACAAGCCAATTGCTATTGAAAGTTCGGCTGTTCTTGTTGGGGTGGGAAGAATTTATCAGTTCCTATGGGATGTGGAAACTTGGAGAACATCCAACTGAGGAGTGAGGGAAATAGTAATTTTAGGCTGTAATTAGAAAAGATAGGAAATACTGGAAGAGGGTGGCAGGCTCAGGATTGAATAGCTAAAGACTTCTGCAGAAACAGCACACCCAAATGAAGTCATAAAGAGTAAAATAAATAACTGTCGCAGACTCCTGGAAACAAGCTACTACCACACCTGATCTGCATTTCTTTCAGCTCTGCAGACACTAAGCAGAAAAAAATGTAGCTAAAAGGTAGGATTCTGAGATCAAGACCACAACTTATGTTGGTTTGTGCCTGGGCTACTGAGATCTGTGATCTTCTTTCTTCACTGTGTCATGCCTTGACTTGGATTGCCAATGTGGAATTTTCTAAGGATGGTCTAAAACAGTACTAGATCTTCAGGACAAAGTCAGAGTTTTTTCCAATTTGTAACACTTTTTTTCTCTACTCAAATAATTTTAAAGACCTTGTCCAAGTAACTGCAAATTTTGTTTCTCATACTGTCCCCATTCTTATTTCGAGATTAACTTCAGGGTTCTTAACTGTGTGTCACCTGAATATACCTGTTGAGAAATCCATTAATTCTCCAGAACTCAGGTCAGTGGGAGTCTCCTGGCCCACCTGTCTCTGAATCAGGCCCAGGGTCTGCAGAGCACTCTCCTTCTTGCTTCCAGCATAGAGCGTGACCCACCAGCATGACCTGGGGAACTTCTGTGTGTCCCATTATTTCCTGGCTACTCTGTCAGCCCCATATATCTGCCAGCAGCTAGGAAATTGGCCTGAATCCGTGCTTGGTTGTGAATCAAAAGAATTCCAAAGACACCTTTGCAGCCCTCGTTCCTGCACTGCATAACCTTCCTAGCTGTAACTATGAATCAGCTTGCACAGTAATGCATAGTCTTTCCTACGTGATTCTTGGAGTGTTTAAAGAAATATTAATGAATGAGTGCTGTGCACTTCTGCAAAGCAGGAGATACTATACCACTTAGTACAAATAAGGGAATCGTGCCATAGTGTACTAGGGGCCAAAGGTCATGGAATGGATTCATGCCAAAAGTTGGGACTATCGCACGGGACTTGTTCCCAGTATTGCATGCTAAATCCCAAAAGTGTGATCTCGTGTCTGAACAGTAGACACATGGCCTACTGCCTAAAAAACCTGTTAAGTTGAAGACTATACCATTGCTATTTAAGTTCCACAGTAGAGGAAAATAAAGTAAGAGATATATATGAATAAAATAATTATGGACCACTACCAAAGTATCATTTAAGCAGTGCAACACAGTTTACATATAAAGAATAAGCAGAGAACATTTTCTAATCAACACCTTCAAAACAGGTAATTGTGACTGTACTGGTGTTGTAATGTGTACAACAAAAGAAAAGTTAATGTCCTGGAGGTTTATTTAATAAGAAAATCACCCTAACATCTAATCAGCAGGAACTAATGTTTGTACTGTGCTATGATGATATATAAAGCTACTGAAATACTGCATTGCTTTGTTCACTCAGATTTGCATGTATTTGCTAAGCATTTGATCTCCGGATGCTTTGTGTACTACACAATGAATGGGTGAAATGAGAACAAGAGAACTAGGCTGAGTGAAGCAAAAGGATGTTACCATTGAAGTTGGAGACATCGAAGTTCCAAGGTGAAGGTGGCAACACCACATCCCTGACTCAGCAGTATCAGTAGTTTTCCTTGTTGGCTATTCCTTGTTGTCTCTCTACAACTACCTGAAAGGAGGTTGTAGAGAGGTGGGGGTCGGTCTCTTCTCCCAGGTAACAAGTGATAGGACGAGAGGAAATGGCCTCAAGTTGCGCCAGGGGAGGTTTAGACTGGATATTAGGAAATTTTTCTTCATTGAAAGGGTTGTCCAGCATTGGAACAGACTGCCCAGGGAAGTGGTTGAGTCGCCATCCCTGGAGGTATTTAAAGGACGTTTGGATGAGGTACTTAGAGACATGGTGTAGTGGTGGTTTTTGGCAGTGTTAGGTTTATGGTTGGACTCGATGATCTTAAAGGTCTTTTCCAACCTATATGATTCTGTGATTCTGTGATTCTGTGATTCTATCAGCCAAATTTAATTCCGAACCCTGTATTGGGGTTAAGACTCTTGAAACAGTAACTGAGCAGTAAAGAAATCTCTGCCTTTTTTGCTTTTGAAGGATAATTGTCCCAACTGTTTTTCATTGTCAGTATTGCTTATCCTACCAGCTCTGCAGGCTAGGTGTTCATTGCTTAGCAAAGAATAGATTTCATCTTCAATGCATTTGAGCTTCATTTCTTTTTTTTTTTTTTTAACATAGTACGGTGAAGTGAATGTCTAAATGTTTGTTATGCATCTTTATGGTCCAGGTTCTGAGTTCTATTGACTAAAAAATGGGCATCAGGAAGCCATGTGTGATTCTCTGCTAATCATTAGCAGAGATTCTCTGCTAATCATTCTCTCGCATGAAAATGGTCCAAAACATATACCACAGCATCACATCAGTTATTTTTGATCCACTAACAGATGTCCTTGTTGTCAGCCAGCTGGCGAAGAGACAGTAGAAGACATTAAACTGGTGCTTGAAGTGGGACAACATGTGGCAGCGAGCCATACCACCAGTTTTACTTTGAACATCAGCATGTTGCAGGTTTAGGAGGGAGTCATCTATGTTCCCAACACCTGCAGAAACTCTGAGAGAGCAATTGTCTTGTTTGATCACTTACAAGGCCTTTGGATAGGTTGGCCCTGAAGCCACCACCTTCACAGAAAGGAGTGGTGGAAGGCAGAGTGTACAGGACTCCAAACCATACTGCTATGTTTTTGCTTCATTTGAACTTAATTTGCTTCATTAATAAAAGAAGATGTTTGACAATTAGACTTGCTTTGTGCATGAACTCAGAAAAATACAGTGGAATAGGGCTCGGAAAGATATCTTTGGGAAAGATGGGAAACCCAAAGCAGACATTCAGCAGTGTGTGATTCCATTTACGATGCTTTTGAAAACACAAGTGTAACTCCCTTTGCTCTCATCAGCAGTTTGATGCCTGCTTTTCAGGCCTTCAGAGTCCCTGAAATTTGAACTCACACCTAGTGGGGTACTTGATTGTGCCTCCATGCCTCCAATCCTCTATGATACGGTCTAACCAGCAATTTGTCTTTGATCTTGAATTTCTGCTACCGCTAGCATGTACAGGAGAACTACGAAAGAAAATGCTCTGTTCTGATGAGACTTACAAAGGATTATGAATCTGAGAGCTAATAATTGATTTTACATACTAGAATCACAGTCCAAGCTGAAACAGTGAAATACAGAGTATGCTTTTAAGGGTGCCATGTACAGTATTTTTACGGTAAAAAAAAACCAAATAAAAATAAATTCTTATGATTTTACCCACTGATGATGAGGTTAAGTTACTAGTAATGCTGTGGCTTATTCAGTTAATCTATTATCAGATTTAGTAGTTATAATAAATTATCCCAGGACCATCAACAGGGTGAAAATAAAGGAACTCTTAGAACAAGTGGGATTACAGGTTTTTTACATTTGTATGATACGTGGTTCCAAAAGGTTCCAAATGCCCCAATAGCCCTCCTGCAGGCTTCTCAGCAGCTCTAAAGAAAAGGCTGTTTTCAGTTGTGCATCTGTCTCTAGTTGCCTGTGTTAAAGGATTCCACAAATGTGCTTTCAATGTTTACCCTGAAATCTTGGAGAAAAGAATAAATCCTCTGCATAACGTATTACACTCTCATAGGAACCTACTGCTTTACCTTTTTGTGTCTATTTCTTGAGTTTAGGAGGCTTAAGTGAGGTTATGGTGAAATCTGTGAATGGTAGTGTGAAGATGAATAGCAAAAACCTTGTAGTATTTGGATATTCAGAACTTTAAAAAAGGAGTTTCATCAGCAAGTGAAATTAGACAATGTTTCTCAATTTGCACTATTTTGTAATCATTATGGCAAATTATGGCTTGTAAAAAAGTTTTAAGGGAACAAATATTTGAAACAGTTTTCCTTACTTTTTTGCATTTTTAAAATTCAAACGCAGTCTGTCTTGTCTATATGCCATGGTTTTTGTGACTTTTGAAAGCAATGCTTTAAAATCGACATCTTGTCAACCACTAAGCTGTGGTAATACAAACTATCCAGTTCTAGTAAACAGCAGTCTATTACTGGATCTAACATTTCAGGAATTGTAGGCTTTATTAATAGCTAGATTTTTCAATTTAAACCACTGTCTTTTATTCATGGCTGTAGAACTGTAGGAACTAAGTGGATGGAACTGGAGTAATTTTCATTTTAGATATGTCAATAGTAATTTTCTAATTTTGCACTGTGTTTGAAGACTTGTATACTCAAGTGGCAGACAAGTTGATGATCTGAACTCTAACTTGGAATGTACAATTTTCTTCAAAAAATGTATGTGCTACCCCACATATCTTACAGCTTTTCTTATGATGCCATTGACGGCTACTTGAGACTGCAGTCTTGTGTTTCATGTTTCATCTGAAATGGACGGTTACCAGACATTAAGATCTAACCGCTCATCTAAAGGGAAGGCATTCAAGGTATGATGAAGCTTCACACATAGATAGAGATGTTGTATTTTGTGAGATGAGAATTTTAAACATTTGTATCAGGAGCCTGTAATTCAGATTATTTAAGATCAGTATACCCTGTTGCCTCCCTGTGAAGGTGGCATTCCTGTCACTCTCACATGAGAATCAGGATTTAGAGAGCTCAAGCAGGAGCTATGGCAGCCTGCATATAGTTCATGGTGTTAAAACAATTAGCTGGTATTGCCAAGAGAGCTTTAAAAAAAAAAAAAAGACATTTTAAAAGATTCAATACAGGTTTAGTTTGGAGATATCATTTTGTTCTTGGATTATCGTGGATGACCACATGAAGAAAAACAAAAAATTGAAACCAGGATGTCATTAGGAGCTTGGATGAACATGGTATGGGGAATCAAGGTTGTTTTTTGACCAAAATTGGTGTAGCAAAGGCAATTTCTTATTCAAGAAATTACCTGATTAACTCTGATCAAGGAGTTTTACATTAATATGCTATACTGGTGAACAGTCAGTATCGAAATAGTCAATAGGTTTCAAATGGTGCAACATTACACTGTCCTGATCCAGTTCTTGCATTGTCTTCAAAGGCTCTTTGACATGAGATGGATGAATTTCTCCAATGTGTCCTCTAAGGGGCAGCATTGAAGAGCAGGTCTCTGTAAACGGCTGCTTCTGTTCATAATATGGAGCAGGTGTCAGTAAGTGACTAACAAATTAATGCTTATTCTCTGTTGTCTGGAATTACGGGTTTTCAAAGGTAACCAATATGTTTAGGAGTCATTACTGCCAATCTGTCAAAAATCCTGTAGCAGACATGTTTCAGTTTAAGTGATAAAACCTTTGGAATTCTCCCCTGCAGAGTACTCAAAATCATACAAAAAAGTTGGGTATTTTGTTAATTTTTTTTTTAGTAAGAACCTGATGGCAGAGCCTATTTGCATTTCTTTCTTGTGAGAAATATCAATATTATGTCGTTTCTGGAAGCAATATGTCATCTTGACTAATGCTAATTAGATAATGTCAAGTCTTTCCCATCAGTATTGCACTTAAACAGTATTGTGTGGGTGACTTAATATGGGAATATTCTGGGGTATTAATATCACTGGCTTAGTCCTCTACATTAGATCACAAGAATATCTTCTTCTTCCTTATTAAAGTCCTATAATAAGGATAAGAGGAAGAGCTTGGCATTAATAATCACAAAATGGTAGTGCTTGGTCCTTCACTTGCAGTCAGCCTCACGGGCATGGATACTCGTTCAGGAAGAACAAAGTTCAAGTGCTCTTTTCCCCCTCTGAAAAAGCAGCAGTTTACTGTCCTTACCCTACTTTGCCTTGTCAGTGTCCCAACAGAAAATTGGTAGAGTCTTGTTTTCTGGGTAGGAGCTGTCCCTGGGTAAGATGGCCTTTGAAATTGTCTTGTATAATTTATCTGCCAGAGCAAAGTCTTTTTTTTTTTTTTTTCTAGCATGCCTTTATAAAAAGATAATATTTTTGGATTTATAAAAATATAATATCTTTCATTGGAACAAGCAATTTTGGCTGAATTTGGATTCATGGGGGAAAGTGGCATGAGCATCCATCATTAAAGACCATATCAGAGATGCACAAGGGTTCCAAACCAACTGTAAATAGGGAGGCAGGTCATAAGTCTGACAGTTTTTGACTTTGTAACCATAACCATTTCTTGTTTAGTGTAGTTCATTCTACAGAACAAGATAAATTCATGCACGCACATCCTGTCATTGTGGATGTCGTGCCTGATACATCTACCACACTGCTGAACTGTCTGCTCTGCTCTGCTAGGTATCATATGTTTTCTCTTCAGAGAGGGAGGGAGGAGAAATACCTAGAAGAGGTGTGAGGACTTCCTGGACTATTATAAGCCACATTTAGTAATGAAAAATTTTTGCTAATAGGTATTCTAGCATTTATTGTTTCTAAACTTCTCCTCTACGTTTGCAGCTGGCACTATTAACTAAGGCAGCTTCAGTGCTGAATCAGCAGTGAGGTTTCAAGTATGGGCAGAATACCAGCTGCTGCTGGGGATTTCACCACATTCTTCTGAATGCTGATTTCTTCCTTATAGCAGCAAAGCTTCATGAAAAACCGTGTTGACTTAAAAGTCTTGTGTGTGTATCCATGAGAGCACGATGACCTCAGCCATCATCAACAAGTGAGGCTGTAATATCTTGTAGTATCCTCTTCAGGTAAGTTCTTAAGTAAGGTAAGCTAAGCTAAGCATTTCCTTAAGGAATGGCAAGTCCGATTGAAAAGGAGTGATTACTGTGCTTTTACACGGATATGAGAGAATTATCTTTTTATCCTAGGACAGCTGGATGTGGTTTAGTGGCACAGTTGATAAGCAAAATTGATGCATTTGTGTTCAAGTGCTTGCAAGAAAGTGCTGCTGTTTCCAGTTAGCAAGTGCTAGCCAATGCTAACTTTGAACATTCGGCTGCTGATCTCCCAGTGAATTGCTGCACACTGTCAATCCATATCCTCCTTCATCATTCCCTGTTGAGATGACATGCCACCATTCTTCCCAGAATTAGGTTCTAAAGGTTATTTCCATCTCTATGCTGATGTGAGTGAAGCATTTAAGTTTGCACCTGCTGACTTCTGACAACAGTGAGGCTTTTCAAGTAATATTTCTAACTTCAGCTTTCATCTTGTTTTCCATGCAAGAGATATGCAAGGGTCTTTGGCAGCATCATATCTCAAAGGCTTCAGTTTTCTTCCTCTCAGCAGAACTAGTTTCCCACAATTTCTGTCTAGAGTTTGCTGTGGAAGCGATAAGTTTTTCACCAGTCAGGCTTTCAAATGATTCAAGATGCAGTTATTTCCAGATGCTCTTAAGGCAGGTGTAAAGATTGTTCAGTCAACACCTGTCATTCCACATTACGTTGACTGAGCCAATTTTTCAATTTCTCTGCAACAATCTCCTTCATTAGATCTGTATGATCCTATATAAGTGAATTCAGCTATTGTATATCAATTTGCCATTAATTATAAAGTTTCTTATGTGCTAGTTTTTAAGTCAGTGCTCAATGTATGTTTCATGCTGGTTTTAGTGACTTAATTTCATCTGATAGGGTTCAGCCATTTATGAGTGTAGAGCTTGGAGAAAAGTACATTATTTTACCTGTGTTAAAATACTACCTAGGCAAGGAGACAGGAGGTAGTATCTAAGAACAGTAATGAAGTGCTTTGTTGGCTGCTCCAGTTGTCAGGACTTGGGACATTAGGTTGTGAGTGAGGTGCAACAAGACTAAAAAATGTATATTTGATCTATAGCTTTCCATTATCCAAAAGACAAGAAAGAAGTATTCTTCTCTGCTTCTGGATTTCTGGCTGGGAATATTGTGATTTGATTACATCGTATTGGATGTTCTGTTCTCACCTAGGATAACTGCTGCTGTAGAAAAAAAACACTTCCCAGTTCCTTGCAGACTTGAAATGGTTATCCTTATGGACTGCAAGAAGAGATAAGGTCAACAAAGAAATTCTATTTTTGTGGCTGGTATGAGGGTACTTATTCAATTACCATGGCACACAAATGGAATATACCATCTAGCTTTTAATATTTGGCAAATTCTGAGCCATACAATCCAAGTGGTATTGGAAATTCTACAGGTAATGTGGAGTTAAAGGACGTGGCTCATCAATGGTTATGCTTTCAAAATCAGTTCCCTATAGCATGGAGCAGCTGCACCCTGATCAGCCCCAATGTCAGTAAAGGGGACCAAATCCCTCCCACAGTGGGATTTTTAACAAATTTTGCTGCAGAAATAAGTTCATCAGAAATTGTCAAAAATGAGATTCTGTTTGTACTCAGAGGAATCTATAAAATGAAGATTTTGCTTTGTGTGCAGTTTTAGGAAAAGCTTTTGGTTTTGTTTTTTTTTAATTTCTCCTTGGAACATCTTCCATATGCTAGAATATTTGAAGTGTATTTTTAAATAGTGACTGGCAATCTGTGAAACACCATTTTAGCATGAATGAGGTCATATGCTACTAAAATACTACTTATACCAGGAAACTGAGATGAATTGAAAGTAGCACAGCTAAAAAAGGGAAGGCAACAGGTGTTTTATTAGATAGCAGATATTGGCTTTTTTTTACATCTGTAGAATAACTGATACTTTCATCCTAAAAATTGTTACAAATTTGCATGTTTTTACTACTGAATATCAGTAAATCCCAGTGTTCCTAATTTAGAGTGTTTCTTTAAGGTGTTTTTGATGAATAAAACATGATATCCTTTTCTAGCATATCACTAGCCTCATAATGTGATACAGGATTGAAAGAATTTTGCTTGGGTACCAGGCATCTGATGACTAAGAATATGCTGGGAACAAAACAGGGCAGGCTGTGCTCCTGCACAAAAACCCTGGAGTTATCAGCATTCTGTAATTTTCACAGAGATGACGGTTAGGTATGTGCAGCCTGTTATAAAGAAATATTTTTTGTGTTGCAATAAATGGGAGAGTAATTTTCTTAGATGCGCAGATTTTAGTCACCTACTTAATGAATAAGAGAAGTGGGATTTATCTCTACCCAAACTTTACAATGCCTTTGACTATTAATTTAAGCAAGTCATGGAAGTGAAGCACCCTGGACTTCAGTTTCCCCGTTGTTTAAAATTGAGATCTTCCCTAGTTTATTGTTATAAAGTAATTTAGAGAACCTTTTAAAACGTGCTGTTTAAATCCATATTGTTGAGGGTTTTAGCACCATAGCCCCAATAATAAATAAATGATAAAACAGTTACAGTCAAATCATTCACCCTGATGCTTCAAATGTAATGTTCTCTATACAGAATGCTATAATATTCTCACGTTTTAAAAATACGCTACCTTCCATAAAGTAGTAGTTTCAGGTGACTAATCATTGTGTAAAGCACAGAACTGATATTTAAATGCAAATCAGGGGCCTTTTGGTTTGTGCAGTTTTGGTATCTTAGCACATGAGTCATAGCTTTCGGGAGCAGCACACCACTTAGAAGAGGAGCGTGCATATTAAGTGAAGTACAGTTGATCCCACCTTCTTTTGTAAAGTGTGTATAATAATACAGATTTAACTAGAAACACTGACATGTTTAAAAAACATGTATACAATAGATACAACACATAAAATCGTTATGAACTCAATTTGCAAATGCACATACTATTTAAACTGAGTACAACTGAAGTGTCAGTCTGGAAATGTGGAGTGTCAGAGCCGTCTGGAAAAACCACCCCTGGTCTATTCAGCCGTCATTTCTGTCCAAGACCCTTGCTGTCATGGCTGTTGAAGATTTTGCATTGTCTTAAGATTTTACGTAGAGAGCCTTTTTTAAGCTTTACTGTAATGGCATGCAATGAAGGCACTCATACCATCTAAATACCATCTGTCCATACAAAGCAGAAGAGGATCTTAACGACTTGGGGGAAACCCTGGCTCCATGGAAACTGAAGCAGAATATTTTTAGTGACTTCACTGGAGCCAGGATTTTCTGTATCTTCAAACAAATACTTTCACAGTAATTGGACCTGGAGCTGCAGATCAATATCAACTGCTGATGGTATTGAGCTGTAGCATGTTATTTGCAATAATGGTTGCGATCAGATCAAATCTCTCTCCCCCCCTTCCAAAGCAAACACATAGGGAGGAACCCTCAATCTTTTCAGAAACACATCAAGAGAAGAGAAAATGGTCAGCATAGTCAGGGGCAGTCCCGCTTTTCACTAACTCTTTGGGGCAGAGCCCATAGTCTGCTCTGAAATCACACTGCAGTTAAAAAGACAGCCTCACCAGATACTTAACTAATGGTGTAGCTGTCTGATACCCTCCCGGGTCATTGCTGGGGGAAAGGCAGTGTGGGTAGAATATCTTTGCAGTTTAGTCATTTCAAAGTATGAAAAAGGTCTTTTGAGGCCACAGGGGCAACTGCTGGCTTCCTGAGATTTGCACTGATTAGATCAATCCTGGGCTAGGGCCAGAAGGTGAGGGGGTGAGGAAGGATGAAAATTTGACTTCAGACCTTCACGTCTCTATTTGTCCTGCAACCTCTCTGTATCTCAGCTGAGCCAAGAGAATCTAGCAGTGTGCCTATACAGGAGATCTGGGTTAGATAAACCTTTTCCATCTGGAATTTAAAAATATAAAATACACCTTCGGAATACATTTTGAAATATAAAAGGGGGAGAACCCCCCTTTCAAGCACAGAACAATAAATATGAAGATGTTCTGTATAATCATTCCATGATTGTTCTCCATTTTTCTCCATTTGTTCTACTGACTGTGATAGCAGTCAATCAAAGCATTCATGTAGGCAGAACACGTGTGTGACACAGCTACAGAAAATAAAAGTTTAAGCTGAAGAAATTCATCTCTCTTGTGATACTTCAAGATTTATCTATTAATTGCTCGCCTGTGGTTTCGAAACTGACAAAAGCTATCCAAAATCGCACTAGGAAATCCTCTGAGTTCAGTCAAATCTCTGATTTAGTCAGCTTCAGCTATCACTGCCATCACCAGCCCATCTATAAATACATCTGCTTTCACAGTGTATGCATTCTGAAATTTGCCCGTTGCCTCCCCAGAAGTGCAGGGCTCTCGTCTGCTCTTAGACAAGCCCGGCTTGACCAAAGCCAAGATGAACCCAGCCTAACGCGCCAAGCCCATCCCTTGTTGTTAGCTTTGATAGTCGCTGCTATCATTTGATAGTTCGCTTGTAGCCAGTCCAAGTTGGCAGTGTCAGCCCAAGCTGATTGGAGCCGCAGACATTTTTGCTGACTGGAGTCATGCTATCTTTGCCAGTTTGCTGGAATAGACACAGACACTGATTGGGTCATGCTGAAAACATTCCTGTCCTATGAAGCAAGTCTGTTTGTATTTTAGGTTTGCCAGGACTAATGAATTAAAAACCTTGGGCTCACCACAGTTTGCTGCTTAATAATGCCTGTGACAGAAGGATTTTTTCCTCCCTGAAGCGTGACAGCATCGTAATCCCTCGTCACTGGCAAGGAGAGGAAGGAAAAGCGGAATTGTGGAGAAAAGCGGAAAAGGGTGATCTTTTGGGACAGCAGAGCCTATGGGAAGTGCAGGTAGCAGCATGTTGCCCTGACAGCTGTCTCAGCTTCTCAGACCTTGTCAGTTTGTTGCTATGCAGCAGGTGCAGCCTTTTCTTTTATTGAAGCTTTACTCCATAAAGGCAACGACAAGCCAAGGCAGTGGCTGGCCCTGGATTATACAAGTGCAGACACTCCGCTAAGTGAGGTAAGGCAACAGGTGTGAAAACTGAACTAAATTGATAGAGCCGTAACAGCACTTAATCTGAGTTCTGCTGCAGGTTTTTTATGGAGAAACAGCAGCCAGTTCCATAGGCAACTGCGGTGAAGAAGGGAGCTGCTCATTAAATCTCGTTAAATTCCAGGTTGCCCACTCACCCTCATCTCTGCCTACAGAGATTGTTCTTCACGCATGGAGAAAGCAGGTGGGGAACTGGGGGCAGTCAGCCTGCGTGTTTCCTGTATCACCTCATTTGCACGCAGGCTGCTTCCATCCCTCTCTGTTCCCTTTGATTGCTTTTTGTGATGGAGAGCTCGAAGATTCCGCACAAAGAGGAGTGAAGGGATAAATGCAATCTAAAAAAAATGGATAGCAGGGTAATTGCTGCGTATAAAGATGAGATTTGGGTTTGCGGATTGGAATAAGAGGAAAACACTCTTGTGTTATGATAGAATTCACCATTGCTTATTGAAGGGGTATTGATTTTTGCCCTCACGGAGTAGGTGATTAAAAAAGGTAATTTAAAGACATCGCAGACCACAGAGTATGTGACTGGGATAAGACAACAGATTTACTCCTAGTAATAGTGTTATGGCAACTTTAAAACCTCTAGCAGAATGCATCGTTTTAATTTCTTAGGCTATGATACAAAATGTTAAGTATACTCTTATGTGGAAGACCACTTGAGATAGTAAGCAGATGGAATGTGTACCACCAACACAGAATGATGAACAGCCTTGTTTCAAGGATGTGCTCATCATTTAAAATCTCTTTTTTTTTTGCTTTACCTTGTATTGGGAGATATGGAAGGGAAATATGATAAAGAATTTTGGTTTAGTACTTCTGTTGTTTTTTTAAAAACAATGAGATGTCTTAGATGTTTCTTATAAAGTGAGGGTCTGGGGGACAAAAAGAGATCAATAATGCTCAGAAGGTAAAAGTTGTTTAGTCTAATGGAATGCCCTTAAAAATAGAATATTTCAGTTGACTCCAGAGATGTTTTCCTGAGTCCAAAAATGTACTCTGCAGCAGTTTAGCTGACTTTTCTTTGTCTCTGCCCAATAGGGATCAGTTCAGGTTTTGTGTGTCTTGATTATTAGTAATGGGGAATAAAGAATGATCCCTGATATCCTTTATGTATTAGTAGAAAGAGATACTCTCAGCTCCAAATAAGATTTATTCAAAGTAATGATTTTAGAATATTTGTTGTCATTTTAAGAAAAGATTTTGCCCTTCAAATAACAATTTTTTTGTGTAGCATTGCTACAGAGTAACCGTAGCACTCTGCTAGCTGAATATTAAGGCAGACAAAGCAAATAAAAAAGAAATGCTGAAATTAATGGGCCAAATGCAAATTTGATACTCTTCCACTGATTGCAAGGCAGTGATGGCAGGGAAGAGTTTGATTCACTTATGCATCACCGAGGAAGATGATAATCTTGAAATATTGTTCTGTTCTATTGACTTCCTGAGACTGCCAAATAATTAAGTGTAAATTAGAATGAACTGTTGGGATTTCCATGCAACACAATAGCTACTTTAGCGAAAAACTGCAAGACTATTGGCTTAGGAAACTGTCTTTTGTTTTCACTAGCTAAATGCCGTGTTGTCTACTGACGTGTGGTACAACTTTTAGTAAATTAATTGTATTTTCCTAAAGAATTTGGTTTCTAATTGACTGAGGAGTTTTTATGGTAATTTAAAAGCTACTCTCATAATTGTCCGCATAGTTGGTATGGATACAATGCAGTCTGGATAGCATAGTCTTCAGTCCTAAAATAATTTCTTTATGGGCAGATCTTTTGCGTGCATGAATTCCCACTGGCTTCATGTTCTCCACACATGGAGCTCATCAGAAGATTAATATCTGTGAATTTTAGCAGCTTTGTGCTAGGTATACAAGGAGATTAAGTTTGCGTTCAGCTATTTAATAGAGTTTAACCAAAAGTGCTCATTCAGAAGGTTAAATATACATGGTAGAGCTCCGAGTACAACTTTTGAGTGTTCAGAGATGCTTTAATTATACCATTACAGATCAGGAGTAGCTAATTCTTTTGTTGCTCAACAATGCTTTAGTGCCCTGCTTGAAATGAACTAGCAGTTTTCTTAATGGACAGGGTTTCATCTCAGTAAAACCACTTTTTGGAGCTGGTGGTCTCAGAAGAAAGACCGAGGAGTGAATAAGGTCCCAATCTGGGAGTCAACCCCATGCAGACAGACCCCTACACCTGCACAGAGTCCCACTGAAGAATCACCACCAAGGTTTGGAGACCCAGTAACTTTCTGACCGTTAAGGGTGTGATGATCAGGCACAGTTTGACTGGGGGAGCATGGGTGGAAGGTAGGAGGATGGGTGCCTCCTTGCTGACACCATGTGGAGTGGTGTGCACGTTTCCAATCACATGGCAGGCTTGGGGTCATGTTACTCTCAACTCCCCACCCCTTCTTCCTTCTTCACCTTCAGAACCAGGCAGCATTGCCACGAGTCAAGGCTTGCTGAAGGGGCGATGGCGGGGAGCAAGCAGGTGAGGAGAGGGGAAGCTTCCTTTGCCATCGTTCTTTCTAATCTGTAGATAGCAAAAGAAAGGCAGTCTCTGCACTGGATTTCACTTGAATCCTTTTTAAATGGAAAAGTGAAATGGCGCTCCCTTGACTTTGATTCTAAACGTTGCTTAGCTAGGATGAGAAAGGTAGCTGTGAATGCATGAAAAGCATTAACACTCATTTGCTGAATGGTGTCACATGCTCTGTAATAAATATATTGTTTGTATTATTGCAGCTGGAACAAACAAGTAAGAGCATTGACTCAAGTGCCCACATGATCACCACCGCCAGGGTACCTGCTGATAAGCCAGTACGAATTGCCTTCAGCCTGAGTGACTCCCCAGGTATAGTTTAATTTATGGAGTAAACCACAATGAAATAATTGCTTTTAAATTTTACATGTTCTTACCAGTGTTTACAATATCAAATGAAGTCCAGTGTTATGGGTGGATTTTTTTCCTGAGTGATAGCATGTGATCAGTTTTCCTGTCTGATAACTTTTAATGTTTCCATTAACAATTTCATTAGACTAAAACCCCTCGACTGACAGTTTAGATCTTAGCTTTCTTTCAGTGGTTTGTGGAATATACTTAGGACTGTAATTAACTATCAAATTTACTTGCATATGCAGTGTGTCTGATTTTAAGGAATTTTAAAACAAGAAAAGTAAAAGGATATATTGTACTAAGGATGAGGCTAGAGCAGGAGGAGGCTTTGCCTTCAGCAGGAAGGTTGGAAAGTGCTGCACGTGCCCAGCTTGGTGAAAGGTTTCAGGAAACGGATGCCCCACATGGCATGTTCCCTGAGAAAGCAGCAGAAATTTCGTTGACATTTATCCTGCCAGCTAGTGCTGATGGAGCATTAATTTCCCCAAACATACCCTGTACATACATGGACCCTTTGGCCTTTGGAATAGACGAATACTATTCGTTTGCACCTTAAATATTATTAAGGTCTAGAGAGCTGTTGCCAAACAGTAAAAGTCAGAATGAAAGAAAGTAAATCGGAAGCTGGGAAGCATCCCCAAAAAAGTTGGCTGTGCTGGTGCTAAAGGTGAGTGCCTAGAGTCAGGGCTGAGATGTGTTTATGGCATGAAATATAAGAATCTCTGATAACGATAACTGAAACTCACTGCTGATGAGTGCTTTATGGGACAGTATGCATTGTAGGGTTATGTGTGAGGCCGCTTCCTGAGCTTTGTGCGAATAGTGTCAGCTTGAAAACAATTTTCTCGCTCTAAAAGTATTTTAGAATATGCATTATCTTTCCTAGCTAACTGTTGTGTAATATTAATTTGCAGCCTGAAATAGAATCTCATCCCCTAAGCAAGGGAGTTTAAAACCAAACATTTTCATGCATTATTGCACATAACTTTCAGCTCATGAAGATAAGTGGCACAGAAAGATTGGGACAAGGAATATAAAGAAGCACATGTGTCTATCTATGTGCCCTTTTTTAATAAACTAAAATAATCTGGCAATTACATTTTTATTACAGAAAGTAATAATGAATCATTTTCACCTCTCAAGGTATAGTAACATGGTAAATTTCTTACAGGAATTATGGCAAAGATAGGTCTTGAAGAGAGATGTAGAAGAAAGGCGAGTGCTCTTACAAATTATGGAAAAAGAATGCGTATGTGAGACACTGAAAACAAGTCAGGGAAAGCTGAGACCATGAGAAAATCAAAGAGGGTAGGGTGGTTTGTGACAAGAGACGGCAGTAGGAAATGACAAGGTTGTGAATAGCTTGGAAGAAGAGGACATGAAAGGCAGGAAGCCTAGCTTCCTTAACATTGCATCATATTTTATTTTTTACTTTTCTATCCTGCTAATAATTCCAGCCTCTCTCTTAACATTTAGAGAAAGAAACTCAATTACAGAAAGGTAATCTTTTTCTGCTACGTTTTGTTAAACTTTTCCATAATTTTGAGTCCTGTATTGTGTATATACAAGTGTTCCTGCAGTATGCAATCCAGAATCAATGTGCGTACTGATAAGACTAAATAGCAACCAGTAAAGTGAGTGCCATGTTCTCCTCCGCATCACATCCCAGTGGGGGCTACCAGGACGTCTAAATCAGCATACTGTTTTACCATGTCACAGGAATTCCGCTCTTACTCTTAGTGGTAAGCCTGAACATGGTTATTATATTTGATATATTTAAAGAAGGCAAAGGAAATGAACTCTTATCAGGTTTGAAATTTTCCAGCAAACCATAGTTGAATCAAGAGAGTACAAATAAGTATTTAACACTTTTATTTTTAAGATAAGCTGCAAAAACATTTAACAGATAGACCTTTAGGTATTCCATACTTGGCACTTTTTTTCCCCCTCCTTATTTTGTTTTATTTCTTTAATATTTTTTTTCTCCTTGACAAGGATATTTGTTTTCAGTTCGAACAGGAGTTACCTGCTGTAAGTGTGACAGTAAAGCATCAGGTGAGGCTTGTGTATTGCTAGGGTATACACAAAAAATCCTTCACCAGGGCTAAGTGGTGAGGGAATCTGTCTGACTTAAGCTTTTCCTTAAATTTTACGTCGCTTGAAAGGCTCAGTGACAGTTTTCACCAAGTAAGGCTGCATTCTCCTTCCGGGGCCTGTACAACTGCTTACTAGGAGGAACTGGCAGCATAACTAGATATCAAAAGGGGAAATGGAATGTTTCTTCTGGGTGGTGATTATCTCACTGGCTAGGATTGTAACCAAGCACTGGGTGTGAGGAGTAGCGAAAGGAGAAACTGCTCTCAACTCATGAGAAGAGACTGCTTTGTGTTAACTGACCTACAAGAGCAGAGCTGGCTTATCCCGAGCGTACAAGAAATAATTTAATTGTGTTATATTACTTGTCAGTCAACACCTGATGACTGAAATCCTGGCCAGGTTTGTGCAGTATTTTTAATGTGAATGCAGGCTAACCAGTTCCTTAAAAGTCTCAGGAGCAGCCCATCAGCAGGTGCTATATAAGAAGGCAGTTTTATTGTGTATCTCTTATTCCTGTATATATAGATATCTATGTTTGGCTCTTTTACTCAAGTTCACTAAGCTGCCATCAAACATAGGTTTCCCAGGGTGTGTCTGCACATCGTATTGCACCAGTTTGGCCTAAGGTACTGTTTTAAATTAACGAGTTTGAAACATATTATTTCAGCCTATCTTGTATCACTTGGAAACTAATGCAAGTTACACTGAATATGGTGTTCCAAAATTTAAATAAGTGTTCCCAAATAGAAATTTCGTTGTAGTTTATCAACATCAATTTAATTAAACCAATGAAATTCAATATGTCCTAATTTATTTCACTAACACTTACTTACTGAACATATTAAGATAGAATGATTACAACAGGACCTTTATTAAATTTAGACAAGTGGATTTGTTTTCTGTAGTAGTTCTAAGGAAAGGTTTATAGGTAAACATCTCTTCACCTTCCCTCCTAGAATAAAAGCTTGAATCTAGCTGAAAAGTTCTGCTAGTGACATGTGGTGATAAAAGACTAGTTTTGAAATTATTAGTAATTTCTTTTGTTTGAAATTTGTCTACCTCTGACAGCACTCTCCAGAAAAATCACTGATAACAAAGACAAAATATACATCTTCTAATGAAACTCACGGACAGCGAAGTGCAATATTTTTGCAAGCATAGCAAATGACTGACTTTACTCCTCTTTATGCCTTTGTTATCCTAGTGACCGTGAAGAATTTTTTGCTGTTATAGTTGATAGCGCGAGACTGTTTTGCAGTGGTTGTTTCTTCAATAGCAACCTTCAAATCCCTACTCCATCCTCATTTTGGTTGTAATGGCGACAGAGGCTTTCCAGCAGATAATGTATTAGTTGAAAACCAGTGGGGACTGCTAAAATATATGGCTAAAATTTACAAAGCTAGTTTCCTAAAACTACACCCAACCTACAAGTGGCTTGATCTTTGGGAAGTTAGACAGGAACTTAGGTGAGATACCTCAAAGGGATAGTGGCTGTGTGTTCATCAGAGGATGCTTTAGGCTTAGGTATATGGTCGAAGGTATATGGAGTAGGAGGGCTTTGCTCTTACCTCTTCTGTTATGGGCCGTTGCTATTTTTGGGAGGTCCACAACTCTTATTATTGAGCAAGCCTTCATAGCCTATTCCTGGGTCAGGCAGTGACCATTCCCCACTATTTTACAAGTGAGGTAACTGCGAGGTTGTGTAAGGTCACGTCAGGCAGGGCTGTGAATAGAAGCCCGGGAGCTTCACGCAGCAGTGCCAACTCGCAGTCACTTAGCCACACAGCCTTCCAGGATGAATTCGATGAGTCTATGCTTGTCTGTCAGTAACCAGGGCTGGAGCTGCTGGATCTCACCACCCTCCTAGGGCCAAGACTGGACCCCGATACGCAGCTTGCCAGTGTTGTCCTGCTGCGAGTTGCAGTGCTTGCAGTTGAGTTTGAGCAATTTTCCTGTGTAAGGGCTGATCCACTTACAGGATAACAGTCTACTTATGTTACCAATTTAATTCTTTAATTTAGGAGGAAGAGATCTGGATACACTTGCCCACGCATGTAGGAGAAAAAAATAGTACCTGAGTGTATAATTAAAGACTGGATCATAACTCAGTTACTTGAGGAAGCAGAGCTGTGGCTGGTATTTCCTAAATTTTGAGTGCTTGATTTAGCAACCTTAATGTGCTTTCAACACATTTACATTTTTATGTTCTATTTCTGTCTATCTTCGTGAAGATCCTAGAGAAACTGTAATTTGCGAGTTTATACTGCAAGCAAATCAGAGATTGTTCTTAAAGTATTTATTCATTAACTATTGACCGTAGCCCACAGTTCAGCTAAATGGAGCAGCCACGCAGGAAGAGACCGAGGTGTTACGCTTCATTGTACCAGACATTGGGTCAGTCAGACAGCTAAGTGTGAGCGATCTCGCTCGTTCATCTGCGTGATGGAGGTCTGGGCTATTGGCCTCTCCAGAAGGCCAGAACATGATTAAATAGGTGAAGCTTTCCCGAAAGCATGATTCATTCTCAAATGCGCAACATTAGCATGTATCAGGGGACTGAGTGCATCATGGCATCACTGATAAATAGTAAGCCTTTTGTATGAAGACAATCAGTCTTAACACAGCTCAGCCTTCTAAATCAGATGGCTTGTGTCGATCTCTGTACCACACATTAGAAGCCCATCTCACATTTGTATTAATAGGTGCTATCAGCAGAGAGACAAGAGCTCACCTGGGCAGTGAAGGCTGAGCAGCTTAGCCTTGCTGTCTTTACACAAAGCTGCCCATCACACCATTTCAGCATGAAGGTGCGTTGGCTGGGCAGCATGCTTAGGGAGCTTGTTCTTTTGTTACGTGGCTAGTTGTGTAGGAATGGTCAGAGAGCTGGCTCTGACACAGGAGGGTACTTTGTCTCAGCCCAACTGAATGGACAGCAAGAGGAGGAAGTGATTTCCCTGGAGACCCTCCCTCAGATGCTCTCTGTTATAATGAGTTTTCAGCAACACGCACAGCGAATGTATGAACGTGATGAAACAGACATGGAAGTCAAACTATTCCATACACGTGAACCAAGTCTTGGGTTAAAAAACCATCAGCTGTATGTGCAGAGAGTAATCAGAGTACAGGTCTTTACCTTTAGTGGACTTTTAAATATAGACCTTCAAAATTAGTTTCGGGATCTATGGGAAATCAGGAAGTGCTACTCATTTAGAAATCGTGCAACAGATACTTTAACTTAGGTGGCTGTGATGAAGTCCCTGATCTGACTCTTTCACATCACAGGTTAGTGCTGTTGAGTTCGCTGGGATGGCCATAACATTCACGTGTATGTTTTTCCTCCTTTCTTGTTTTCTTTTGACCAGAATCTTGACTCATTTTCAGGTGCAGCAAGTTGCAGTCTCTGATTTTTTTATATTTTTATTTTTAAACAAAATATGTTTTCAACAACCAGCTTGAATTACAAATCCTTTTTCTTTACGAGTGACAGGGAAGGGAGCAGTAAAATAGTGACCACAGGGGTGAGATGCTGTTTGTATCTGGTGAAGAATCAGCCTAGTTATTTTCAGGGTTTTGTGGTACAGAAAATCCACTAACTTTATTATAAAGGGGGTCTTTGATTATATCCGTGATTCCTTACAACAATCTAGGCACTCATTAAATATTGATAATAAATTGAGGAAAAGGAGAAAAGATATTTCTGAATTCTATTGTCTAGTTAAGGAGACGTAGAATAGAAAAGAACAAATACAGACAGATAAGGAGATAGTTATAAGAATATTTTGAACTTCAGAATATTTTCTTTGACATTTCAGACATTTTCACTGTTTCTGATTTTCAGAATCATAGATTTTTAAGGCTGGAAGCCAATGTGATTTTGCCTGATCTCCTGCGTAACACCCAGTATTCAAGCTTGTAAGGACAATAGTGATTCTTTTGGAAGAAAATGCAAGAGTTTATAGCTTTCCTCTTGATTTCTGAAAACATCCTCAAAAAAGTTTTAGGAGGCGAATGACTGCTGTCATTTGCTTTCCCCTTGTGTGAAATCTAAATGATTTTAGTTTTCACCAAGTGATTTTTGTTGTTATTGTTGTGGTTGTTACTTTGACAACAGTGAAATACAGACCGACCCGATGCAGTAATTTATTTCACTGGAAGCTGTGGGGACAGTTTTTTGTTGTTCTTTTTGTGGAAAACAAGCTTGCAGTTAGCTGTGAAGATTTCTGTTAATTTTTGTAAACTAAATACTTCAGCTGAAAATTTCAGAGGTGCCTAAGAGAATTAAGAACTCAGAAAAATTTCAAGCCAGTGAAGTCCCCAACTTTTCTCGATGATGCTCTGCACATCAGATGATGATTTAAACAAGTATTAAACTATCATAACTAAAAAAAACCCTAGCAGCTGTTCAATAGATGCTAGGGCAGGCCCATTATAAAATGTACTATGGTATGCCATAATGGTTAGGATACCAATATGTTCTATTTTTAGTACCATTGACTCAGTCACTTGAGTTCAAAAAATAAGCAGGGAACATCTGTTTATTGAAAGGATTTCCTCTATAGTAATTTCTCCCTCTATTCCATCCTTTTTAAAGTATTTCCAAACTTTTTTACTGGTTCATTTCTGAAGGTAGTCCAATATATTTTCTAATATTCTGACACTGCATTAATTTTGTTTTCTTATTAGTATCCGATACAGTGAAAAAGTAATTAGTTGCTGATGTTTCTTTAAAATTCTTGGGGTTGCTTTTGCTTTGTTTTTCTTAAGTTAAAGTTGTTTGAGGTCCCTCCTCAAAGCTACTGTACCAAAGATTGTACTGCTGGAATTGTCAAAACAAATAGCAGCTTAACTGCCGTCCACGACTCTGGTCCAATATCTCTGTCAGAATATTTAACAGCTATTCAGCCAAATATTTGTAGAGCAGCTGTACCCCTAGTCGGACTGAGTCCTATTCCGTCCTTCCTTTTAGCCTTGCCATATGATTCATCTTTCTTCTTTTAGAATATTAGTCTATTTTTAAATATTGTACAAGAAAGCAACAGCAAATTAAAGGTAAACACTTGCATATCAGCATGATACAATTCTATACAATTAAAGCAATTTAAGTATTTTCCAGAATGGACATGTTTGGAACATGGTGTGAAAAATGAAGTTGTGTGTGTGTGTATGACTTTTTGTTAATACTAGCAAGACTCCTACCCCATGAAAATATAGAGCTTCACTTTGTTTCCTAGGAAGTTCAAAACCTTTTGCATTTGCCCTCTGTATCACTGTATTTTTTTTTTCTTCTCTGGGCATCCCTTCCTAGAGGCGCCCAGCTCTAGCTATGTTAGTTAAAGTAAGGCTCTGACCGTATGTGAGCCAGTATGTTTATTTTTCACAGGCTTATTTTACTTGTTCCCCCTAACCTACTTTGCTGTATGACCACTAAGGGAAGGATAAAGAGATAATAAAGATTCGACAAATAGTTTAAATCCTAGTCTGTACTCTTTAAGAATATTCAGAATCCTGCTTTGATACGTGGTCTTCGTAATCTTGTTGGGGTTTTGTTGTAGTGTACAGGTCTGCCAGCATAGAGCAGTTTGCAGGATCTGACCTGCGTTAGCAATTTTCTCCTATGAGAGCCATCCTTGTTTAATCTTGACACATTACAAATAACTGACTCTGTAAGCTAGCTAATAGTAACCTTCTCTTCACCTCCCGTAACCTGTAGTAAGATACATATACAGTCACCACAATCCAATGCAAAACTGATAGTGTGAAAGTCACTGAGAAAGAAATATTGCAGTGGCTAGCTGTGACGCTACCAAGTATGATTCATATTTCTGATCTCAGTCCAGCTACTAGTGGGCAGGTGTCCACATCACAACACTGACGTAACTGGCACAGTCTGTCCCACCTTTGCTGGAAGCCTGTACTAAAAATAAAGAAATAAATAAAAACATAGTTTGGCTTGTTGTCATGAATGAACTAACTCTAGCCCATAAGGATTGTTATCTACAGGTTAGAGTAAAGACATTTCTTTGCAGTATGGAGAAATTTGTGGTGCTTCCCCATTCTAATCACGTCTAATCACGTAGGTAACAGTCTTCTGGTTCCAGGGTTGCCAGGCTGGTTTGTATGTTCTTGTGGTTGCCTTTGGGTGGTGGGAGAAAAGTTTCTGTTATTGTTGGTTTAGCCCTGGTAAGTCATTATATTGTGATGGGGAAGATACCTTTCCCTTCATTCAAGTAATGAACTCTTTGGTAGTAAGGATGCTATCCTTGGAAGGTTCTTTACTTTGCAGTGTAATGGAGAGCTCAGGAAGAAAGATTGTTTGGATTTATTGTTTTTATTAAATTATCACGTCCTACTGCTCTAACTGGCTTTGTTTTGTTTCTTAATCACTGCAATACAAAATAGGCTTTTTGTCTTTCCAGCACCTAAACATTTTCTTATCGCCAACCCACTAGTATTTTCAAGGAGTCTATTAAGGTATCTCAATGGTAGAAAAATAAGCAGATGTGGGGGTGTTTGCAGGATCCTGATATTATTGTGAATACATGCAATGTAGAACTACATTAAACGGATCATGTGAAATGCCCTTTTTGGTAGGCATTGACTTTTAACATCATGTTTACCTTTTAGATGATGCTTCCCCTGAAAGCTTCCCTTTGGCATTTCCAGAACTAGATCAGCAGCTGCAGGTAAACTTTTTGATTTTTTCTACAGTTCTACTTCACATTCACTAGATTGGTTATGATAAAAAAACTCTGGTTATTAGACTAAGGTGAAAGTTTTCAGTGGTGCTTCTCTAACCTATTAACATTTAATAAGCCTGTGTATTTCCATAGAAGAAAACATTGTCTTTTCAAGATCTGCAGAAAAATTGATTTGACATTTTTAATCCAATTGCAGGGAAATGACTATTTTAACAATCTCACCTACATTTTTTTTTTTCACAATTCCTGCGCAAAACACAGCACATACTGCTGCACTGCAATGAAGAAGAGGTCTTGTGGTTTTGATGGGACAAGGAATGAGCCAGGTGTTATATTCTCATGCCTACAGGCTGTGCTAAGACCGGTATGATCAGCTTTCTCTGAAGCATTCCAAGAGAATGCAAAGGTGTATTTTGCAGTGCCATCTTATCTCTAATCTTGGGTAACTAAAGCCAGTCATCAGGATTGACGAGAGCCTCCTCAAAGTTACTCTAGTTCATGCTGCACAGGCAGCAACCCTAACGGTTGCCCTAGCAGGTGTCTGCAGACTGCACGAGATAAAAGTGGTGAATCCTTTTGTGACCGGTCCGATTTGTCAGCGTAGCACAATGGAGCCCCGATATACTGGGCGATCAGACGGCAGTTGATGGCCACTCCATGGTTCACCAGGCACAGAGCCAGTTCTGTATCCAGGGATTATTTCCCTTTCCTCTGTGGCGGTTCTGGAGTGTTTGTTGGCTTTTGTAAACTACTTCAGATCATCTGTTTCCCAGGCGCATTTAGACTTCCTCTGATATTTCAATATGAAGGCAGTTGTTTCCTGAGTGTAAACTGAGAAAGGCATTAGCAGACCGTGTTGTCCAATGATGTCATCCTTCCTGTCCCCATCAACTAGTGAGACAACACTGGAGGGCTGCTGTCAGACTTAAAGGACTGACTTTTCTCTCCTGCTGCTCTCATCAAAAGGATGACTGAGGAAGGAATGGAGGATGACAGAGACGACTCTTGCTCTGTCTCTCTAATCCGGAGAATCGGGGCAGGTTCCTTAGGCATAACTAGGAAAGATCAAAGGAACGAATAGCAGCTTAAGATTTGGGCTGGAAGGAACAGGGTAGTCTGTTGGCCTCTTCATTCCACTCATCTTCCAGTGCAGCAAAGACGATTGATAATTTTTTCCCTCAGAAGAATTCAATTTGAGAAAAGCGATATTGTTTTGTGGCTGAAGCACTGAATTGAAAGTAAAGAACCTGCATTCTGTTTCCAACTCTGTCAGTGACACATCGTGTATCCTGGAGGAATTGCTTCATGCCTCTGCTCATCTCTGAAATGAAGTTAATAATTTTTACCTTTTTCGTTAAAGAGCATTGAGATCAGTGGGTGAAGACTGCTCTAAAAGAGCAAAGTATGATTATCATTACTGCTGTTGGTACATAAAAACAAAATTACTAGCGTTAGATGTAGGTACTTTATAGGTCAAATGATGATTTTTTTTATTAGGACTTTTATGACCCATTTCTGGAACATATAATATACTCTAAATGTGTAATTTCATGAGAGACTGAAATTGCTCCTCTGGAAGCATTCAAGTCTGCTGGATAAATAATAGCCCTTCAGTAAAAGTTTTTTGAGTGCGCACTAGAGCAATTCCACTAAGTACACCCTCTTGGTCTGCTAAGTACCTGACATTTTTTTCAAGGGAACCTTACTTTACTCTCATGATCTCAATACGATAACAAATTCAAAGAAACAGTCAAAGGCTTTGATTCAGATAATGTTCTTTTTATTATCCTTCAGAAACTTTTTCTGGTATTATTGAGGTAGTTGAAAGGATAACTTATGAGGACTATCTGGCTGACTCAACCACTCAAAAGTATAAAGTTAGTGGTAGTGCTTCATCCTTTAGCTTTTCAAGCTTATGTGCATATTTATATTTAGATGCCTTTATGTTCAACCAGAGGCAGTTAAGTCAACACAGGGTTCTGTGCTGATGCAGAAGTAACAGGGCATTTAGCTTTAGCAATGAAATCCTGAATTTCCTTGCTTTTGTCAATCTGGATCACAGCTTAAAGTTCTAACTATTTAATGTAATTACATTACGTTTATACTGCTTTAAAATTTCAAACAAGAACTAACTGTAACAAAGTTATAATTTACCTAGTTGCATTTTCTTATTAATTACTTTTTGAAATTGCTATAATCCAGACTGCTAAGGGTGTGTCAGCATGTGGTTGCAATTTAATTTAATGTAACCATACCAGCTTTGAAACAGGTAGCTCCTGTATTACAAAAGCAAACTACAACACGGGCTTCACCGGGACCTGCAGAAGTACTGAATGGTGGTGTCCCTTGTCATTCCATCCATGCTTTTCTCTATCCCAAAGTTAGCTAGTATAAAGCCGCACACATGAAGTGTCATGTAAACGAACCCTTTAACCAACTGTGGCATAGCAGCCTGAAATGCTTGAATTTGTGAGAATGCTGGTACATATTTTCATAATAAAAATATCACATCTAGAGCCACAAGATTTTCATCACCACACCATAAATACAGTCAAAAGCATTTGTATTTTATTTAAAGAAGCAAACTATAAGTGCAGGGTAGGTGGCTATATAATAATAGGCACTTAAAAAAAAAAAAGTAATAACTTTCCAGGTTTTAAACATACAAAGGAACATTTTGAAACCTGTTTTAAAAACAAAACAAACAAACCAAAAGGCCAAATTAGCTGATCTTCAGGTTGGATTTTGAAAGCGGCTTGAAAGCTATGTAAGTTCACCAAGTGACTTGGAAAATCAGAGCCTTAGAATTTTATGCATGCAGGCAGCAGACCACAGCCTGAGTACCAAGCAATTTGCACCTCTGTTTTAGGCTTCAGGCCCTTGTCCTTCTATGTTAGGCCCTGGCAGACAGCTTGGCTGTCTGAGCAGAATTACCTAGCGTTCCCACTTTTCCGACCACGATCCTACCATACCTGCTCGCTGGGCACGGGTATCCGATGGCAGGGCAAAGTTAGTGCAGCCTCCCCCTGGCAGGGTAATAAACCCTGCTGTCCAAGCACTGCTGCCAGCTTTACAGAGGTGGAGGTAGGATTGGCTGGAGAAAAGGTATTTCTAGGAGACTAACTGCAAATACCTAATTCTCTGTAAGGACTCCTACTAGAGGACAACCCTAGTTGAAAGTTACAGCTTCTTTCTGAAGAGCAAAAGTGATCAGTCTAGTGCTGTGATCTACTAGCTAGGTTCAGACCAAAAATGTTGTCTTTTCCAATTACCTTTTTGAATTTCACATTTTTCTGCTACTCAGAGGAAGAAATTCCAAGAAGCGATTTGTAAGAAAATAATATCAGTTCTCTAACTCAAAAGTTTTGCTTTCGTGTTGTTTTTTTTAAATTAAAAAAACCGCTAACGAACGGTCAACCAGACACAAAATCCCTACGTACGAGAACAGAGCAGTTTAAGCTACAGGCAGGAAAAGCCTGATCTCTTTTGCAGCTTTATTATGAAAAAACCCGCAAAGTTCCTGATACGCTACCAGTGAAACAAAGCTCATATTAATATACTTCTTGCTTTCAATTGGTTTTGTCTGCAGTATTGGAAATTATTCTCTTCCCGCTGACGAGCAACACTTTGAATGAGGCTGAGGCACCTGCTCATTTGGGCTTCAGTGTCATTTCCCCCCCGCCCCTGTGGGAGCCGCGTGGTGGGCAGCGCAGCGAGGGTCGGCTTCCTCCGTTTGTCAGTTTGTTATTGGGAAGCATTAGCCTCTGCCTGGTGTAGAAGTTGGCCTGGGCCTTGGAAGGCTCCTCCTTGATTAGCTGCATAGTGGGTGGTGGCCCCTCTGACGGACACTCTACTACGGATTACCGGCTATATTTAGGCGCCTACATCAGCATCTAAGGCCTTGTTGTTTAGGTCACTGAATACAGAGGAAGGTATCTGGTGTTAAGTACCCGCATTACTGTGCCCTGTGTGCTCTCTGTCCTGTTCCAGCATTTCCTGTGACTTGCTCAGTTCATCTCCCTCTTCTCCGTCAAAGTCTCTATTCCAGCCGGGAATTTGATCTCGAAGAGGGAAGAACGCAAGTCGCGAATGGATGCGCAGGGTGTTCTGTAGTTCTTTATCATTCTTCTCATGACAACGTGAGCTTGAGAGAGGCATTTATGTCATATTTTGTATTACAAATCTGTTAAGATCAGTGGAGACTGATCTTAGATGACTGTAAAATTGCTGCAACGGAGAAAAGGCTCCAACCATTTATAATACAGTTTGTTAAGTCAAGGGGTAGTTTTTCATGCTCTAGTGGGAAACGTCCGTACAAAAGAAGTAATGGAAATATTATGAAAGGGACAGTTCGTTGTGTGTGATACAAACATTTAGCAGAAACCTTGTTTACTCTGGAACTTTAATAATGGAACTATTGCTTCTACTGACTGCCAAGACTCTTGTTAGACGCATACAAATTATTTTAGACAGTTTAAAAGTATAATGTATTTTTAAAGGGTATGCTGTATTTTTTTAATATGTATTAAATTCCAAGAGAATTCCTAGAGTACCGTGGTACTCTATAATTAGATTTGATTGCCTACGAACTTGATAAGTCTCCTGTAATGCTGCTGTGATAACTATGATCTTAGATTATGTAAGACATGGATGTTTACAAAGTCAGAGCATCATACTAAGGTTAGAAAAGAATGGAAAAGCTCTCAGGAAAGGAGAGCAAAACTCTCAGTTGCTCCCCATCCAGTCGACTTGAATTGCTTGGAGAAAAGAGAACTGCTTACTTTCATGGTAAAATTAGACTAGACTAGATAAATCCTAGACTAGATATCTGAAACTGGTTGAAGAGTTCCAGTTGCACAACAAAAAGTAGCTGCAATGTGCAGCTATCACTTTTGCTTGGGATAATGGGGTTTCTTCCATCATGGAAGAGTACACAAGGCCATATAATGAACATGGGCCACATGCAAAATATTGGCACTGAACTTTCTGGTTTTCCAGAATAGTTTAGCTGAAAATTAGCAAATTTACAAGAAGTGAGACACCACTCTTTAATTAGACCAGTGCTAAAGACTGCCTTCTAGACGAGTGCACATGCTCAGCTGGCAAAGCTGCATGATACAATTTTTTCTTTAAACTTCAACCTTTTCAGGATACAGTTTTGCTCTTTTTTCACAGTAGAACCAAAAAGTAAATGCAAACAAACAAAGGTGAATTAAAAAATAAACTGTTTTGAACTCTTTGAACACTTGGGTGACACTATCAACTATACAACTTTTGTGGATATGGAACGCTGATACGCATATGGGAAGGCAACACACACTTTGTCATGTGAGTGAAGGAAAAAAAACCTGAAAACTGTCCTTTTGTGTCCCCCAGCAAAGATTTTAATTAGAACAGCTCCTTCAACCTGTCTTAGGCTCTTTCTATTTCTTCATGAACTGCCTTTGCATATCATCTTCGAACATCTTTCATATCTGGATTCCAAACAAAAATCTAAAGAAACAGTGTGTATGTCTTGTAAAGATGTACATACATATGTGCAGTTACAGAATAGCCTATTACAGCATCTCTTAGTGTCTACTTGCTGGATTCTGTAGAAAGTTTGTCAACGTCACAGTGAGTTATTCAACAAAATACAAGGAAAAAAATCAGACCTTGTTGAAAATCGGACATAGTAGGATAGACCCCACTACCATCACTGAAAGCTGTAGCTTTTGTACTAGCTTTGTGAACAAAATCAGAGATGCTGTGTGCGCATATTTTGCCAGCACAGGAAAATGAGGGTGGATGACACTGAAGCCTGAAATAAGCAGGATTAAAAGTAGCAACTGTTGCCATTAAATATAACTTTCTTTGGCAGGGGTGTTTTTTGCTTATGTAGCAGGTATGCTTTTATATATATTAATTTATGGACGGGCAAGATACTTCATGAAGTAACAAGCTCGGGCTGTCCGAAGGAGAAATTAAAGTATGGCTGTTGGCTTCAGCGTGAAAAAAAAATATACTACAAATTGAACTTTATTAAGGCCTGTTGTAGTCACCTGGGTAAACTAGCAATTCTTACCAAAAAAATAGTATACAGAATTCATGCATGAAAAGTGCTTTCTACTGGGAATTCCAGTTATTTTTCTCTGCCACGGGAATGCCATCGAGGTAGCAACACTTCCCATGGCCTGGCCACAGGCATTCAAAAAAGTCATTCCAGGCGGAACGGGGAGCAGAGAAAGACTGCTTGGATAAGCTAGGGAAAATGGAATTTTCATCTAGGATGGATTAGGGGAATGCAGCTTTACCGAGATGTAGGTCTTGGGAAGTATATGAGAGCCCTCTATAAGTACATCTCAGGGGTAAACACAGGTAGGACAAAGAACCACCATTTGAATGAAAGATAGTGCTGGCACAATGAAAGACTATACAAACCTGTCTTCAACAAAACCAAACTGGAAGTGTCCAAAATGTTTCTAATCCGTGGTGAGGCTCTGGGCCAGTCTTACAACTGAGGCAGGGGACTTCAGCTTTTCTAAGACAGAACTGGGCAATCCTGTGAATTGCAGGATTTGCTTCTGATAACAGGGGACTGGACTCGCTGATTTTGCAGGTTCCTCCCATTCCCATTTAGATGAGTATGGGCTAGTCCCGTAACTGTTACCATTATGTTAGTGTTTTCTTTTCTGTGGAAATATGTTAATACTGAAAATGTCTGCTGCCTAATTGGAGTTACGCCTTTGAAACAAGGAAGTTTTGCCTCTGTTTCTGCATTTGTTTTTCAGGAGTGTGCCCTGCCATCTTCTGAAAATGCTTTTCTTGGTGGGAACAGATGTATCATTAATTCTTTGCACTCTTGTTTATGTAAAAAAAGTAGGCTGTTAGACAGGGGTAAAATAATTTCTGTGCCAGAAATTACTCGTGGGCACTGTAGGTACTATCTCCAAAACCTTTCTTAGAAATTTCAAAATTACAAAAGAGCAAACCAAATTGTCCAGTCATCTAGTCATATAAAAACATAATCAAATTTACATTTTAAAGTAAAAATACATTCAAAATTAAAAAAAGTTCTTGATATAGTGCTCTAATAGCATCAGACAAGATTGAAAAGAATTGTATGAACGGAATATTAGTAAACTAATTGTATCTTTTGTCAGTTTATTTTGAGTGATAAAATATCAATGTAAGAAAAAATTACACTGAAGAGGAAACAATGATAGGAAGGGGTTTGAAAGTCAGCAACTGGTTCTAAGTGGGAATTAGATACTAAGTCTTAGCATGACTAGATAATTTTTAGCTCTCTATATATATCTTTTGAGTGGGAAGCTGGAATATAGTAACTGAATGCTGCTTTAATTTTTAAACTGGTTTAAACCAGCTAGATTTGCAGAAACTAAGTTGGAAGCAAAAGCAACGTTTTTTTTCTTTTGAAGTATCACTGTTTGGGGACTTTCCCCCTGGGCACTGTTCAAAATTGTTTTACTGTGACGCATTTGTTGTTTGCTGATCTCTGGTAGATACCAGAGATGCTACTTTGGCTCACCCTTGCATTCTTGGATTAGAGCACTGAGACTTCTATATTCTGTCTTGTTAAATTTATGCTTATTATTTGGGTGGCTATATGAATGGTGCTATTGCTCATCCACTTTGAAATGCAATTAAAAGCCCTTTCCTAGGGACCAGATTCATCAAGTAATGGACTGCCCTTTCCCTGAGGTCCCAAATCCTCCGAGCTCAGAGAGAATAAAACAACATGCTGTGAAACAATTCTGCCGCAGCATTTTTACATTTAGAACATGGAAAATGAGTGTCTGTTTTAAAATTTCAGTGAGGAACCACGTACCGTCTACAAGTACTTGCAAGGTCCATACATTAGTTAGCACACTTACATCTGTGCATTGGGGTACATCTGAAGCCAACTTACCCTGCCTCCTGGATAAAAATATTTTTAATCTTTGTCTCTGAATATGTTTAGTAAAATTTAAATTTCCAGTTTAGCTAAAACAAAGGTTTACAAGATCATAAATAGGAAAAGTCTGAAGACTTGTGCTTTTCTTTTCCTAACAATGTCATTGAAGGAATATTGTACTACAGAGAAGAGTCAAAGTAGGACAACAAGAAATAAAAAATAATCTACTTATATTGTGAAAGGCAATTGGATGTTCTTTAACTGGACAGTAAAGGAACTATTTTAAGTGCTTCCTTTTGCTTCAAACAGGTGGCTCAAGCATGCTATTTGGAGTTCATTTACAGTCAATTGATTCATGGCTAATAACTTAAAAATACTGCACTTCCTGAAAGTATTATAGCCAAAATATGACAATCAAGCCTGAAGCCTAAATTAAGTTGCATTCTTTTTAAGGAACAAAAAGCACTGGCATTTAACCAAACTGTATTTTCAAGATCTTGGTTGAAATGCGTATGAGGAGTCCCAGGACAGAGTGGTTCTATTTGCCATATTTATTACCTGCAGTGTGGATTGAAAAAAAAATTAAAATCTTACTGCAATAATGTTGGTATTTAGGTTAGGAGGTACAGTGCTTTTGCCTTCACCGTGTCTTTTTTATCTGATTTTTTTTTAATTGCTGTCATCCTTCAACTCTTAATCTCACCTGCACCTCTCATGGAAATTTAAAACACTTTGCAAATATAGCTGATTTAACTCTCACATCATTTTTGCTAAGTATGTCCCCTTCTTCTACAGGAAATAGAGATGCGGAGAAACTGAGTATGATCTTGAGCAAACTACTTACAGCTTGAGGCATTGCTGGGATAGAACCCATAATGACTACTCTATGAGTCTGTGATATGATTCTGTGAAATCTTGGCTGCACTGGAGTCAGCAGTAAAACTCCTGTTGAGTCCAGCAGAATCAGCCCCAGTGTCCTATTCACAGTCCTCTCCCATTTAGTAATAAGCTGGAAGAAGCATTGCATCTATGAAAAAAAGAGTGTTTAGTCAATAGCTTTCCATGTCTTTTCTTCTCATCTTGCAGAATTGGAGAGTAAGAGCTTGTTGGCACTCAAATTACCCTTCTGCTCAGTGCTGCAGTTTCTGCAGTGAAAACATGTTCATGTATTTTATGGGTCTGACCAATGCATCAACTTTAGCATTCTTATATGACTGTAGCTGAAAAATAGGGAGGTAAGGGAGAAATCTTTCTTTGAATAATCTTTAGGGATACTTTGCAAAGTTGACAAGGAAAGTTCTGAAAATCCTTAAAAGGTTTGAAAGTTTATGCATATTCTTAAGCAGGGAAGTGTTTTTTCCCCTTCCATGAAAGGCCATCACTAGGAATATTTGGCCGTATCCTGCAGTTAGGGTGAAAAAAAAATCTTTAAGTATTCTCACAGGAATTAAGATAAATATTGTATCTTTCAAAATATGTGTTTTTTCCTAATATTTCATTCAAAAGCAATATATATATTTTTTTCTTCTTCTTCTTTTCTTAAAGCCTCTGCCTCCTTGTCATGACTCTAAGGAATCTATGCAGGTGTACAAACAGCACTGCAAAATAGCAGAAGAGTACCATGAGGTCAAGAAAGAAATTGCTCTGCTGGAAGAAAGAAAGTGAGTAACTTTTCCAAAGTATTTACTGTTGTCTATTCTCTTTGTAAAATCCTGTTTTAAACATGAGGGTTTCACGTGATATTTTCTGACCTTACACCTCTGCCTGACAGTCACAGTACAGCACAACAGTTAGGCCATTGGTCCACAGGATCAACTGGGACCACTAAGGACACAGAGTTGTCCTAGCTCTGGGCCCTCAGTTATACAGATGTCCCTTAAAACCTTCACTGACAGCCTCCAGGTCACATAACAATCTAGTTCAGCTGGTGCAAGTCCCCTTTTTAGTTTTAGGGATTTTTTTTTTTTTTTTCAATTTAACTTTACACGTTTTAATGAAGAACATAATGGATCCTCAGTTAGGTTTAGAGTACTTGGCAATATTAGTAAACATTTTTGTGTGAGGTGCATTGTCTCTATGTATGTTGACATTTCAGGTGTTCATATCCAAAGTGCATAAGCTGGAGAGTTTTTTTCTTGTCTATGGCCTATACTCATACCCCTGTCATCTTTGCATGATTATTAAGTGGCAAAGCGCAGTCTGTGACTCCTGGTCCCTTTCACAAGAAACCTGAAAAAGAAATTCAGAGAGAAGAAAGAGGGTGAATAGTGAAAGTTTTTAACAGACAACCAACCCCAAGGAGTAACAGTTACTGCTAAGTAAACCTTCTCTTTCAAATGCTTTTTATTTTTACATTCACACTGAAGGTGACTTCAAGCAGTGTTGCCTTCCTCAGGGAAAGTTACCTCAGTGTCGATCTCTGAGACTTCTTGTGAAAATTAAGACCAACACCATCATTCTTCCAAATGCTGCTTGAACAGAAATATTTGTAATATAGCAACAGGGGTCAAAAGAGCTCTGTTGCAGAGTGGGATTTGAGTAGAAGGTGGGCCACTGTACCTGTTTCATAGCAATCTTTGCACAGTTGACCATGCAGTTCAGCCAAGTTTGCATCCATGGGAGTCTTCAGCTGCAGAAGCAAGCTGATGGGAGGGAAACTGGTGAAATCCTGTAGTCTTACAAGTAAGATAGCCAAAGATCCCCTTGAATCCAGACTATGCAGGCTAAGAAAGTGAGACTTGTCTTTATTGGGGTTGATAGCTACAGGCACAGTATAGTTAGTTGTTGCCTGAAGTGTCGGAACTAGCTGAGGTTTCCCACTACAAATCCCCTTCCACTGTAAGACCTGCAGGGCACTCAGTTCCTGACAGATTGGCACAAATGGTAAAAAAGAAGAAAAAATAACCAGAAGAGATTAACACTACACAGTCCCAGTGTTTGCATTTGAGTCATCATTAATTAAACTTGGCCAATCGAAAGTAATTGGTATTTTTAAAAAGATTTAGAGAAGATAATTAATTAAAATAATTTTGCAATGATTTGTCAAATTTGATTGTCTCATATAAGCTGCTTACATGTATATGTAGCAACCAAGCGAATTCAGTGGAAACCATGTGTATTTGTCTCTGAAAATCCAAACCGAATATAAAATATTAAATAGTTGTTTAAGTGCTTAATTTTAGACGTATAAACTCAGAAGGTAGCCTTAGATCATTTGGTTTTTAGAGTCTACTAATATAAATGAATTATTATTACTGACACATCCCTGAGTCAGTTATGCACATTTATGAAATAAGCTTGGAGCCCGTGAAAACTAGACTCACGTATATATTTTTGCATTTACTAGAATGAAAAAAAGTGCTGTTTCAATGCACTTTCATTTATCTATGGGATCTGTGGTACTAGCTGAATTAGAAATGTTTTACTCCTTGGAAATGGCAGATAGATGCACAAAATTGTTTACCTGAGCTCAAAACTGTCCTCATCAACCTCGGAGCCCAGACGTCAGCCTCTCAGCAGTGGCTATCCTGGATGAATTAAGGGGCTTCAGGCTTGCATTTTCCTTCATTCCAGCAGTGGACGTCAACAGTGGAACAATGTGAGGAAACTTCCACTACTGCTACCTTTGCTGAACCTGTTCTGTGGATAGAAGATTTCATGCCCCAGTAAACATATGTTAAAACAAGAGTGGCTGAATAAGGCAGCAAATAGAATTACATTATTGTGATTCTTACGTGCCTTCTAATTACATATTTGTGGCCTAGATATTCACATGCTATGTAGCTGTGAAATGGCTAAGCATGACAAATATCAGTGCAGCTCCTTTCACCACCTTCCAGATCTCTTAATCTGAAGAAGTGGTCCTACAAGCACTGGGACTGAAGGTGCTTAATTTCCTACAGGTTGATGCGCTGTAGTAATAACAGAATTTTGAGGTTTAAAAAGCTGCAAGTACCAACTGAAGCTTTTTTCCTCCAGATGCGAACTATTTATGACCTCTCCCTGCAGGTAGTTTCTCCATTTTGTAGTATTTTGGAGGAGGTCTCACGGTACTGCCTTTCCTCTTTGGGGTGTCTTGCCTTTCTGTAGCAGTCTGTTTTTATAAAACCTTCCAGAAACTAATTGGGACCTCTTCAGTGCGTGAAGTGTGGTTGAAATTGGAAGGTGGATTAAAAAGTTATTAGGACACATACACCTTTAAACACATGTAAGCATACACAACCTGAACACATCAATCTTGATTTTTATGTAACACTAGATAGAAAAGGAGTATAAGTGTGGAGGTGAAGGAGTAAGCAAGAAGTAGAAGAGAGTTTTGGTCTAGTGATCACTGATTTATATCTAAAAACGTTCTCAACAGGTACAGTTTGAAAGTTAAAGGAAGCTTATGGGGTAGCGTATGCTGAATGAAGAGGAGAAGAGTGGATTACAATGGCTGGGGTGGCATGCATGTTGAATATTCCATTCTCAGAAGGGAAGGATGCTTTGACTTTTCTAAAAAGTCTGATGAGATGCACAGCTTTTAAAAGGCTCAAAAGCAGTTATAATCCAACTGAAAAGATAGAGTTGTTTGCAGCTTTCTGAAATTTGCCCCTGTTGCAGGTGTCTTTATCTTCTTCTACAGTTGAATTTGAATGTATGGAAATATTCACAATTACCTAACACACCTGCTATCTATTGTCTATTTCTTTTAAATATTATTTTGATAAAATGGACAAAGATAGCGTTTCATCCCTTGTAATGGGAACAAACAATTTGTGCAGTGTTCTTCAGCGTACATGTTTACCAAAGGCAGCCAAGAGTGCTGTTGGATGGTGCCCCTGCCAGTGCTCTGAACTTCCTCTCCACAGACCAACTCACCTGTGGAATTAAAATGTGAAGTCCCACCTGACAATGTCTGCACCTGGGGTGCCTACTGGTAGTACGCTGTGCACACAGAATACTGAAGACGATGATTGTCAGGAAAAGAGCAGAAAATGGCTTGAGCAAATATTTTTGATGTGTTGGCTAGGAGGAAGAAATAATGTTAAGTTAACCTGAATAAATGTCTGTACAGGTATCGGAGCTTTTTAGTAAAACAAAAAATGGAGTAGTATTCATTCCACTTTAGACAATTTTTGTTCCAGCCTCCAAAGTTCAGTGTAACCTTTTATACATGAAATCACACATGCAGGTATATTTCTAAAGGAGGCATCTTTAAGAAACAGGAAGTTGAATAACATTGTTTTAAACTAGTCAAAAACATTTACTCTTTTGCAACTTTTCAAAGGCTTTTAATTCTGCTTAGCTTGATTTGTCTCTTACTGTAGTGTGAGGATCAAATATGGCCGAAGTATAGAAAGCCAGTGGTGTGAAATGCCGAGGGTTGCTTTTCATCAGGGCAAGAACAGAGCTTATTTGCCCCTTTCTCTTCTATGCAATGTAGATGGCAAGTGAATGTAGTACGCTGGGAATGGGAGAGAAGACAACAACTATTTCACAGGAAAATGGGAAATGTGAGAGAGAAAGGGAGGTTGCAGGTTCAAAAAGGGGAAAATCAAAGGACAAAGCAAATTAGAAGGGGAAAAGAAGTTACTGGGAAAAAGACAAACAAAAGGAAGCAAGAAACTGAAAGAATTTAAAAGAACGTTGAGTAGATTTTTTTTCTAATATAAATCATCATCGCTTTGTTTGCTGTCATCACTGAAACGCTTCCCATTTATGCCAGCAATATGTAGTACAAGGGACAAAATCACTCTGGAATGGGAGACATGATCAAAAAGAAAGAAAAGGGTGTGGAAGTGAGAACACACCACATTTAGGTCATAGAATGTAATTTAATTTATGTTCCAGAAACACACATGTATTTCCATAACAGATGTTTTTGGATATCTAAGTTTGGGTGAAAGGGATGGGATGGCTGGTTATTTTGAGCACTTGTTATATTGCTATTACTAGATAATGACCCTGGATTATGTAGTTAAATATTAGAGTTGCCATGGTTGCTAGCTGTATCTTATATTCTTAGCACTGGCTGGTTTTCTCTTTTTCCTCCCCCAGACAATTCTAATATAACTCTCCAGAAAATATCATTTGACCACCTGGTTTAGGATCACTCCTTTTCCTTGCCATGGATATGATTTCTTTTCCTTCTTTTACACATATTACAGTAGATGTGCAGTGGAGATGTCCGTGTAATTTCGTGGGATCCTTCCATATGCTTTTGCATGCTCTTATGACCACAGGACCGTTTCTAAGGTCTGAAGTCCAGATGGTTCTCCAGGTACACTATTTCTGGAGTGTCTTTCCCAACACTGTTGAGACAAGTAGTCTTCAGACTTTCAGGTAGTGCAGAAAAAGATTGGTATAAACCATAAAGGCAACCTTTTATCTTAATAATTTTCCCGTTCTAGTCCTGATTTTTCATCATCTCACGTGTATCCAAAATACGTGTTACTTGCCAAATAGTGGAAATTACAGCTTTCCTAATACAAAGAGAAACCTCAGCTTGCCCTGTTGCAGTGATGAATACCTACAGACCTTTTATGTGCTGGCATCCGAGAAGTATTTTCATTTACATTAAAACAGGCTGCCTCATTGTTTTAAAAATTAATTAGTGGACTTTGAACACGCAAGGGCAGTCTCCTCAGACAGCGGTTACCTTACGGGGTCTCATGATTCCTCCTGATGTGAAAGCCATGTCAAATATAGGAAGAGTAAATGACCTTATGGCCACCAGAACACACAGACACATGTTAGCTGGGGAGAAATGTGTAGTACCACGGATGATGATCCTGAATACATTGTTCACAACAGGGGAAAGACAAATCTGCATCTTTGCACTGTGGAAGCTGTTTTCCTTGAGTCCAGTCCACCTCCAAATACACTTATCTCCAGATGGATTTATCTGCTTCGTCTGTCACTTTTCTTGGTATTTATTAATTGTGAATATTACTGTAAAGGAACTCTTTTCACTGCATGGTCAGTCATTAAGGCCAGGACAAGAGAAGTAATTTCCCTAAGACCATGCTGGGTTTTTCTCCTGCTCTGGTATGGCTTGTGGTTTATTGGTTTATGATGCAAATCACACTGGTCTTCTCTTCCCACCCCAACCCCTCCCCAAAAAAGAACACTTAAAGTGTACATTACAGATTGTCTCAAAGCTTCAAGTACCTCAGCACCATTTTAGAAAATACCTTATCAATGCTGTTAATATTTAAACTCAGGGTAACCATTAACAGAAAACACAGATTACACCGTGCTAGGTCTATTTATTAAGCATCCATAACAAAGGCTAGATGGTGCAAGAGCTTAGTATGGTGTTCTTTAACCTCTGGAAGCTAAGTTCAAATCCTGGATTAGATCAGAAGCAAATGTTAGTTGCTGTCCTCATCCTTTTGTGAGCTTCGTAAACCACACCATTCATAACATTTAGCAATTCCTTGGTACTCTAATTTTAGATCTCTGTGGCAGGCTGGCAGTATTTGCCTGAAACATCACCCTCCCCTGTAAACAGGTGTTGATCCTGATGGGAAGGGAATAAGTAGGTTCTGCTGACTCAGAAGTGGGCAATTTTACTACCTCAGTGCAAGGAAACTGCTTTCTGCGAGGGAGGTCCTAGAGTGTGGACTACAGCAATGAGTATATTTGGATCTTAATGCATTTATATTTTGTTTAATAGCAAAGCTAAATCCCAGGGGGGGAAAAAGCTGTCTGTGCTGCTTGAGTATTACTGGAGAGCAGCACGAAAGCCCTGCCTGCACATAGCCTCATCACATTCATTAATAGAGCTGAGTTTGCACACTGTCTGTCTGTGCCACTCCTGGCTCAAGTCCAAACAGAGTAGTTGGTACCGTTCTTTTACACGTACTAAAACTCCCCGTGGAAAAAGGTCTACCTGCTTTTAAGATGCTGATTACTATTAGTGTGTTCACTGCATCTCCCTTTAAGAAACTTGTAAGTGTAAGAAAAGTACAGAAGAATGATTCTGAATTAATTTGTTTGGAACACTTCTGAGTCAACAGCCTGTAATTTGAAAGAGCTTAATTTAATCCTTCAGTCCAGCATTGCACCAGTAGAATAATTGCAAAGAAATATTGCTGAAGGTCTCTTTTGGTCCTAAGAGACAAAAATCTTCAAGAGGAAGCCCTAAGAGACTGAAGTGATTAAAGCTGCTGGACTTGTAAAATCTCATTGTCCCTAAATGCATTTCTCACTCCGTAAAGCATACACGCAATTACTCCTTTGTGGGCTATAGTCCCATTAATAGGAGCTGGAATATCGAACTGTCTAGCAAGATCAGTTCATCTTGGCCAATTTGAAAATTGGTTGATCTAGCATGGCCCAAGCAAAGAGAAATGAATCTGTTAATGGCTTGCTGCTTTTAAAATTTTTACAACTATATTGTGCCAAACGTTAATAGAATTCTGCTGAACAAAAATACGCCCTTGATATTTTCTCTTGAAGACCTGACTGAATAAACCTTTCACCTGGTGAAAGCAAAGAGAAGAGGCTTTGCTGCAGCATAGCTGCTATGCATTACCTCAGCGGTATAAAACAAAGCCAACATCTTTAGCTACAGCAGGGTTTCTAGATAGTGCAACTTTTGGATGATTTAAAATGGCTGTAATGGCTGCTAACTCTTCCCTTCTTCTTTTTCTTGTATGGGAAACACAGCTGGGAGAGATGAGCGTGCCAGGGGTCTCTTCTAACTTGTGACTCCTTGAACTGCAGTAACTGTGACTGTAAACAGTCAGCTAAACCATGGGCAAACTGTGCTATCACTGAAAGCTGTAGTAAAGACAGAGGAAGGTCAAACCGATCCTAAAAGAAGGCCAGATAGAAGCGTTTTTCAAAACCCAGGTGCTTACAGTTTTGCTGCTGTAAGTGGTAGTTTTGCAGCTGAAGGGCATGGAAGTGATCAGCAAATACTGCAATGTTGACGTTTCATGAATACGCTGGCCTGTGGTGATAGAATTACTAATCTGTAGGAATTTCCTGTCTGAAAGCACTGGTCTAGCTTGACGAGAGGGTTCGCTTAAAGACTGCAGCAAAAGCTATCCACTTTGAAGGCATTACATCTTCCCACTGATGATCTACAAGCATTGTTTTGACATGACTGAGAAATAAAGTCACAGGGCTATGAACAGTTAAAGATTAACTAATCTCTGAGATAGAATGATCAAAAGAACTAAGAGCCTTTTAGAAGAGACTTCCTGTAGCAGGGGTGAAAAAATGATTTGACTTAAAGGGGAAAAAAACCAGAGGCCAGGCTAGCCGGCTGGGTAACTAAGTGGAGAGCGATTAGATACCCCATGAGTTACTCATGCCTTCAGTGTGTTTTAAGACCTCTTTTATCTTAACTTCTGCTGAGGTAATTTCAGTTGATACTACACAGGAGATTCCAGCTCCTGGCCAGCTCTGGGAATACAGGGCACTGTGTGACTCCATCCAGAAGGAAGCACCAGCTTGAATCCTCCTCTGTCTGCTCTTAAAAAGACCAGGAGGGGTCAGGTTTGCAGCTCTATCACTCTTCCTCAGCAGCAGGGCTAAGGTCTGAGCACAAACACATTATAGAAACAATATACGTAGTTCAGATTCACGTGCCTAGGATTTACTAGAATAATTTGTCTTTGTAGCACAGAAAAGGAAACCAGGTGTATTTCAGAGAATTTACTGATAAAGCTAACCGACTGAACAAAAAAACCCTTGCTCACTTTCCAATGCGTTTGGTATTGAGAGAAAAATAAATTGTTATTCTTCAGGCAAAACACTAGCATGCAGTCTCCAGGAACTTGATTCTCCCCCATGAACTGCATGTTGAACTCTTACTGAAGTTAGAGATACTTGAAGGTCCTCAGCATTTTGCAGGTTTGGTGGTCACTGAACAGCAAACCTAGCAGAGGTTTTGGCAGCTTCAGCTTTTAAAGGGAAAAGGAGGACTCTAACAAATTAATTTTCTAGGCCTCTGTTTCACAAGAGCTCCCTGTTAACAACCTATAGTCCAGCTTTTCCAGCTTTAACCTAACACACGACAGCAAATTTTTGCATACTGCCATTTTTAACCTGTGGTTTTTTTTTTCATAATCGTCAGAAAGGAGCTGATTGCCAGGCTGGAACAAGTGGAAAAAGAAAGCATGGATGCTGCTCAGCTGGCTAAGGAGTACGCAGAACTGACAGAGGAGAACCGAACGCTGAAGCTGGCCCAGACGCAGTGTGTAGAGCAACTGGAAAAGCTCAGAATACAGTACCAAAAAAGACAGGGGTCCTCATAACTCTCAACTAGCTTATGAGAGGCAGTTAATACAGGATTGGTCCTGTGCTGGAAAGAGATTTTAAAATAAAGGTCTGTTTAATATGTTATAATACTTTACTACAGATACAGAGTATGTAGAAGTCTATATTTGATTTAATGCTTGCCAGCCAGTAGCTTAATATAATGGATATTTCATCCATTATATAATGGATATTTTATTTCAAGTAACATAATTGAAGTTAATCTATCCCCATTATATGTTCTAGTAGATCAAGTTTCTTTTCTAAACATATTTCTTCCAATTTAAGAAGATACGGACACACTAGAAAATGATATAAATAGTCTCTGTGTTGGGAATTTGGACCATACTAAGGCATACAGCAGGGACAATGTTAATATATGGAATACATGTATGTTAATTTTAGTTTGGTGAAGATTTTTTTAATTATTTTCCTCATGCCTAAAGTGTTTGGAAGTTATCTTAAAACGGATCTCCTCATGAGTAAAAACTATACTTTATTATCCCATGTCAACTTTACATTGCTGTATAAAATCTGAGAAATTGCACGTTAAAAAGTGAAGTAACATAATTATTTTTTACCAAACAAGTGTACTGCCAGTAATAATTTACAAGTTATGAAATTAAAAGGAAACAGATGAGATCAAACTTTCCTTCCTCAAGCATAAAGATAGCTTGAGAGTCGTCTTATTGTACTTTTTGGCATGCAAGAAATGAAAAATTAATATATGAATGTTACCATCATAGTTTCAACTGAGAATATGTCAGTAAAGTACTGTGAGGGTATTTTGTTCTTATTTTCCTGTCTGTTTTGAAACACAAGTGGCTGTAAGTAGGGACAGGAGTTCCGTGATATACAAATAACCTGGAAGTAAAATGTTAGTTTTACTTGCTCTATTTATCCCTGTATTTTCCTAGCTCAATTGAAAATTCTTTGTTATACTTCCATTTCTATTCATACAGTATTTTTTTCATTAAAAGCGGATATAGAAAAGCCATTTTATGTTCTGAATATTCTTAAATCACCTCGTATTTTTAACTCTGCTTGACAGATGCAGCTTGTTACATCTTCATGAGGTTGGAATTCAACTTGATGTATCATTAGTACTGAAATGTGTGTTAGTAATTGAAAACTATGAATTTAAGATTTCCGCCAGAACTTAAGCTTTGATTGTTATCCCTAATCTATTATAAAAATGGGATTTTATGTTAATCAGAACAATTCCTGGGGAAGTCTTTTGGCACCAAAATGTTCCCCAGTAATTCCGGCAGCAAAGGGGACAAAAAAATACAAGCTGCTCCTTAATTTCTCTGTGCTAACTACCTACAGTATTCCCTGCGGCACAGGCGTGAAAACAGGCTCCGCGTCACTACAAGCAGCGGACGTGGCAGTCGGAGAGTATGAGGAGGTATTTAAAGGACGTTTGGATGAGGTGCTTAGGGACATGGTGTAGTGGTGGTCTCGGCAGTGTTAGGTTTATGCTTGGACTCGATGATCTTAAAGGTCTTTTCCAACCTGTACGATTCTGTGATTCTGTGATTCTGTGAGGTAGCGGGAGAGGACAGCCTTGTCTCCGCTTCTCCTCCTGAGCCGCCGGGGCAGGAGCAGCGTACGTGCCCGGCACTGCTTACTCCCTTACCCTGGCCAGTGCAGAGACATGAAGGGAAATCACCACGCTGAGGCATTGCTTTCTGCTGGGATGCTCCACAGGCAGTATAACGCTGTATTTGTTCCTCTTTCAGAGCACACCGTTATCTGAGGGTCCAGTTTTCACTGTATCTCGTGAAAGTTGGAGAGAAAAAAACCATAATGAATAAAAAACACTTGGGATGTCAAGCCTGGGAGTGCTGGAAAAGCCTTTGTCCGAGTTGGCAAACATACCCTGTACAGACTCCAGGGTTTTGCTTTGAGCACAGGACGCTGCAGAATCTGGGATATATTATTTTTGTCTGTATTTATGTGTTTTGAACAACAGGACTGTCGTTTTCAAAATGAATTTGTTGATTTAGTCACAGATTTTTCTGTCTAGCTTTGAAAACGTCAGCCAGTCTGTTTGGTGACTTCAGTGAATTCATTGGAAACTGCAGAAAGTACATAAAACTATTTCATTAGCAGACTGGCTTTGGATGCAGATGGATCAGACAGCAGAACTTTACTTACAGGTAACTTTGTTCACCTTGAAATTTTCTATTTAAGTGCAGGTATTATGTTTTAGATGTCAGAATAATATCAGATCATACTCTTTGAGAAAAACCTGAGGGAGAGCCAAAGTCATGTAGAGAAGGGAAGCTGGGCATCATTTGTGACACACAGTGATTTGGGGGTAGCCAGTGAGTATGGCTTTTGTAACCTATAGAGACTGACCAGTATGGAAGTCTTCAGGAAACATTTTTACAGGTGTACAGACACCAAATTTGTGGTGTGGTCCAGCTACCAGCCTGGCTAAATACGGAACTCTTAAAACATCCCAAACTAATTGAAGTCAGAGATCTGTATTTAATCCGGACTGTGGCTATTTGCAATCAAATTTTCCTCCTACTTTTAGTTATGGTGAAAGTGAAAAATAACTGCTTTGTATCAGTATATTTGCCTGCCGCTATGCTCATACGCCTGAGAATAGCGACTCAGAGAAATTGCATCACAATCCCAATGAGTAAAACTGAAACAGAAGTACCAAGGAAGAAAAATTCAAGTACCTCATGAAAACAAATTTTTAAAGAAAAAATAGCAGCAAAATGGGATTCAAAGACAGGGGGGTAGATAAATGGAATTTTCCAAAAATATTCATAGGCAAGTGAAATTAAAATGCAGAAGAGTCAACATAACCCAGAGTATCATCCAAATGTTGCAAAGAGTGAAAATGGCTAGAACAGCCTTCTGAAAGGTAACTGCTGTATCTATCATTCATCTCTTGATTTTTTTAATCGAGAGCATAATAATGATAACCATTTTCATATTCAATAAATCTCCAATTTTGACATGCGGAATTTTTCTCTAGATACTACTTTGAACTGGTTGCTCTGCTGACTCAATAGCTGAAATTACGTTTTTTTAAGAAAATCCTCGTTTGTCATGTTTATGCTGTATTTTCCAAATAGATAATATGATTTGTGTCCTTCTGTTATTTGAGGAGAGACCTTAAATGATTTTGCTAGCTAGGTCCATTTTAAGTACAGCACTGTAAAAAAGCATTTTATACGATTATTTCAAAGATGTTTTTACATCGTATTTCACCCGAGAACTTAGAAGCCAGTTTCAGCTTTTGAGTTCCACTGCCGATGAAATGTTCAACTTCATAACTTCTGACTACAGCCTGTGACAACTGCAGTTGTATTCAGCAAAACAACAGGGCGGTCCGAGGCTCTCGCTCGCAATTCACCAGCGGTCAGAAGGTGAGGAAAGGCACGTGAAAGGCTCGGATGACGACAGAAGTTGCTAAATGCATACGGCTACCTACATACAGTCTGTTACACAGATAAAGTGTGTTTCTTGCTATTGTCCAGGTTATTCAGGTTAGCAAAAGTAAGCATGCCACAACGATGACAAATGCATTTGCTTCCAGACTCCTTAAGAAAATAGTTAGTGGAGTACATGGGTTTAAAAAAGCAAGACCTGTGCTTTCCATTTCCTATTATTTCTAACTAGCTTCCTTCCATCGTAACAAATGCTGAACAAGCTCAATTTAAGCATTCCAGTTAGCTTTCCCTTTCCAGGATTATCTTTATTCTGGCTGGTTTTGTGAATTAATGCTCTTTGGAAGTGTGTCACCTCCCCAGAGGCCATCTAGGCCTTTGTGAGCATCACACACCGGTCACGGCGGGTACAAATGCGCAAGGGTACGACACAGAGGTGTTCTCAGCCTTCCTTTGGGCTACGTGGTGGGGCAGCTCTGGCACGTGTCCGTTTGCTGCTCCAGTCACGGACCGCCTTGCAGAAGCGAGCTAGTCGCAGTCGTAGCCATGGAGTCAGCCGGTGTTCTTTCCTACGTAAAATTCTTTGCTCGTTCGACACCCAAGACAGAAGCGTCCAGAGGAGCAGGGAGACTGTTGTCTGGAGGAGCCTTGCCTCTCTTCTCCTGGAGGGTGCCAAATGTGCAGTGACCGAAGAAGAGGATCGCAGGGAAAGGAAGTTGGTCCAGGCGGTGACGCAGCAAGAGGAGCGCTGGCCCTGGCCAGCGGCAGCGTGAGGAGGGCTGACAAAACCTGGGTGCTGGCATGACTTTTCTTTCCTACACACATACGTCCACAGACATACGTGCGCACCCACAGCCCTGAGGGTCTTCTCCCTGCTGACATGCATATGCATGGATAACATGGTGATGAACATCTTTGGGAAGCCCATGATGAAATTATTAACTGTCTTCATGACAGGCCAGGAAGGTGTAAGGTGTGCAGCAACGAAGGCCCAGGGCTATTACTGAAAAAGTACCGAAAAGCTGGCCCCTGTTGTCCGTCCTGCTGGGCTTCTCTGGGACAAGACCAGACATGGTGACTGCAGGACTGTGCCACCGTGCGCGTTAAGGAGGGAGGGAGGGAGGGAGGGAGGGAGGGAAGCAAGGCAGAGCTGGATGAGCAGCTTCGACCTTACCCTTTCCTCCACTGAGTCCCTTGGTTTTGCGGTGTTAAACTGGGAGTTATTGAGATGGTCCTTCAGATGCGCACCAAAACCGTGCAGCTGACATTTTAAATTCAAAGAAGTCGATTATTGTATAAGAGCGAAAAAAAATCTACCTTGCTTGGGACTGTGCCAGTCACCTCCAGGTTCTTCGGTGCTCCTTACAAGGAACGTCATGCGTTACTCGTACCCGTATGAATGAAAGATGACAGTCATTCACAAGTCACTGTTAACCTCGACCCAGGCTTTCTAGACTGCACAGTCTGGTGGTTTAAGCTGTAGAAAGCACAAGGTTTAGCCTATGAGTCACTCGGTTTTTCTACACGCCAACCATCAGTTCCCCCTTCTAAACCCCAGTTCCTTTAATCCCCCCCCCGACCACAACCCATGCATCTGTACCCCTTAGTGAGTCAGCAGCATCACTCTGGAGCTCAGATCCAGGTGACTGGTGATCTCATGACGTGGTCTGATGATCGCCGTGCGCTTGAGATGGTTTCCAAACGTTACGGTCATATGACGTTTTGTGATTCGGCGCTGGTATTCGGCGGCAAGGCACCCTGCCGACGTGCAGGTGCTGACCGTGAGACAGGCTTGCTTTCTTTGAACTGTTTAGGAAAATATGAGAGCAGGTGGTCTGTGGATTTAGTTATTTGTCTGAATTTTATATTAAATTTTAATACAGAAATTAGGGAAATGAAATGAGGATGTGTGCGCTGATGTAACAAATGTGCGGCCAGATGCCAGACTGTGCCTTGGGTGCTCAGAATGAGTAAAGCGATATGAGAACTGTAAGTGACGGAAAGGAAGTAGTTACAGTGAGGAAGAGGAACTGGTGAGTGAGCTGGGTGCCTTACTGCTTGCGTTCTTGCTTCTTACGGCTTGCACCAGTGGGATGGACAGACTGTTGTCCTTAGCTCAAAATTAAGAAGCTTTTGTTTGGATGTTTCCCAAGGCTTTTCCAAGCCTAGTCTACACAAACACTTTATACTGGAACATTTGCTTCATCTAAGGTTATGTTTTTGTCTAATATGCCTAGTATCAGCAGAGCTATACTGTGATAAAGACGCTCACAGCATTGCAGATGGTTCTTCTATAGAAAGAGGAATAACCAGTATCAGTATATGACTCCATTCTGCTAATCATAGAATTATAGAATATCTTGAGTTGGAAGGGACCCATAAGGATCATCAAGCTCAATACCATGCTCGCTGCTGTATTTGCATTAAAGATAAATAAATTACAGCCTTGATAAATAGCCTAGGTATAGTAAAAACTACACTGAAGCTGGAGCACTTTTGTACTGGAATAAATGCATCCCCACTAACGGGCTTTTGCTGCTTTCATTGCACAAGTAGAGTTTGGTGCTTTTATTAACTAGATCCCCAGTTACCCACATGAAGGGGTAGTGATGTGGTGTTCTGTGATCAAAAAACTTCAGCCTCTGTCTTGTGACTTTCCTACAAGCGTATGACGCGTCTCAGCGCACAGCCCAGGCTTGCCTTTGCCTACAGACTTTCTCCACGGCCATTTCATTGCAGCGCTCGCCCCAGCTTGTTCCTTTGACTCTTGCCTGTCACATTTCTCTGCTCTGCTTGGATAGCTGAAGTAAGTCACCACTCTGAATTTTTAAGAGTAGTCAGAAGCAAATGCATAGTTTAAAAACATTACCTGCTAAAAACCTGGACTGTCTTGTGGTCAGACCCTTTTATATTCATGTTCTGCAAGTACATCAGCATATAGGTTTACTGATTAGATGGCAGTACCAAAAAATACGAAGCAAATGTTGATATTCATGGAAGACAGAGGCGCATTCAAACATACTCATATAAATACTGTTCTAAATGTTAGAGTTCACTCTCTGGTTGTATGTCTAATCAGAAAAAAAGCCCACTACTGACATAAGAAATAGTGCCTCCTTATGAAGTTATCTGCACCAAGAAGAATGTGAACACTTATTTTTTAAAGAATTTCCAAAAAGAAGTATTCTTTCAAGGGAAAAAACCCACATAACAGTTCCCAGCTAATATAAATTACATCCAGCTATGCACTAACTGCTAAAAATGTGCTTAAATCTATTTAGAACCCTTTGAATAGCTCTCATTAGTTTACGTCTGTGTAAAATACCCTTACATTTGACTGTATGAGCTCCCTCTGGTGGGTAACGTGACATTTACCGCTCTTATTACGAAGCAGAGACCTCAGTAAATGTTTTGGGTATACAGTTACGTTTATCCAACTGGAGTTTTGTTTATTTTAAGTGTTTATAGCTACTAATACTTTCTGTTTTCTAGGTATAGGACAGTATACTAATTTCTCACCATCTGATCACATCTGAAACTACCAAAAGAGTGATATCCAATATTTTTAAGATACTAGAGATACTTGCGCAAAGGTGTAGTTTTCAACACCGCATTGGACAACAGCTAACGTGAGGACCAAAGTTAAATGAGTTCTGGCATCCTAGAGAAGCTGAAAGAGTTCATAATACTTACAAATCATATGGCAATATCTTTATTTGTCCAAAATACTTCTGTTGAGTTCAGCTGGATTTATGTCCCTGGAAATCTGGCCTATACGACTTTACTTTTTCAAAATACTAGACAGTACTAATTGATTGCAGACACTTTATGTAAAAATTATTTATTTAATGGTACAAAAACTAAGAATCAAATATGCTTTAAATAACACAGTACAGAAGAGCTGACTAATGTATCTCTTTTTTGCTGGACAATTTTAATATCCTTTAAATCTCCTACAGCCTGGTACTAATGAGTTACATTTTTAAAAAAGAAAACACAAGTGTTATCTTCCTATTTTTCTCTTTGTATTTAGGTTAAGTAATCTGAACACGGGAAGTGTTAGACTTCAGAGGAGTGCCCTAATGCACGGGCTATGGTCCAGCCACAGTTCGAGTTTCAATGACCCAAAGTGGTTGTGCTGGAATATTAGGACTGTTTTACCAGCAATGAATTTGGTGGCTCTTGCACACCCCGCAGTTTATTTGAACAACCACGTTTTTGGAAAATCTGGGTTCCTACAACGTTTTGGAAGGAAAGAAAAAGAGCAGAAAAAGCATGCTAATAAGTTGCTTTTCTACTTTAGCTATTTCAGAATTCCCCTTTAATTAACAGAAAGAGGTTTATGTTTTGTCACTTGGCTGAAACCCAGCAAGAGGCAAAATTCTAGTTACGCTGTATTTAAAGGTGAGGCATGAAGATGAAAGAAAACATAAGCAGGATTTTACCAAAGGCAGTGGACAACATTTTTACTAGCAGTTTGTGATAGCTGTGTATCTCCCAAGTATGACTGCACATGCAGTATTTTCAGATGTTTATGAGATTCCCCTAATCCTGTAATTTCTATTCAAGAGATTGTTAATTCACAGTTCGACTGCCAGAGTGCTCCGATGTAAATCTACCACTACATTATTGTCCAAAAGGGAATCGTCACTGAATTTTTATCATGAGAAAGTGGCACGTAAAAGTGCTTCAAATTGCTTCTGAAATGAGGGTGTCCACATCTAAGTGAGTAAGGCTGCCTGGTAGGTAACCAGCAACGCCAAGAAGGCACCACATGGTAAACTGGATTTGGGCCCTGGTTCAACACAGCACTTACCGCGGGGCACGGTCGCCACATCAAACAAATCTCTTGAACACATACCTGACTTTAAGCAATGAGTAGTTCCCACTGATTTGCCAGTAGGACTATTCACAGTGGTAAAATTTTATTCATGGACTCAAGTGTTTTGGTGGATCAAGGCCAGAGGGACCAGCACCTCAGCTTGAAACTCAACTGTTGAAAGTTCACTGGAATTTAAGTATGTGCTTGGAGCGTTTAAACACCGCGCTGTGTCAGGGCCTTTCTGTTGGTCTGTCTGCCAGTGAGCTGAACAGGTCCTCACAGCACCTAATAGTGGGGAGGACCTTCGCGCTGTGAGGTGCGTATGAAACTCAGGCATCTCGCTCCAGCGCTTTCAGCTGGGTCTAGGTCCGGTTGCAGCTGCCGAACGAGCCAGACGCTGGCATGAGACGTCAAAGTAACGAAGAAAACATTCTCTTTTAGGGAATTTAGCACATTTGTTCCCACTCGCACAGCTGCAGCCATGCCAACCTTTATGAAGTGGCTCTGTAGGGTCATTATATGGAACGATATGAGTTTAAAAAAAAAGGCGAGCAAACACAGAAGAAATGTCAAATATTTACAAAGCACTATAAAACACGTCTAGAAATGTCTCTTAACTAGATGAGTAACAGCATAATACTGTTAAAGAATTTTAGAAATACTCCTCTTGCTTTTATTTTTTTGGGGAAAAATTTATCAGAAATACTGGACTAGGACAAAAATGCTGTGGGTGTCTCTGACAGATAGGTCCCATTCCTCCTTTCCTCTCCCTTCACATACTCCGCCCTGTTCTTCCAGTAAGAGGAGATCTCAGCTGCTTCAAAGATGAGATAGAGAAATAAAATGTTTCTCAGAGTTGTGGTTGCGGCACCCTTTTCTCAGAATAACTCCTCTCAGCTTTTGATGTAGGAATTGGGCAGAGGAGGAGTGCTTGGGTTAAAGGTGTGTTCTCTGCCCTCCACGTGAATGCCTGCTCAAATTGGGATGTGTAATAAGCATATGAAATTTTCAGTTTGCATGTGGTAAGTAGAGACTTAGAGCTAAAATATTTTCTAGCTGAACTTACTCCGTAACCTAAGAGCATCAATGCAGTTGCGGCTGTTCAGCACCCGGATTGCTCTCCCCTGCAAATGCGTACTTCAGACAGGCATATACGACCACAATTTTGCTTGTGATTTCATCTCGCAATTTGCTTCTCCCATGCTGTCAATGGCTTTCCTTTGGTCATTGTAAATTGTGAAGGAGGAAGGTGTCATGTTCAAATACAAAATTATTAAACACCTGGACCCAGGAAGGAAGAAGACTCTGCCTTTAAATTTGGCTAAAACCCATTGCTACTTTTCTGATTTGCTTTATCATCACCAATCACTACTAATCAAAACCAAGGCTTTTCCTTCTTTGTCTTTCTTCCTCCTTTCCCTTTCCTTTTCCTTTTCCCTCTCCCTTTCTTTTTTTCTTTTCTTTTCTATCTAATCAGGAGTATTAAAACATATGCTTACAAATGATAAGGAACTTAAAGTAGAGTGCCTTTATAAGATAGATAGGCAGTGAGCTCAGACCTATCATGATATGTACAGCTGAACAAACAAAATGACTATTTCAGTATGATCTTAAGCATTTGGAGCTTTTTGTCTGATGACACACTTTCCTATTTCAAGAGTAGGAATTACTTAATATCTGTCTGAAGCAAGCAGAGGATTTATGAAACACATAATCTTCAGCTGGCCTCAGCCTTACTGGAGCATTATTGAGGACCTTTATTTAAAAATAAATAAATAAAAACTTCCAGCCCCATTTAATTCTTTATTAAATACATTTCTAAATACCATTTTAGTTACAAGAGTCAATGCCAGCTAAAGGACAAGGTTAGAAGAAGAGGAGTAGTCCACAGTGGGCTTAGATTGCTCACTATATAATTTAAGGCAAGTTTGCAAAACGAAGTAGTGTTTGGGTAAGCAGCATGCTGTAGGCTCTCAAGGCTTCATTATCAGGGATGCCATAATATGGCTTTCTGAATATCAGGTTTTTTTAATAAATAAAAATTGACACATCACAGCAAGCCAGACTTCACCTTTGAAAATTTAGACTGTACAAAGGTCTCCTCTGACATCTGACAAGGACTTGGACAACACAGAAAGTGCCCCAGTTCAAAAAAGACGTGAGCAATAGAGATATTGCTTTTTATGTGGGGCTGATGCTATTCTGGGAACAGTCAATAGCAGGGAGCAGGCATTTATTCAGACTGTAAGTGCCTCCTATAGAGGTCTTTTACTTTTCCACTGACTATATAGGGACCTTGGGATCCAGCCACCCACCAGCTGGGTCTCCATGGGCCTCTTACTTATCGCCTCTTGTATAAAAAAGCCATTCATTCACTTAAAACGTGACTCTCAGCACTTAAGTATTAGCCTTCTGGGAATGCTGTTAAGACTGAGACTCCTGGCACTCTGAGTCATGCTATGTGGACATAAAAAGTACCTAAAACTCTGATTCTGAGTAGCATCAGCACCAAATTGTTCTGTCCTCACTTGAAAAACCCCTCTCGGAAACCAAATAGGTATCAACAAACTATTCTGCCAACCACGCAAAGGTGGGTATGGCATGGGTACAAACTGAGCACCCATGAAAGGGAACTTGAAATCCTTACGGTATGTCTGTGCAGCTACAGTAATTGCTCTCTTGAATTTCGGGGTCTGACATAAAGCCCCGCTGCGTGCCACACACAGCGCAGCAGGTTTGTGTGACCTCCCTTCCGTACGGAGCCACCTCCAACTTTTTGCAAGGGAAAGTGGAGCAAAAGGGGCTGCTCCACACCTTGCCTGGCTGATTCTGCCTCTTGCTCTTCATGTGACTGGCAAAAGGCAGAGAGGTCTTCAGAGGACAGAAAACATGGTCATTTGTCACCAGTGCTCCAGAGGCACCATCAAGTGGCAAAGAAGAAGCCAAAAAGACTTCAAACCTGCAGACCAAACGCTCCCGCAGCTCCATAGAGGTTCTAGGGCACTCGACACTAAGAGGAGATAAAGCAAATGAGACAATGGAAACATTCCTGTTAAAAACAGTTTAAAAATATATTACTGTGGTGCTGCAATGAAGATATATGAGATAAAAACGGACAATGTATGGACAATGTATATGGACAACTGTATTCAGGAAGAACTTGAGCTTTTTCAGAGTTCAGCCTGAAGCTGCTTTCAAGTGGAACAAGATCATTTGGTATTTATGTAGTCCGTGAAAGAAAAACAAAACAAAGCAAAAAACCTGAAGAAATGCTGTCTCTGTACTGCTTCTGGTCTGAAGCCTGATAAATTGAAATCCTGGAGACAGACAGCTGACAGGTGGTAGGACATTGCTTTTCTAACATGCTGAAAGAAGAAATTATTTGGTGTTTTGAGCTAGGAAATACGGGAAATACACCCTACAAACAAGTTTGCTTATCTGCACTCTTTGACCTTCAGAGGGTTTCGATGATGTCTCAGTTTAAGAACTGACTTTTAATTCTACCTTAGTAGAGTAATAAAGATCTGGAAAGAAGATAGAGATGCGCTGTAAATCTCGTGACAAGGTACATGGGTCTTTTAGGACTTCCTTGGAAAACTCTTTCGGACTGCTTCCTTCACGTGCAGAGGACAGGAGGAGAAAAGCACGCGGTGATTTCTTACCACCCTCCTCCCCAGCGTCGGTCTGTAGGACCTAAAACCCCAGGACACATCTGCTGCCTCGTCTCCGCTGCTGCAGGAGCTCCTGGGAACTCCAAGCAGGAGCAGAGCCAGGAGGGAGGGAGGGAGGCATCGCGCCTGGGCTCCTTTGCCATGCCCCACCTGCAGCCCACTCTGTCCCCTCACTCCGAACAGCTGACAAGCTGATCGGGATTGCTATTTTTTTCAGTTGCTATTCCAGGTGATTCCTTCTTGGATCTTGCTACTAATTTTGTTTCAAGCTGGGCTATGCATTCTGTGAAGTCAGCTCCAGTTTCATCCTTCCTTCTGCCTAATTATTTCTGGAAAACCTGCATGCAATTTATCCACGTATCAGTGGTATGCGCCAGCAATCCATTTTGATGAGGCAGAAATGTTTAATTTTAATGCTGTTTATAAGCAGTTTCAGGACTGAACTTTTCTGTTACCTGTTCTTTCTGCTAGAACTTTTGTTCCTCATTTCCTTTTGCAAATTGAACCATTTCATTGTGGTTTTCGTTAGAACTGCTCCAACCTGCTGTCAGATGGCTGTTTTACAAGAGTTTCTCCCTCTCTGTAGAAAAAATAATTAATTTAATACCCGCACCAAAACTTTATTAACAAATGGAATTTATTGGTAGCAACATAATAACCGTCTTAATTTATTAACCATCAATTAACTTTCTTCATGGGCAGCTTTTCCCTGATTGTAAGAGTCTCTAGCAATAAACTACTTGTTTTATAATTATTCTGCTTTCCAGTCTCTTACTGACCAGTTGATTTATTTTTCCTCAATGCTCTTTTGAGCCCCTTCGTTACTTCTTTTTTTTTTTTTTTAACCAACGGCAACAACTTTTTTCCCCAGTATAAGCTTATTTCTCTTCCATCACCTGTAGGGTAGGGAGAGGACTCTCTCTCTAGTATGTCTGCTTTGGCACTGATAGTCTGGAGGCAGCTTTCCTACCCAGAACCCGTTTTCCTCGAAGTTTGTTTCCTGCCTTTATCTGATAATGCAAACGTATTTTGTACTTTAACCATTTCTATAAGCAGGATGACTTTAAATTCAACAGGCAACATTACAACGTTCCTCAGCACTTCTAATTTGTTTTCCGGAGGAGTTTTTGGTTAACTAATTCTACTTCATTCCATCAGTGGTTAAATTTTATGCTTTCACTGTAAAGATTTTCCAGGGCATTAGCTACCTAAAGACCATATTTTTAGTTTGGATGAAGCTTCATTTTTATTATGTGTATCCCAATCATACTTGCTCAGCTATGGTGGCCATCTAGCCAATGAATCAAGTACATCTTGGATCTGGAAGTTAGCCAGCATAGTTGGCAATATGTTGAATTTTGCTGCTTGAAACCTTGACAGCATCTGAACAAGCTCAATTTAATCCAAGCTAATTTTCACATTTTTAATGGCCTGCTGCCTATTTTTATAACCCATCAATTACAAGCTTAAAATAATGCACATGGATTAAAATAAAATCCTTGTGATGGGTTCAAGAGAGTAGCTGTTTGATCAACAGAAACAGGCTAATGTCTTGAGAACTAATGTACAGAAGGAGATGAGAAGAACTAATGAAAACTGGTGCTGGCAGTTCTGTTATCTGTGACTTTTTAGTAATTTCTACCAAAATCGTTCCGTAAGCACTCAGAGGAAAGAACCGGAAAGCCTTGTTGGCTTTGAAGACAGCGTCCCCATCGCCAGAACACAGGTTAAATAGGTCAAAGCGCACGTGCGGCGGACGAACGCTGATCCTCTCAGGTTGCAAGCGACTCCTCGCGCAGCAAATTTTGCAAAATCTGTGAGCGGGGGGAGAGCAAACAGGGCCCTAACATTTGGGTACTGGGGCTCCCCGCCCAATGTTACGCATATATTTTTTGATATAATTTGCAGCCCTGAGGTAAGGGGCCGCGTACTTTCTGTTTCCAGCTAGGTGCCCCACTCAGAAGGCAACGTGCTGCATTTTGCAGGAGGCCTGGCCTTGCCTGTGCCCGTTGGATGTGCGGCGCTGGAAATGCCACTGGGCACTCCCGCACCCCGATATTCAAGCAGAGCACGTAAGCGGGGAGGAGGCACCAACTTTCTCGGGCGGCGGCTGGCCTGTGCATACTGAGAAGCTCACCCGGAGGCACTGAGAGGATGCTCAGGTCAAAGAGGGAAGGATGGAGTAAACTGAGCCACGGTCAGGAGGCGAAGCAAGGAACATACTGCTTGGTTCAACATTTTGGATGTAAGTGGGCCTCGGTTTTAGATGACTAGGTATATTTATATACCTAGATATACCTAGGTATATTCCCAAACTCCTCCCACAGTCCAGTATTTGCAGTTGTGCTACTCTGTCACCAGCTCACGACTGCTGTTTTAACTGCTATACCAAATGCAGTATGTTTCAAACACACTAGCTACTTGATATGTGAAATTGCCTCCCTCCCTTTTTTCTCTGCTTAATATTTTACATCTTCTAGCTCCCCAGAAGAAACACTGAAGAGCAATGCTTGCAAATAAATTGTGGTTCTCTAATTTTTCAGCGCAAGCTTTTTTTAAAGTCTTTGCCAGTTCTCTAGGCATAAGCTAGATGCCCTACCTAACCTTAGGGTAGAGGTGCAGAGGGGTGCACAGACGGCAGCTAACACCCTTCTGAGGACAGACGCTGAGCACAGAGGATCCCCTCAAGGCTGGCCTCTGCAAAGCACTGGAAAATTCCCGGGGTCTGAGTCTGCCCAGCTCTCTGCAGGGGCACTCGCTTTCAGAATATGACTAAGGGCCTGTAGGGTCGTGCTTTGCTTGTCAGGGAGCCCCGTCACAGGCCTCGTTTGGTGAAAATGCTCTCTTTCTTGAGTGAGAGACTCATCGTCTTTATTATCGTTCATTGGGGTATAGTGATTTATAGTACCGGTGGAGCCGTGTCACCTTGCACCAGTGCACGTTAAGTCACATCCTTCTGGTTGTGCCCCTGTTCTAGTAAATCATAGCTATCTGCAGCAGCGGATGGCTCCTCTACAATACACAATATTAGTCTTTACCTAACCGTTAAGATACCATGTCATTTAAGGAATGTCATGACAAAAAGGACAAATGAGACATTTAATTTTATCATCGTTTTAAATTTAATATTGAAAACAACAAGATATGACTTAAGAAGTCGCTTCTAAGGTAGATTTCTCTATTCTTACCAGCATCAGCAGTGTAAAAACTTGGCAGCAATTGAATTCAAACAACTGCACCACTTGTGATAATCTATAGTGTTATTTCAAAACCAGAAAGTACCTAGAAAATACAACTGACTCTTCAGTCAGCACTTTTTTGTGCTGCATCATTTCCACTGCAATTGGCAAATAACGAAAACACAAGCAAGCTGTTCATGTCCTGACAGAAATGAGGCTTCCTTGGCACTGTACAACTGAGAACATTTAAAGCCAAATCTATACTGCAATGTGCATTTGAGAAGTTTCCACCAATTTTTAAGTGGTTATCTAAAGTATTTCTCGCTGTATGCAACAGCAAGTATTGATATCAATGACAGCCAACTTTGTATTAATAGAAACATGTGAAGCTTAGTCACCACACCTTTACAAATACAACTGCCAACGATATGAAAGCAGTTACAAGTTTCTTGTTGGTAGAAGAACAGCCACGAATCCAAACAAACGTGACTGTGCTGACTCATGACCTCTCTCAGTCAAAGTGACAAGATTTGCACAACGAGAGACAGAACTGGTAGAACCTCAAACTGTGTTCTGTTTATACATCAATTTACATTTTACCTGATCTGAACGAACGTCGACAGACGGGTTTAGAAGCCTCATATAGGGACCTGTTGGGGAAAAAAGTAATTTTCCAAAGACAGTAAAATTAGTTATTATTGATTATTACACAACAGCATTTTCTCAAAAATGTTCTTATACAAAATATCTGCTATTTCTTGTTTTGTAAGATCGGTGTTTGGAAGTTTCCCTCCCATTCTGCTACATCATTTCGGTCTTCTAAATCATCTTGTGCCACCAATGAAACTGCCAAGCAGTATTAAAATAACACAAATCAAAATGATGGAGAAAAAAAATTTCTGGTATTTCCTGATATGCAACAGAACAGGGTATGTTTTGAATAGATTTTTAAAGGCTTGCTCATTCAGATCTTAGTGGGACTACTCCTCCGCTTATTGACATGTACTCTGTTAAATGTCTTAGCAGATGAGGGAGTCAGCGTATACTATATTCCATTTTACTCTCTCTTTGGAGTATTTAGCACACAACCCTAGAGTTGTGTAATTCTGCATAAACATTACTTACGTAGGCTATAAATGCCAATGCCAAAGCCTACGTTCCCAGCTGGAGTGGCAGCTCATTTGCGTTCCTGAATGCTTCTGTTTCATTTATTGCTTTGTTCAAGAAACATTGTTAAAAACGCCCCTGGATTGTTCATTCTTACCTACGCCTTACCATCTATTAATAAGGCAATAGTCACGCCTGGGTATCTACATGCAATTTCCGCATGCATTTATTAAGTTCATAGAGAAAGATATCTAAATTGTGTTCTACTCTCTGCATGCAAAAAAATTGCATGTTTTTGTTACTTAAACTATCATTTTAAGATTTCTTCTCCTAGCACTGTGTCAGCTGTGCAGTTTCTGCTACGTTTCTCTGCCTTAAAGGAATGTGCAGTATAATATATCTCATGGTGTCATATAATAACCACTGTACAGCACAGTCACTAGCTGCCTCTAGTTCAGTACTTCTCCCCGTTTTCTGAGCCCATAAGTAAAATGTGACAGGTGGTGTCATTTTTTACCACGTAGTGATTCATAAGCATTTAACTAGAACATTGTTATTTTGTTCGTTCTTAGAGGGACTTCATGTGAGATAATTACCACAACTTCTGATTTACAGCATTTGTCATAAAGTACAAGGCATTTGCATTTTCTTAGGCAGTAACTTGCTTTCACACGGCGGGAAGGCATGCAAATTAGCACTCAGAGCTGAAGGTTTATATCTTATCAGGACCAGACATGACTGTTCTTTGCCGCGGCTGCACATAGAGATGTAAACAGGTTGACCGTGACTTGCAAAACTCCACCTGAACCCCAGAATCCCAAATTTTCCAACCTGTTCTTAGGTGGAGGGACGTGAGGAGAAGTAGGTAATATGCACAGGTACAACACATCCCGGAGAACATAGCTCCTGTGAGCAACTCACTAACCCTAAACTGACCCTGGGTGTTTCGAGAGGTTAGTCAACAGGAGACTGCTCTGCCGAGTGCTCCCTCTTGAAGCTCCAATAGTAGCAGCGTGCTTGGCAAAAGCAGGTAGAGAAGATACCGCTTTGGAGATCCCATAAATGGTCACATCCCTTAGAAAGGCTGTAGGGTCTTGACCTCCTATGGAGTACACCGTACCATAGCCAACAGCCTTGCGCAAAGTCCTAGAACAATCTGCTATGTACTCAGATAGTCTTTGAGTCAATATAGCCAGAATTTGCTAGATAGACAAAAAGATGAGTATTTTGTACAGGAGAAAAGAGATCATAGTGGCATATGAAATAATAGGAGAAAACTAATCTCCTCAGCTAAACAACAGTTGGAAAACACCTTACAGGGAATTCAAGGTCACATTTGTGATTCTCCTTATCAGGAAATAAGTGTGTATGCGCAGTACCCACAGGAACTTGATTGTCTCCCACCCTTCCAGTAGAGCGGCAGCCCTTCCCTCCCTCCACCTTCCCTCTTCTTGTTCACCCCTCCAAATGCTTGTTGAGAGGTAAAGCAGCCAACATGTAACCCAACCGGTCTCTTCTGGGGACTATGTGAGCTCTGCAAACAAGAGATAGGGGCTTACTTCAGGAAACATACAAAATATGCAGTAGGAACTATCACCAACATACTCACAGGCTGCTTTTCACGACTACACTCAAGCCTAAGACACGTTTGTCCAGTTTGGACATTGAATCTGGCACAAGGGCATAAGGTAACAGTAGGCTGCTGCATGGTCCAGCATGTCTAAATAAGTCTTCACTGACTTTTTCAGGTGTTTTTGCGGAGTGTTTTGAAAAGCTCCCAGGCTAGGTACTCTGGCTGAAACAGCATCCAGGCTCCAACAAACACCCAAGACCTGCACTGTCATTAAGTGCAACATTTACACGTTTGCCTGAGGAAAAGCAAGTCTCAAAAAGTGTTGTAATCATTCCACAGTAGCAAGAACAGCACCAGAGGTTTTTGCTGAGTAGGTATGTCAGCTTAGTCCCTGACTAGGCAGCGTGGCCTATTTCAGCCCTCGTTTAGTACTTCACCCCCGTTAAGGAGGCAAGGCTGAGGGGGGATCTCATCAATGGGTACAAATATCTGAAGGGAGGGTATAAAGATGATGGAGACAGGCTCTTTTCAGTGGTATCCAGTGACAGGCAATGGACACAAACTGCAACACAGGAGGCTCCATCTGAACATCAGGAAACACTTTTTCACTGTGAGGGTGACCGAGCATTGGCACAGGTTGCCCAGAGAGGTTGTGGAGTCTCCATCCCTGGAGATATTCAAAAGCCAACTGGACACAGTCCGGGGCAACCAGCTCTAGGTGGCCCTGCTTGAGCAGGGGGGTTGGACCAGGTGATCTCCAGAGGTGCCTTCCAACCTCAACCAGTCTGTGATTCTGTGAAGGGAAAGGGGAAAAGAAACAGTGTGTTCCTGAGATAAACTTTGAAAGTGGTTTCAAGAAGCTCCTGCCTTGCACCGTGAGAAACCCAACTCCAAAAGGTTTCTAAAAATGGTTGTGAGTCTCCTCCACTGCTGCCAGAACCAGGCTCCACAGCTGTGGATCATCAGCTGTCCAAAGAAGGGAGAGGAAAAGCAGGAACAGTAGGAAACTGTCTGACTATTGTGTCCTAGGCAATACCTCATAAGAGAAAAAATTAACAAAGAACCAAGTTATCAGGAAATGACACTATATAATCAGTTCCATCATTTCTATAACAAGTTCCAGATTTGCAAGTACACTTCCCAATTGTCAACTTGCTGTTTTCAGTAACTTTCATCCTCTGACAAGAGATGACCACTAGTTTGTGCATCATCTAATGCTGTGTTTTTGAGAAGAGACTCCATCACAGTCAGACCCAGTACAAAGAATTGCAGGTATATTTCTCTCTTTTTTTGCATGTTGATGGTGATACCTCCTTCTGTGTCTTATTTGCACTGGGTTACCTTTTGCTGTGTGTAGCAGTTTCGGGCTCGTTGTGACTTTCACAGAACTAAGCTAGAGATAAAATCAAAAGTAGAGTTAAAATTGGCCTCATTTTCCTTTCGGTATGAGTTGTGCACTTAAACCATGACTCATCATGGCTTGCAGTCACACCCAAGCCCACGATGAGCTGACTGGCCAGCCGCTTGAGAACAAGAGGAAATCCAGATAGAGACAGCAGATGGGTGAAGATGGGCTCCCTCCTCTTATTAGATCACCGCAGTGACAAAAAAACTAGTAATCACTCCGGTTTCTCAATTGAGACTCCAACTCGGTAATGAGTCCCAGAAACCTGAACGGCTTCTGTTGTGGGGCATTTAACATGCAGCTCTAAACAGAAGCAGGCACCGAATCAATTTTTCCTCTGTTATGACAAATAGGAAAATGTACAACCTCAGAAAAGTAAATGCCCTTTTCAGAAAGCTGTAATGGTAGAGTTAATATGTCGAACAGTCAAACTGTCTTCCTGGCAAGTCATTGTGTGATCAATACAGAAGTAGTAGGTTATAATAAGAACCTCATGCTGTGAAATTAAAACCTAGCCAAGTATTTGAGTGTGTGGTATTCCTTCCTAATTTTGGTATGCTTTCCAGTCTTAGCCAAGTCTTCAAATATATCATTCACTTTTGCAATCCTCCTGTGTAGCAAAAGGAAGCCGGGTGATCATAAAGGAGAACTTATTTAAGTAAAAGGGTAGCTGAGTAGCTTAATTAGGTATTTAAACAAAAAGTATGTTATACCATGCCGCAAAAAATCATATGTCTCTTCTTTACGCCCCTGTCAGACATCTCCAAAAGCAAATGCAATTTCATTGTTCACCGTTCTGGTCCTGGTATATTTACAGTAGCCTTCAGCCAGCCTAAGTGTAAGTCCTTCAGAAGCTTTCTACCAAAACATTTAAAAATTAATCCTTCTTCAGGCATTAGACTCAAAAGGCAAATATGCTTAGATATACTGGAATGACAATTCATTTCCATATTTTCTTTCAGAGTGCTGGAAGTGTTTCTGTCTAATGCCAGAAAACATAGCCTTTTGAATCATTTAACCAGTGTTTTTGTTGTTCATGTGTCTGTCTTGGTGTCTGACCTCTGTGATGATTGTAACAGAGAAAACATTCAGCTTTTCTTTCCTTTTCACTATGACTCAACATCCTTCTCCTCTCAGGGGTATGACTACAGTTCTTAGGGAATAGGTCCAAAGTTTCAAGTTTCAAGTATTGCAGAGATTTATGAATCTGCATGTGTGTGAGAGAGAAGCCACTTCTTTCCTGCTTTCAGGGGTCTCACCCACAAATACTTTTGTCATTTAAGAAAACTTGGGGTACCTCCTTCCATGGATATAATGAACGTTCCCTGGGTTTTCATCTGGGGGATTTTACTAGCAGAGCAACAAACCAGTACTCCAGACAGCCCTGATAATGTGGCACTAATGAGCAGACTCCTCAGTTAGAGCAGTTTAGAGTGAAAGCAAGAGAAGAGCCCCGAACCAGACACACACGGGAGTAACACGCTTCCAGCTCTCAGTCCCCCTAAAGTAAGGCTGTGCAGAGGGGCCATCCCAAGTTGCTAATTCAGAAGACTGTCAATAGACTATGTTATAAATTAAAGAAAACAGATGGGCTCTTCTTTCCCTACGACTGCCAAGGCTGTTTTCTGAAGAGACGACTTTCTTCCCCGGCGTGACCCTTTCATAGGGGAAGGGCACACAGAAATGGTGGGGGCTGCTATGCATTTAGGTTGTGGTCCTGTGAATGCACATCCTCAGCCCCCCAGGCACGAGGTGTTTCACCAGGTTTCCCCTCCATCTTCCCAAAACCTCGGTGCTTCCCTGAATCTGCTTGCAGATCTGCATCTGGCTGAAAGCTAAGCTTCTGCTGGTTTCGGGCTTAGTGGTTTTCTGCTGCAGGGAGCTAATTCATCTGAAGCCCACACAGCTGCGATCCCACAGCATTACTTGAGACTGCAAACACTCATCGAGCCCCCGATGACATACGCTGGCTTTCCCACACACACTGAGGTTTCCTCCCAGGCTTCAAAAGAGCCACTGTGTGATAATGCCTGGTCTGGACAGTCTGGCTGCAGTAATTTCACCTCACGTCCTGAACATTTCTGGTCTTTTCCCGGATCCCTCAGATCAGGCATTGCTGTCTGACAAAATTACAGCCACTACCAGTTTTACTCCAGGTTTCCAGGAAAGCAAATCCATTTTTCATGAATAAATCAGTTGTTTTCCTCTTCCAAGCTAAGTACCCGGATAGGGCTTTTTTAGCTGTCCTGCTGCAATTCTCATTCTTTGGTCTTTTCATACACCTTATGTGTATGAAAGCTTATCTAAGCAGACCTCCTATTTTCCACAGCTAGACACTTTTAAATCTGTTTCCCACCTTTTTTGCCATTGTTTACACACGGTTTATAACCCTTCTCACAGAATCAAAACAAATTCTCATTACCTTCAAGCAAAAAAAATATCCCCTTTTTTTTCCCCATTGAAATATTACTGTTTAATTTAAGGTTGCTGTTTTTAAAAATAATATCTGAAAAAAAAAATCAGTTTTAACTGAGAGGTTGGTTTTCATTTTAAGAAGCTTTGACGAGAATTTGGACCAAATCAGCTTTAGATTTAAGATAATCACTTTTATAATTGCATTTTAAAAGACAGTTTACTAGATTCTAGATGAAAAGCATTTTTTCTCTTTTTTTTATAAACAGGGAATTTAAAAATATTTTCCTGTGATTAACAGTATGCTTTCCCAGAATGAACCAAAGACTTTTCTAAGCAACAAACCATGAAAAATAAGCATGTGTGTTCCTAAGAATTAGAACAGTACCACACACATGCAGCAAGACAGTATGGAAATAAATTCTAAAAGAATGTATTTAAAGACTTCAAAAACCATTTTAAAATAAGAGTCAGATTTTCGGCTTGTACATATTGACATAGCCCTGAGGTTTCAGTCACTTAGATACATCACATACCATAGTAGCTCCTTGATAGCTCGATTTACAGTTAGAAAATGTTATCTAAGTGTAGATTAAAAAACAGCTTTTGTGTTTGCAAGTTCACAGGAGGGAGTGGTTTGGTTTTCATTTACCGGAGTGCAAATGGACTAGTCTTCTATAAGATGCCTACAGAAGTAGTATTTGACATGGATGTGTGTACAACGGGGTCTTCAGCCTCTGCCCTGTGAAGCCAGGGTGGCAGTTTCCACCAGGTGACTCCTGACACAGCTCGTGGTGTCGACGAGCGCAGGAGGACACCAGAAGCAGGCCACGAGCTCAATTAGTTGTTCCAGAGAGACCAGACCAGTGCCAGTTGGGATCTTTTCCCACTCCATCTGCCATCACCGCATGCATGTCTTGCAGATGTGCAACACAGCTGTTGTACGTATGCACGGAAAATCCGCAGCGCCGGGGAAATACTGGAATTGCTGCACATGCATGAATGTCATTTACCCCTTACGACACTATGGCCAGTGCTTCCGGGAAAGCATTGGACATACTCCATATATGCCGTGCATTCAATCTATGCATGTAAACCTGGTGCATCTAGGACAACAGCATGTCTATTACATCTGATTTACTGCAGTGATCTGTACGATCATTTGGCTTACGACCAGAAACGCTGGATTCGTTACATACATCTAATCAGTCCAGTACAGTGTAGGTAAGGGATCAAAGACAGAAACCCTCTTCTGACACCGAGGTAAGTGTCCTGCTCAGCCGGAAATAATTGGACATTTCACGATGACAGGAAGGTGGGCCTTTAGCACCTATTTTTCTCAATGACTCCACAACACTTTTGCTCTAGAGGATTCTGATCCCAGCATCCTGCAGAAGTATGGTGGCACAGGTTCCATTAATGCGTAGTCCTCTGAGAGTTATGTCTCCGGCCTATCCGCATTCCCGCTACAGACAAAGGCGTGAGACAGGCATCTCCAAAAGGAGTTTCATCACACCTGTCTCAGACACCTACCATAGGAAGGGAAGAATTATCCCATGGAGATGCCTATCTAGTTCCATTGACTGCACAGGAGCCCAGATAAGTAGCTTAGACTAGACAGCTAAATTTTAGATGGAAAAAGATAGGTGAGATGAATCTCACCTTCAGTGTTGGGATATGTTGCAATTTACCTCTGGAGAATTTATTAGCCAAGTTTCTATGATATGAAACCAGCTTCAGCATAGGAAGAGAGGGCAAGGGCATTAAAGATCACACAAAATATTAAAGATGGCCTGAATGTTCCTTATTTTAGGTTGTGCCCTGTAGTCAACAGAACTGTCCTCTAGAGATTAGACCACTTTAATCTCTCTGGGCCATTACCCATCCATAGACTAGCCAGAGCTCAGTGAAACTGAGCCACAAACTAGTGCTAGCTGAGGCTGGTGCATCTAGTGGGCCAGAAGCAGTAAACAACACTAGCAAAGAGACAGCTACAGCCAGGCTTCGTAGGGAAATAACAGCATTTGACATAATGGGACTTAAAATCCCATTAATGTCGTCAATGCATCAGAAAAAGAATCTATTGCAAAAAAAAAGGGACGTTTTTGTTTTCTTCTCAGTATATTGTTATTTGTTATCATGCTCACTAATTCTGTGAGCATTTATCATCTCAGTTTTTATATTGTTTTATCTTTACAACATTCATTATTCATCTGCAGGAAGACGTACTTCCTTGTTTTTCAGCTTAGCTCCCAGATCTCCTTTTTGCTGGTTTTACTTCTCCTTTTTAGGAAAAAAATGGACTAACTTTTTTATTTTTCCTCTCTCCAGTTGTGTCTAATTTCAATGAGGAAAGTACTTATTCGGTTCTTCAGCCTGACTATGAGTGAGAAGCAAGCTATTACACCATAATTTCATTCCCTATTGTGTGGGAAGTCAGCATTGCATCATCCCTAGGATCGAGAACAAGAGATGAAGATCCCTTCTTGGTGGGTGCGGTCCAAGATTTGGTAGCCAATCTTCAAGCCAAAGTAAAAGCTCCTTTTGTTTTGATTTATTTCTTTTTGTTTTGATTTATTTCTTCTCTCTTCTGTTCCCCTCCCTTCCCCACAAAAATCTTAAGTGTAAGACCAGAAAAAAACAAAAAACCCTCTTCGTCCAGTCGCAGGTATTTTAAGTTTTCTGCTTATGCTTAAACACTGAGAACATCCTGTATTTCTGCAACTCAATTTTTACCATCTAAAAGTTGTCTAAAAGCTGCTTTCTTCACATCTGAGTACTAGTGGACTGGGAATTACCAATATGCGTAACAGCATGAAAACTACAAGTCATAGAAAACATAAAGAGCAACTGTAGAAACTTAGATTCAGAATACATTAAGAACTGTTAGTACCAAAATCTCAAGCAAAATGGTACTATTTGGATATCATTATCAAATAGCTGTCCTTAAATTTATTTGCCAACAAATTGCTTATGTTATTTTGTACTGAAACTCTGGTTGTACTTGGGAATATATTGACCAACTAATAACTAAAAATAATTAAATGCTGCCTTCTTAATGAGGTGAAATGCAGTTATTGAACAGTCGTTGAAGGAAAATCTATATTAACCTCTGTCAAAACTGAAAGCCTCAGAATTTTGTTCAATACACTCCTCATACGAATGGCAGAGAGAACCACACCCTCCCTCCACGATGTGTGATTTTGCTGAATCCTGTGTGAGATTAAAGACATCTCAGATGCTCATTTTATAATATAGCTGTATTTAGCAAATTGGGGCCACCAATAATTTCTTGCTTCATCAAAATACGGGACTTGTATAAACACAGGAATAACAGTTGTGTTACATATGAAGAGAACTCTCTGAGGGGTTATTTTGATTTAGGAAGTACTGGATATCCTTTAGCAGAAATACATGTGAAGAGATTTGTCAGAGAATTCCCAAGGAAAAGGAGGGAGTGGAAAAGCAATCCTTCCTTCTAGTGGGAGATTCTTCTCACCTCAAAGGCATTGTACCTCCTTCGGAGAATGTTCCCAAGATCAGTGTGTAAAATGAACAAGCAAAGACCACATGCATATGTATTTTTAAATTAGTAACTGACTATTCCGATTTTCTCTTAATCCAGCAATTATTTTTGAATCTTCCATTCCTTGCCTGGTCCCATCCTTTACACTGCTGTTGTTCTTCGTACTCTTTCAGCACCGCCTTTGATTTGATACCCTCTTTGCTTCATTAGCTCCAGCGTGGCATAGGTGCAACATTTTTGTGCCAGCTGTTAGCATGGATGATCATATGGGTATATAATCCTGTTTGCTGCAGGCCTTTCAGAGAAACCATTGCTTGACTAATCTCATGTACAGCCAACACAGTAGATTTGTTTACTGTATTGATGTTGCTTTTATTTATTTTGTAGGATTGTCAGTTACAAAAGACAACTGCTACTCAGCTGTATTAGCCCACAATAAAGACTCTAAGAATCCAGGCACATGTAAAAGTAAAATGAAAGGTGTGTTACTTTGGAAGACGGCTACAGTTTATGTGCCAGGCCTACAGCAGGCATAACAAAAAGACAGACTGACTTTCACCTGATGCAAATCTATACAAGGTGTTAACATCTATCTGTCTCGAATGTTGTCAATAGAGGAAGAGACAGCTTTTATTTCTCAGACTTTTCCATCTGCATGCACAATTTTCAGAGTAAGTACTATGAATTCTCAGAGCCTGGAGGAACTGGGAACCCTTGAGTGAGTAATCTGGAACTGCTACTTGGGGTATGGCTGCACATCTGCTTTTACAGTGCTTCGGGTTGTCATTTTTATTTTGGGTGCTAACGAAGATATCTGATTAAAGAAATAGAGACAAAGAAATACGAACAAAATGCACCTTACAAAACTGAGACTAAAGGACTTAGAAATGATCCAAGGAAAAGTGAAGCCTGTCTGTGAAATGCAGCCACTCCTCACTTAAAAAGAAATCCCATTCAGAACCCTCCTTTCAGCTAGCAAAGAAATTAATAAAGCAGCAGGGATTTCCTGTCTGTTATCAGTTTTAATCTGGTATAATGACTTTTGAAGAAAGCTATTGGAAAGTTCCTTTCTAGTTGGCTGTGAAAATGAAACTGTTTGGTTCACCGGGCGGGGGTGTAATCAGTTCTAGATCCCTCAGACCTCCTACCTGTCTAATTTCTAACTGGCTTGTCACTGAAAGTAAATAAAATAAGAATTTCATTAGCATTACCATGGTAATAGCATTACAACACTGTAGAAAAGAGTATTAATACACGTAGGAGTAAAGTAATATATAAAAGTATGTTTTTAAGAATGACACTCTATGCTTTTCAAACATAAGCATTTTTCCCCATGGTTTCATCTGTTTCTGAATTATGCAAGGTCAGTCATTACACCCAATATGAGGGGAACTCCCTCCCCTTTTATACACACCTATCATTACTAAAGATTACCAGTAAGATCTCTGCTCATACCTTCCCCAAAAATTCTCCAGAAGGCTAAAATGAAGTTTAGAATGTCTACTGTAAAAACAGCTCGAGAAAGTTATGTGACACTTGAATACAGTGTAAGACAGATAGTGTATTTCTTATCTGCTTTAATTTACTTTATGAGGCATAAATGCAATCTTATCATTCAAATGTAAATAAGATTGTTAAACTTTGCTAAAATTTCATAACAGTGAAATTCCCATTAGTATTCTTGGCAGTGCATCTTTTGACATCATTAATGTTTTATTCAGGATGTGCAGCTTCTGGAAGGAGGTTGCCTTCAGTGGTGTCCTTGAATAAACAGGTACATGGAGTTTACCCCCCTCTGATCTGGCCAACAGAGATTTTTTTCCCATTTAATATACAAAAGAGGAGAGTTTTTTTCATCTTTCAATCAGTTTCCCTTTGCATTGCCTTCAAGATGATACTGGGGAGAACAAGCTGCCCTCTGGCTATTTTTAGCAGAAGGAAAATACTTACTGCTTACTGCTACTCTAAGTTGCTTTGGAGGAGACAAGTATCTACCAGAGCCTAGAAGTACTGGAAATTCTCTGGTCCTGGACAGGGTAACACACAGCAGCAGTTTCTAAGACATCCTCTTAGCTATCTGAGACTGAATTTGTACATGTAGATGGCATCACACAAAATACTTGTCGGGACCTGAAAACAGTATGCAAGCTACATGCACATAGCCCTGGACATCCCAGTCTGCCTTTCAATAGGGATACTAGCTCAACAGTAGCAACACACCATTTTCAGTTCTAGCACTGGTGTGTCTGCTGCTAGCTGAAGCCTCTCTCTCCACCGCAACTTGCTCCGCAGTATTTTTTTGCCTTACTTGACATCTTATCTCCTCTTACATAGCGCAGCACAGAGCTTGATAGCTGGCTGACAAACCAGACCCAGACGAGGACAAGGTCTGTCAGCAGGACGCTTCCAGCAAACCACCCTCGCATCAACATAGCTGGAGCTTCCAGAAAGCATTTTAGACCACACGACATAAGCCCAGCAAGTCAGTAAGTTATACCAGCAAAAAATCCCTCATGATGGTACCTTTACAAAATGCTAGTTTAACATTTCCTGTCACACGAGTGTCACTAATCACATTACTGGTCAAGCCCGTTAATTGGTGGCCCTTCCCACAGGCCTCGCACTGCATTTCTAAAAGAATACGAGTTCTACACCAGTAAAACACAAGAAGCCCATCCCGCCTTGTCACGTCCCCCCCTCAGACAACAGACGAGGCGACGACTGCCCAGCTGCGGGGCCGGCACGACCACCGGCACCTTCCAGCCAGCAACGGCTGCCCTTTGGGGGCACCTACGGCTTCCCGTCCGCAGAGCCCCTTCCCCTCAGAGAGGCGGCGAAGGGCCCGCCCAGCGCCCAAGACAGCCCCCGTGGCCACCACGGCTTTTCCAGCTGCCCCGGCGGGCGGGGAGGCTCCCGGCAGTGCCGGCGGCGGGCAGCAGGGCCCGGCGCTGCCCCGGGGAGCGGCTACCGGCGGGGTGCCGGCGGCGGCGCGCATGCGCACTGCGCAGCAGTGTGGGCGGCTGCGCGTCGGCGGGGAGCGCCGCGTCCAATCAGCGGGCGGGGTGTGTGCGCGGGGGGGAGGGGGCGGGGGGCAGGGGCGGCGGGCGGGTAATGTTGTTGGGAGTCACCTGACCGCTCGCGCCGCAGTCGGGCCGCAGCCTGTGCCAGGAGCAGCCGAGCCCGCGGGAGCGGGAGGAGGAAGGGGGCGAGGCGGTGACGGCGCTGCCCTCCGGCCGACCGGCCCGCGGGTGAGCGGGCCCGCGCGGGGGAGTGGCGGCGGCGGCAGGCATTGAGGTGAGCTGAGCCGAGCCGAGCCGAGCCGAGCCGGCCGCCGTCGGGAGCGGGCGCGCGCGCCCGTCCGTCCGTCCGGTGCCCGTTGGGCTGAAGGGGGGGTAGTGGGGCGAGGGCAGCACCATTCGGGCGGGGGGGGAGGGTGGAGGAGGCTCAGGCGCGTTCACAGGGGCGGTGTTAGTCAGCCGGCCCCCTGCTTCTCCTCCCCCCCACCTACTCTGCGGCCGGCGTAGTGGACCGTCCCGCCGCGGCGGGGGCGGGCGCGGTCGGACCCCGTGCGAGGGCTGCGAGGGCGGCGGGGTCCCGCGGGGGAGCTGCGGCGCTGGCGGGGGCGCCAGGCCTGCTCAGGGCGGGGACGGAGGCGCCCTGTCAGCGCTGGGCACCGGGCGGCCGCCGTCTCCTGCTCCTCGGTGCCGTGCTTCAGGTATTCCCCTCTTTCCCTCGAGGCCTGTGCCCAGCGCCGCGCGGGGCTGGGCAGTCAGTCGTTACTCAGCGTCTCGTCCCCCGTTTCTGCGGGTGCCCATGTGCCTGTGCGCTCCGGTGACACAGGCGTGACTCTCCCACGCCGCCGTCCCTGGCCCTGTGCGAAAGGGGCTGGAAAAGGATTTCCCCTGCTGGAAATCCGGCGGTAACCCCGCTTTGCCTGGGTGAAACGTGCAACTGGTGTGTTCAGTGTTTGTTACCCTCTGTGGGAGCTGGGGAAGATTTATTTTAGACCGTAAACAACGAGATCCAAATCCTGTCTGTCTTGTTTTGTACAGTGAGATACTTGGCATGCTTTGGGGCATGCTGAAAATGTAGTAGTTATAAAAGAATCGTCACCTGCTTTTCTGTCAAACTATATTTACATTCTCCTTTTTAGTATGGCAATATAACAGTAATCCCGAATTCATATACAACTGGGCCCTCTAGATGTTTGTTGAATAAAAAAGGAAAAAGCAGATGTTCTATCAATAAAGGTAGAGTAAAGATAACTGTATATACAGTTTCAGCATGCAGTAACTTTTGACAGACATGTTAATTGGAGGCACTTCAGGAAGGCACTTTGTGTGTGAAAAACATATTTGACTGCATTAATGGAATAATTGCAAGCCAGAAACACACTGTAGATTAAGGTTATACAGCACTCTGAATACTCTAGTAATAGGGTCAGTTCTTTAATCTTGTTATGCCACACTGAAGAGAAAAGGAAAGAGTATATTCCTGTCAAACACGGTGAGTCCAAATTAAAGCAACTAAGATATTCCAAATTTTATTTTGTGGTTTATGAGTTTAACATTAAAGGTGACTTAAATGGCATAATTACTCTTGGATGCCCTAACACGTGCGAGTAAATCTGTGTGTATGTTAGCAAATAGTGAGGCCCAAAAGTGGCAGGTTTGCAGAGAAACAGTTGTCGCTGAAAACAGAATATCCACATTGAATGCTTTTCAGAAGGGCTTCCTTCGAGCTAACTACTGAATCCCTTAGTATTTGGACTTTAGATGTACTTTCAGAGTACATTTTCCAGATTAATTTAGTCTAAAAAGAACCTACTCTTGTTGTCCAGGTCCTATCTTGTGAAGTGAATGAGAGCACAGTTAAGTGGGATGTTTGGGAAGTTTGCTTTGCTAGCACACTCCTGATTCTAACCAAAATGCTAAAGTGGAGGTTTAACTTCCATCTACTGTATTTTTGCATGTTTTAGACTAAAAAATGTGGAAGATCTTGGTGTGCTAAGTATTTATTTGCTTTTAATAGGTTCTAAAATCCTTATGCTAAGGATATTTTGAGCAGTAATAATTTCACATTAATATAAGAATTGTCTAGTGTTAAAAAACATACTCTGTCTGATTATTTGGATCAGGTGGCACTCTCACTTGGCATAGAATAGAGATGTCTTTTTCCATGAGTTGTATGAGTCCCAGATAACTTTGCCCTATGGTTTAGGGAAACATAGCTCAACAAATCTCCTTGTCATGTTATTCCCACAACACCCCCCCCATTCCACCTTCCCAGTTTTCTAAGATGAGGTGTTCATATAGATTCTTTATAGATTTCCTTTTAATCATAGAGATGTCTTTCTCCCTGCACTGTGCATGCTGGTGTGAGGGGGAGGAATGGTAGGTTAGTCAAAGGATTTATGTTTGTGCCTGAGTGCTGGCATTTTACTTGTCCCTTAGAATTCAGCCACTGAAAGTTTCATGGGGGATGTTTTAGGGGTAGAAAAAACCTTTGTGGTATTTATAGCATGAGTCCTGTTTATATGCAATCCTTACTTAAACCATAGGTAACATGTTAGTTGATGCAAATGTGGCTAGGAACAAAACCTTAAGTGAGCAAAAAATAACTGCTGAAACAACCATTAAGTTGTGTGAATTCAGCCTAGTAAGACCACAGTGTGGGGATAATGTATGAGGACCCACCTGCAGCTTTCCCTGCCCCCCACCTCCAGTTCAGAGGTTAGCAGCGTGGAGAGGGGAAAAAATTAATAGAAAGGCTCACTTTGCTGTAATAAATCATAGGGTGTATCATAAAAGTAAGTCCATCTCCAGCAGTATGCTGTATTTTACAGTTAAGGCCTTTTTCAGGCTGGAGAGGAGTTTTGTTCTTGTTAAATAACACAAAGGGAAACCTTAGTATTTTGTATAAATGTGAGTTAGCAGGTCAGAGTAAGACTCAACTGACTGGTCAGCTACTGAAGGTTTAGAAAGGAGGGGGAAGTGCGCTATGAAGGGCAAATTGACTTTAGAAGCATTGGTGAAATACAAATAAATTGAGTTTAATCATTAGACATACATGGGAGAGTGGAAGAGGTAGCCTAGGGTGTCAGTCAGAATGCCTTTAAATGAGAGCCTGCATCTTAAGGGATATTCAGGTAGTCTTTAGAATCATGTTGAGATAATTTGTTTGTGAATTACTTCATTTGAACTGTCAAGATAATGTTTGTAGGTGTTTGTTTGGATTCCAGTCTTGGCCCATTAACTACTACTTTGATAAGTAAATAGATAGCGTTTTCTATCCCTGTTTACACTTCTTTTAAGGTCACTATTTTCTATGGTACTATCTCAAAAATACTTATGTGTCAGCTAGTAGGGCCACGTCTTTTTGACATCGTATGTGAGATAGGAAATGATCTACAGTTTCCTGATGGGAAAACTGAAACACAGCTTTGTGTGATTTGGTGGAGGTCTTTACTAGAATTATCATCTGAAGTCTGGTCTTCTGCATCTTTTTTTCCTTATTATATAAATATTGCCAATTCTGATGAACCTATGCTTTTCTGTTTTCTTAGAAATGTTGCTGAAGTTCTTTCTGATTTATGTCTAAGATATTCGTAGAATTTTCTTTCAGTTTCACATACTGTGAAGAACAGTTGTGGAAACAAATCGGAGTTAAAAAGCTAATGCCAGAAACAAGATTATGAAGATAATTTCCAAAAAGTATTTTCTTTGACTTGCCAATATATTTGCTTCTCGGCTCTTTCAGGTTCTTGTGTCCTTCTAATTAAGATACATTAGAACCACAGATGGTTAATTTAGTATGCATTATAAATATTTTGACATACATACTTGTGAATGGATTCTGACAGTCATGAAAACAAAATAATTGATGTGGTTTGTTTAACTGTGGCAAGGAGTAGAATACGTAGCTATAAATGCAAAGGTATTTGTCCTTTAAGTAAAGGCAAGAGTTGACAGTAGATGTTAGTTGTGCATGCTTTGCATTATGCCAGTTTAGCCCTTATCCTAAGTGAATATTTTATTATCTAAACTAGTTCTTACTTTAAAAAAACCTCCACAATTTCTACTAGTATTTTTTGGGGTGTTGTGTTTGTGGAGTTTTTTTCTTGGGTGTTTCGGTTTTTTTTTTTCTTTAGGTGAACCATGCCTTTAGGAAGTCTGTGCATTGTTGTTAACTTCCCAGAGTAACTGTCTGAATACCAGCAGAATTGAAGGATTATAAGTGGTGAGATTTTGCAGCAAGAGTCTGTGAAATCCCTTCAGTTCTATTTAATTTTTTAGCACTGAAACAAACCAAATCCCACAATATGATTTTTATCCCTGATCCAAAAAGTAAACAATTAGTGTTGTGTAAAATAATGTTAAACTGCAAAGTACAAATGTTTTTTTCTGGCTTTGATATGGACTGCTTTATATCATCTTCTGAGGGAAAGTATTCAAACCTCTGCTCTGTGGAAATTTCTATGATTACACAGTATCAGTCCTCCCCCCCTGCCCCGAGTTCTCATATAGTTTGCAAATATTAAAAAAGTGAATATTCAGGCTTAAAACCTGGAAAACAAATTAAGACTCTAAGCACAGACTTAAAACTTGCCAGACTTCCCGTGATTCTTTTTAATTCTCGCTTGTGACTTGACAAGAGTCCAAATGCTGTGGTAAGAATTATGTTGCAGAAATACAACCTAATAATTTTTAAGAAGCTCATTTATGTAATTAAGCTGTGAACAATGTCATCCAGGTGTTTAGACTAATAAATAATGCAATCTAGAATTTGAATGATGAATGTGCTAATAATCTGAAGATGACACCTACTTTTTTTAGAGGAGAAAGCATTGTTCTTTGAAGCAAAGCTTACTTTTTGCCTTTTTTTAAAATAACTTTTTTCTTTTAAAGTCTTTTTGAACTAAAGATGGAGAAGCAATAAACATGAACACTAAAATGCTTGTTCATTCCTTGTCAGCATAACATGAATCAGCAGCTATTAACCGCTGTAGGCATTCATCTGTAACGTAACCTTATTTCCTTAAAAGGAGAGGTAGCTGGGGGCAAGGACATAGATATAAAACTTTCGAAAAAAGCTTTTGCAATGTATTTTGAATAAACTATCTCTTATCCAAACTGTCTTGTTTTAGCAGTAGTAAATGATAGTTGTACCCTTGTACTTTACATCTATGGATGACAGATTTTTTTTTTTTTTTTTGGTAGGATAAAGTAAATGTAAATGTCTACCCTAAGGGAACTGAGGGAGATAAGTGACCTGCTGGAAGTCACTCAATAGATCAGTGTAGGAGTCAGGAATAGCACCCAGAGTTTGTTTTTTTTCCAAGCTATTTTTTGGGGATCTACAATGCCTTTTTTCCAACTGTTCAGAAATTTAAAGTTTTCTAAGAGTACAGATAGTTAAAAGCATGGTGATAGCTGAGCAGACCTTTATTGTCTGCTAGGTGATAAATTAATCTTGCTAGCTTTATCGTGATGGTGATCACAACTGAAATTGCATCTGGATGTCCAAGTTCAACCAGCTCAGATAGCAGTGACGGCAAAGGCGTCCCGCCTGGTTTCTGCAACTACTGAAGGGGAGCTTCACTCTGTACGTTCTCTTATTTCAAGAACTTTGCCCGTGTACAAGTGAGAGTTACTGTGATTACTACAGAGGATTGATATCCAGTATGATATTAGCAGATGGTTGTTCACTAAGTAAGTAAAGACTAAGGAACAGGGTTTTGTTTACTTTTTTAGTAAATTGGGTGACTTTTGGGCTGGATCATTTACAGGAAATTTATGGTAGCTGAAGGTCAGGAAAAAAACCCCATACCTGTAGACTGAGTTGATTGTGATGGTAGAGCCACATAATTGATATCTGAGTCTAGGAATAAAAGGTCAGCTGCTCTTTTTAGGAATATCTGAAATGGATTTATTGACTGATGGAAGATAAGGAAGAGGCTGTTGCTCTTTAAAAGAAAGTACTGACTTGATAGGATGTAACTCCTGTAGCTCATTTATCTTTGCTTGGCTCTTGCTAGTACCATTGCTATCTCAGTAGAGCTTAAGACAGAAGAACCACGTGTCAATTTGTGCTGGTTTATTGCCCCACTTGCTATTAAGTGTCTTACAGGTGATGGTAACAAAGCACAGTCCTGTGTTTCATTTGACAGTGAGTCTTTCACAGACAATCATTAGGTTTGGATGCTAGACTCTCTTGAATCCAAATGCCTGTGGCTTCCCATTGTATCTTGGTGACCATTAGATACTGGATTTTCTTTTCCAGGTCTGTAGATTTACCGCCAAGAGTTTAGATTCCAAGTTTGGCAAATCAGCTATGTCTTTCCTGAAAGTGCAAGCCTTCTAAGCAGTAAAGGCATGACCGTTATTGATTTCCATGGATTTCTGTGCTCTGATTTAGTATTTTTAAGGACACTTGAAACATTCAAACTCAGAATGTTCAAAAAGTATTTTGGTAAATGTGTATGCGAATCATAGGTGTATCATAATGTAAACAGAAGCAGAAATGATAGTGATTTGCACTTTCTAACCTGTATATCAGTTTTTAAGAGCTGTTTTAGTATTTTTTGGCTGTTTGCCTTAAAGAGTCTCAGAGCCTATGAAGCTCATTTCTATGACTCATTCATTTTTTCTAGTTGTGAATTTTCTTCTAACGCCACCAGTGGATCCTTCCAGTGTCAGCTGGTCTGACGTTCAAAACACCCTCTTCAGCTGTAAAGCATACCCCTTTGTATGTTGAAATCTCACCCTTTTCAGGTTTTGTGGTGTTTGAGTATAAACTAAAGGACACTGAATTTACCTCTCTGTTAGCTGTCTTACTGTTGTTCTAAGTTATTCTGTGGTAAAGCTGCTGGCAGCTGTCATAGGCAGGCAGAGACACCTCCAGCTGTTATTTTTGTCTTCTTTGTTCAGAAAGAATGATGCAAGTATAAAATAAACCAGCTATAAGCATACAGAATTGGTGTTATCAGACTGTTTTTCAAGTTACTGAAAAGCTCAGTTGTAAACTATAATGTCATTTGGGGGGGATTTTCTAACATTGATGCAAAATGCAAGATACTCTGTTTAAGTCTTCATTTAAAGTGTAAAGAAGTTCTTACTGTTAATTCACTGCACTGAATAATAGTGTGTTTTATTTATTTAGTCAGTTTGGTTGATTTTTATGAGCCTGTATGTTTGGCATTCATTATTAATAAAATATTTTGGGCAGAGCATTCATGTTTTAGAAATTCTCTACAGAAAAGCTGAAATTCTTTGGTAGTTGTCCAGTGGGCATCTGGATAAGTGGCAATGATTTGGGATAATTGCTGCTGATGTTAATATTTGCAGTGAGCTGATGAGTGGTACAGTTGCCTTATTGTTCTAAGGTTTTGAATGTTGTCTTAACATCTGCATCTTATTGCTATTGCTTCTGGTTAGCCTTATAACGTTCCCCTTTGAATGGGATTTCTGTTTGTTATCAGCTTTTTGCAACCACAAAGGACTTAATCATTATGGCAAATTGTGAAGTTTGGGCTCAACAACACAAAAAAAGGCAAATGCTCATATTGAGTGTTCTATGTCAGTATACATACAGTGTGTGTTTTGCTGTCCTTTGCCTAATGGGGAAAATCACTCCTCAGCATTAATACTTGAGAAAGTGGTACTGTGTTGAATCCTGACTTTTAGGAGTGGTTTGCTGGGAAGATCTATTGTAAAAGGCATTTACTGATTTTATTATTAATATATATGTGTGTATATATTATATAAAATATAAATATATTTACATATATTATTCAAAAGTATATATATTTTTTTGTGAAATGCAATACAAAACTCTTTCCAGGACTGTGTAATTGTCTGAATTTTCAGAGACATACTTAAACATCAAGCAGTTCTTTTGCCCTATCATAAATGTATGGAGGTAAGCTGGTTTCTGTGCATGCTTTTGTCACCTTCAGTGACAACTTGATGCTTCAAAGCTTGCTTCACCTCTTGCATAACACTTTTCTTGTTGACCACAGGATATTGAGTGCAGACATGTTGCGGTGGTGCTGCTGAGCATGAAAGTTAATCTACCTTGTGCCAGATTTATATGTGTGTGGATGAGAAATGCATCACACTATTATGAGTTTTATCCTGGTAATATGTTCCTACTCTTATGCTATCTATTCCAAGGTAATATTATCTATTATTATTTTCCTTCTGTAACTTAGCAACAACAGTTCCTTATAGCTTTACCTGGTCTCAGCCATAATGATTATCATATTTGGAATATACATATATATATATTTATATATATATATTTTTTTTTTTTTTTTAAATTATCAAATGGGGAGACTTTATGGTTTTCCTAAAGATCTACACCAAGTGACTCTTTAAAGCAGAGATGGTGGGGGAAGGAAGTAGAGGATCATTTAACTAACTTCTTTTATTCTGTAGTCAACTAGGAGTTAAAGAGCAGTAATTGCTACTAATTGTAAGCAAGCAGATGAACAAACCTGCAGTCTAATTTTAAAGTACCTTACACTTGCTATACTTTGCAATTACCTCCATGTTAATAATATAAGCTATGAATAACTTTAAATGCATGAGAAAAATGAGTCTTGGATGAGATCTGTATTTGCCAATGAGTCTTGATGGGCATCGTGCTCTGATCTCTACGCTGTGTACTTAAATAAATGTATATTCCTTTTTAAAATGTTGATGCAGTGCTAATTTTCATTAAGATAATAAGTATTTTATATGTTTCTTGAAAATAAATATGTATGTATCTAGTCAATTAAAAGTAGAGATGTCTAAATGTACTGAAGATACAGTAATTTTACAGATACCTGTTAGGCACAGTTTTCCTATTGAATCATATGCTAGTAGGGAGAAAAAAATTGGAGTTACTTCACTTTGATAAAACAGAATAAAGTTTTATAGCTAATATTTAGGAGAAAATATTTTTGCCCTTAGGCAAAACATTTTTTTTTAATCTCAAAATCACTGTCTGATAAGGAATGGAAACTTCATAGTAGCATGCTTGGTTGTGTTTTCAAAACAGAACTTGATTCATTCAGCTGCAAGTGTTCCTTTATGTAGTTTTTATACTAACGTGTATTTATATACATTCTCTCCTTCCCCTCACCCCCAAGACTATGAGGTTATTAGGTGTGCAGAATTTCAGGTGAGAGGAATTTGAGGAATGCTTTTGTACTAACAGTACTAGTTTTTTCCATGAACTGAGGATTTGTAGTTAGTGAGTTTTCATGTTGTTTCCTTTCAACCTGCATTGTAAGGACTGTTTTAAGTTTTGGAAGATCTTTTGGACTCTCCTTATTTTTGATGGTAACTGCTGTATCAAATATCTTAAAAGAATATTCTTGCATGTTTTTGTTTCTTAGCATCTTTTGCATTCAGTCACGTGGTTGTTTGTTGAGACTGACTTAGTGAACAGTGATTTAAATATACAGTCATCTACTGACTTTTGGAATACTTTGACAAGTTATCTGTGCCTGCTTTTAGTTTGCCTTACTTAAGTGTTAATTTTAAAATAAAAATAGCATGGTAGAATAGGAGTTTTAGTCTGGTTTCCAAGGAAATAATTTGTGTTATCATTGTTTGTAGTGTCCTTTTTCCTTCTCTTTAGTAACTTCTTGCTGCTTTCATTTGAATTGTCTGAGAGGGGGGGAAAAAAAATCTGGTAGATAATATTTGTAGAAAATTAAATTATGTAAAATGGATACCTGCACTGAGAGGAAGAAAGCCTAGAAGAGTCTGTCCTTGTAGGACAGTTGCAGCATGAGCTTGTAAGTTATAAAGCTTCTTTAAGAAGCACCACTGAATTGCTTTCTCCACTTCACACCTTTTCCCCTCTTTGCCCATCCATAAATGAAATTAATTTTAAGAATTTCCGAGTGCTCCAGGAGAATAGTTAAAATAGAAGAAAAATGAAACAGTTTACAGAAGAGACGTTCTTTTTCTCTTTGGTACAACAGTAAGTTGTCTTGTTGTTGTGTATATGTATATAACAAATTACTTCTGGGCAAGTGTATTTTGTACTTACACGCTGCTGTGGAAAATCTCGTTGGCTGTCATGACAAATACTATCATAACTGTGGTGCCATGCCTTTATTACACAACTGGAAGACAGAATTAAGACATCCACAAGCTTGACCTCTGTTGGTACTTCTCTAAAGTGTTGCAGCTTTTTACAGTGGTTACATTTTCCCTTTCCTGTTTGCCTTTTGTTTTCACCAGCATTTTCAGTCTTCTGGTTCTTTTCCTTTTGATTTCTCTCTTTATTATGTATGACAGTAATAAGATTTTACGAAGAAGAGTGAGAGAAATTTTTAGTGTTTGAGTGTGGTGTGTGTGGTGGCTTGTTTGGTTGGTTTTTTTAAAGATTCTTTTAAATTTTGAAATGCTTAATGAAATGCTGCATTTTGTATTTTGGATACCTCAAAAAAACCCCTTGCATCCTGTTTAAAAATAGTGGGGACATAAGTTGGCTGATGAAATCTTCACATTACGAAGTACAACATTCTGTCAGAATAAAGTGTTAAAGTGAGTAATGCTCAAATTGAATATTTATTTTCATTTCTCAAGAAACAGAAGGTAGTGTTTCAATTTTGAAACCTATTTTTTTTTTTTGGCAGCAACAACATTGGAAGCTCACTATCAGTGCTTCAAGTGGGCTGCACGCTGTTTTGAAAGCATGTTGTGTGCCTTGTGGAGATCAAGTGAAAAGAAGGGGTGACTGTCCTCTGTGCGTGCATGCACACACACACACACGCTACTGTTCCTTTTAGCCTTCCATGCTGTGAAAGTGTAATGAGCTGAACTGGATATTGGAACTGATTATTTTATAAGGGAAAACCCAAGAGCAGCATATATGATACTTGGGTTGTCTCTCTGAGGGCTGGGAGAACTTGGGACTTCAAAAGGAGAAAGAAAAAAGAACCTTTAGAGGCCTGTCTGTAACTATAGTCTCCCTCATGAGTTTTGCCTAGGTGTTTACCCCAAGTAACACTTTGGGATCCGTATCTTTAATAATTCCCTGGGCTCCCCACCACCCTGGATTTAGTCTTCCATTTTGTTCTCCATTCCTTTTTGATGAAATTTTTTTTTTTTTTTTTAGAGCTTCTGGTAACAAATACGGAGTCATACTTTGTTAAACTGCATGTGCTGTAATATTTGAGGAATATGGTAAGTTAAGGATATAAAGCAAACAAATTAGGAATACATGGTTTATATTGCACTGCTTACTTCTCATAAGCTATTATAAGAATATAATTTAATGAATAACTGTTTCACAAGGAATTATTTCATAATTCTCATTTAAACTGATTGGAAATTAAATATTTCCTAAGTAAACAGATCTCTGTGGTTTTGTCATCAGGTATGTGAAAATGTTTAAACTGTTTTTTTGTTTCCAAAAATAAGCCCTTTAGGATTAACAGCGCGTGGTATAGCTATTGCTTAGTGGGAAAACTCTGATTTGTGTAACTTTTTTTTTCCTCAGAACTTTTATTTTCACAGAACAAAATCTTGTATATTTAAGCAAATGCCCCAAAACAGACTTACTTTCTTTGTCTTCGCCAAGTTATGATCTGTATATTTTGTTGGTGAAGTTGAGCGTACAGTGTTCCAGGAGGGAGCGGGAAGGGCAGATAATGCTGATGCTCTGCACTTTACCAGAGTCCAGACTGGTACTGTGCTACTACTGCCACTGGAAATGTGGATCTTTTTCTTCTCTCTTTCTGTTCAAAAGATCACTAAGAACGCCTGTATGCCATGAAAATAACTTGAATAGTGAGTAACCAGGAGTAGAGCTGGCAGGGTGGTTGGTTTTTTCCCCGCTGTGTTTAAAAATGGCTATGCCCTCCTCCTTCCCCGCATTGTGAAAGTTTCCCATATTTGAAAACTGAAGATTTGCATTGGCTACAGTTTTATTGTTGCTGGGAGCTGGCATATTATAACAACCTCTGTTGAGCAATATAATGATTGGGTAGTCCTGTGTCAGCTGACGTGAGTCTCAGCAACTGTGTTTAGTTACAGGAACTCTTGGGTAGAATAGGCCAGTGTAATCTAAATGCTTGGTTTGTTAAGGTAACACTTTGCCTACTAATATCATATTTTCCTTGAAGGACAGTTCCAAATCTGGTTACGTGGTTTCTTCATCGAGCTTTAGATGTGAGGATGCTTCTTATTAGACTTTTTTTTAGCTGGAAGAAAGGCTCAATCCAAAGAAGATAGGAATTTAGAAATACAGTGTAAAGATCAGACTTGGACATGCTGTTAAACTTTGCACTCTCTAGGAGGGCTGACTTCTTCCTAGTTTTTTGGAGTTTTTTTGCAAATACTAGGAGTTGAGGAATAGCTTCAGGACAGTTATGTATAAGTTTATTTCAAGGTTTTAAATATCAGATAAGTTTTGCTGTTGTTTATTGTCCAATAAATACTGTTATTTCAGAACTGTGATGCTTTGTCACAAAAGTGATTCCATTCCCAGGTGATCTGAATCATAGCAATCGATTAGGAAAGCAAACTTTTAACAAGCGTGACAATTCAAATAGTGATGAGCAGGAGAGGGGAAAAAAAGACTGCATTAGACAATTAAGGCAGGTAGAAAATAGGAGAACTAATCTGCTTTAAAAACAAAACATCAACCTATTAGAGAGAAAATGAAAGTATTTTGCCAATGCCTGATTGGTTTAGCAGGCAAACTACTTTTGAAAGAAGATAGAACACAAATTTTAGTCTGTGCTGGGTGAATCAGTAAACAGAAGTACCTTACATAGTATTTTGGTGAATTTTGGCTTAATGCAGGTTTTGTATTTCTCTTTACGTTTTCATAGTGTTGGAGTCAGAATATACTGATAACTAAAAATGAAAGCTTAAATAATTTTTAGGTTAAATGGTAAAGTTATGACTCTTAATCACTTGCTGAGGAAGAAATCTGTTCTTTATCACTGAAGTCACATGAAAAATTGTTCCCTTTTTCGGTCTATGAAACTACTAAAGAAATATTTTAAGATGTACATATTAAAGTTTGGGTACTTCAAATGCTCCTAAGCATGTATTTATGTATTAACATGTATGACATACGGAGTATTAATCTTAGTCTTAAAAAGAATTAGATCAGGCAATGCATGTTTCACAGTTTGCTTATTATGCTTTAGTATCAGTAGGTTCCTGTTGGATATGACTTTCACGTGTACAACTTGTTTTTTCTTCCTCCAGATTTGAAGAATAGAAGCATGCTTTCCACTGAGACTTACACTACCATTTGTGATACAGAATGTCTCTAAGTGAGAAGAATAGTGTTGTTTTTGCATATGAATCTTCAGTACACAGTACCAATGTACTTCTCAGTCTCGATGATCAGAGAAAGCAAGATATTCTTTGTGATGTTACTATTTTAGTGGAAGATCAGCGATTTCGGGCTCACAAAGCTGTGCTTGCAGCTTGCAGCAATTACTTCCTTTCAAGAATTGTGGGCCAGGTGGATGCTGATCTTATCATCACTTTACCGGAAGAGGTGAGTGTCACTCCCTTCTGTATTTTACCTGTCAGTGCTTCTAATCTGTTTTGTTCGGTTCTGTTTTACAATAGGCTTGTGCTTAACTGAGAAGTAAAGGTAAGAGAATTAAGAACTGGTAAGAGAATTAAGAACTGAGGGCAATGAATTTCTAAGTTGTAAAGCTGCCATTGGTTGAGGTAAAGGCTAGACAGATCAGAGTGTGTGTCACAGACTGAAGATGTGAGTGCTGTCTTGGGGAATGTAGAGGGGAGATCTTTTCAATTAAGTATATATTACTTTTAAAATTGTGCACCTGATTCAAAGCATGTAAGTTTTTCAAAAAACAGGCCTTAAATGTTAAAGAGGTGTTGCAGAACTAGTCCTCCTACATGAAAAGAGAATACCTTTGGAGTAATAAATAAACAAATTAAAGCTTAAAATGATAATACCTTTAAATCAGTGTCATTAAGATTTGGTTTTGTATGTTTGAGTAATACAGCCATGCTTATATTCCTTGCTTGCTGCTTACTGTTGTTAACAATTTTCTTCTGCTCAGTTCCCCATCCTTTTTACACACTGATCGTTAGCAGCTTGATTTTTTTCCTACTGTGTTTTATTACTTTTAAGACTGAGAAAATATATTGCAATTACTTGCTTTCTTTTTTTACCCCTAAAATACATATTCTTAAATCAGATTGAATTTAAAGGCATTCAGTGGGAATGAGCCAGAACCTGACATCCATAGGAAAGAAAAATTATTATTACGTATCTGGATTGTCCAAGACATTTAGAGATTCCAGTTGGTATTTAGTTAAGTTATAAGAGGCATGAGGCAAGCAAGTGACTGTGTTTTTATATGAAATGCTGTGCTTGTAGATGAAGAGTGAAGAGCCTCCAAGTGCTCTGATTACTGCTACCATTGGGCACAATCTGAAGGCTTGGTTCATAAATAATCAATGGCTTTCTGGGAGGTAGTTCACGGTAATCAGCTTTGGGGGTCAGAAATAATATGCAATTTGTTGGCAACTCAACTAGAATCATTCAAGTTGGAGGAAAGGTGCACACCAATGAATATTTATAGTGACATTGGAGATTACATTATAGACTTGTTGATGTACAAGACTGAGTTGAGGGCTAACTCAGAGACAATATATTCAGAAAGCCTGTACTTCAGTAAAGTAGCTACCTCACTGGCTTTGTAACATACTGAGATAAGCACAAGGATTCTCTGTTACCAGAATCTTTCTGACTTCATAGAAAACAGAAAACTAAAAGGGATCAAGTGGCTTCTTTAAAGAGCTTCAGTGGTCTTTGCTATTCTCTGTTGATCAACGAATCTGTTACAAAATTACGTTACAGTGTAATACGACTATGTCACTTTTAATGGACCTTCTTACTTGTGTGTGTGTGTTCATTTCTTCTTATGCTTTTTTTCCTAGTCGCTTAATATGTTGATAGCCTGAACGTGTCTCAGATTGAAAGAAAAGTAATGGTGGGAGCTGATGTGGAAGGGAAGTAGGATGCTGGGGAACAGAAAGCCGTGATTTGGAATAAAAGAGGGAAATCAGTGGCATGTAAAACTTCTGACGTTGAAGAGAGAATTTTGCTTTGGGATGACAGAAAAAATAGGATATTGGAAGAATAAGTAATGTACATCAGAGTTGGAGAGGGGAAAAATAGTCTCCGGCACAAAGCAACAGTGTTCCAATGAACCCATGAAATAAACCTGAGTTAGAAGGGACCAGGGTTTGTAAAGAAAATGGAGGAACATCATAATCCTGACACTTACTACAATGTAGACTTAAGCAGACTCTTAATGTAATTTAGTATTACTGATGTAAGAACTGAATCTGCTGAAGCAACAGGCAAAAATACTAACAGTGAATCTCATTTTAATCATTTGATCGGATCACTTGGTAAAAGCATTTTAAGACTCAGCAACTCGAGCTTCTCTTCTGGGAACTGTGAAATATTTTGAAATGAGTCAGTTTATGAAGCTGCATATTTAAGAGAGGCAAACACTGATCACATGGTTTGACTTGACTTTTTTTAAATTTTAACCTTTTTAATCATCCAAAGTATTTGAAGTTTAAAATGAAAGACACCAGTCCACAATCTGAGATACCAAAATATTTTTGGAATTAAAGTACTTCATATATTATATTGTAAAGACTAACTGCTGACATCTTGGTGTAGGCTCTGTGTTGTTTTTCTACCAGTGTTTTTACTCTGAGTTAAATTTTCAGCACAAATACAAATTAAATAAATGGCTGCTGCAAGAGTTGCTTTTCTAGGTCAGTCAGACCAAGAGTCTTTCTAGCGTTCTATCTTGTTTGAGGATAGCCAGCTAGAAATGTGTAAGAGAAAATGAAAGGAGTAGAGTGTTTTTTTCCCCCCTCTTGATCCTTCCAGTTTTTAGCCGTAAGTTTCTACCTTATATAGAAATAACGTACAGTTTTGAAATACCATTGTATTTTTGTTCAGTTTCATGTATGAATGTCACTTGTTTGTAAACCTACTTTAATGATTTACTGACTATACCAAGTTTGAAGACTTCTTGCCAGTTTATGGATAAACTGTCTTTTGCACTCCCCTTCCCCACATTATTAAGTATGAATTAATGTGGTGGTGTAATCGGTAGTCTTCTCTCCAGAGCGCATTTCAAATGCTATTTTAAGAATTCTTTAGATAAGTTGTAAGAGTTTACAGGCAGTTTTGCTGAACTGTCTCTGTGCAGATCTCTTCAACTTCCTTTCATGTGTTGTTTATGTGTTCTTTAACAAAAACACCAAACAACCACTAAAAAGGCAAACAAAACAAACTCTCAACTGATTCCTAAATTGAATTGCATGTATAGTTAATTATCTTGCTGGCAGAAGAATTCAGTATAGTTAATCCATTAATGTACCACTTTATTCAGCATAAAGTCCTGTTCATTTCGTTAAAGGAGGGGAGCAGAATGTGGCCTTGAGTTTGAGTAGTAATAATGGACATACTGCTTTATCCTTCACTTGCAGGGAAAGGCTAAAGGAAGCATCATGTAACTTGTAGTATGGTGATCTGTTTACAGCTTTCTGCCTGATTCCTTAGTAATTTTTTCATGTGTAAAGATGATCTTGTTCAGTTTGTAATGATACAGTTTTTGTTTATCTCTGGATTCCCTGTTAAGCAACTGTTCTGGGGTAAAAATGGAGATGATAATGATGGAAATGTTCAATTAAAACTACCTACTCCAAAGAGGCTTTAAACTGAGAATAATTGGTTTTGGTGTACAGTTTTTGGGTACAATTGTTTTCATTTGTGGGAGGAAGAAAGGAGTAGATGGCTATAGTGATAAATAATCCTGTGTGGTCAAACTCCACTTTTTCAAACTTTTTTATATCAATGATGCATAAGACTGAGCAAATAACAGTAATTGCTCTTTAAAGGAACAATTAAATACCAGAAGCATTTTGATCTTATTCTGGGGTAATTCATGTATAACTTGGGTTTGAAAGGTGTCTTTGTAAAGTTGGAATCCAGTTACTGGTTTTCAGTGTATGGCAATATTTTTCACTTGTTAGTACTGTATTGTCAGAACATTTTATTAAGAGATTGATCACAGTGAAGAAGATAATTGCCACAAAATGTCCAGGATAAATTGTATCAGAAGATTTGTTTCAGAATCAGTGTAGCCAGGTTTTCTCTGTGGAACAAATCTGCTGCTTTTGTCTTGTACTCTGTCCTGCTGGCGTGGTTTGCTCGCAGGTAAATCTGGGTTCTGTGTGTTTCTCTATTTAAACCCATATTGGCCATACTCATTTTTTTCCTTTTTTTTTTTTTTAAATAGGTAACACTTAAAGGATTTAGTCCTTTGCTTCAGTTTGCATACACAGCTAAACTTATTTTAAATAAAGACAATGTGTCTGAAGTTTGCAAATGTGCTGAATTTTTGGGTGTACACAACATTGAAGAGTCTTGCTTTCAGTTTCTCAAATTCAAATTTTTGGACTTTAAATCGGATCAGCAGGAATGTCCTAGGAAGAAGTGTTGTACACAGCGTTGTCGGAAAACAAACCCTAAAATTGGCAATGTGGATGATGGAGACCTAGAAATAGATGATGAAGCAGAAGAACTTTTAGAAAAGGAATGTAATCAAACTCCTGACACAAAGCTCTGTAAAGATGAAGAAAATGCTAAATCATCACCTGCTCTCCAAGATAATGCCAATCAAACATGTGATCCTGTGCATTTAGAAAGGGGTGGTGTTTCCAGCTTATCTTCCCAATGCCCAAAGTATAGAAAATTCCAGAAAGCTTTTGGAAATGACAAAGTTCATACTTCAGAGTCCAATTCCAGTATTAAAGACATTCAGGTGCCACCAATTGCAACTTTTCTTGAGAAGGAAATATCTGATAACGATGGCATACAAAAAGCTCAGGAGTGTGTACCTATGCAGCTGGTCTCAAAATGTGAAGAGACTCAGGTAAAAATGGAAGAAGGGGAGGAAGGCATTGAGAAGAAGGACGAGTCAAAGAGAGATTCTGTGACTCAGAATGTGTCGTGTCCTGTGGAGAAAATGGATCTTGCTGCTTTCCCCCAAAACTCTGCTGCACCTCATGGACTCAATTCTGTGTCTTTTTTACATACTTGTGAGCAATATGGTAACTTGAATTTCAGTAGTATGCAAACCAACACAGTCTTAGCTGAAAAAACTGTATCAGGTACTGGAATTGGGAATGACAGAATTGAAAGTCAAGATGATGCACCTTCAAAGGTCGATTTGTGCACTAGGGAAGCCACTAACATTACATCAGCTGGTGATCGAAGCAGTGTGGAGAGAGAGGTAGCAGAACATCTAGCAAAAGGGTTTTGGAGTGATATTTACAGCACAGAAGCCTGTCAAATACATTTACCACCTGCAGTTCCAAAAGAGTGCTTGGAGCCAGTATATTCGGGGAAAAAATCTGAGTGTCCGTGGCTGGGTATAAGGATCAGTGAAAGCCCTGAACCTTGCTCTCAACGAACTTTTACAACATTGAATTCTGTCAACTGCCCCTTTATAAGCAACCTTAGTACTGAAGGGTGCTCCAACAGCTCTGAAATAAGCAGTGGAGATTATGTTCAGGGGCAGCAACAAGAACAGTGTCCATATAATTATGTGATAAGTTTGGGAGAGGATTCGGAAACTGACACCGAGGGAGACAGTGAATCCTGTTCAGCAAGAGAACAAGAATGTGAGGTAAGAACATCCTGGTGTATCCTTTGCTTCCCTGTCTCTTAAAGCCCTATTCAGAAAAACCTAATTCTGAGTCTCTTGGGGGGTTTTTTTGTGGTTGCTTGTTTTAAAAATCTGGGAAATGAAACTTTAACCGTTCAAAGGCTTATATGGAAGATCACTGTTAATTCAGGGAGACTTATAAAGTATTTTTGGTAGGATATTGAAGTGGTAGATGCTTAGGTATTAGATCTCTTCAGATATTTTTCTGGAACAACTCTATCAGAAAAGGTTGTAAGTCTTAAACCAAGGCATAGGGGTTCTTTTTTAGAATTTTTTTGTCTGCTTCAGTTAAACTTAAGAAAACCCTAAATTTCTTGGAACCTTTGTTTTATAGAAACTTAACAGTTTTCTTGGTTTTATTCTGAGTTGTGGAGAGAAGGTAGGAGAGAAATCATACTTGAGATTTACTGTGAAATGAAAATTAAGTTTTCAAGCTGGCTTCAGTAGCTGTGTATTTAAGACTGCTTTAATAGTATCTCCTTCTCTAAAACTGAGATTATATTTGTTCCTCCAACTGCGGAAATTATTTGGCACTTCTTTCCTTTATGTCATTGCTTTGGTAGTGTTTTAGGCAGATGCCATACATAAGTAGTCTAATCCCAAAAGATTTTACTATATACCTAGAATGGTTTCTGTCACACTTCTTAGAATTGTAGACTGTGTATGATGGATCATTTAATGTAATGAAAATTCAGTTGTTTTTAAAGCACTAGTTTTTTTCTTTTCAAAATGCAGGGCCTTACTGAGACTTAAAATAAGTGGAAGCTACCATCAATATAGAAAGCTGGCAGGCCAAACGAAAGGCCAGAATTGGCTAAATACATTCCTCATCTTTACATTGCAAAGAAGTAGATGGTATCATTGCTGAGGGCAATACTCTGTCCTTTTTTTTTTTTTGCCTGTTTGTCACCGGTGGTAGCCAAACACAGAAAGGGTTTCACTGTTTGCTTTTTAAACTAAATTCAGATCTTTGACCACAGGAAGGTAACATATTCTGCTACTTAATATACTCAAATGTAAGGATTAAAATAAAGTGTCTTTAGTTGGATGCTTCATAAAATGTGGCAATTATTTTGTAAAGGTAAACCTGTTTCTCAGTATTAGTCAGGATTTTATGATCCGTGTTATGTTTCAGAAGTTCCTGCTTTTGCAGCTCAGGTGTACAGACAGACAGTAGCAAGAGCCTGGTTCTCTCTCTTCTCCAGCATTAAGAATTACAAGACAAATATTGTAACTTCTATATTTTAAGTAAATGCCTGTTTCAGATGAACTTTTCCTGCAGAAAACTATAGGTATAAAAATGTATGCAGGATACAGTCTTAATAGCAGCTTAGAGGAAACTTTAGACTGAATTAGTGATTCTTGACACCTGTTTTGTGCACCAGCTAACCATAACTTATTTTCCTAGAGTGTATCACCTCATTATTTGCTGCACACACGGATAGATTTCATCCTACTGTGAATATGCTTTTGAGGATCTAGTGTAAATGTGCAAAGTACTGAGTTAATTCGGCCGTTTCATCTAGTTGAAACCCCTGAGTTTTATCCGCCTCACCTGACGGCTACATTAGCTTGCTCTTGTCTCTGAGATTTAGGAAGAAATATGGGTTGTGTGGTAAAGAATGCTTAAAATAAAAACTTGAATTGGCCTGTTGGTGTTTGTGTATATCAGTTTCACCTTTGATTTACAATTGTATCTTACATTCTAGGTAAAACTGCCATTTAATGCACAAAGGATTATCTCACTTTCCAGAAATGACTTCCAGTCATTTCTGAAAATGCATAAATTAACTCCTGAACAATTGGACTGTATTCATGATATCCGAAGACGAAGTAAAAATAGAATTGCAGCACAGCGGTGTCGTAAGAGAAAACTTGACTGCATACAAAATCTTGAATCTGAAATTGAAAAACTGGTATGTATAAGTATTCATTACTGTTGATTTGAGTCTTCCTCTAAACATCCTGACTGGACATCTGGTAGTAGTTTGAGAGTGAGGTGGCTTACTACTTTTTCCACTCAAGCTTAGAAAACTTTACCAGTCTTAGATAACTTCTTGATAGCAGTTCTAGATTTTCTGTGCTTTACTCTAAAGTACAGACATTTTTCCCTCTGTGGACTTGTTTCCATTCAAGTAAAAGTGCATCATAGCAAACACCTTCAGAAAGGTGTTTCTGAAGTCCATCAGCATTGACCTTAATTGTACAGAATTATTCCCAAACCATTATCCCACTCTACTTTTTCTACCTCTTTCCCCTTTCTTGCTTTGTGCTTTTGTTCTTCAGCTTGTGGTATTGCTCGTGATCAACTTTACAGTTATGCAATTGTTAGTTGTGTAAGTATTGTTCTTGTAACATATCAACACAGGCTGGTGAACTGAGTCTTGAATCTTAAAAGCGAGGCCCTTGCAGAAAGGCGGACGATATAGCAGAGCTCAGGAAGCTGCTTGGCTTTTTAGCAGTTGTATCAAGATTGTAGCTGAGGAATTAATGCATCCAGATTTCTCTGCAACCATCTGTTAATATAATTTCTCCTTCTTAAAAGGCAATCAAAAGATAAATATGTAACTTAAGAGAAATGTGGATAATCTGAAGTTCTCCTGGCAAGAAAATAATTGTGAGTGGCTTTTTTCTGGTCTTTGTTTCTGACCCTCTCATCTCAGTTTCATAGTGGATCATACCACGTGCACTAAATAATTCAGTTGTTTAGGGTTACTTGCTCTTAATTCTTGTTTATGAAGCGTTTCAGACTTTGTGTTTATATACATGAATTTAATATCTGTATTAACTAGGAACATATGCAGCCATGTTGCACCTTTCTCCTTATGACTTCAGAGTGAAAAGGAAAATAAAATTAGAGCAAAGTGCCATGGGTTAGAAACTTATTTTCCTGAAGCGGTCTATCATCTTTCACTACATGCACTTCTGCAACAAAGGAGATAGACTTTGAAGGAAGGCCTGCAGTGCCATACAGCCCTGATGAGTTGACAGAGCAAGTCATTCAGCATGCTGAATGAAGAAAATACTCTGGGAGGGAGGGAGGGAAATCAGGTGATCGTGTTAATAACAGTTAAATTTTTCTGACTAAAGAGAGAAGTTGCATTTCTGACAGTTCAGAACTTTTTGCCTGTTTTTGTCATCATATTGTCATTTCTGTTTGTTATGTAACTTTGTCAATATTGTGCAACACCTGGGGGGGGGGGAAATTAGAGATTCATCTGCAAGATTAGACCTGTAGTTGACTAAGTGACTGATAATCATAGTATAATATCCTTTCTTCTGTGGACCTGTGCTAGAACAGACTGAATGTCTGCTGTTTGACAGGTATCACTGTGCAAGGTCTAGACAATGAGTGTTGAGAATTGTGAGGTGAGGTCTGAGTTATGAATCATGCTCTAGGCACAAACGTGTTCCAGTTGCTTATTTTTTCCAACTGTGCAGGTAAGTTTCTTCAGAACTTCCTGAAAAGACCTTTTTTGGAGCTGTTGAGCATGTCTGACAGCCGCTGGTGTTAAGCACCATCGCACTTTTATAAGTCGTGCACAAATACAGAAACTTTAACGTCTATCTAGGCATAATTTCCAGGTGGGTGGAAGAAAAGAGACATCTGTGAAAGGTGTTGTGTGGTACATCCAGGCTGCTTCATGCGTGATGACTCCTGCCTCATTCCTGCTTCTCTGGGTCAGTCATTTGTCTCAGATCTGTTAGTCTTTGATCTTTCATGGTATCCTCTGTAATGTGGCTTTGGGAGAGGATAATATGGTGTAGCTATAGTTCGAAAACTCTTGACAATTAGATAATACTCTCTACTGTAGCCTGTTAGGAAATATAACTTGGTTAAATTCCTCATCCTGGCTTCCAGTATGTACAGCATGTTGTCTTGTATTAATTTCTACTCATTGTTGCTTATCAGGTTTTTGTTCTCTCCGATTAAAAGATAGTGTTTGTGGTGTGTTTCTTGCGAAAGTCTTCTATCTGGGACAGACTAACCCCCTGCATGAGTAGAGGCTGGAGACAGACTGGCTGGGGAATAGCTTTGCTGAAAAGGACCTTGGGGGTCTGGGCAGACAGCAAGCTGAGCATGGGTCAGCAGCGTGTCCAGGCTGAAAAGGCCATCAGTGTCCTGGACTGTATTAACAGGAGCACAGCCAGTGGTTCAAGGGCAGTGATTGTACTCCTATACTTAGCACATGTAAGGCTGAATTTTTTGCCCAGTTTTGGCCCCTCCCAGTGCCAGAAGTACATTGACAAACTGAAGCAGGGTTAGGAGAAGGCCACCAGGATGGTCAGCCCTGGAGTACTTCTCCTATGGTGAGAGGCAGAGGAAACAGGGCTTCTGCTTGGAGAAGAGATGCCTGTGGGGAGACCTAATAGCCACCTGCCCGTATCTGTGGGGCCAAGATCATGTAGCCATTGGGAGTGGAAGATCTTCGGCTTCCCAGGGGGTCGTACTTCACAGCAGGAGAACAAGAGACATTGTCATAAATTAAAATGGGAGGTTTCAACTGGATATAAGGAAACACTTTTTTTCCAATGGGGACAGGCAGGCAATGGAGCAGGTTACCCAGAGAGGTTGTGCATGCTCTACCTTAGAGGTTTTTGTGACATGACTGAGCAAAGCCCTGAGCAGCCTGATCTTACCCAGAGCTGACTTTGTTTTGAACAGGAGTTTGGACTACAGACCTCCTGAGGTACCTCCCCACCCAAGTGATTCTGTAAAATTGAAAGTCTTACGTTAAGCTCTACTTATATTGAAGAAAAATACTGTTCGGTACTGAATCTACCTGTTATCTGGGGGAATTAAGTTTGTTCATTTCTCTTGATCTTCTGTACTGATAATGTAATTTTTGACCCCCATATAGTCTTTGCTTATTGATCTCTCAGCTGAACCTATGTCGTCTTGTTGTTCACTAATGTTCCATATTTGAGAATACACGTAGGCCACTCAAGGAGATGTTGGCTTGTTAGAAACAGCTCTTTCAGAGCACCTGTGTATATTCACATGCCTTGTATTTTCTCACTTAAAAGCTTTAAAATGAGGGTACTTGTGGGGGGAGCAGAGTAAAGGACAACTGGCCTCAAGAAGCACTACTTCCCTGAAGATTCTGTAGCTCAGGAGGAGGATGTGTCAGTCAGTGACATACTATAAGCTGTGATCCAAGAAATGTAATTGAGATCTTGTTATGTATACTATAGCAGGGAGAGGAAGTGTGTGAACTAAATAGATTCTTCACCAGAAGAATTAAAAGGGCTCTGAGTTTGATTATTATTATGACCTCAAAACTAGCTGGCATTACTTTGCAGTATTAGTATAGTGCTGCTAAAATAAACCAATAATATTTAAATATATTAATCTGTCGGCAACTTCAGATGGGGGCGGGGAACTTTACACTGGAATAACTATTTCTGAATGTTGGAAGTTTGTATTAAACAGCAGTATAGAGAATTTCATCACTCCATAATACACAGCTGAATGCCTCTACATGCCCCAAATGTACATAAAGTGATTTCAGATTAGGAGATTTAGCAACAGCTGCTCCCAGTATGCTGACAAGCAGAAGTTGATTAGCAAAGCACTCTTTCTAATCATTTTAGGTAAAAAGGACTGGCAACAACTGCTGCTCTTGTAAAATGCCACTTAAAGTTAGTCAGTTCTTTCAAAAAGAAGTTGTAGAGGTTGCAGTATGAGTTTCTCCTGCAAAAGGGGATGTGAAGAGGACTGAAAATAATTAGACTTTCTAAGAGTGAATTGACGCAGTAATAGTGATAACACACAGTCCCTATGATTAAAATTGTTTTCTTAAAAACTATTTAAAGCTTTGTATGTCTTAAAAACTCTGCCTCTTCTTTTAGTTAATTAATTATAGAACTCAAAATGTGTGGCATGTTTGGTTCTGGGTTTTTTGTCCTTTCAGCTGCTTCATTACGGTCTTGCTTGTTTACTGTCCTTCTCTGCCATTTCCTCATTTTTCTTCATTCCAGATGTTGCTTGTTTCCATCATTAGACCTCTCAGTTATCAATGACCTTTCATCTTCAGCCAGTTGTATCAGAAGTCTCAGACAAATTCATGACATTGAAGTAAAAGCAAAAAAAAAAAAAAAGCTAATTTTTAATTAATGGTACTTTTTTCTACTTGATATTCATTAGTGAATTGCCATCCCTTTCGCTGCCCTGTGTTTGGAAAATCCTTTTGCATTATGTAGCTAGATTGTAAGCTCTTCACAGCAAGGACAGTCTTATTTCGTGTCCAAGAGGTATCTGCCACTCTTAAGCATGTTAGCTGTGTAAATAAAACTCAAGCATTCAGCTGGTATTCTCCTGTTCCAATAGTAGGTTACCTACCTACTGGCACCTCTGTTCTTGTCTCTTCAATTCACTAATCTGTCATTCCTCTCTCACTGTACTTCAGATTCTTTAACTTCTAGTGTTCTAGTCGGTGCCTTGAAACAAACCAGATTGCTGCATTTCCATAAAAAATACTTTGTTTACAATTGTAGCATGTTTTGTTTCTTTAACTTTTCTGTATTTTCTGTTTCCTTTAGAAACTCTTCTTAACTCCATTGTTTGTTTTACAGTGGACTTGGCACTTCTTGAGAATTGAATTTATTTTCATCTAGCAAAGTAGTATCAATAGTGACAATATGATGTCTGGTTTTCAACATTCAACTTTTAAAATTTAAATCTCTATGAAGACTGCTCTGCTTAAGTTTTGTTGACCCAGTGGTAATGGTTTAAATGTGTTACCCTGTAGAATTAGTGTTTCGGGAATATTTATAGTAAGTGAAACCAGGTTTCATTTATTTAATAACTACAAATTACTCTTTTGGCTGCCAGCGTGAGTTTTGAAAAAGTTGTACATCTGAAAAATCACTTCAAGTAGCTGAGTTGATGATGCTTCAAGAGAGGTTAAGATTGTCCCCTTTTGATAGGCATTTGTGTTGCTGTTTACCTTCTTATTGCCAAATTACTTCTGTTTCAGCAGACCAGATTATTTACAGTCTTGTTTTAGCTTTGATAGGAACATAAATCATAGTTTTTGTGTTAAAATGTAGACTAAAAGGCTATTCTTCTTTTTGCAGCAAAATGAGAAGGAGAACTTGCTGAAGGAAAGAAACCACATTTTGTCAACTCTGGGTGAGACAAAGCAGAATCTGACTGGACTTTGCCAGCAGGTGTGTAAGGAAGCAGCCTTGAGTCACGAGCAAATACAGATACTTGCAAAATATTCTTCCTCAGATTGTCCGCTTTCATTTTTATTCCCGGAGAGAGAACGAACAGCTCCGTCTGATAGTGAGCTTGCCATACCAGCATGTATAGAATTAGCAGATGGTCTTTCAGGTGTTACATCTACAAATGAGCAGAGTTCTTGTTACCAGTGTGTGAAAAGTGTGTGTGATGCAACATACAATCAAATACAAGAACTGCATCCAGTTTCCGTAAGAACATTGGAGAAAACTTCGCTTGTAGAACAGTGTGGACAGAGCGGTGGTATCACAGACTTCTGTCAGCAAATGACTGACAAATGCACTACAGATGAGTGAATCTGTTCCCTTCCTATTGCCAGCCTCTCAACATCACAACTAAAAGTGAGATTGAGCATTATTGTAAAGCAACTTACTAAGTGAAAGAAAAGATGAAACTTTATGTTCTGAAACTACATTGACAATTACATCGTCATTATATTACTTGGCAAGCTTTGGGTTTGCTCTGTGTCATTCTAGAGTGTAATTTGTATGTGTCAGCCTTGGAGCTTTTTCTGTGTGGTGATGCCAAGGAGAGTTCAGGAACGTTGTTGGAAAGTATAAACTCTGTGCACAGATGTTTATTTGTGAGGAAGCTTTAATTCAGGTATAGAGCAGCCTTCACTCTGATTTATGCCACAGTACCTAATGCCACTCTGCATCTCAAGAAAAGCCTCCTAACAGGTGTTTATGCACAATGACTTCTCTACCTGGAATTCTTGTCTCTTTAAGATTTCTTTTTTCCTGGTAGACAAACCTTAAGAAACATGTATAGCTCTGTAAATGTTTATTTTGTAGATGGATTAGGATAACATGACAGTATGAGGAGATTGTGGCAAGTGCGCTCTGGAACAGCTCGTTGCTTCCTGTGGTTCCCATCCGTGTACCAGAGCCAGCTTTTAGTGAATATATGCCTATGTTTAGGCTCTGCAGTACGTAGTTAAGACAACTGGAACAGCAGAGGTGCTGCAGCATACTGCTCTCCTCTAAATTTTGTGGGAGGAATAACAACATAGTGGGAAAGGCAGAAGTTTGAAACTGGTGCAATTCTTTGATTAGTGTGCGTTGGATCCTCTGGCATCTGAATCCCATATGCTTGTTAAAATTCATTGCTGCATTGTGACTTACTGTCCTAGCGCCTTCAAGCTCGCCACTGTTTGTGATAAGTTGGAATCAAAGTATTGTGAAAGTTTAAGGACAGATGATTTTTTTTTTTAAGGTATTCAGGCACCAAATTCTTCAACTTCAGTGCCTAATTGCCTAAAGTAATCTACAAATGTATTTGTTCTCTGATCACTGGGACCAGTAAAGATCTATTTCAGAATTTTAGTCTTCAGGATACTTTTATGGCTAAACCTGCAGTACATTTTCAATGGCTTGTGCTATAAGTATAAACATATAGAAAGTATAATAAGGAAATGAGCTGGAGGGATTTCCTTCATTTGCTTTTGCGAAGGAGAAGTTCAGCTACTAAAGAATCCCCGTCTCTTAGATTTTTACATGGCAGTAGATGCATATTGTATACCAATGATGCTTTGTTATTTAGATGTTGTTCTCACACCAGAACTAAGTATTGAACCTCACCACAGAAAACTTTGGTTTTGCTGGTTTACAAAACATGAAGAATCTTGTACAAGCCAGTGGAATTCTTCATTTCCTACCTCAGAATGTATATTAGCTTTTTGTGTCTTTGTGTGCATGTACAGTAGGCAGCAACTAAGCAAAGGACTATTGTAAATACTGCTTTGCAGTTTTATCTTGCAGTGAGACAAAACTTGTTCTTGGCAAGGCTCTCTCCTCCTCCCCCCCCCGGTAACATAGCATTAATAAATATATTAAGACTATTAAGCCACTTATTTAAAACAAAATTTAAAAATTTGACAGGTTTCAACAGTACTTCTCATAACCAGCATGTAATACAAGTGACTACACTACCTCACTTATGGGATTGAAAGTTGATTCAAATCTCTAGTGATATCCTTGGGTTTTCATCATATATCATAACTTTTTTAAGGGGAAAATTTATGTTAATGGAGCATAGCTTGTATAAAATCACAGTGCTTGCAGTAATTGAAATTCAGAAATAAATACTATATGGCAGACATCATCAGAGTTCTACTGCTTTGGATATATTTTTCAGGTAATTGAATTTAAATTCTTTTAAATTACTGTCATTTATATATGTTGATCCTGCATATGCATTACTCATGAAGCTCTCTGGGTTTTTTCCTCCAGTGTCTGTATATGCGTGGTTAATTTAATCCTGCCTCCCTGCATACTGCCACTCTGGGCAGTGTTTTGCTCCTAAGTCTCCATTTTAATTAAAAAGCAAACCAACAAGAAACAATAAAAAACAAAACAGCCCCAAACCTCTCTACTGTTCATAGATAATATCACTTTTAAAGCTGGTGATATTCTGAAATGACGTGGATAATGACATTAAAGCATTGTCCTAATAGTACACATACTCTGAAATGGAATTCCTTAGGTTAAATGTTTATTATAAAGGGATAGAGCATATATGTAGAGAATGACTGGCTGGGAACTTAAACATACCCAGTGGCCCAAACCCCTGACACATTTGGCTATGGATCTTGGAAAACAAGGTCAGTGATTACCAAGTTCAGAGGCTGGAATATCCACCAGAGAGTTGTGCTCCACTGCTGCAGTCTGGTGATCAGGCAGGGTCTGAATTCCACCCAGCAAATGGTGCAGGGCTTCCAGTGCAGAAATCATGGCTGTCATTGACATACAATAAAATTCATGTCGTGTTTTTAAACGTACGATGAACTTGATGAAGTTTGAGGGTAGGTTTTTGCCTAACCAGCTGCATCTAAATAGTTTTTAAAGTATTTATTTAATACAGTAGACCTACAAGTTGCATGTTAACTTCTATAGCCTATATCACCAACTTGCAAAAGTTAAGAATGAATGACAATTTTATGATACAGAATTCTCAGGTAAATGTTTTGGAGTTTGGTTGTTTTTTTTTCAATAAAGAAATACTCGATTTTGAAATTGTAAAATACTTTGTTAAAGCATGTTTTAAAATACCTTGGACAGACTATCTTAAAGCCATAAGAGTATGATGGCATACAGATTGTAAAATAAACAGATAATTACAACAGTTGATTTTGTATCTTTCATAATTCAGTATTTTCTAAGACTACAATAAAAACCACTATCCTTTCTACAAAGGCTTTTCTTTTTTGTACAGATCTTCTGCAGTGAAAGTCTTTACTGGTGCGTTATTCGCTTATGTAGTACTAAAACATTTCTGAAAACAGTAGTAAAGTAGTCTATATAGTTTATAAGTTCCTGAATAATACACACAGTAGCAAATATTACTGAGTTGGAATAAATTTCCTGTAAGTATATTTGACTTTTTTGTGTCCTGTTCTGTTTGAGTGGGTTTTCTTTTCTGGGGAGCTTTGATATTTATTTATTTATCTATTTATTTATTTTAAGGGAGGGAAGAGGTAGATGGCTGATTAATGGGTTATTGTAGGTTTGTTGGGTCTAGAAAAAACTTGGAGGTGATGATTACGTGCATGGTATAGATCAGTGCATGAGACTGAAGTTTACCATGAGAGAGGTTGTAATGATACTTATGTATATTAAGCTTCTCAAGAAGTATCTTTGTAATTGTAGAGCTGTTAGGTCCTGTTAAATAATCAGAAGGATGGCAAAAAAATTTATCCATTCAGAAACTGTGTTTATTGTAATCTCCCTCCATACCTCCGGAACAGTGAACTGTAATACTGGATCTAGCCTTTCAGTGTTGTGTTTTACCTTGTTCAGAAAGCTTTTCATTAGAAGTCTTACTTCATTTAAAGTTTTTGTAACTTGTGCATTTGGCACTTTCAAGTCTGAAATTACTCGATCCCACCAGCAGACGCTTCACTGAAAGTTAAAACAGTCTTTTTTGCAGAAAATGCTGGAAAGCGGGGCGATTGATTATAAGGTTCAACTTGCTGCTTATAATTGATAAGGAGTAAAAGCTGTCTCTCTTTCTCTGGGACAGTGTTGTCCTTGGAATTCGTAGTCTTGGTTAGTGGATTTGGTTAGTGTTGTGCATTTCTTGACTTTAAGAACGAAGATGTTGGCTTGCACAAGAACGTTAGTGTAGTTCCTTTTTGAGGAAACTTAAAATCTTGATGCAAGAGTCTGTGATATGTTTAAAACTCCTCTTAATACTCGGCAAGAAACAACGACAATGAAAGCTGAAAGGTACATAGGCCAGAGATCAGTATTGTACAATTAGTTCTGCCTCCGGGTCTTTTTTAGGAAGTAAGAAATGAGGAACTGCTGATAATTGGCAGCCTTCATGTGAGCTCTGGGTTTTCATCTGTGCATGACAGAGCTAAGTGGAATTTGTTTCAAGTGAAATAGCAAAATTTCTCCCAAAGCTGAAAAGAAGGTAAAAGCACCTACTTTAACTGAAGCAGTTCTTGAACAAACTTCTGACAAAGGTTTGAGCATAAACAACATAGCTGACCTTTGCAGAGCAAAGTGAATGTTGTCCCTCTTTGGCACTGAAACAGAAGCTGGACCCTTATGCCTGTCTGATACTCTATTGTTTGCATATTGATTTCTTCTTTGGTTTGTTTTTGTTCCTCAAAAGAATGAGCCTCAAAAGCACAGCTGCAAGTCACTAGCACATATAAAGGGGAATTTTGATACTGGTATGTTAAGACTTGCTGCCAGTTGAATTTTTGTGGACAAAACTAAAGGAGAAAAAGAAGGGAGAATGAGCTATTTTAGCAGAGGTTTGAATAAGAGAGACTTCATGAATATGAATATTGTAAAAGCCTATTTAAGCATGTGTTATGCTCTCCAGGCCTCTTAAATGTGTATACACTGCATTTAAGCTTTTTTATTATTATTTTTAATCTTTTTGAATTGCCGATATTAATCTGACAGACGGTGGACGCTAGCAGCCACTCTTTCCCCCCGCTTTAGGTAACTGGGTTGGGGCAGGGAAAGCAGTGTTCACCTCAGAGACTGAAGCTTTAGAAATGAACAGGATGTTTAAACAAACATTTCTGTTGAGAACAATGTGGCTATGAAGGTGCAGGTAACGGTGTTTGTTGCTGGGAAATGTTTTGCCATGTTGTAGGTTTAAAAATAAAGAATGAAAAGTGCTTATTTTCCTGTTGAGCCAGGAAAGATTCAGGGTAGAACTTTCCAGGAGCATGTGCTAGAACCCAGTTTTTTTCTAGTTTAGAGTAGAGAAGGTATTTTTTACTTTTCTGTCCCTTCTCCACTGTTCTGAAGAACAGTGGAAGAAAAAATATTTATAATAATGCTCATTCAGAATACAGTGTAGCCTTCTAAGGATACTATTAAAAATAAATAGCTTTCATATATGCTAGGTATTGTAGGCACGCTTACAAATAGTCCCTATTCCAAAGAGATTTTGATTAAGGGATGTGAGATAACCCAATAACAGGATTTGTAAAGTACAAGATAAACTAGAATCTCATTTTAGTTTTAGGACAGCGTTTTGACTTGGTACCTACAAACCACTTCATTAGATAGGCATTCTGCACCGTGAGCAGGGATGGCATGACTGCGGGAGGGTAAAAACAGCTTTAGACTATGACTGAACATAAATCTCTTTTGTGGTGGATTATATAGTCTAAATATTAGGTTTACTTATTCTGTAATATATTGCCAATATGGCCTAACTTAAAGTTGTTATTACCAGCTAGTGTACTGAGCAGTAAATATATATATAGAGAGATATATATATATATAAAGAAAAATAATAAGTTTCCCTGAACTCATTAGAAATGCTTGTGTCTGCTAGTCAGCTGGCTTGACACACATCATGGAGTACCTGGAGTGTTCTTTAAGCCGTGACATCCATATGGGAGTTAACAGATGTGTCATCGTTTCCCTGACTGCATTTGGATCGGCCTTTGAGAGGAAACTGCGGAGCGGGACAGCTCATACAATACTTCGTTCTGGCAACGTCAAGCAGAGAAAACCACATTGCATGGTCAATATTCCTAGGAAGTCTTGAGGCTATATTTATGAAGTTCACTAGAAGCTGAATATTTGCCTGTAGATAGTCTTTAACTGCAGTTATCAGATAAAAGTATTGTGTGCATGTAGTGGTTTCTTTCCCCTGTCAGCTGGTGAGAAGCTCTTTGAGTGCTACAGCCAGTGAAGAGCTTCCAGCTTTCTGTGTGTACATATATATATATAGATGTATAAGAAAAATGAGGATACGGATGAAAACTACCAAAAAGGTTTTATAGGTTCTAGTAGTAATTTAAGACTTCTTGTGACTTGCACATTTTTTACTAATGAAAAACTGACTTACCAGTGATTTCATAATGTTCCAGAAGTAGAAGGTCAAAATGAATGTATTTGTAATGCCGATAGAGGACATCAGAAAAGTGTCATCTGCTTTTGGGATTTCAGTCGGAAGCAAATTCAGCAAGGAACTTCTTTGTTTGTTCTCTCAGTTTTTTAATTTAAAAAAATAAATGAAATGACGAAACAAAAAAACCACCAAAGGAAATAAAACCAGGAAGTGTCAGATTCTGGAAGACAGAAGTTGGTAATTTACAGGATTTCCACATCAAAAAAAGACTTTTCCATTATTTTCTTAACAGGAAAACAGGTTTCTAGTTCTGTTTTCATGGAAACTTATCACAATAGTCACGTTCTTAAAACTCAGCTTTCTGCAAAAGAATATAATTTCATGAAGAGCCACTTTGAGAACAGAACAACCTCGGTGCCTGAATAATTTGGGATGTGAAGATTTTATTTCGGTAACTTTTTTTCTTCCAAGCTGCTAATATCTGCTGTGAAAATAAGGGATAGTGAGAGTCTTCCGTGTGTATGAAATAGAGATTTGGGAATCCAAATGACAGTTAAATAAAACCTGATTTTCGAGAGTGCTGATGTACTGTTGCTTTTTCTTTTATTTGTGCCCATGATGCAAACAGATACTTTTTCATCAAAAAGATCTTCTGATGTGGGATGGGGGCGGTGGGGAGAAGGGCAGCCAACTGGGACGAAGTCCAACCTAGGCCTCCTTACAGAGGTCTTGCTCATGTTTTAGATAAGGCCCTGAGTCTTGCTCGCTGAGCTGCAATGCGAGCACACAAATGCGTCTGTGCATCTCTCTTGATCACTCGTCCTTTGAGAAGCCCGGATCATTTTCGTTCTACAAATGCTACCTGTCCAGTGGCTTCTTTTGTGATTTGAACTGTGCAGTCTATTTTCTTCTTTAAACTATAGATGGCAGCCTAATACTGTGTACTGCCTCATTACTGCTGCTCAAAGCGAGAACAACTCAACCGACATCTGTTGGTTTAAAACCCCCCAAAACTAGTGGAAAAGTGAATTTCAATTATTTTTAAAAAATCATTTAGGACATAAATTTCAATATCTAGCTTTTCAACCTGCAAATTCTGTTTAACACCTTATTAATTTCAACAGATTAGTGATGCAAATGCAGCGTACTGATTACTGATGATGTTATTCTGGATTCCAAAAGCATACATTCTGCCTGTAACTTTTCATTCTTGAAGTATATTGTATCTTGTGGACTTGAATTCAAGACAGAAATGAGAACAACAGTAAAAATAGTTAACAAGGTTTTTCCCGAGGCTTTCTGCATTGTGAATACACCTAAGTTGGAGAGTACATTGATGTTTGCCTCGGGGCCTGGCCTAACAGTGTTTTAGCACCTTTTTATTATTAAATGTGCTACTAGTTCAAGGAGATTACATTACTTATTTGCTAAAAGAGAAGAGGTTTTTAAATTCTGTGCCAGCGCTGGGTCTTTTAAATAGAAGTAGGGACAGAAATAAATTATGGCTTAAAAATCAAACTATTTTCAAAATTATGCGACTTTGCTTTAAGAGACTCGATCTAATAGCATCCCTAGTTTGTGGTCAAGAAATTATCATCTTGCCAGTTTGTGCATACTGCGCAGCAAGGTATTGGGAGGTAATTTCCACAAACAAAGTTGGAGATGATTCTGTTCCCTCTTTCCCCCTTCTTGGTGGACTCTCTTCTTCCTGGGTGCTGCTCTGAAGAAGAAGAATGCTGTTTTCAAACAAGCCAAAAGGTACCAGGTGATACCAAGTGTTTGGTATACGCAAACAGAACAAACCAAGCTTTGGAAGAAATATTTGCTTTTACACATTTTGCACAGCATCAACTGCAGCTCTCAGTTGATGCCATATAATGCTGCCCACAAAGAAAGGGGGAACGAGAAAGAATTAGTTGAGATAAAATAGATACTTATGTTTTATTATTTTGCTCAGAAACTATGGTAGTATCATTTACATCGATGTCGGTATGCTAGATTAAGCCAAAGAGTGTATATTAAAGAAGAACGAAGAAGTTACAAGCTGGTATTTCAGTTGTAGGCTGAAGCTTTGTGTAGTTCTTAATTGCTTATATAGATAAAATACTTGAAAACTCAGTAACATACAGATGCTAACAGTAACTTCTCCCATATCCTTTTTTCCCTCATCAGCTTAAAAAAACCCAAACGTGTTAGTTCATGTGTATATAGCAAAATTTTCTGCCGTAATATTACCAAAAATACAGTTATATTTTTATATAACTCTTCCTAAGGACACAATAATAAAAGTGCTTTTAGGGATATTACTTTGCTTGAAAAATGACAAGCTAAACTGGAAAACAGCTTTTTGTTTGAACAGTATGTAGAAAAGTCTTTGTTCTCGATGTATTAAAATGCAAATGTTAAAAGCAAGAATGTACAGATGTCATAAAAAGAAAATCCTTATTTCAAAGCTCGTATATTCCCCTATTACTTTACAGTTATGAGAAATTTCCAAGTATTTCAAATGCTTTTTCTTAGTAATGGAAAATGACCTGTGTATAATTCCCATCTCAAAAATAGCTTAAAAGCATCCTTTATTTGAGCTGTCAAAAATTATTTCTGCCCCATCTTAAAATCAAACAGTTATGCTTCAGCCCAGAGAGTATATTTAACACTGGACTATAAAACTCTGAAAATACAGCCTGAAACATTAATGAAACCAAGCAATAAAACAAGATGACACATTCATCCTTCTTTACTCTTTTCCTGTTGTGTTGATCTGAAGATCTGGTATCTGATCCCAGAAATATTCTGTGTTGCCTGGATTACCTTGTGGAGCTCTCAACGGGGAAAAAATAAACTGGGGGGAGGAAGGCTCAATGCTGCAACTGAGGTGCTTGCCATGCAGTCATTCCAATACTTTCGGAGATATTCTTATGGTCCAGATTTTGCTTGCCGGCTCACAAATTTAGGAAATCTATCAATCAAAAAAAATGTTACGCCAAGAACCCAGCTGCTGTGCATTGTTGGGAGTTTGGGTTTGTTTCCCAAAGGAGCTGTGATTTGAGGCTGAGGCTTAGAGATCCAACAGCTGCTGTTTGGGGTTGGCATTTTGGCGTTACAACTTTCTGATGTGCAAATTCTTCCAGGGAAAATACCTCAGGGAGAAACATGATCTCACATACCGTTGCAGGAGGCATCGCATTGTTGAAATTGTTCATTCATAGCCATCTTCTACAGGTGGCCTATCGCTTGAAAATAGTCACGTTAGTGCTGAACGCATTGTAGCTAAGTTCATATCTTAAAAAAACAATTCTTGGATTTTGTTCTCCCATTAGAAAACAAGTTGCAGCAGCTGGAGACATAGTCACTGCAGCTGATGCATTTATGAATGCTTGCAAAAATACTTTAAAAGCCAAATTATTTATAAGCAATGGATGTTTTCATTTTCCCTTTAAATCTCAAGTCAGACTGAACAATGCTGATGAATAAGTCTGATGTCTCTCGGCACCATAACATCCTTTATGTTCAGAATCACTGCTGGGATAGTGACAGAAGTCAGCTAGATCACCGACCTTGCTTCAATGTTGTTAGCTAGCTAATGAAGGAAAAAAAAAACCCTTTGCAGAAGCTTCCTGGTTTTGTAATGTCCTTTTTGCCTTTCTCTTCCTCCCAACTTGCAACTAGTCATACAAAAGAAGAATCCTAATCCTGTGTGTGCTGCAGGACCATTATCCTGCAGCATCACCAGTCAAGTCTATGAATTAGTAGGATCCAGGACTATAGTCTCCTCCCTGTTCACTAGAATGTCATTTATGATTTTTTTTTTTTTTATAAATCAGAAAAATATTGTGCAAGACTTAAGAGAAGTCTTGTGCTTTTGCTGATTTTCTTCTGCTATTTTTATCCCCTTTAAAACCTATTTTGTGCTATTCAGATAGGAAGTAAAACACATGAAAAAGTGATGTAGTATTAGTCATGACTCCTCCCACACAGTTTTTAAAATGATGGCTTAATCATTTCAGGTTTTTACAACTGTAACCCTAAACTGTAAATTAGACTAGGTGTGGTACATCCTTATGTTTTACTAAATAGTTGGTCATCAGAATAAGTGCTTTTGTGATATGTTCCATTATTTCCACTGTCTTCAACGTTAGCACTGAGCAGCCAGGGATCTAAATGGATAAACTACTGTGGCAGGGCAAACTGCATGTGTAGCTCAAGAGCTACAGCTTCAGCATCCGCAGCCTTTACCTCCTTCACAGATAATCCGAAACAGGAAAGCCAGCAGTCGTCGCTGTGGCCAAAATTCACGGGCTACTTGGAAATCCCTCTGCTTGTCGAGGCCAGATCTGCTCTGCAATGGCATGGAGTTGTTGTCACCTCTCATCTGGTCCCCTGGTGCACGCGATGTGCGAGTTTCAGCTCTCTTCTGTAGAAGGATGCTAGCACGGAAATCCTAAAGTCAGGTAGTTTCTTCAGCTCTGCTCCGAGGCTTGACCTGTCTCGTGGCTAAGTAGCGTAACGTGGCTGCAATGTTCGTGGGTCTGGCAGGAGGGCACAAAAATGTAGGTTATAACGAGGCTTTGTAACAAAATTGCAAAACGAGTATTAAGACAAATTGAAGCATCTTGCTAACTGGCAAGGATTCCTGTTGTTGAGATATACTGACTGAACTAAGACTAGCTTGAAAAGCTCAGTGGATGCTGAGGGGTGAAGAAAGTCAGAGGAATGGGGCTCACTGTGGGAACAGTAATTGCAATAAGTAGTTTGGTTGCTGCACAGAAATACCCCTGTCTGACTAGATGCCTAGTAAACTCCAAGGTGAAGTACCTGTGATTGTGATTAATTTTGCTACTGCCATCAGTGACGTGGCAGAGGGATTTGGTTGCCTAGACAGGTGTTCAGTACCATTTCAGGTATGTGGATCTCCCATATGTCATATCCGTTAGGCTCATGTGATGTCTGACATACCTGATGGCACTTACTATGATACTTGAAGCGGAGGCATGATTAAAAGAAGGGTTGTTACCGCACTGCACGTCAAAGCACCCTTTAGACGTTGCAATGGAAAGCCACTAGTCAACCTAGCAAAATTGGGAAAGATAACCTTAAATGATGGTACTGGAAGCTTTGGCAGCTCTCCAGCTTCACTCAGGGAAGGTCGGAAGTGGATGTAGGTAGTATAGTTTAAGGGCTTGGTGGTGGTTTTTCTCAGAAGACTTCTCGTTCCAGGAATCAGATTAACTTGGGCAATGGGAACTTCAGATTAAAAGAAGACATTTTAAAGCACTGGGCAACAGAGCCCCCTTTATGTATTAAAAGAAAGCCAATAGCTAACCAAGCAAAATTGGGAATTATCATACTGGCGAAACAAATAGACAGGAAACCATGTTGTGGTCAGTAAATAAATCAGAAGAATCAAAATAAGTTTGTGAGGGGAAACAAGAATTCTTAATTCAGGAAAATGAATCAGGAAATAAGGTTGAAATTAGGGAAACCCACAAATTGCTGAAGGGAAGTAGTTCTTCTTGTGCTGTATAATTTGACATGGAGAATTTTGGTGTTGCACTTTAAAGGCTATTGTAAGGCTAGCTTTGAAACCAGACTTCTTGCCTATCCAGATGGTGAGCTTGGAAGCAGGCCTCAGCAGCTACTGGATGGTGCCTTCTGCAGTGCTTTCATCCAAGTGGACATCCACAGGTCTGATAAGTTAGTACAGCCGCAGTTTAGCATCAGGCCAAGTAGAATTGATGGGCACATCCAGACAGCCCATAGACATCTGTGTTAGTTGGATGGGGTAAATGGATCGGAAGTCTGCTGAGCTTCTAGTCACCCTGCAACTGTTCATCAAGAGCCGCCTTGGCATAGTTACGAAGATCAAAAGAAAATCTGAAAAATCATAGGGAGATATTTTGTTTAGTTAAAGCTTTATTCATTATAGTAACTGTGAGCATCAAGTATTTTTAAGGTGTTAGACAATGGGATAAAACCTAATGTGAAGAGAAGATTAAATCTCCTGGTTTTATATTTCTCAGATATTCTTCAAATAAATCTACATTGAATTAAATGCTTAAAAAGTAGGGTCTTGTTCCAGTTCGGGATTTTGGATAGCAGGTTAATGTTACCAGTTGTGTGTGTTTCAAATGTTAGCAAATGGATTTTAACAACAGTGTTGCAGAACCAGTAAATATTAGCCCCACTGTATGTATTAGTAAATTAAGCCTATAAACAAGCTGATTCAGTACTTGAGGCTGCCCTAGTGTCCAGACAGTGCTCGTATATCTAATATACCTTAAAGATTGTCAGCTGGGCCTAGAAGCTGTGCTGAAGCTCTAAGTTTGACCCTCACCATCCCTATCTACAAGATACTTGGCTGAATTTGAGCATAGCAAGACTGTGGGGAGCAATCCCATATTTCAGTTCTTGACTTCCTCCTTCTACTCTCTCTGGGCTGTGCGCAGCATCATGTCTAAAGGAAGAAACAAAAATACAAAAAAAGATTATTATAATTTGATCTATTTTAATGTAGGCTTTCAGATAAGAAACAGATAGAGGAGGAAAGTTCATGCAGTCGTTTGAAATGGGTGAGTCTAATCCTTTAGTCTAACTGTAAATATCGCTGAAAGCCTAATTCAAAGAGTTATTTGGTTTGAAGTTAAAAGGGAATGGAACAAAAATAGGTTTTCTCATTCTTTGCTGCCTCCTCTTTGCAAAGAAACCTACTTAGTAAAATAAGATTCCCAAGAAAGAGAGCCAGTGGTAATACGGAAGTGTAGATGACAGCCACAGCCAGGAAGAATCACCGAGGACTGGATATGTTTCTAATAGTAGAACTTGAATTCAAGAAAATGTCTTGTTTCGGAAGTTGAAGGTGAAAGACCCCTGACAATTCTGACTGAGGAGGGAGGAAGGGGGTGACTGTTAGGCCGGTTTCTTGGATTGGCGCCTTCTTTTCTTTCTCCATCAAGTTGCAGATGACTGGTCTGTTTTGCTGGAGCACACTGCAGAAATTGCATGTGTTTGCATCGATTTGTGTATGTGCAGCCACCAATTTTTTTTTTATATTGTATTTTGTGTGAGGATAATGACGCTGAGAAAAGTTACTAAAAATTTGGCATGGCAACTATACTTTTCATCTGAATTAAGAACAAAAGCAGTAGAACAATAACAACATCAAAACAGCTAATAAATAACAGACTTTCAATATCAGTTGTTGTTTGGTCCTATTTGGGACTGCCTGATCACATGAGAATTTACTGACTTCACTGATAATGCTTCCAGAAATCATAAGAAGGATGTGGGAACACTTCTGAATATTTACAGAACACTTCAACTTCTTCATTTCTCACATAGTCAAACAGCAATTGTAACTTCCAAAAAGATGAACGTCCAACTTCTGTTTTGCTGAATTCTTTTTCCATTCCAATATTAAACTTGAGGATTAAAGATCTTCCTTGTTATTCACACTAGTTTTTCTTGTTCCTTTCAAAGACCAAGAGTTGTGACAGGAGCCACTGCAAGAAAAAAAGAAGATCTTACAATTTTGGTGACAGTAATAGACTTCTTGCTAAATATGGAGATTATTAAGTGGAGCTGTATATGCTTTCATTCTGGAAGGTGGTGGAGAAAGATCTTACCTGCGTTCGTCAGGGTAGTTTTTAAAAATTTTCTTAATCCTGAGCTATATTCCTCAAGGGAGGGAGGAAGATCTCATCTTAATCCTTGGATTATGTGAATAACTTTTATGCTTACAAATGCACTGCATAAAAATCCTGATGTCAGAAGCCATACTGGAAACGTTCTTTTTATTCACTGAGGAATTTTATCCTGTGTTTATTTGCTGGTCTGTATCGAAAATGTCTTTTTCCTTTTGACCTTTCCCCCCTCCTCTAGATAAAACCCCAGATATTTTTTGTTATTCTATCCAGCTGTGTGTGCTCTTTAAGGAAACAATCCAGATTAAGAAAAGTTTAATTCTAGCTCACTGGCATCAAAGTAAGTTGAAAATAGTTCAAAACTCTTATTGAACTTCAGGAAATGACTTTCCCATAGACTTTTCCTCTATTTAAGTAATTTGAGTAATTCAGGAACAGATAAACCAGGATAACCATCACTAACAATGATGTAGCATAAAGTGTTCCCAGGACTATGATGGAAAGTGCAAGGAATTTAAAATGAATTGTGAAATCCAGATTGTTCTTCTCCTAATGTGGCTGATTAAGATTTTCATGACACTAAATGACTTCAGCTTAGCTACGTGCAGTGAAAATCAACAACTGTTTTGTCAGGCAACTCAGACGCGTGGAGATTTCTATACAAGATAGGGAACTCGACATAGGGGGAATAAATGAAGTTCACGAAAGAAGAGAGGTGACTTTCCCTTTTATCCCAGATCTCTCTTGCAATTAGCAATGTCTGGACTTTTGGACGCTTGCTTTTGGACTAATTAAATCACCCATACCATAGCGATCCTTCTCCTCATGCCAAGTCTGAGACAAAACCCTGGAGTGCGGCCATCTTGCTGTGGCAACGTGAGATGAATTACTAGATGGGTCACAGGGAAGAGCAGCCTGGGTGGCCTGGGAAGCCTCTAGCCCAGTGCCCCAAGGACCTGGGTCCAAGGTCTTTACTCTGCCTCTTCAAACACTCTGACACTGGAGGTTGCATGGGTGGTCCAGATGGCTAGAAACAACCAGGAAGAGAAAAGGAGATGTTACCGCACCTTGTGATGCCTTGCATGTCTGCTGAAGTGTTGGTTCAAAGTCCTCTGTTAGCTCCCATAAGTCCCCACCATGAGGTCCCTGCAGCTGTGGCCATCTAAGGTGCCCTGACTTAATGCCACCGTGATCTCCTTCAAACACTAGATAAGTTTAAAGGGGCTTCTTGGTATATAAGAGCACCTACCCGTCTTAAAGAAGTTGCTATACACATTTCTCGTTTAAAAAACCCTGTCCCTACCGGAACAAATTAACAATAAAACCAGACATGTTTGGTACAAGTATCCTCACAGATTTATTTTTTATCGGTAAAGACAATTCTTAGCTTTGTACAAAGCATTTTGTTAGCTCTCCCTTGTCTTGCATATTGTGTGTTATTAAACCTGAGTAGGCACTGAAGCCTGTAGATGTCTTGTGTTGTAGGGGAGAAGGAAACCTGAATATAGCTCTCCCTCTTCAATGAGGAATCTGGCCAAAACAGAATTATTTTCCCATCACATTAACAATGCTTTAAAAGAAACACACGCAGAGGCTCTGATGGATTTTAATTCTTCACTGAAGAGAGAGAAGGGTTCCGATTCTTCTCTATCAGAGAATATTTATGTACTTTCCCTTTTCTCCTAAGACCTTCCTACACGTTTGAAGTTACTCTCACTTGCTATTACTGTGAGAAGGAGAGGAAAAGGGGAAGCAAACAGCTGTCTACCAGAGGCAGGTCAGGGTCCTCTAATCTTCCATTTTATACACACAAGATTAAAGATCTGCTTTGAGTTTTGATTAAGAATTCAAAGTTAAAAGATTAAATACCAGCAAGCCAAATTAAAGAGGTTTAAGTCAATCTCAGAACTCATCAAAGTACCAAATTTTTAAGCTGTCATTACAACACAGGATTAGTGCAAAGCTTCTCTCAACCCTGATTTGATGTCCTTCAGTCAACAATGTTATTTTCCCTGCAGTTTTGTGCTCTCGGTATAAAACCAGCTATTGTCTTGTATTTAGATCTCATCTCACCTAGATCCTTCTTTGACTTTTTCTTTTTTTATACCCATGCCTCAGTTACTCTCGGAACCCTACATTTTTTTGTGACCTGCAGTTTATGCTCCGGCAGCAATGTACTGCTTTGTATTATGCACTGTCACGAAAGGCATTAAAGCTTAGTAAATGTCGCTGTTTTAGAAAAAAGGTCTTAGTCACTTGGATAATTATAGACCACTTCTATGAGTCCCAAGAAATAAATACATCCCACTTCCTCTGTACATTTCAGCCGATTGATTCCAAAGATCCAGGAAGAATGAAAATGTAATGAGCAACTAGAATGAGATGAGGCTAATATGATTGTCACCATCAGGTATCTGAAAATGAGTTTTAAAAATCCATAATTAATATTCACATCTTTTTGGAACCACAAAACATTTCAGCTGAAATTAGTGGAAACCTGGGACGGGGAGGGCGAAGTCTGGAGAGTATTTATATCCAGGAATCTGCTAATGCAAATAAATACTTTGGTAATAAATTTTACAAACTGTCATAAATGTTATTTAAAACTCATGCTGTAATGCATTAAAGTAAATGTTCCCCTCATTTTCAGTATAATAAATTGCATCCCTTCCATTTTTTATTCATAGAATTTGGGATGTCTCAGCTGCATTAAGATGATGCTTTCCAGGATTGTAACCACAAAAGATAACTTAATAACGTTACTAAATGCTGTACTAATTAAAGCTTTAGTTTGAAGTTATACTCCCTTGTAAGATTGTGTGCCAAGTGATGTAGTTCGAAATTTTCATCTTAAGATTTACAATTTGTTGTAAGAGCTAAGAACAACAATGCAGCTTTTTGAACCCACATTTCAGCTTTCCTATATACCTGTGCAGAATGTCTTATCCAAAACATCAAACTTATATGCTAAATTACATCGTTTTTTGAAAAAGGCAAATGGAAATTTGTGTTCTTTATTGAAATGTAGTATCTTCATTTGTATATTAATAAGGACTCTTCCCTGCCTGCTCTGTATCTTATGATCATTTGTGAGGCTGTTGCCTTTATTAAGGGACATTGAAAAATACTGCTATACAAGTTATGTGAACATACTATACTGTTGTCAGTACCTAGTATCTTTCAGAAATATTCTTCAGGATGGTGGAAGACAAAGGATAAATTCCTGGGCTTTGAAAAAAGTGACATTTTTTTCCTCGTAATAGTTTTCCACCATCTTTTTGGAAACGGCCTACTGATCTCATTTGTTTTGGACATACTGCATACAACCTGAAAATGCTTTCATTCAGCAAATGAAATTAAAATTCGCTAGGTTTTCTGAAAGAGCTTAATGCGTGCCTTTTGAATAAAGATGGGGAAAAATGAACACAGAAGAACAAGGAGAATAATGAAGGAGGGAAAACAGTTATTGCTTATGAATTTCTTGGCATCCTGCTCCTGGCAGATTTGCCGTTATTTTATGGCTGAATTTCCCTTGTTCATGGTTTCACTTACTGGTATTCAAGTTGCAGACAGAAATGGAAACGGGAGAATGTGATTTCCAACCCACAACAATCATGGCAGGTAAGGTATTGACAAGAAACTCCATCGCCTAAAAACGATATTGGCAAATTCATCTCAGGGGTAAGCAGATAAAGATTGGGCAGAGTTTGGGTAGATTTATTCATGCATTGGTAAAGCTGGGATGCAGCTGACTCCTACCATTTTGTGCGAATTTGTTCCTGCCATTTGGTGGACTTTTTATTTTTCAAAATATAGAGTGTAGGAACAGTGACACTGACTGTACATGGGCCCATCGGGCTGTGTGTGCACTTTCTGACAGCGGCTAAATCACTTTGGACTAATACAGTGTCATCCTTCCCCTGTTATTTCCTCCCAGGGATCTGCAGGCTATGGGCTTCCTGAGCCCAAGATTGCATTTGAATTTTTCTCTTTAATGGTTTAGTGTTCCTTTTGTTTTTTAGACAAAGTGTACACTTGACATGCTAGTGAGTGTCACTGTTTAAGTACTCCCCCAAAGAAATCATTCCTCTTATTTTGCTTTTACATCTTCTGCCTGACCAATTCTTCTGATACCCTTAAGTGTTCCTATTATGAAAAAGGAAGGATAACAGGTTTCTAATCCACATTTTCTGTTTTGTCTCTCTTCACTTTACCTCCTAAATTCTGCTGTATACCCATTTTCAGATACAGTGATCAGAACTGCATGCCTTGTATAAAACCTAGTTATGTATTGGTAAAGAATGCTTTCTGTTTTATTCTCTATTCCTAATCTTTTCTAACCTTCGGTTCATTGTTTTGACCACCACTGAGCACAGAGCTGTTTCCAAAAACCTATTCGCTATGGGTCTGGATTTTTTTTCCTTAGTGATACACAGCTAGTTTAGAGCTCATTAGTGTGTATGCTTAATTAAGGTTGTTTTTCCCTATATGCATCACTGTGCTTTAACAACATTGAATTTAATCTGCCTATTTTACCATCCAGCTGCTCAGTCTCCTTCTGCAACTCTTCATAGTCCATTTTATCTTTTTACTGTGCTGAGTTATTATCATCAGCAATCTTTATCCTATAGTTCACTTTCTTCTCCAGATAATTTATGAGCGTGTTGAACACAGAGGTGGCTCTTCTCTCATCTGTAAAGGGACCCATGTGGCAACTTCTGTTATGGTGAAGGCTAATAATTTATTCCTGCCTTTTATTTCCCATTTCTTAACCTGATATTAATCCGTAAGAGGACCTATTTCTTCCAAAGAGCTTTGTTCAGGTCGTGTTACACAAACCCATTTTGGAAACCCAAATACGGTTCACCCACAGCCACATGCTTGGTGACCCCTTTGAGGAACTCTAACAGGTTTGTAACTTCCCTCCTCTGGTCATACCGCCCCTTCTCATCATATCACTAAAGTTTCTTTTAATTCTTCCCCTGTTATAATCTCAACCAATCTGATCTCTACAGGCAGCAGAATTACTAAACTGCAGCTCCCTACGTGTCCCCGGAGCTCTTTTCAGAGGTTGTCATCACTTTCCTTATCTCTGACGCTCATGCGGTAGGAGACACACCACACTTAACTACTTCAAGAATTAATATTTGAGATCCTTAAGACCTGAACAAAAACTGTCTTGTCCGCATGAATTGTTACTATTTGCTTTATCTTTTTATTCTAGAAGTCTTCTACTGACGCTTCTATTTAGCAACTTCTGAAGCTGATTGTATGGCTAGAAGCCAAAGCAGGCAACTCCACTCTTCCCCATGGTGAAAATAGATGTAAGAATCGATCTAGCATTTCTGCTCTGGCTTTAACTTCCTTGGGTATTTTTCCGACATCCATTTCATTTCCCCGTTCTACAGGCTGGTTGATTTTCCACATATGAAAAGTCTGAAAAAAATTCAAAAAATTTGTGTGCAGTGTTTTTCTTATTATGGCTTTATATTTAACTAGCTGAAGTTAATGCTCCTCTCTATTTGCCTTGTTTGGACATGGCTTCCACTTCTGGAAGGATGCCTTTTTACTATTAATAGCTTTCTTTACTCTGCTGCTTGACCACACCAGCATTTTCAGCAATCATTTCAGAGCCGTTTTTGATACACGGGTATGCTTACGTTTGAAGCCTCTGATATACTGTCTTCATATACCCTCAAATCACCTGCAAGCATCTGGGCCCTTTAGGTGCTGCTTCTAGTTTTATATCTGTTTGACGTGTCATTTCAAATGCATTCTTTTCTTTAACAGGCCTGTATGGTTGCAGCATGAACAGGTAGAAATTTTACGTAGCAATTGAAAGAAGCAGGTGAGCAAATGCCAGAAAATCAGTCTGAGTGAGGTTAAACTCTCAGCTTTTGGCAAGATCCGAATCACACTGTTCTTCGGATTAGGTCCTGCCTGTTACCAGCAACACGTGTTCAATACACTCTGATACGGCTGTCATGGTGAGTGCTGTAAAAACACTTGTGTGCTTCACCCACAGAGCCACAGCTGGACTCCCGGCGCGTTGGCCTGCTGAAGGGAAAGTTGCCCTCTAAAAAGGGTGTTCACAGATTGGGTTTTTCTTTCTTTTTTGGCCCTCGTTTTCTGCTTATGCTTCAGGTGGATGGTGGAAGCCACTGGGGAGGTTGCAGGATTTATATTGTGGTATCTGTTGGCTTCTCTGCGTGTAGCCAGCGTGGAGCGACATGGCCGGGCAGGCGGGGTTGGGATGCCCTGCCCCGCTTTGCTGCGGGTGCTGGCCACCAGCCTGCGGGCCTGGCCACCAGCCCACCACACCGAGGGGAGGAGAGAAAGGGGGAAGCACTGGCAGGCACTGGGGGGCCTGACGATGCTCTGAGGTTTTCTGGCCCGAAACCAGGCAGGGAGCTGGTGGGTCCCTGGGGGGGACGTTTGTACAGAGGAGCTCGTCTGTCCGCGTTCAGGGCAAAGAAATTGTGTTGCTAAGAGCAGGGGGTGGAAAAAGCCAGTCTGTCCTACCTGAGAGTGGGGTATCAAACAGCAGTGTGTCAACGATAGCTGATGGCTACAGGTGTGGTGTACAGTTTGCACATGAATATGTTGCATGCAAATTGATGCCAGGGAAGAGGCGAAGTGTCTTGCGCTGTCACGAGAAAGGGGACCCGAGCTAAAAGCTCAAGACTGTGTCGCTTAGGTGTGGAAGGAAAACATTGGTCAAGACTTTGCAAGTGATTCAGTGACTCCTGGCTGAGTTTTGGATAGGCACTCTGCTCCCCCAGGCAAGAGGTGGCTCCTCTCTCATCTGTAAAGGGAGGCAACATCTGCACAAGACGACCCTTAGGCCTCCTGCAGCTGGCAGGCTTCAGCGCGGATGCAGTTGGGGTGAAACCCTGGCTACAGTGAAACCAGCGTTCCCACAGTCTTACTGAGAGGCCGTAGTAATGTCAGAATTTGCTAAGGTTTCTAAAAAAGGTGCAGGACACTGGCTGTTTCTTTGCACCTTTTCTTTTTTGTATGCATGGAAAATTCAGTGGTTAGTAATGAAAATAGGAAGTGGAATAATCCATGGAAAGTGATCTGACCGTACTTTGCTATCCATCCTTACTCAGCTGAGGAATCACAATTCAGAACAAGCAAGACCTTCTGAGATGATCTCTGTTTTTCTGATATAAAATCTTGACCGTATCGATGGGTAGAGACTGAGGAATCCTGCAGTTTCTTTGAAGAGCGGCGTCACTGGATGTCTCTGCTTAGCTGTATTGGTTGTCCTTGAACAATCAATGTCACCACTGTGACTTGCCCTCCCCAGTTCCAGCCATACTCCAACCACACCTCTAAGATCTCTTTGGCTCAGCCCTAACCTTAATTCTAACCTAACCATAACCCTAACCATAACCCTAAGCCTACTTTCTGGCTCAGGCTAGGACTAAGACCGCACCTCTGGCCCACACCACAAATGTCCTTTCAGCACCACTGTGACAAGGACATTCAATTTATCATCTGACAATTAAGGTAAGTCGTTGAGGGGCACCAGAGAAAACAAGCTACAATTAAAAGCTACTTGAGAAAGAATAGCACAAATTGACTGGTTATCCCTAAGCCTTGCTTGTCAGGATCAAAAGTGGGAATGGCCCCTGCATGAGTAGTGGGTGAGGAGGTCCCACGATGGTGTTACAGAGGTCCTACAGGATCGTGACTAGCACGGGGAGGTCAGAGACCGTTCAACATCTTGTCTGTGGGCCATCAAATGAAGCTAGCAGGGACCAAGTTCAAAACAAACAAGAAGTGGGTCTTCACTTGACGGGTGGCTTGGTCTTCTTGCTTAAATGATATGTAGAGGTGCTAAAATGTTACATGGCTGAAACAGAGCATGGACAAGTGCTTCGAGAAGTAACTCTCTATGGAAGTCTACTGTACAACCACATTTAGATTAGGAAGTTTCCTAGCTTCAAGTAATGGGAGGGAGTTTATTGAGAGAGTATTAGGAGAAGCGTCATGTATGTTTGTGCACTCTTCTCCCCTGGCATCTGCTTATGGCCACTGTTGGAGACAGTATATTATATGGCCTCTTGGTCTGATGCTTCGTAGCTGCTTTTATGTTCTTACCATTTCTTGTGTAGACATGCGACCTTGTGTGTAGGAACTTTATCGTGACATTACTTTCTCACAATTAACAATGCTGCTTTGTCTGATTATTTCAAAAGAGAGGAGATGTTGCTAAGGCTAAGGCTAAGGCATAACCGTGAGTGGTGCCGTAAGGCTGTGTCAGTTGATGCTCAGTGCTGAGGGGTAGCTGGAGGCTCAGTTCCATCCTGAGTATTCCTGAGGCAGAAAAAGTGCTGCAGTGTGGTCCACGGGCTGCTGTGTGTTTGAACTTGAGAAAAAAATAATTCATTTGAATTAAAAAAAAAAAAAAGTAGGATGATAGTTATCATGTCTATTCAGAATTTACTATAATTTATATGCTCTCTTCATTCATACATCTTGATGCGGCTGATAGTAATTGGTATGTTGTTTCGAAATCCATGTGTGTGAGCATTATGTGCTACACTGGGTAGTCACAAAACTTCATCTACAATATGGACTATGAAGACACAAAAATTACAGCTTACATTTCTGCAGAATAAATTTGGCCAGTGGATGTCAGAGTCAAATACTGTCTACCCAGGTTCTTTTAGATATTCCACATGAAGAGGGTTTTATATCAAATCTACTTATTATCAAAATTTACTTAATGCCAAATTACTTATTTGGTTTATTCGGTGTCATATGGGATTTTAGTTTAGCAGAGTGATACAGCAACGTACTGAAATCACAACACAAGCGTAATACAGCAATTGCAGTATACAGCTGAGTCACAGTACAAACGTGATTCCCATTACCGGTCTCTATAGGCTCAGTCACCGCACTGGGCATCCCCAGACGCAGGGAAGGAATACATGGGTTGAAGCCAGCAAAAATCATTGTTCTCTTCAAAATTTGCTTTATTAGTTGTCCATTTTTTATACTTTATGTTGGGCTGAGCCATGGGCACACTCCCTGCCCCACGCCTGACTGGCTGGCTGAGGAAGTCATTGCTCTTTGTTAATTGTCTCAGGGAACCTCATGACTCACTGGTGCAGTTGTCTTATCGAAAACCGAGGTTGCCCTCCAGTCTCCCTCGTGTTGAGATAAGTTTAGCCTTCATTGTGATACATTTTTCCCTGGGCTCATTGTTGGGTTTTGGGTTTTTTTTTTTTTTGTTTGGTTTGGTTTTTTTTCCTTCTCCTCTGAGCTCTCCTCCACTCTGGGGTCGGTCACAGTGGGCCAGTTGAGCGATGAAAGAAAAGACCTTGAGTTCCTTTTTCAAAAAGCAGTTTACAAGTGTAGTTCTTATTAGTGTGTTTTTAATGTTAGAAAAACATATTAGCATTAAGCTTTTCATCATATTAAATTATCTTAATAATTGCATGATACATGCAATTCAGCTGTTGCACTGTGCTAGTTCTTTCAAGTGCCTTAGAGCCCTCAGTCTTGTTGGGCACTAGAGGTCTCTTATTTACTCTTTTTCAAAAGACTACCAGTTCATTTGTATTCTGAATACAGCGCCCACCACGTTGCACTTGCTTGCTACTTTATTATTAGAGGTACATCATGTACCATAGACCAAAAAACACTAGCACAAATTAAAAGTCCTAGTTATTGAATATTGCTCTTTCCTATACAAGCAGTGGCACAGCTTCACTAGCAGGAACAAAGCATAAAAATATTTTATTTTTCTTAAGAAAAAAAAAAAAAGATATAGGACAAAGCAGCTTTTTGTTTTTTATTATGCCTTTGGGAAGAGGAGTCTAAAGTTCTCTTCCTTAACTGGCAGCACAGTGCTGAGCATTTGAGCCTAGATAGACTCTTTTTAGGTAGTTGAGTATGTAACAACCCTTTCTGGTACATTGATAGCAAAAGAATAGTTGAAGAAGTTATACCTAAAAGCATATATTTTGTCTTATAAATATGACTCCATTTAATTTTTGTTTATGAAAGATCTAGGGAGCTCAAAGTACAGCAATACAAAGGAGAAATACACACTTGCAATAAATCCTCGAGCATTTTGAGGTATACGTTTGCTATGACTTTTATGATGTGCTTGACATTTTTCTTCTGCCCAGCAACAGTTTGTTACAGCCTTTACCACAAGAAAGACTGTCAGTGGGAGGTTGAGATGCTAGGAGTGCTACTGCTGGAAGGTGTCATCTGCAGATATTGCTTACATTTCTTCCCTTTATCTATGTTTTCCTCCTCTGTTCACCCTGGAGGAAGATAGAAAATGGATTAAAATTGATTGAGTTAATGAGTTTTGGAAAAAGTGCTGAAATACATGTTTTCCATAAAACCACAAATGAAATGCAGGCTGGCTACAGTCTAACAGGGAACTCTGAAGGCAGAAATGCTTGGATGCAATATTTTTTCTTGATTATCACAGGAGAAAAATCTTGCATCTCATCTGTGGCACCTTTCATTGTGAAATCTAAGAACTTCTTACAAACACTAATGACTGAAACAGTGAAGTTCAAATGGTCACTTCAGAGTGACTATTCATCCTCTCCAGAGGGAGCATCTGAGGCATCCAAAACCCAAACCCCTTGCTCCCATGCAGGGAGCTTTTGGCAAGGGTGGGATTACGACCTAGGTCCCTTGTCACCCAGAGCTACTATCCCTGGTTCCCAGTTAATGTTTTTCATCTTTAAAGCTTGGACTGACTCACTGGGCATCTGTGCCAAAAACATCTTTAAGTCCAGGGCCCAGCAGCATCCCAGCCCAACTCAAGAGTGCAACCTTCATCCTTGGAGGGGGTTCCAAGACCCAACTGAGTAAAGCCCTGAGCAGCCTGGTGTGATCCCAGAGCTGGCCTTGCTTTGGGTGGGAAGTAGGACCAGAGTCCTCCTAGGTTTCCCTGCCACCCAAATCATCCATGATGCTCCAGGAGCTTTGCTGAGCTCCAGAGACGGCAGTGGAGGCACCAGTGGTGGGTGCAGAGCTGGCTGGGTGCCATGGCACAAGGTGTCAGTCTCTGCCTTCCTGTCTGCGCTGCTGCTCTTCTCTCTGGCTGCCTGATTTGGAGGCGAGGTCAAAAAAAGAGGCGAGGTGACTGCTAAGGCGTCTTATTTCAGATACAGTTGTGCTACAATGGGTAGGCATAGCCCAAGGCAGGGCAACCTGGGCTGATTTTTCAGCACTGGGCTCCATTTACCCACTGTCCCTATTTATTGGTCTATAAAAGGCTGATAAATTATACTTGCTTACTTTAGGAATGAAGTTATTGTTAAATTGCTATATAATGTGTCTTTAATGTGTTATTTAAAAAGAAGGGCAGAGATGAGCTCAGAATAAATGCAGGGTAAGAGTGTTTTTTCCATCCCACAGAGATTTGTGTTTCTGGCTGCTTTTGCCCTTCTACATCAGAGCTGGCTGAAGCTGAAAAAAAGAGAGCTACCGGCCCCAGCATCCCCCAAGCCCGGGGCTTGCCAAGCGGTCTGGTGGTGCCGCCTCAAACCCTGCCGGGAAGGGTTTGCCCAACGCCGAAGGCACCCGGCTGCCACCCGGCACGTGGACCACAGGTTTATGCCACCCATATACCCCGCCAGTGCAGGGGCTCCAGACCGCAGCCCCCCCACGGATGGGCGCTGAGCCCCCACGGAAATGAGACCTCGCTGACTGCGCAAGAGGAGAGCTGGAAGTCGGGCAGGAGTCCCGGGCGGCAGCCGCCTCCCTGCCAGTACCTGGGAATGAGTTTGAAGGGGAACTTAAATCGCAAGTCCCTGGGCGATGCTGAGCGCTCCCCGCCCAGGCTCCTGGCGACTTTGCAGTAGGGCTGCGTCTCCCTCTTCGGGCAGCAATGGCGTGATGGCCAAGGAAGCCCACCCTGCAGCATTTGGAGGAAAAAAGGAATGGGAGAGCTTCAGTGGAAAGACCGATATTGATTAGATATATTCATTTTATCTTCTCTTAAAATTACAGATGCTACAAATCTCTGGCTGGTACCGCTAACGAAAGGCGACTGATCAGTTACTGAGACTGTGCCCTGGGCGGCTGACGTTGTTTGCTACTTGTAGTACTTAGAGCACTAACTTCAGGGGCTTGTATTTTTGACTCACTGAATGTGTAGCTGCATTACAAGTCTCTTCACGTTTTTCCAGTTAAACTAAATGACTATTATTTCCTCCTCCCTCCCCCACCCAACTGTTGTTGTTTAATTAACCATAACGCGCTGCTCTTCAGTGGGTGTTTGTTTATAGCTAGATAAATGTCAGTAATATGCTGTAGTGTAAAGTCCTTTAACTGGGAATAGTCAGGTTCTTTTAACTACTGCTACACTTGTAAATAAGAAAAGCTGCCTTAAAATCTCTTTTTCTGATGACTTTTCTTAATATTTTAATTATTATTGTAAAAGAAACGTGCAGTTCAAATTGGAAGTGAAACATTAATCCCAAACTGAAACCATATGTGATGGGAAAAGAAGATTATGTGAATTTCTTATAATATTTTATCAAGAGATTTTGTTCCCTAGAAATTCAGATCACATCTGCATTTCTCAGCTTTTTATTTTCTGTCTTTTCCTTTCTTCTTAAGCCTCTGAGAAAACATAAGCAAAATAAGTTAGTGACCAGCAAAATACAAGGAACACAGACGTAGAGTGATCACTTTGATTTCTGATGCCTGTGTTCAGTTCCTCCAAGGTATGTGTAATATCTCGAATAACAAAGAATTTGCTTTGCCAGAAGTGCCATTGGAGCACTTTTAAAGCTGGTGCCTAAATGTTTTGTAAGCATTTCTCCAAAATCATCTTGATTTTAATATCATTTCATATGAGAAATACCTGATTTCACTTTGCATGTGTGGAATGAAGTGGGTAGTTGATAGATATTTGGGGTACAAGATATCCTAGTACTTGCCCTTTCCTGGTCAGGAGGAGCACAATGGACTAGGTTTGCAGTTTCCTCCCCTCCCTAAATTGTACAGACCTGGGACACAAATCCTGGGGGTACAGCTCAGTCCAGTGCCTAGAATAAAGATGCTCCTGCTTAAAGGGGAAAAAAAAAAAAAAGAGAAGAAAAGGAAAAGAAAAAAAAAAAGAGCAAGAGAGAGAGAGGAAGGTTGAAAACCTCGGCAAAGACAGAATGGGATTATAATGGTCTAGGACACTGCACTACGTTTTCCCCTACAGTAAATCAATAGACTTTCCTTTTCAGGCTGCCCAAAGTGCTGCCGGCAGTCTTCTCCGACCGCATACGCTCATCCTGCCTCCTGGGCCCCAAAGAGTGTTATGGCCCGGCTGAAAGCGCAGTCCTAGCCTGAAAAGCACCTCCAGACTCGGTGCCTTTGCCAGCGTAAATCCAAAGCTGCGCCGGCTTACGCGCGATAAGGGCAGGGCCTTTCTGCCGCGCCGGGCGGTTAGGGTCTGCCCCGGCGTGAGCACGGTGGAGGGGAGCCGGCTCCGATGGGGACGTGGCCCCGCAGAGGTGCTGGGCTGGGGAGGGCTCGCCTGAGCCCGGCAGCGGGGCTGCCCTCCACGGCGGGTGCGCCTGAGAGCATCGCTGGGACAGGCTGGAGCTGGAAACGCTGTACTGGCGGGGTTGGTAGTTAGGACAAGTCATGGATGAAGCACCTTTAAGTAGAGGGCTTTGCAGTGCTACTTCTTTGTTAACTTCTTAAAAAACTGAATTTTGAAGGGTGGGTTTGTTCCTCTTTAGGAATGAAGGCAATGGCTATGTCTGCTTGTAAGCTTGCAGTCTGTTTCACTGCTGGTTTTTTCTGTCTGTCTGACTTGACTTGGCAGGACTGAAGAGCTGAGCAATATGGGCACCGAAATCAATTTACCTGAACAAGACTTCTCCAGTTGTGCTGCAATGCTTATCCAGACTCATTCTCTGTCATGAAAACACGCCGAGGGCATTTCTACCTTGCTGAACGGCCACAGTGCAGCAACCCATAGCTGTCACAGTGCTGTATGGTGCTATGGGTGCTATGGGGCCAGGCTGCCCGGGAGCTGGCTCAGGGACCTCCCTGTGCGGCACTGAATTATGGAGTCTAGAACAGCTTCTGTATTCCTAAATGACTGATATATTTTGTGGATATGTTGTATTTTACTTAGACATAGCACTGTTCTACTAGCTGCAGGCTAAATCTGGAAGATTTATTGCCTGCACTGTCTTACTTGGGACCCTATGCTGAGATTGGATATCTATGTCTTTTTTGGGTAGAAGGCTTCCAGTCCCCATTTTATCACCGGAAGCCATAGAAACTCACCACGGGGCAGAAATTCCTTTTCTTAAAACCATAACATTTAAATGGGGGGAAAGCACGAAGAACACTAAAAACGCATGATCACCGCTATCAGATGTCACAGGAAGAAGTAATGACTTGCCCAGTGTCACTCGGAAAGCATGTGGTAGAGCTTGCTGTTAAAGCCAAACCTATCATGTGCTTTTCACAATATAATTTTTCTTTGGTGTTTGGGGTTTTTTTTGGTTTGGTTTGTTTACATGGTGGCAATCTGTATGTATTGAACCCGGAGAGGAAAAGTGTATTTGTGATTTATCTTGTAACAGTATAGAGCCTGTACAAGCTATTACCTGTACACACGTTTATTTTTATTGGTTATGAAAAGTTTAGCATGTCTCACATTACACTTATAATAGCTGCTGAGAAAGATCATGGACTTAAGACCGTGTAAAAGGTAGAAGGGCAAGGCATATACGTACGTTGGCATACGATACACAAGGATTCCCATTGGGAGATAAACTATGTTTTCTACTGCTTATATCTATTGAAGCAAACTATCTCGGGCCAGGAAGAGTTGTTTTTCCTGCACCATCGTTTTTGTTATTGCATGAAAAAGCTCTTTTGAGAGAAAAAAAGTATCAGCTCTAGTCATTAAGGTTTTTGTACCATGAGTATGCATACACATAGGCATGTTCACGGCCAGGGTACGTGTGTGCCTGATGAGTCTTCATTCAAGAGCTCCCTCTCCAGAGGCAGGCTGTGTGTTTTCATCAGCGTGTGTGCAAACGCCACCGAACCACACGGGGCACAACGCGGCCGTGCGGCAGCGTGGCAATGCTGGCCCTTCCCGGACGTGCTGACTTGGTGATGTGCCCATCACCCTGGACGTCCACACGCATTTCAGGAGTGGGAAATCCTGATGTGCATCTCCGGGGGTGTCCTGGGGGTACCCCTGTGCTCACCCTGGAGCGAGGGTGACAGGCGGGAGGTGTGTAAGCAGCTGCCCGGTGCCGGTGCCAGCAGAGCCCTCCTGCTGCCGCTGCTGCCCCAGGGCTCAGGAGCTGCAGGCGTTGCTGGAAGCTTTGTCGTCAGCATCACCTCTGGGTGCTTTTCTTAATGACAGAATAGTAGGACAATGTGGAGTAATTTCCCCACGTAGCATGTATCGGTATGACATTTATTTTGGCAGCTCTGTATGTGACTTTCACAAGCTTTCCTACTCTCTCATCTCCACTGTGGTTTTCGATGCATTTTTCTCCCTTTAAGACACAGCTTTTTAAGATTTGTGGTCAGATACCTAAACTCAGCGAGCACGTTAAAACTCATTTTTCCCCAGGATTTTAGAATGGGTTCTCCCAAGGCCAGATCCTGAGCTCCCTACCAGTTTTGTTACTTTTAGGAGGATTTTTCTTTTGCTAGCTACTGGCAGAGCAGGGGCTGATGAATCTTTAGACTGTGTCATATACTATATGTGCAATTTCCTTGCAAAAAGAACTCTCCACATTTTACGAGATAAAATGCTACTCCTATCCATGCTATCGTTCACAGACCTAAAGCCACAGGGAAGATGGGGAAGAGGAGGGATGCTGAAAACATGGAGGAAAACCAGTTCAAGGAAAGTAATCAACTTTCTGTAATCCTGTGATCCCCGCAAAAGTATTGAATCAAATGTTAAGATTGTCAGCTGGGATCTTCCCGTTTTTAAAAATACGGTTGGTTGGAGCTTGGCCAGGCATGGATCCATATAGCGTGACCCTGGGCTGTCACCCACAGGGAGCAGCACGAAAGCCACTGCTTTGCGTGTCGGAGTTGAGGGGTGAGCAGCACTGAAGGGGAGCTGCTTCGGGGAAAAGTACACTTTGCAAAGTACGCTAAAGCAGCAGGTGGCAGCCTCTCTCCAAGCCCTCTGGGCTGTTCTGTAGCCTGCGGTAGGCAGAGGTTGTGCTCAAGCCAGAGCCAGGAACATTGAATTTTTCCAACGGAAAAATGTTGTCCTCTTCACTGGCTGGCAAAATCCATTTTTTTGCATGGGGCTTCGAGGTTGGGCAAAGGCATTTTACATCGCCTTTGCGATGTAAAATTTTACACCGCCTTTGCCTGTTCATATGTACGAAGCAAAATATTTTGTGCCCCTTTACAAAAGTCAATGCAGCCGCCTTTCTTAAATCACCTTAAAAACAAAGCAAAAAATAATTTGGAAGGTGTCTAAATGTCTTTACTTTTTGAAATTCCCTTCCTTATCTTTACCAAAGTTAGAGAAAAATTTATTTGAACCCAAAGTGTATTTTTGATGACCAGGCTCTACACAGGAAAGCGGGAGTGATCCATTAAAGGGATTCAGATGGTAGGGTGAGGAGTGTCATATGAATAATCTCGACAGATGGGTCTTAAAGAGAGACACTACCTTCCAATATTTGAAGCAGAGCTTCAGTCACTGAGTAACGTGATCAAATCTGTCTTTTCCCAGCATCTTTGCACCCATAAACAGGAGACGGCCCCAAATGGTGAAGCGTTCTCCCAAGTGCTGCTCAATTTTAACAGAAAGGACTCCCTCGTAATATTTTGGGAGGAGGGGAGGAGAGTTAGTGTTGTTCTGGCTATCATGAGCTAAGAACATTAGCCAGGTGGGGCTTGGGAACAGAGATAATGGCTTTTATTAGACAAACTGTTACCGCTGGGAAAAGTAAAAAATGTTTTCTGACACACACACTGTCCTTTGCTGAAACGAAAACAGCCAGTTTCAAAGGGAAATACAATCTGGGAACAATTCCTCTGAGTTTAACTCACCACGTTGATGGTTAGGCTGTTTGAGAGAGAAGGTAAGAACTAAGGAGTAAGGAAGGATTTTAGTGCCAGGAAAGGCGGCTAAGGAAAGAGGAGGAGGAGGAAGGAGTTATCACTTGTAGAGCACAGAGGGGCTAAGGATTGACTGTTGAGCTGTAACTTTCTGTGAAATCACAGGGGCAGAGCTGCCTCTAAAGGAACCAAATTCTTTTGTCTTACAAGAAACTACCGAGTTTTGTAGTTATTTAGTTTGGTTTTTAAAAACAGGCTTGGATTTCTTTTTCTTCTATTTTCTGCCTTCCCTTGTCTTTCCCTTCACCTCTGTCATACCTTTCAACTACAGCAAGATGAACGATGCCTACACTTTCTCCCCAGTTTTTAGAAAACTTCTCTTCCCCTCCCGCCTCTTTCCCACCTGCATCTCTTAAAGAACTCTCCATTCTCAGAAAAGGTGTTGGCACAAGGGAGAAGCTTGGAAGAGAGAAAGAACATTTAAAAATGAAATTTATTTGAAAAATTTTTTTAACAGCTGGAAAAATGTTTACTCAAAGAAGCTGGTTTTAAGAGCTAAGCTAATGCTGCTACACTAGTAGGAGTAGGGGGTGAAGGAGAAGCACACGCATGTTTACAGCCACCTATGTGCATAACGACTCATTGCCATGTTCCAGCGTAGATCATGCACATTTGGGAGTAGTATCTTAACTCGCCTTTCTTCTAGGGGCTGTTCTTTTATTAGTAGGTGAAATAACAGTTATATTACATAAAGCACACATGAAATTTCTCCCTCAAACTAGCTAGTCTGTTCAAATATCAGTAGTCTCCCCTCGTCCCTCGCTGCTGCAGAGCTGACCCCAGCAGGCGGGAGCCTCAGGCTGCCCCTGCCGCAGAGCAAAGCCCAGCGCTGGTGCGCCTGCAGCACCGAGGGGCCACGTCTTCACGCCGCATACACACACGCACACGTGCATGCTGCCGTCGCTCACCCTCCTTCTTGGCAGGGGAAGTGGATTCATGTATCAGGCGCATCACTCTGCGAGCATCCTCGCTCTGGTTTTGTGTATGTATGTAGTCTGTCTTGTGGAATGGGTACTTTATAATTTTAAGTAAGGAGGTCTGCTAACTGGTACGATGCGCTTTAGGAGGGATTCGTGTATCCATCACTCTTGAAGAAGAGAGTACTGCTTAGTGTCAATAAGAGTGACAATATACTTTTTTCAGGCTTCTGCTGCTCGTCTAATTGTTTAAAGAAGCACCAATCTAAACTAGAAGACTTCATCGATAGATGCAGCATAACCATACCTGTCTGTATGATATAAAGCCTATACAACACAGACTTTAGCATGCATCTGTTATCTTTGGGCATGTTAGTTATGCTTTTGTCCTAATTTAAGGATTTAAATGAGGAGAAGACAAATGAGTTTGGAAATTCCTATGAGACTTCGCTATTCTTAACTTTGCTTCTTGGCTCTGCCACAGATGTCTTATGTGACCTTGATTGAATTGCTTAACGCCTCTGAAATGGGTTACTCTGTGTAAATTAGTGGTAACAGATTTCTCTCTGCTTTCATTTGAAGTTTCTATTTTAAGTGGATGGGAAGTGTCATCTGCTTACTTTGGTTCTATATTTTACTCATGAGCATAATGTGACCTGACTTCAGCTGAAGCCTTTGGTAGTCTTATGCTACTATTAAGACTGGGGACTGGGCAGTTCAGTTTAAATGATGTAGTAAATGATGAGTGCTTGAAAACCTGATATGAGTGACAACCGCATTTTAATTCTCTTTAAGAAAGTTTTTTTTTTTTAATGCATACTAATCTTAATAAAAAGTTGTAAATTCATGCTTCTACCTAAGCTGCACTCTGCAGGTTCAAAGTGCCAAATTTCTAAGAGGCTGTTAGCAATCATGGTCTTTCTGATCTTGCCAAAATGAGACAGAAAATCTCAGGAGGAGTCTCTCTTCCATGAAATATGTAGACCCGTTTTTCAGCCTCTGAGAGTTTATGGGAAACTGCATGCCTATCAATAATTATTGCCTCTGAGACTTTTATGTAACTGTAGAAATCCACAGTGCCCCGTTGGCTATTTTAGGGTCCTTCTTGGGTCATTTGTTGAGTTGAGAAATCAAATTTTGTCTCACCTGTTTATATTAGTGGAAGAAACTTCTTCAAAACCTCCACTTTTGTTTCTGCATGATAGCATTGCAGACTTGTTTGATTTCCTCAGTTGCTCCACAGTGAAGATCTCAAAGATCAATTTGGTACATGGGGTTAGAGATGGGACAGGCAGGATTTGAGTAAAGGTGAAGAATTCTTGGCTTGCAACAGTTCAAAAACTGTCTGTCCTTGAAGCTGCAATATGTTTTGCAATCAAAATTAAGGCTGAAATGCCTTCTTTGGTAAAGTGGAGATAGTTGCCTCCATAGACTGCTTTTCATAAGCAGATTGAGGTTGATGTTATCTTCCTCTGTTCCCATGGACCTTCCTTAGTTTATGGGATTAGATTTCTGAGCCAGACACTCTATTTCTTCTCCTTCATCTGCTATTGATCTAATCAGCAGCAACAAAAAAGTCACAATTTCTTTCTTGTTTTTATATCCTAAGAAAACCCCTTAGGAAACCACTAGTGTTCCTACTTCTCCCCCAGAAGGTGATCACCCTGAGAAATTTAGGATTCTCTTTGATTGGAGGAATTAAAGACCAACATCTGTCAGGAATACATGGATATCTGCAGCTCTGCGTTGGTGCAGGGGAACGAACTGACCTCTCAAGACTCCTTCCAGTTCAATTTTCTGGCCTCCCTATATAGCATTGCAATATGTCTAGAAAGAGCAGAAGAGATCCTGCATATATATATAACCCATTATTGGGCTCTTTTTTCAATAACACTGGAAAGGTCAGATTTGAAGGGAAAATCCCCGTGCAACCTTTAACTACCATGTTGCTGTTGATACATTGATCTATATTTTTGTAAAGATCGCAACAAAGCAAAAAGCAGCAGAATAAAAGCAGGTGTACAGTTGCATGAGGAAACTCAGACAGATGTTTCACCAGGAGCAGAAATTTGAGCTCTTGCACAGCAGAGAGAGAAACAGTCTTACTGTGCAGAAATGCTTCATAGATGTGTGTTTCAATGTGTAATTCTGCTTGGGATCACCTGGAAGTACATGGAACCACTGAAGCAGGGATAACAGGCTTGGGTCAATAAGCATAAAGCCAAACATGTAGAAGAACAAATGCATACAGATTCTTGTATGCACACGAAGCAAAAGTTTCTCTCCTTTCCACCAGTGCTATATGTTATAATATTTCTTCAGATGGTATAGCTGGCAGTCAGTCTGGCAGGCACTTCAGAAGAGATTGTCCCCATCTGCTTTTTCATCTCAGGGGCTAAAGCTAACCTCAGAAACCCTCACGTCTCTTTTTCTAGTTTCAAATGAAAAATAGTATTTGACATTAACTCTCATGGTAAGTTGCTACCTACAGAGGAGATGGATTTCTTAAATAAATGTAGAAGTCCAGTCATGTATTAAAAAAAAACCCCAACCCTTTGGCTAAGTTGAATAAACATTGGTCACCTATTAATATTAAGAACGACACATCTTGCTGTTGCTTTGGCTCTAAAGCGTCATCGTTTATTAACATTTTGAAATAGCACTGCGGAATGGATGATGCTCAAATCTGTACCTGAAAAATCCACCAAAATCTTCCTGCAGAGAACTTCAGAAATGAGGAAAACAGAAACAGAAAGGATGCATACCTATCAGACAAGACTTATGCAGTAAGTTCAACACCTCATTTTACCCACTTTATATGCCTTTTGTATAAATCAAAGATCACATTTTAAGTCTATGTTAAATCACCAAATAGCTCTTTTCAAAATGTCAGCAATTCATTGCACAAATAGTCTGCCAAATAATAGTTAATCAATTGTAAATGGCATGCAAATTCTCATGTAAACTTTGGGGAAATTGTTAACCTCAGCTAAATGTAGATAATATTTTTCATGGAAAGTCACTTCATACACTTGCCTTGGCTGATTTAGACTGGGAAAAGCTCTGATATAAATCATTTCAGAAATGTGGATTATGCTGAAAAGTCATATTTGATCTTATTAGCATAACTGTGCTCTTCGTAGCTCTGGCCAATAGTTCCTTGCTGTGCAAAATCAGCCTCTTTGCAGATCCATGTCACTGGTTTAGAGAATACATTGGGTCAAACCTTGAAAAAGAAAATATTTGTATAATTACCATCACCCTGGATTTTTCCCCGTTTTTTGTAGGATGGAGAATGGTAGGTAAGGAGTTGTGTGGGTTCTCTGGTTCTGCCAAAATATAGCCCTTGAGCTCTTAGCAAGACCAGCTCTCTTCTCATTTGCACTGAGATTAGGGGTTTTGTGAACTGCCCCCTTTCCTTCTTCCCTTTCTCATTCCGGCCTGTCAGCTCCCTTCTCCTTCGTTTTCCCACCACATCGTCTTTGTCTAGGCTGCTTCCCTTTCACTCAGAGTCCATTTTCTTCACAGCCCGTTCCCCTCACATGCAGGCGTAGGATCTTCTCTTCCCATTCCGCCCCTTCCCTCCTTTATTTTCTCGCCTATTATTTCTGCTGTTGAAGTTGTGTCTCACTCGCCCTCCTTTTAAATGTCTTTGCCTTTTCCTGCAGGTCCTTGTTCAGGACTGCAGCTTCTTTGTTGTTAAATTCCCTCTTTCCCTGCGTCTTTTAGGCAGCCTCCCTCACCGCTCCAGGGCTCTTCCACCGGCACGGCACTTGCGCCTGGCTCTGGGACCAGCCCCGCTGGTGGGGGCTTCATGGGGGGCTCTGGAGCTCCTGCCCCCAGCCACACCATCCTGCGGACACTCTCCCAGGGGGGGCAAAGCAGCAGCCCACCCCGGGAGTCAGAGAGAGAGAGGGTTCAGCCCCGGGCTGGCGGGACATGTAAAGGGAAACCCAGCCTCCGGCTGCCACAGGGGAGCGGGACGAAGGCTGGCTGCGAAGTACAGTGTTAAGCCGTCTTTATCCAAGGACCTCATCCCGTTTATTTTCCCATCGCTGGCTTTTTCTGAGGGAGAAAACAGACTTCAGAGTATGCTTGTAGCTCACTTATAACTGGGAACACACATTACTCTCTGGTGCGATGGCAGTGCAGCATGGCACCCCCTTGACACGCTCCTTCCCTCTTGTCTGACATTTTCTGCTCAGCCCTGCCGGCTCTCCTCACGTCTTCCTTCCCTTCGCAGCTCTGCCCGGCGCTTTGCCGCTGCACTTCTCAATGGCAAGCTTATTCCTGATCATGTTGAGGAAGACTCCCTTGCCCTCTGGTGGGTGCTGGAGTCACAATATCTCTCCAGTTCACTTTTCCTGCCACCCTTGTGCCCCACTGCTGCACTCTGAACCTCTGCTCTGCTTTAGATTTGCCACTTCTTACCTCTAATTTATGGTCATTAGTTAATCAGCAGCAGCAACCACTTTTATTTCAGCCCATTACTCTGTGACATAAGTAGTTTTGTTCAAAGTATTTGCTGATGTATGTTAGCCATGCTTTCTAGCACTTGAGATACTGACCATCTCTTCCTGTTGATTATGGGAATTTAAAGCATGCTACAAGCATCGCACTACTGCGTACAACTAAATAAATAGAGCACGTTCTGGCTTGGCTCTGGCTGATTGTGTTACATGCCCCTTCCCTCTCCCTGGTTCGCTCTGCCCTTGGATCGGGTCCCGTTCCCCTCTGCAGAGCCCTGGGGAGGGACACAAGGAGGGGCCAGGGCTGGTGGTCCCGAGCCGAGCCCGTCCCTCGGGCCCTCTGGGTGCTGGGAGGCACGGTGCCCAGCTGGGGATATTCAGGTGGCTGTGACTGAGGGCTTCACTTCACTTCTGTAATGGCATTTTGGAGTGGCAGACATTAGCAAAAGTAGAAGCCCGGGAGGCGGCAACCTCTGCCTGTTGTCACTACTCTCCTCTAACTTCTACCCCCTTTAATCTCAAAGTACAGCGCCCAGCCCTGGGCACGGTACTCCAGCGGGACTCTTGCCGAAGCAGAGCACGCTAGTTAGAGAGGTGTCAGCATGCTTCTTGCACAGGCACTGCCATATATCCAGCCTGGCATGTTTGCTTTCTCACATGGCAGTAGGAACAGTCATTTATAACCCCCTGAGCCTCTTCTGCAGGACTGCTGCACGCTCATTTGGTCTCCGTCTCGCACGTAGGCAGCTGGTTATTCATACGCTAGGGTGGTGCTTTACATTCGTCCTTCCTGAATTGCACCCTACCTGTGTCAGAGGAGATTTCCATTCTGGCAAGATCCCTTTGCCTTGTCATCCTGCCCTCCGGGGTGTTTGTGGATACTCTGAAGTTGGGATACTCTGCAAGTAAGCGTATTGTCTCCCACCATTCAAAGCATTTATGGGAATGGTGAACTGATATTAAAGTGCTTCTTAGGGACATGGTGTAGTGGTGGTCTTGGTAGGGTTAGGTTTACGGTTGGACTCGATGATCTTAAAGGTCTTTTCCAACCTATACGATTCTGGGATTCTGTGATTCTGCTGAATGTCTGGTTTGACCTTTTGTTCCCTGTGATACATTTCCAATGAACTAGCTCCTTGGGATGGTAAAGGTGATGCAAACAGGCGTATAAACAGGCGTATAAATATAATACAGGCGTATAAACCACTAGGTGTATGACTGAGTTGGTTCTTCAATAACTAAAAATAATTTGTCCGTAAGCTTTTTGCCTGCTGTGCCACTGTGGCATAAAAGAGTGGTTCAGTAATGCCTGTCATCTCACTAGGACAGTGCTGAAGAACTTAAAAATTAATTTCTTGATGTAAGTTTACCATCTTTCTTACAGTCACCACTTGACATTACACAAAATTTTGGATCTGTTATCAGCTACTTCATCTTCAAACTTTTTCACAGAACAGCTGAATATGTCCCATCCAGACGGTCTGCACAACGTAGAAACAATTTATAATTCACTTATCAGACTTAACCGTCCACCTGCCTGAAATCTACTACATTTAAATCCTATGGATAAATTTCAAGTAATTAAAGTTGCTTGAGCCTTGATAGAAATTGGTACTGGGCGTGTGCCCATCCTGCAAAAGAGAGTCAAATGCAGAAACAAACAAGTTAAGCTGGTGCCTCTGCATAATGCAGCACAGCTTAGATAGATAGAGTAGATCAGGAATTGCCTCCAGTTGTGGTGCTAGTATGTTCTCCAGTGGCACGGGCATCCTTGTCCAGTGTCGCCGCTGAACACTGCAAGCTTGCCTTAGCGGGTCCATACCTCCACAGGAAAGCCCAAGAGCAAAAGCCCCTCCAGCCTCACTACCTTCTACTCCGTGGTAGGGAAGTACCCTAAACTGCTGTTATGAATGTTTGCTTTCACTACGGCATTTGCTACAGAGGCAGACCGCTGTGGGCATTTTTTTCCAGCTTTTCATTTTTTTAAAAAATTGTGCGTGTGAGGTAGATATATTGATGGTACGCTGGTAACTACCTGCAGAGATAAAGCTGAAAGCAATATGAATAACTAATATATTCTTCCTGTTGAATGTCTCTTACTTAGCACTAGGTCTCATTAAAATCAATAGAAGGAATACAGAACGAAAGGACATACATTTACTTAATTTAGCCCTTAGATAATTAAGTGTCAAATAGGTCATGTTAGTTAGGAATTGATTTAAAACAATTTTATTTTGATAATGCCAGCTGTCACTAAGTGCTGCTGTCAGGATTTGTCTTCCAGTTCACTTTTCTTCATAGGTGAGCAAGTCTTGACCCTTAAAACACCAGTGTGCTAGCTCTGGGGTGTACAGCCAAGCTCTGTGCAGGTTCGTGGAGATGGGGGTACTTTGCATGTTAAGAACAGACACTGGAAAAGATAATTTAGCCATCAATAGTTGGACAAGTTTGCTGTCTTTAATGAAATAGTCAGATAAAGCTTTATATCTGACTTTATATCGCTGGACTATCTGAGAGCCTTCTAAAGGGATTGCAGTTATTGAGCTCCAGATATGCACTGAAATGAGTAGATAACTTCGAAGTCTAGTGGATAGCAAAGATTACCTTGCAGGGTTCAGTCGCTGACTGGGGTAACATTTTTGTATGAAGAAAGGTAGGTAATAATTTGGGAAACGTAGGGACAGCAACAGCATGCTGGAAAAGCTTTCCTCAAGCCTCAGAGCATCCCCTAGAGATACTCAGACTGATTTGAATAATCTTCACAGAAATATTATTTAATCTATCATGAACCTGGGTTTTAATTTTTTAAAGACAAGTAATTTTCTATTTATTTTGAAAGGGAAGCTGGGGAAGCAGAAAACAAGTGTGTCTGTAAAGAAAGCTGTCATTTCTGGGGACTTATTGTGGTGACATCTTTTTGATAAGAGAAGCATCTGTCAAACGCATGTGAAACTTCATCCTTGTGCTTTCTCTTTTCTCTCAAAGAAGTAGAACCACTTAACTTTGTTGTTCTGGTGGAGATGCAGATTCATGGGTGTGCACAATGTTTGTTAAAAATAAATGGCAGCCTACTCAACACCACCGAGTGTGAAATCCTCTGGAGGGATTTGCAGGATGCAGATGTTCCCCCCATCCCTCTGCCCTGGCCCGTGGGGGACTGATACCCAGCCTCTGCCTTCTGAGCAGGCCATTAATCTGACATGCAATCTGATTGAATGAACCGGGGTAAATCCCTGTTGGATAACAAAATGCTAGATTAGCAGTTAGAAAACTTTGTGATTAGAGAGATTAACTGCTAAAGACATCATTCTTTCAGATGTAAAGCCTCCATTTTCATTTAGAGCTGGTAGTCCGTGAAAAACTACTGCACTAGCAATTAGGAAACTGTAAACGTGCTGACCTGCAGAAGGATGATTGAAGCTTAAGATAACTTTGGTAGCAGTATTTCTTGCTGTTTGCTTGTTAGGCAACCCATTTTTCTTTCTCTGGACGTTTAAGGCTTTGCCTTCTCAAAAGATGCTGCTTTCTTTGAAGAAAAAGGGATCGGTGCTGGCTACAACAAGGAGCAAAAGTCCCTCTCTTTGGCTTTATCATTTCATTAGGTATGGGACGAGCTTTTAAGGAAGGCTGTGGCTGTAAATATCAAAGGGTTCCTGTCACGAATCCTGATTTAGGATCCTGCCGACTATACCAACTTGTCGCGAATGAGCGATTTAGATCGCTTAAAGAATCACCATCAAAAGTATTAGCAAAAGTGGTTTTAATATGATGTGTAAAATCGCGACTTAACAAAGTTTGATGGCAAGGTTCACTCTGTGAATTACTGCATGGCAGAAACATACAAAGGAAAACTGAGTTACACTCGAGTTAGACTGATTCACAGAGAGACCGGGGACGCAAAAGGGTAAGGAGGATCCTCCCGTTGAGTCACGAGTTTCAGAGTGGACCGCCCTGCTTTCTAAACTCCTTCCCCAGAAACAAGTCTCGGTGCAGCTAGGTCCCAACCTAGTCTCAGATTTGGTCAATGATTTATGTCTAAGGGATTATATATGCACAATTTAGGTAATGTTTCATTAGCATCAATTCAGCATGCAATCAAAGTTACCAAGACGAAATCGAAGTTACCATACTACAAGGTTATGCGTGATATTGGTTCTTACCCAAGATCTACTGTTGGTGAAAGAACTCTCTGCCTCGAGGCACAACCTTGAGAGGTGTCCCAGCCCAAGGGGAGATCACCACCGTGCAGCCACACTGCCTAGCAGGGAAACCTCAAAAAGGCTCACTTAGGCTGTCATATTTATGCAATAAAGTGGTTGGCTCGTAGTCAAATTGCATGCGATGGGAAAGGTATGCATGAGGCTCCTTGTACCCACAACTTTCTTTGTTCCTTGATAAATGAGTCTTGGAAAAGCCACCCGCTATTCACGTGTCGATCGCGTGATCGGTGTTCCAAGGTCACATGTATCGATGCTCTCCGTGCCATCGGCTCCTTTGTGGGTTCTCAGAGAACAGACTGGAAGCAGAGGAGTTCTTGGCCCGGCCATAGCTCAGGCCCTTACCTCCTCTGGAGCCTGTACCAAACTAGTGCTGGTCACAGTCCCACACAATATTCTGAGCTGCCTGCTGGAAATCTACCACTGGATGTTAAAGGTTACAGTAGTCTCCTCTAGTGGCACTTGCAAAAGCAATAATTTAAAAAATAATTGTTGAAATATGATACACGCTTTAAAAGGCACCATTAAATTAGTTGGGTAGTTTAATTCAGTATAGACATGATATTTAGTTTTTGCTTTGAGATGGCAAGCAGGAGCTTTAGAAAACATACTAGAAATATTTTTGCAAACATTTCTGCATCTCTTTCTAAGTGCCAGCCGAGAGTTCAGCACTCTACTGCTCTAAGCACATGTGCATAAAACCTGAAAACGTGGTAACTACTAAATGAAAGGGAAATATTAATATTTTGTAGAAACCTGAATGGAAAGCTTTTGGGGATACCTGTGTTTATACCAAGTTCCTTTTTTTCTACAGAATAAAGATGATTAAAAAATGAAAACAGGGAATTCAGAACAGGAAGAAAAACTTCATAGAGGATGTATTATGGATATGTTCAACAGGCAACATTAAATGTGATTTCTCATGTTTCTCCCTTTCCAGAGAGATGATAGGTAACTAATCAGAATTAAGTTAACTCACACTCAGAGGTGTCATTTTGTAAACAACTCTCACAACCACCTTGATTTAAGCAATTGCTTTTGAATATTCTGCTAGGACCTAAGTGTATCTTTGGGCTTCTAAATTCTTTAAACAACACAGCTCATACTTGATTTAACAAACAGCGACTTTTGCTAGATAGCCTTCTGCGGCTCACTCCCACTGAAACAAGGCATCTTTTCCCCTGCGCAGACAGGAGGAGTTAAGGGTTCATGCGGTGTGACTAAAGCACTCTGGACATCACTCGGGGCAGTTTCTCTAGTCAGTATTTTCAGCAACATGGTGCTGTGTGCATGAGTAGAAGCCTGTGGGGAGAAGTTTCAACTCCACCTGTGCATAATTCATTCAATTTTTTCCCCTGTCGCTGCTTGGGAACTAAGGAGCTCATGACCAGCTTGCCAGAGCACAGCTTTACAAGTCTTTATCATCTCCATTGCCATCCTGCAACAAACAGGAACAAGTCTCCCTATACGTGGCTTTTCTCCCTCTAATTGTGCTAGTTTGCTACACCCCTTCACAGGGTTAAAGCATCACCCACAGTGCTCTCATCTGGTCCTGCCTCACTGCTGTTCGAGATCAGAATATTTCCTTAGTGGTGGTGTTTCCAGGAAGAGATGGTAGGCAGCTCTGGGATGGAAATCTATATTTGTTCTTAGGCTATCCTTAGAAACCAGTTGAAAACATCTTAACACTTTTGCAGCAGGGTTGGTTTTTCTCACAATTTTCAGAAACCATGGAATACTTTTGCTGCGGGAACGTGCTTTTCAGCAGAAAACTAAGCACCAAAACCATAAAAAAAGCCCAGATGTGGCAGCTTTGCATGCTATTGCTTTGTAGAAAACCCAATGCTGGCAGAGAAAAAAAAAATCTAGGTCTCTTACAATGTCTCCTTTACTATATATTTTATAACTGGCAGATTCTGATGTCAGTCATGGGCAGAACCCAAAGGAGATAAAATGGGTCAACTGATGAGTAATTGGGTTATTTGAACCAGTTACTACTCTGAATGATGACTCACCAGGCTGGAGCTCATTTGAAAGTTGGGGATAGTGCAGACCCAGTAACCTTGTAAGTGTTCCTTACCCTATCCCTCTGCAAAGCTCAGTAGCATCCCAGCTTTTAGCACTTTACCCATCCCTGTAATTCTCCTTGCGGTTTTCAAGGTGAAGAGTCCTCCCTGCTGTAAGTGTTCTGGGGCTATTAATAACAAAATCCCCATTTCTGTAACAGAGGCTCCAGCGCCCTTGTGGGTGGAGGTGCTGCAGACACAGGACCATCACAGCAGCCTCCCCACACGTTTGGCTGCCCAGCTGTTGCGTGCCTGCCGCTTCCGGCGCCGCATTGCTCGAAAATACAGGGGACTGCCACAATCTGACCTACCCTTGTCCCCCTCTGTTGAATTTTGCCCCCCATCCATCAGTCCAGTTTGTGCCCCGAGGATACACAAGCCTGCATGGAAAGAGGCACAGCTGCACAGAGGCACAGGTCCGGCAGAGAGGCACAGCAAGGAGTCAGACCTCCCTGGCGATTCCCAGCAGGGCTTACCCCATGCCCACGGGCTCAGCCCTTCCCCAGAGTCCCTGGGAGAGCCGTCACTTGGACCTTTCCCAAGGGTGACACCTACTTCTTGATGGTCTGCTCAGCAGGACACCCAAGGGGGTACAACATGCACCTCTAGAACACAAAGCCCCGTAAGATCTGCCTTTTGGTGGTGGGGGGAGACACGCCGTGCACTGAAGCAGGAGGGTTGTAGACTGGGGGATCCTTGGGGGCAAGGCCAGCCCTGTCCTCGCTCCTGGGAAGGAAGGAGTTGGGGGCTTGCCTGGGGAAGGAAAAGTGGTTTGCAGACATATGGCTGTCCCCAGATCCCTACAGCACAGCAATCTGGGGTGGGAGGGGGGCCATGCTTGTTTGGGGGTGAACGTGTTTCCCCCCTCGGGGGGCTCAGGATGGGGGAACCAGAAAGGACACCAGCAGTCACTTGCTTTTCAGCTGCAGTTTGTATAAAGCTGGTTTGCTGATTGCATTTCCCCAAAGTGGGTAAGGTTTCTGGGTGCCATCCCCTTGGATGGGGATGTCCTGAGCTGCACTAAGGGGGGGAGAGCTCCAGGCTTTGTGGGAGTCCAGCTCCTGGAAAACATATCCAAGCTCCCCTCTGCGTTTGAAAGCCTTGGCTTAAGATGTATACCACATCATGCAAGGCAGGTCTGTCTGAAGCAAAAAAACCTAGCAGCTTCCAAATAGCACCTTATCTGAAACCACTGGGGAGTTGAGAAGTGTTATGGGCTGCTGCACGCTTTTATGCATTTCGGAGCAGATGAGCACAGCGTTATCTGGTTCAGGTGTTTCTGTAATTGTGATTCATTAGGCTAACCCCAGCGTTGGGTGGCTAGCACCTGTGTGCTCCTGCTGGGCTGGTGTCAGTGCTCTCAGCTGTGAGAGGAAACATATGGCTGTACCGGCTGGTTCCAGATTTTTTTCCTCCTTTTGTAGTCTCTTTGCGATGTACTTGTTGGCCTCTGCAGCACTGAAGGTGCTGTTGCAAGCAGCCTTTAAATGGCCCGGGGGCACGATCAGTGTGAGGAGCTGTATCCATCCCCCTGAGCAGCACTGCCCACAGGCTCCCAGCCGTGCACGGCTGCCACAGGGACCCACGCAACCGCCGGCTGTGCTGGCAGAGCCTCTCTTACCCACGGAACCATTTCTCCTCCACCAGGAGGCAAGGGGAGGACTAAGGATATTTAGTCCTTACTGAGGATATCTGTGATTTTCATATTATTCAGAGTCAGGCTGGAAATCCAGGCTCCCCCCAGACGTCAGCTTGTGGGAAGCTGCTCCGTGCCACCAGCTCTGAAGCCGCACGTGGGTCTGGGCCACATATACACAACATAAATGGGTTGCCTGAGTGTGGGTCTCGTTTCCTGGGCTGTGTGACTGCTATCAAGATCTAGAAACGTAAGGGAGATCTTCATGTCTTAACACTGATAGCTGTATAATGTTTGAGCTAATGATAACAGAGTTTGGATTTGGGGGAGGTGACGAGAGGCGAACAGGAGTGTGGCTCGAGTCAGAATTCATCAGCAGGCAAAAACATACGCATCTTTATCAATCGATGGGGCTAAAATAAAACTGCGGTCGTTTGACAGCTGTAAGTGATGTATCACTGAATAGTGGCAGTTCTGATCACTGAGAAATCCTGACTCTTGCAGGCTTGACAGAGAGTAATTAAGGGACAAGCTCAGCAGTCAATAAATGCCCCTGGGGATTACAGGTTCGCAGCAGACCCACGAGATGCAGTCCTCTGACAAAGGCCCCAAAAGGTAGTAAGCTGGTCCTCGTTTGTTCTGAAGTAGCTTATCAATCATGCTGTTGGGCTGGGCCCTGAGCACACAGCTCAAACAGTCGCTTATATATATCCAATATTCCTTCTTTTCTACTGAGCCTGTCTTCCCACCTTCTCAAGAAAGTTAAGGGATGTTAAATAATCCTTACTAAGCCCACAGACTGGTGGTGGGTAGCTGTACGGGAAAGATCAGCTGGCCTAAAACAAGGCCATTTCTGGAATGAAACACATTAAAGCCATTCAACAGCTTCCGTCAATATTGTATTTCTCTTTTATAAACAATGAGGATGCATGCCCGCTGCTGCCAAGATAGAGATCTAATGAGGACATTGGCTTTCCTAATCGGTAATCTCTAATCAGGCTGCTCTGTTACTGGATGCTGCCACACAGGAAAAAAGGCAGGAAAATAATATTTGCTGGGATATGGTGAAAAGGTCACAGTAATCATATCTGCTACTTCGTCGATACGTAAGATTGCCCTGTGCTTGTCCCTCCTCCCTCAAGACAAAGTAGTTTTCTCCATCACGGAGTGAATTTACAAGTAGCATCTGAAGCTAAGGAAAACATTTCTAGTGACACAGCTTGGTTTGCAGGAGGGAAGGTGCTTTAGAAAAGGATTTGATTTCGCTTTAAACACATCTACATACAGAAAATAAGAAAAGTAGCACGGCTGCGAATATAGCAGACACAGTGGACTGTACGTGCATGGATGTGTGGAGCTGGGACCTGTCCGAGCGGCGTATGAGCAGCCTAGCCGGCGACCTAAACACGTTTGGAGCGGGGTAGAAAAGGTCACAGCTCTGAATCAGGACAGCACTTGGCTGAATCCTTAAATACCAGTGGGATTTAAATGCATCCCTAAGGGTTTTCCTTAGCTACAATTTTAGCTAGCTGAAATATAAAATACTCTGTTGAATCAAGGGGGGAGACATGGTGGTCTTAAGCTCCCCGCAGGTCTGTAGGTGCTCCGAGCTGTGCTCATGGCCAGTGCCAGGGGGGCATGGGGACACCCCGGGAGCCAGGGAAATGGTCCCTGTGGGGCAGCGGGTCACTGCTGGCCTGAGGCAGGAGCAAGCACTGGGAGCCAGTGTCCTTTGAACTCCTTCACAGGCTCATTTTAATCCTTTCTGTAGCTTCTTAAAAGGAAGCCAATTAGTGGGACAGTCACAGGCCACCAAAGCGGTGCCATACTGCTGATTTTATCCATATATATGTGTATGTATACATAGTGGCTGACAAAGAAAATCTTGCCTGGGAAGGACAGGTCAGACTGACAGGGTAACCTGTCTCTGGATCGCTAAAAATGTCAGGGGAGAAAGCAGAGCAATGAGTTAGGCTAGTGGTCTTGGCTGCTTGTGGCTCTTTCAGGGAACCTACGTTTCATGGGGTAGTTCACACCTCAAATCCACCCCGTCTTTGGGGAGAATTTATATTGGGGGGGGGTATATTGGGGGGAATTGTATAACCAGTTACCAAGCTGCATTCTTGGAGCTGGCGGGGAAGGGCAGAGCCACACATCACGATGTGCTGCTTCATGAAATCATAGCGGGTTAGTTAGCTCCTTTGCAGCAAGTATAGTTAAGCTGCCATCCGAGTTTAACACAAAAACTTCCTGAAATGCTGTGACCCTTTCAAGCTACTAAAAAGGAAAAAAGGAAATCAAAGAAGAATGAAATACGCTTTATTTATTGTTTTCCCACTGTCATATATTTCTTCCCAGACAGCAAAGAGAGCTTCATTTTTTCCCAGCACCTTTTTATAAGTGGTAGACCACTAATACTGATGGGAAAGTTGAAATGTAAAACGTAACCGAACAAAGTACTGTCTCTTAGTTTCAGGAAAACATTAGTAGATTTTTAAAAAACTGAACTTGGAATTCTTTAACCTCAAGGTCTAAGCCACAGAATAGTGTTCTTTAAAAAAAAAAAAAAGGCTTGATCATAAATCTTTTATGACTTTGAACTTAGTCATTTAAAAATATCTTAGCTGAAGGCTGTGGATGGCAGAGCAATCGAATTACACAGACTGAAAAATAATAACCCGCTTTTCAATCATGGTATTAGAACGGTGCTGGTGGTCTGAATGGCCTGTTTGGAACCTGATGATGGCATAAATAAATGAAACTACCTTTGGAAGTATGAAAGCACCTTTTTATAAGATCTTCTATGAGCTCTCATGGCCAAGGGCTGGTTTTCTTAATTATTGCTTATCAACCCAACGTGTCACTGCATGTTGTAGCAGACTAAACTTCCCAAAAGCAATCACTGATTTCAGAGCTTCCTACTGTAGTCACATTAAAAGAGACACTTCTCCTTCCTTTCCCAGAGGCTGACTGCTCCAAACATCCTGAGAGAAGCTCCTGGAGGATAGACACAGTCCAGAAGAAATGCTGGAAAACAGCAATAATAATTCCTGTCTTCAAAGGAAGGAAAAGAAGAATCCAGGGAGTTTTGGGCTGGCCAGTTTAGCTTCAGTTGCCTGCCAAACACTTGCATAAAATAACTATTTTGTAAGTAATTGGTAGGAAATGAGCAAGAGTTAATATGAATCTGTCAAAACCAGCTCTTGTTAATCTGATGAATTTCCTTCTTTAACAGTTTAACAGGCCCTATGGGTGAGGGAAGGGGTCCTTCATAAGCCTTTGATCCTGTCTTGCATGACATTTTCATAAATAAGTAGGGCAATAGGCCAGATGACATATACTGTATGGTAGTTGAAAGTGCTATTAACTATCCTATTAACTCTCAGATCTTCACTGTCAAAACTAGGGGGATCTACAGGGGTCTGTCCACCATCTGGGTCTCCTTTATGGATGGTTTTTAGTGAGTACATTTGCTAAATTTGCAGGTACCACCAAGCTGGTTCAGGCAAACTGATCTTGACAAACTGGAGAAACAGTTGGGTAAAAAGAATAAAATACCACAAAAATGTGCAATTCCATACGGCCACAGCCCTAAACTCAGGCTGAAATTATCATTGCCTGTATCACGGAGGGGTCACCCACCTTACACCATTCAGGCAAAGAGATCCCCTCACGAGGTGTGTGAGCAGCAGTATGGCCTTCGAGACACAAGAAGACGTTTTTCTGTCCAACTCACCACGGGTGGAAAAAGCAGATCTAGTTTTGGGCATCGTGTTTTGAGAAGGGTATGGAGTAATTACAGAGAGCCTTGGGGAAAGCGGTGGTAATGGCGAGAGGTTTAGAAAACTTGACCCCAGTGGAAAGGCTAACTGAGCGAAGGTGTCTTCTAGTCCCTAATAATATCGAAATGCACGAAGCAGGGCTTTTGTAAGCGATACCATTCATTGCAGATTGACCTTGCCATGCCGCACAGCATAAAAGCTCACAGGGGCTGCAGGGAGCGGTGGTGTGAGGTGAAGGTGGAGGAGAGGTTTCTCCACTCAAAGGCTTTCACATTACTTTCTCCTTTTGCAGAGGAAATGGCCATGGATACAAGGCAAAGGTAATCAATGGTAAGCAGTAAGTTCCCTGGGGAATGTAAGGACAATAAAACTCAACACTTCACTGAAGCACCCGGGTAATGAACATGACGACAAGCTGAAGCAAATGCTGTTGATACGACTCGGGCTCACCCGGCTCCACGTGCTGCGCAGAAAAGCAGTCGGTGGCTCCAGTCCTCTGGTTTCCTTTTTCCAGCCTTGCCTTAGCATTGGAGGTGGTCATAGTGGTGGGATTGCCCTGGACAGACCAGGTCTCTCTCTATATATATATATGTAACCCAGCACGTAGGAAGGCAGGGGTACAGCTCCTAGCTGCTGGGTGCAATGGGCACCCATCTCCTGCACCCACCCTCGTCCCTTGAAGCGTGGATGTGCCTGCATTTCACCCATTTCCTTTTGCAGGCATCCTCCGAGCTAACCAGCTGGCACCAATAAAAGCTCCAGGAACAACAGAATTAATCACAGAGACAACATAGCAATAAATATAAATGTGCTTCACCTCACTGCAAAATAAAGGAAGAGTTTTGTGGGGGGAGGGATAGGGGATCTGCTGTTATAATGCATCACTGTTCTTCAAACAGAGGTTTCTTCACAAAAAAAAGACTTAATTCCTCCTTCACTGTTAAAACACTTTGCTGGTGCCCCCACCAGTTGCAAGAAAAGGTTTCAATTCCAGACCATTGGCTGTATTCCTGTCAGATGTTGTTGTCTTTGTGGTCAAGATTTGTTATAAATTGAATATTTTTGGCTCTAATTTCTAAGGGATTTTCGTTTTGAAGTCAAGAATTGTTTTATTGGTATCAGGAGCTGGAGGATACGGCAGTGGGATGATGTCAGTGTTGCCTTCCCCTGTTTTCTGATCATTACTTTTGTGATTTCAGTTTTTCTTTTTGAACATCTAGCACCTGGAGCCATGGCATTACCTAATAATCGTGTTTTAAAAGAAATGAAAAAGAGAAAAGATAAGGAAAAACAGGTTTCTCACAGAAAAGAACCTGAAGAGTGTTCCTTACAATATCAGAGGAAGTAAAAATAGCTCATTATTGGATACCTTTGTATTTAAGACATTTTGGTATTGTTTATGAGTTAATCGTATGAATTTTTACTTTGGTTGTCTGGGTCCTGGTTTCTAAACAGCTGTGCTCAGCAGAACAGCAATCTTTTCTTCAAAAGGAAAAAAAAAAGTTCCACTCCCAGATTATTGGAAAAAAGAACCCTGCCTCTTGTTTATTTATTTATTTAGAAAGCACATACAGCAATGCATGGGGAGGGGAAGAGAGATGCGAAACAGGTGAGCATACAAATCCATCTCAAAAGAAATAGTGAGACACTTCCCAGGTGATTAGTAGTACCTCAGTCTATGTGAGCATTTAAACTGTTGTACCTCTAGATTAAAAAAAGAAACCACAGAGAATTTCTGAAGAACAAGGTAAACGTCTGTATTTCAGAAATCCCACCACAATCAACTCGTAGGCAGCAATGTTTTTGATTTGTTTTTTGTTCCTGATATTTCCTCAAAGGGGTCTCTCTTGCTCACGCTATGGTTTCTTTCCTCAGCGTCCGCCTCTGGTGACAAGTAAGGATACTTGTGAATGAAGATTTCCCCTTCGTTCTCGACCTTTTCTTTAACTTCTTCTGATGCTTGAGTGAAATTCCAAGCTCCTCCATTATCGCGTTGAAAGAAAGACACTGGTGGAAGATGGAAACGGCATTAAACACTTCTCATCGAAGGCAGAGTTCGACCATACCCTTTGCACTAATGCTGGCTTTTAGAAGCCAGGACTCAGAAGCAAGGGCTCAGAAAGCTTCTCTGCTGAGTTCTGCCAGCTTTGAATAAGCCCCTAAGGAATAATAGGTGAGTCTGTACAAGCCATGGTTTTTGCCTAACTTGGCTTCCACGGAATTTAATTTAACTTTGGCTTAACTAAAGCGGATTATGAATGTTTCTGAAATTCTACACAGATGCATTTGTGATGTTTTGGTGGCTTCATATCGTGAAACTTACCCTTTTTCACTAGGTAAATTTCCTCCTGACCTTAAAAGAAAGAAGATCTTCTTTTTTAAATCACGTGTACCTTAGCCACCAAAAAATGGGTATACTACAGAAAACAAAGAACACCATTTTTGAAGATTTCTTTGTGGTTTAGTTATTTTTCCCTCATGAAATTAGCAGACATTTCTAAAATATGTCTCTTTATGCACAGTCCTCAATCCTCCTCTTTTTTTGGAAAGAATCTTTTTCAAATATTGTGTGTTGAAGAAAGGAGAAAATTACCACAAGAATAAGGTAGCTGAATAGTTTAGAAAGAAAGCAGAAATCTTTTTTCTTCCCACCATCACAACATTAACAAAGACATTTCGGGTAAGTGGAAACATCCTTTAAAATCTACAGCTGGAATAATTACATGTAACACAAAAGAACCACAAAGAGGCTTTAAGTGGGAGTATCTAGCAATACACAAAAATTGTTCCATGCAAATATATATACATAGATTATTTATATATAAAATGAAGTGATGGTAGCAGTGTGAAACAAAGTTTTAACCACCTTACCTTCATCAAGTTGAACAAATCCTTCCTACCAAACCCTTTCTAGAACTGCAGAACTGACCAGCTTTAAAACAAATGGTTAAAACTACAGGTCTTGTGAAATGGCAGCAACAGCACACAGACTGTTCTCTGTATCAAACACAAATTCCCTTCTAGAGTGGTACCAGTGCAAGGCAAGCAGTGTCCAGTTCTTCACCAGTAATAACTCAAGAGTGACCTGTTATACAGGGCTAAGAAAAGTAAAAACAGATTTATTGTTGGAAGAGGAGAAAACCCAAGCTTTCCTAGTAGCCAGCTATTCCAGAGGAATGTTTTCAAATGCAAAAGAGAGTATGAGGGTAGCCTGGATCCAGGTTAAACCATTTGTTTAAGGTAGCAAAGGAATCCCAGAGAAATGAATTCCACGCACCGTGCTTCTTCCTCTCCAGTATGAACCTGCTGTGTAACATGTGTAACCCTGGTTCTGCAAATAGCCTCAAGACATCAGGGCATCACTCTGTGTGTGTATTTTAAACGTGTACCATCTCGTGTATGCCATCATGTCCTTTTCTGGGATGGGCTGCACACAGACTAAGATCCCATAGTATGTTAAATCTATAGTTTGTATGCTCTTTCTTTGAGATGCTTAATTTTTGCTCATCTAAAATTCTTAAGTATACATAAATTAAACGACTGTTAATTCATTCCAGACCCAAAATGTAACAGACATAGGCCAGGGCAGTGTACTGCTTTTTTTTTCAAATTACTGTCTGGTAATAACCAGGAATTTGCTGGTGCAATTATAATTTAAATATCCCATTTGACAAAGTCATACAGGAATTCCAGCGTTACTGGAGTTAGAGTCAAAGGTGTCTGCTGCAGCCCCATGCCCTCTGGAAGCAGCGGGTGAAGCAGGTACCGTCCTAATACAGATACTATTTCTATATTGCTTCAGGCTTTTTTAGAGAGTAGCACCACTTATTTCCAAACTAATAAAAATGTATGCTCTAATTATCCATGACTTAGCATGGATAATTTCTCTCTACTATCTTGGTTTTAATTGAGCTTTCAAAATGTAGATTACAAAGTGATTCCAGAACTCCATAGCAAATAAGGAAAGGATCATATTAACCATTTGTAGGATTGATCAGGTTTATTTTTATTTTCTTTCCCTGTTGTTCTTACTAACCCATATGTTGTGTGTGTATCTAATAACAGACATCAGTCTCTGCAATGTGCATACAGGGATGATTTCTGCAGGTGAAATAGTACATTCTACTGCCTTGTTAATAGGCTTGTATTTTAATTTTCCAAACTGATTCATATTATTCAGACTATGCAATTATCATAATGTCCTTCAATTTCATATCAACAAAATAGTCCCATGAAGATAATTTTACATCTGCAGATAGATATTTAAAACATATTGCTGACATTAAGTATCTGAGGTTTTTAATATCTGACTACATGATTTGTGAAGTGCCCAACTGGTTCCACCTCCAACTCTGTTTTGAATTTTAAAATAAATATTACCAGAAAGACTTCAAGATATTCTTAGGAATGGCTTTGATGTTTAGGTTTTGTCTCTAAAAATTAAACTTTTGCCTATTTGTTCATCAATAGTGGTTACATCTAAATAACATTAGATGTTAACAATAAATAACACCTCTTCTGTAAACTGATGATGTTTATCCACCTAACAAAGTACAGAAGTAGGCCACTCAAAATCTGAAAGGGCTCTGCCTTATCGAGACTCTCTCCTGTCTTGTCCTGGTAGTGCGAGGCCCCCGAGGTGGAAACACGCACACTCAACACTCATGGGAATGGGCTCGGCCATCCTGCAGAGACACGGGGTTGGGAGAGGGACAGGAGAAAGGTTTACAGTGATAGCTGCCTGGGTCTCACACCTTGCAGCTCCTGCTCCTGGCTTTGTAAAAGCACAAAAGCGGTTTTCCTTTTACAGTTGCATTATGCTTAGTTTCAAGAGACTTTAAACACCGTTGGCATGAGTTTTGTCAACCTGAAGCAATGAATTAAATGTAGATTTAAGAACCTGGGCTGATCCTTCAAAGACATTCCATTGGTTATGGACATAAGTACGGCTCTGATTGATAAATTTTGTGCACATTCCTGTCCGAGATCCTACCACCTTTGAGAAAGCTAGTTGGAGGTGGCAAAGAGCATTGTAAATGTGGGAGACACAGGGCTTTCTCTGCCCCTCTGCCTTCACACAGAGCTTCAGATGCTCTAAAAGAGGAATCTGAGATGACACGTTGAACTTTCAGGGGTTTGGTTACTCATTCAGAAGGACAGTTACACGTGAACTTTCTTCTGAGCCCCAGGAAGCATAGCTCAAAATCCTATTGCAAGCTTGCACGTGCAATCAGGACACTGAACGGATGACTGAAAACTGGCATTGCCCTGAACTTTTCAAGCAGTAGAAAACTGTGGTACAGAGCGAGTACAAACTCAGTCAGAATGCTATAGGATTTACAGGAAAGTCATGGGCAAGAAACACATTCACTGGGGAGTCCCAAGCTCACCCTCTGAACAGCACCATGTCTGCAGCATAATTACAGTAGCCTTTAAAAAGGGGATGGTGACATTAAAATTCTGTTTAAAAGGGTAATATACTGTTCTTTTAGTCTCATATTCGGATAGTCAGACTGAAAGGGTTTCTTTAAAAAGCTATTTTTTTTACATGCTGTTAAGCCCACCTTTGAGGTCTTGCCGAGAATGAGAGCAGAGTAGGCACAGAGCAATACATTTAACAACAGAGTAATAAGCTTAACATTTTCCTTTTAGTCAGCTTGACTTTCTCATTCTAGCAGTGTCAAAATGCTGCAGGACATGGCATGCGAGGCTAAAAGGAAATGTCATCCTTTAAAAACAGTATAGATTTTGCTCTCCTTGTGATGTGAGACTCTCTCCTTGCCCTTTGGTGGTTTCAGCAGGCTGTAAAATCCTGGTCACGAAGCTCCTAAATCCTTCCTTACACTCCCATACAGAAGACTCTGTTAAGCTTTAGGATAATTATAGATTCAGAATTTAAAAAATAACATAAAATAAAGTAGAAACAAGACTGAAAAAAAAGAATCTGTAGTCAGGCTTTATCGATCTGCTGCTTATGCCGCTGGGCTACCACTGGGGACAAGACTTTGCAATTGCATTTTATTAGCACCTTGCAAAAACAAACAAACAACAACAACAAATCCAGTGTGCTGTGTTGGAGAACTGAGAACTATGAAAATCGAAGGATGTGGGCCAGATTTTCTTTTGGAAGAACACCTGACCAGCTCAGGCACAGAGGATGAAGTGCAGAAGTCTGGATTTTTCTTCTGCAGTGCCCTCATCACTGTGAAGGACCCATAGGTGGGACACTGACATATGTCTTCTGCTGAAAGAAAAGTGGTTTGTTTGTGCCTAGTGCACCGAAGGAAAAATATCCAAAATAGTTTCTCCTCGTGAGCAAACTGCTGTTGCGGCACATTAAGAATCTGTTTGAGTATTCTGTCACTGATGGCTAATTGCATGAGGAGATAACTCAATTAAGTCTTTTAAACTGTCAGAGTGTATTGAACAGTGATTGTCAAAACAGTATGACAATAATCTATGGATTATTTTAACTCTTCTTCAGTTATATAAACTGTTTCTCAGTTTCCTGTTTACAAGAAAGAAATCGGTAAAGCTACTTGCTGGTCTCACAAACCATCTAAACACGAATGGGACTGCTCAGTGAAGGCATAGATGGCCACAGTCATGTTTGGAGGTGGGGTTATGGCCTGAAAACGGAGGGGCTCAAACTGATTGATGTTCGTTGAAGAGGAGGAATTTGCAGACCTAACAACTTCACAAAAAATTCTATTTTGCAAGAACCTCACTGAGAGAGGGGTTTTCTTCCTTCTCCCCCTTCTCCTCCTCCTTTGTTTCTGAAGAGCTAAAGATGTGAAGCTTCAAGGCATTGAGAGAGAGGTGTCACAAGCACACGATACCGTAGCAGTACTTTGAGGAAATATCAGTCTAGTTGGGGAAAGCGTTATTGCTGTGCCTGGTCTAGTTCGACAGTGCAGGCGTGATGTTAATCCACCCTCATCCTGGCTCTTTGAAACGGTGATCATATTGCCTTCATTCCCCCCGTTCTTCTCTTGTCTCGTCCTTTCTCCCTCCTTCCCCCCGCACCTTTGCCTAGTTGGGTCGCAGACTGTTTGATGAGGGCAGGAACTGCCACTAAATAAAGGCAGGCACACTGACCCCAGCCAAATCAACCTGGCAATGGCTTGGGACTAGCTCATTCATGGACCCTCTGCTTTCAATGGCAGGTACCTTCTGTGTGTCAACGCATAGGGCATTTTTTGCAAACACTTACTAATTTGAATATTTTGGGAGTTCTGAGTAAAATGCAGCAACAGCAAAACAAAAATTAATATAAAATGACATAGGGCTATGCTTATAGCCATTTGTCTCCCAAAATAGCTCTGGCTATGCTTTACTGGTACTGCAGTGCCAGAACTGATGGAGTACGTTGTAGCTCACCCACCACAGGCAGAGGTGTTGGCTCTGTGCCGATTGCACAGCAAGGTCCCCGTGCTGACACACACCTGAGAAAGGATCCATTTTGATTATTGGGCCCTGGATGCAGTTGCAAGGCTGCAAGTTAGGAAGATGCAGTGGTGACCGTCTGTATTTGTGAACAGAGTATTTTTTTGTGGCCAAATTTCAAAGTAGAGTGGTCATAGAAGCTTAGAGCGCTGATAAGCGGAAAACCTTTGAATGCTTTAACACTTCTTCCTGAAGCTTGTCCTGTCTATGCAGGAGTCCTCTCAGATGCCATGCACTTCATGGGAGATGCTATGGGCTGTGCCTTCCTCGAGCCTTGCTGTTAACCCGAAAGCACCTGCCTTTTCCTGGAGCCACAGCAAACCTCGCAAAAACTGCCTTTACAAGCATAGGTTTGTTAGCACTCAGGTGGCATGCCGGCTCTTCACTGCCTCAGCTGCTAAGGAGCAAGTAAGGCTTTTTAATAACTCTTTTTGTAGCTAGGTATGAAGCTCCGTTAGGGAAAGGAGGAGCTGCTTTGTAATTCCCACAGGCAAGCCGAAGTCTGTGAGGTTGTCTGTGGGGACAGCCAGACATGGGGAAACGATGACTGTTACTAACAATGTGACTGTTTCCTTGACAGATATGAAAATGTTTACCCAAAAAGTGACAGAAACTTTCTGGATTCTGTGCTTATCTAAACAGCGATTAGAAAACTGGTCGAAGCTGCAACCCAGAGGATTTCTTGTGTAGAGCAATGGTGGAGATAAACACATCAGGAATTTTCCTTCTCCTCTGAGAGCTGAGAGAAGCTGAATTTAATTAGTTTTAAGTCTCTTCTACTGGGAAACTGCAAACAAAAGTGCTTTCTTAAATTGAGGATACAGAAGATCTAATTCAGGTCTTTGTTGGTAAGAAAGCTCATTTTGTGAAGAACCAAAGCTTTCAAGGCCCTATTCAAACAAGTTAAAATGCCATTTTGAGCAAGACAATTTCTTGCAGCGTCTGGAGCGGAGCATAAACCCTCACGTACACGTGTGAGTGCTGGCAGAGAAGAATTGGTATAGCCTAGCTATGAGCAGTACATCTTCATCACAAAAAATACTTAAGCCTACTGCCAGCATAAGTAGTGCTGACCAAAAATTGTAACATGACTGGAAGGAAAACACAGGTCACTGTGTGCTCTGGCTTTTCCAGGAGCCAGGTATGAGAGAAACAATTCAAGAGGAGAGCAGAGCTTCGCCGCAGCACTTCGGTGACTGAGTGTGAAGGCATCCACTCGAACAAGTTTTCTAATTGCAGTAGAGTCCAGAAATGGCCCCTCAATAAAACAGATCATTAACTTGTTTGATGAGAGGGAACTGCAGCAGGCAAGAAAACATAAAGGAGGTGTGAGGGGCGGGAAACGAATTGGTGAAACTGGCGGTAAGCTGGGATATAATGAAATACAGATATAAGGTAATCAGGTTTTGAAAACATGGTGATTTGCCACAGTTCATGACATGCTATGAGCTGGCATTTCTATACATTCTGTGTATCTCAAATTGTTGTCGTATGTTTTTCGGTGACAACAACAGATCCAGCCCATGGTCTCCTGCCCTTGCAGTCCCCAGACTAGCTAAGGACTAGAGAAAATCAAACTGCTGTCCTTCCAGGGTATAAAAAGACATCCAGTACCAACCTCCTACACAAAAGCTTCCTTGTATGTTTCAATATGCAAAGCAATGCCAAGGCTTTACTGTTTGATATCGATCGATACCCTGATTTTGCCATAAAGGAGTTTTCTATATTACAAAGCCTTACAGTAGTGAACATCATGAATTGCTCAAGCCAAGTCAATGGAGTTATTCCGTGAAAGGTATATATTGGGGGTGCCTGAGGGTGCTTTTGTTGAATATGTTCTTAAATGTTAATGGTTACATGGCATAAAATTTAACTGATAGATATGATTTTGTGCTATGATAGTTACTTGGAGGCTTTGGCTAATGAATTTTAAATGGATGAATTAAAATTCATTAAATATTGACACTGGGAATAAGATATGCCAGCTAAAAATCTCTGGCTGCTTATAATAGGGGTTCAGAAAGTTAATGGAGCCCTGCAGGTTATTTTCTGAGGTTTATAAAGAACTGCCTGGCCCCCTTGCTGAATGCTTCGGCAGAGACCAAACAAAATATTTCTCCATGCTTTTTGTAATGAGACTGCCATTGGTTTACTCAGGTTTGGTAGAAGGTGAAAAGGAGGTGAATAATTTTTCTTACCTGAAAAAGGTGAATTACCCCATGAAATGACAAGATGACATTTGTACATAGAGACTGTGATAATTCTTAAAATCTCCTACAGTCTATTGCACTCACTCTTCGCTGTAGGTGTAATTATTTTCTGTGATGCACATTTAAACTGCCCAAATTTCCAGGACTTTGACAATTTGTGTTAGATAAGCTTATCGCCTGCTGAAGCAAGAGGCACTTTGAAGTCATTAACTATGTGTTGGTAAGTACAACCTTTACCATTATGTGCACTCTTTAAGTTTAATGCTTTCCATCGGACACACCTTTTTTCTTTCCTGACTATACAGTATGAATTGAGGGCTGTGTTCGAATCCCTCGCTCCTCTCGGATTAACTTGCCACAGTCTAACTCCGTAGATAAGGTGGTGCCAGAGGTGGAGTTGGACGGATGGGTTTGCTTACACTGTAGTCCGTAAAAGAAACAAAAGGCCTTGCATGCAAGAAAAGAAAAATGGAGAAAATAAATAAATAAATGAAAGAAGTAAAATTAAAAACAAACATGAGAATGAGATTCAAAAGCTATTTAAATCAAAAGAGATTCTATTTATGGAAACAGAAAAGTCATAGATTGTTTTCGACACATGCTTTGGATTAGCTTAGTGATAATATACACCGTATAGCATTTTCCATCTAAGCTTCCTGTTTCACCAGAATAAAAATAAAACAAACTGAGAGAAATCAGAAAGTAACACTGGAATCACTGGTATTCTACTTTCTGTAAAATTACTTCTGGAAAAGAAGTATGATGTTGCCACATTAACTTACTTAAAGATTTTAATTATTAAGAGACTGCCTATAATAAGCAACACATTGCTGTGAAACAGTAGTACAGTTTCAGAAATGGTATATGTATATAGGTATCCCTGAATACTGTGTTATTCACCTAACATATTGCTAAGTAAATTAACACTCCCTCATGATGTAAAGCTTTAGGTCTACTTCAATTATGACTTCAGGAATGCATTGCCTTTCCCAGACTCCTGAAGAATTTCCAGGATATTCTGCACCTACGAATCATTTATACGAAAGATATTAATTAGCTGCAACTGTTCTCCAAAACGTATTTGAATGAAAGATCTCCTGAGACATGAATGAAACAAAGATATGGATACATTCTTTATGCATTTTGTGCTAAAACTGTTCTATAGGGTTAAAGTACTAATCAGAAAGCTGCAATATGTGCAAAATACATTCATCCTTTATCTCTGACTTATTCCAAAACAGGGACACTTTGATTAATATGGCCTGCAAAATTGCTCCACATGAGCTGCATCTGTTGTTCGTAGACAGTGCCATTGCTTTTAAGGAGGGCTCGCTCAGGCACGTGTGGATATGTCTGCATGGTCAGGAGCTGCCCTCTCCTGCAGGATACTGTGAGGACCAAGTCCACTGACATTGGCATTAGGTGTCATGGACCCAAAATAACACTAAGTGCCACTTGGAAAATGTAGATGCATGGTAGGATTCAGCTCGCTTCCTTTCGGCTGTCTGAACAGCAGGCATGTAGCCTTAGCTTATGGTGATCCCTTACCGGCAGCAAGGAGATAAAGGTGATTTATCCTATCCAGAATCAGATGTTGTCTCGAGGCCCTCAGCCCTGGCTGCTTGTTTTTCACGCAGGTGTCAATCCCTCTCACGTCCCAGCACCACTGCTGTATGCAGTATAAACTGCACCTCTGAGACCAAGTTCAAAATGTTCTCCTTCTCCTCCCACTCATCCCTGCTGCCTTCGTTAAGGTTATTTTCCTCAACAGTCATTTCTGGCATTTATGTCATTAGCCTTGCAGGATTACACCTTGGATGAAGAGGATGAATTACCCACAGCAAAGCTCCTGCCTTTCCCATCTAAAAGTACAAAGTGAGCTTAAACAACTCCCTTCGAACTTCAGGTCTAGAAACCTGAAGTTAGGTGATATGAACCCTCCTCTTGGTGATTGCGTCAGGGGCCACCGACCCTGCAGTGCAATGTGACCCTCGTCCCTACGGTAAGTCCTGTTGAAGTGAAGAGCATCAGGGCAGCAGCTATAGCAGTTAAGCAAAACAGGGCCACATCAGGGTCTAGGGCATGGCCAGAGCCAAACCGGCACCAGGGAAGGCAGCCAGAGTAAGAGGGCTGGTAGACAACTTCAAGAACAGACTCTGAGTTGCTGCTCATGCCTTGTTTCCTTTACAGAGGCTGGTTGCTCGGTAAATGGGTGTTTACACTTTATTTTAATGATTGATTCTATCTCACAAACTGCTGTAATACTCAAGGCATGATTTATACACAGCATTTCCTTTGTTTTCCCTCTGCCCTTTTAAATTGCTCATTACGCTTCAGTGGAGCTATAACCAGAATTTCTTTGGCTCCATAATCTTACTTTACTGTGGCATCCATCACCTTTCAGTAGGTCTCCCTGCTTTGAAGTGCATGCTTCAGCACAGCGTGTAAACCCCTGGCTGTAAAAAAATGCTTTCTAGAGCAAGAGAAAAAGTACACTTGGGGATTTGGAAGTACATTCCTGTTGTTACTCAAAGGGCTGATGCTAATGCCATATAAAAAAAAAATCCAGTTGTGTTTTATTCCTTTCCAACTTAATTTATATTTGAAGTCTTAAAGATCAAGCAGAAACTCTTTGAGAAATTAATTGCTCTTGTTCTGCACTGCCATACTAAGCAGCACTAATTGGACTGTGGGTGAGGTACTTCCCTGTTCTTATTAATAAATTATTTGTCTTTAGTGCCAGAAACAAATGGTGAGAGTTCAGCAATACAAAATCTGCACTCCAGCAAAGAAACTTATAATGCAGTCACCTCCACAATCCACAAACCTCAGCCTCCCAGAAACATAAGCAAGCTGGAAATGGAGGACTCACCTGCTCAATATCGCTGTTTTTCCTTGATTTATATATAAATTCACCAATGGCTACAAACACCGAAAGAACAAGCCCTGCAGCGAGCACTATGAAGATGCCCCCAATATTCTCCACCCCGAGAGCACTGGCTTCTTTGCTGTCCTCCTCAGGGCAGCCGTTGCCTCGCCACCACTTTTCCTTCATCATGTGCAGCTTTCCCTCCTCTTGGAGCTGGAGGATGGCGATGGTGATCTTGTCTCTGTAAGGAGACCCTGCAAGGTGAGAGCAAGACCCGTCAGTGCTGGTTGCAGCAAAGCGAAGGCAGGGAAGGAACAAGGTGCTGCTATCTGAAGCAGAAGTGCTCCCTTATCACAAGATTGATTATTCCAGCTAGAAAGTCTTGGTTTCTCCTCGGCAGGAAGAGGGAAGAGGACTATCTGTTGGTGTCTGCCCTGGGGACGGGAAAGCAGAAGGCTCCTTTGGTGCGGTTATTTGTTTGAGAATTCATTATAATTTCTAGGGTCTCCTACTGAGATTTATTTAAGCCTTGGCAGTGGGTTTTCTTGCTAAGTAATTCCTCCATATCATGTTTGAATATTGCTTTGAGCATCCTTTGAGACTTTCTGCTTTGCATCTCTTCTATTTACTTCAACATCTGTTTATTTTTCCTACTGCATGTAAAATGAGTAGCAGCCTAAGAAAAGCCCACAGCCAGTCAGATACATTCTCTTCTCATTTATACCTGCACAAGCCCACAACTCCACTTCAGCTACCTTACAGCTATAAGAACACAAGGCGGCCGAGTCTTTTTTTTCCGTGACTTGCAACGATATTGGCACTGCAAGCTGAAAATAGCAACTATTTAATGCTTTTTATTTGCAGGCCAACAGCTTGCTAAATGATGTGTCTTCAGGCTCAGCAGCATTAATGGGCCTGTACAGTATCTGGCAAATAGCGGGGTCACGTTGGGCAGTTCAATCTCTTTAGGTTTGCCTCTCACGCACTCTGCTCTGGCTCTCCATCTTCCAAAATCTCTGCCGCCTGTAAGTCCCTTCAGCCAACTTGTGCTCTTGCAGAAGCACACGTCTGTAGCCCTAAAAGGGGGACAAGGGAGATGCTTGCCCCTCGCCCCGCTTCTGGAGCAGCACCTGGTTAAAGGAAATTGCTACCAATTACCTTTTCCCACGTTGCCAGAAGCTGAAGTTTTCAACAATGATAGCAGCAACCCTGTTATTAATTGTAATAGACAAGTGGAAGTCGGTTTTGGCATTGTGAGAGCGACTTTTCTTTATGGGGCAAGGATTTTATGACAGCAAGCAGGAGAGGGTTACAAAAAGGGCTGCTGGCTCTAAAGGCATATATATGCCCCCAAATCCTGCCATGTTGGACTTCCTACAGTTGGAAGCGTTCAGTGTCTGGGCTGAAATACAGTGTCACCAGTCCTTTGTCCATGTAGCTAACTACCAGCCGTCCCTTCCTCTCCTTTAGCATATTAATAAGACTATTTTCTTAACCTGTAATCTCACCAAAAGTCACATTTTGCTGCAAATTAAAGCCGTTGCAGTTCTCAATCCCATTAAGGTAAACAGACTTTTAAAGCAGAACTTGTGCCAGAATTTCAGTGATAGCGTGGTACACGTAGACACGGACGCTTAAGAAAATCTCACTAGGCACCACTTTTGTGTCTTTATGTATCTAAATAGCCTTGGAAATTTGGCCTCACAGCTTCAGTTTTCTTTCTTATATTGCCGTGCAGGACATTATTAAAAATAATTGTACCATGAATACAAGTCCCCCTGTCTGCTTTCCATTTCCTTTAGCCCGCAGCATTGTCTGAGGAGAATCAGTGTGAAAAACATTGCAGTTCTTCATTTGTTGCGCCAACACTCAGCTATTTTTCAGCGTATCGTACTGCCAGCACTAGGACATGCTGTGACCACAGATGCCAAGAGACATGTGTCAGATTATACAAAGTCCGTCTGGGAAGCCAGCAATCAGCAGCCACTGCTTGAGGTAGCCAGCTTTGAAAGGAAAATATGCCTGCTGTAAGAACAGATGATTTCTATGCATGCTATTAAAGAACCAAAAATAAGCACAAGAGAAAACAAAACAGAAACACCTTCAAAACTGTCTTTACACAGGGAAGTGAATTATTACCACTGAAACAGCAGCATCTCTCAGAAGAAAGAGCAGAATTGTTTCTACCTTAGGAGAGGTTTGTCGCCCTGATAGCTGGAGTCTGTTAGATTGTAGGACTCATCTGTTTTCCCTTGTCTGAAAGGACATAGCTGTTAGGTAAAGTGAAGCAGCCTGAGTCACAACGCAGGATTTGTGGGGATGTTCATTCTGTCTTGTGATGTTTACGTTGCCAGCAGGATTATCACAATTCATCTTGGGGGTAACAGGTACATCTATATTTCTACGCGTGCTTTTAAAGTTTGTCAAGTGTGCCTGGAGTGTTGATTTGGTGATGTTTTATTGGTGAGCACTAAAACTGCACACAAATCCATCTCAAAACCGCTTTGAATATTCAGCGTATCATTTATGGCCTCTGAGCTATTAACAACCTACCTCTCAGGCCAAGAAATGCATCTATCTACTTTCTTAGCAGTCTCCCAAGTAACTGGTAATAGCTTTAGTGTTAGAATTACTAGCATCAGCACTGGCAGTGATACCGGGAATTAATACCTGTCCTGACATCTATAATAACGTAGCTTTCTTCAGCCGGATTCCTCCCAGGGTGACATTTTGCATAGGTTTTGCTTAGAGGTGCCTTTGCTACAGCAGTACTTCCAGAATGCATTAAGTTCACCACCAACCATCGCTGTAGATTTTTCATTACTAATGGTCTTTGCCAAGAACCCGATGAAAGCCCTCCTCTCTGTGACCCGTCAGCTCCATAATAAACATAAATGGAGATGTTTGTTGATATGCCTAAATCCCCTTTATCCTAACTCAGCACAAAGAAGTAGGAAGACAGCCTATATCTGCAGTTTCTTACTTGCAGAAGATGCTCTGATAAAATAGTACGTTTCTTGGATTCATAGAGCTTTCGAAAATGCTCCTTTCTGTTTCTTTGGGAGCCAAATAGTGATGATATTCCGCTCATTCACTGGAAATTTTGCCGTGCGAGGCATACTTTTGCTGCTGCAAACCCTGGCCATGTGGTTGTGCATTCTCCTGAAGGAACGAATGCAGACCAGTTAAGACTTGCTGAAACTTTGGTGTTAAGGGTCACAGACAAGTTGGTTTTTTTTTTCCCCATATAGCTTCTACAATCGATAGTCTTGAATGCTATGAGAAAAATAACAGAGCCTTTGGTGTCCATCTGAATAGTGGAAGAATCTCCACGGCTTATCTTGTTTATGAAATCAGTCCTTTAAGAATTTGAGATGCCTGATGGCACTGAATTATTCCACAGTGCTTGGAGATATCTATTCCCCTGAATTTTACTGGTTTTCCTTAAGAAAAAAATTAAGGCACATTTATCATACAAGAAACACCTTATAAATATATTTCACAGCTGTATTTCCAATGGATGCACTCTCTCTGAGGATTACCATCTGTTCCAATTATTCCTTCATTGTTCTTGGTTTAAAATGTGGCAGCTTTATAACTGCAATGAAACTCTTGCCGTACATTTGTCTTTATTCAGGATTTTAGCTTTTATATCATTTTCCTCAGGGCGAGAAGGCTGTTCTCACATAGCCAGTGGAAAAATATACTTAAAATGTTATCTACAGGACAATCTGTCTGAGGTAATCAGTAGAATAAAGAATCACAGTTCAAAGTGCAGTGGTGTTTCTCCCTTATTTATATCTGGTCTACCAAGCAACTGATGGACCAAATACTTCACCTGTTATATCTGTGTAAACTGATATGGCCTTGAATAATTCCCCTGAAGACAATAAAATTGCATCGCTATTAACTGAGCATGGCATGGTAAATGCATATGTGAGCAGTATGGAGAAGTATATTACACAGGAAAAAGATCTGGCTGCCCAGTGCCGATTATTCACAAGAACACAGCGCAAAAAACTGATGCTCTTTGTAATTCTCTACGGTTAGAAAATCTTGGAAAGGACATCATATGCTAAAAAAGGTCTACTGGAAATAGTTCAGAGAGATTGGGAGTCTTAAGACTCTGCTTAGCTCAAAACACTGAACTACTGATGCAGATGCAGAACCTTGCAATTGCTTCTCACTGTTCTCATGTGTTGCTCTGAGGTCATGAAATAGATCAGAATTTCATCTCCTTTCATGCAGCTTTCTTTGGGAGGCATTCGTTGGACCTAACATTTATCCTGCCCACTTTCATTTTCCCAGAGACACTACCTGATTTCTCAAACTAAACTGAATTTCAGTAGAGCGACTCGCACCTCGAGCAGTGCAGAGGATACCCAGTTTGCTGCAAAGGGGATGCTCCAGAAGGCAAGCCCTTCACTCAACCTCGTTCTGCAGATGTAGCCTGCACTGCTACATTCCCTCTTGCTCGCAGAGACTGCTTGCAGATGAGCAGGGCAAGAGTAAATGTTTGGCCTAAAAGGAGGCTCCTGGGGTCTGTTTCAATGAGAAAGGTTTCTAAAAGACGAGGACATGACTCAAATGGCCATCTAAACTTCTGAAGGGGACATTGCTGGGTGTGCTCCACAACACCTGTGCTGGAAAGCATCTTACCAATCGGGGTTCCCACGCCGTAGCCTTTCGAATCAATGAGCCCCCCGATCTGGGTGAGATTGCAGTTTCTCTGAGTCACGTACTCTATGCTGGTCGACTCCATTAGCAGCGCATAGTCCGTTGTGAGCACACGCTGGATTCCCTCGTCGTTGTTCTTCACCAGCGCTGTCTGCTGCCTGCTGCTCATGAACGCCCACATTTTCTCATACGTTGATATTTTGGATTTCTAAGGAGGGAAAATGAGGGCACAGAATCACACCAGCACCCAAGTTACACTTGTAAAATATTCCTCAGCCTTTTGTTGTGACCGATGCCAATAGCACATCTTGAGTGAAAGGCAATCGCTAGCCCGGTTTTCCTTCCCACAGCCTTTCTCTCTTACTGTGCTTTATGCTGAGGAATCTCTTTTTTCACTTCCTTTGCAGTGCCAGGTACTTCATTACTGGCATGACTGTGAAGTTCTTTGAAGTTTTTTGGGCTAATGCTGTTACATGGATTACAGCACGTAACCCAGCTAAATTAGTGCAGCTGGATACTGTTGCACTCAGAAGCAGTGCTTCTGCCTGTCAGGGCAAACACACTACTCCAACAGCCTGGTGATGAATAAAGTACTGGCTCTCTTGTATTGATATCACTTGCCTAGAAGCCATGTACTTCAAGGATAAAGCTTGAGAAACAAACCCAAAGCGGCTTCTAAGCAAACTTCTGCTTTCCTTTGCAATCAGACTTAAGGAATTCATCCTTCTCCCACTGAAGTTAAGGGGGAGTTTGCCAGGAGGAGCGTGTACGTGTCCTGTGTCAATGCCCGGCTGCGCAGGGAAGAGGGATGCCAGAAGCCCCAGCCGCAGTGTTGAGCATCCCTTCCTCCCCGCTCCTTTCCCCGTGCTGTGGGAGCCCGTGAGGGACGCAGGCACCCTGCAGGGAAAGGCAGTGCCTGTGCCCCCTTGTCCGCACTTCTGCCTTTGTTGGAGGACATGAAAAAAACCCCTGAACCTGCTCAGGGACGTGCTGGAGCCCCGTGCCTGCTACCCTCAAGATGTGCTACCTACAAACCAAAAAACCTTCAAGTGCTCGCACAGTGCTAACACGATTAAACCTCTCTCTTCCTTGTATGCTGGCAAACAACACTGAGCACACAATGTCGCTTTTGGATTAAATATCAAGGTGAACCTACAGACAGCTGGACCATTAGAAACTGTCAATAGAAACGATTTTGTCTCCAGTTGGCAAAGCCAACCATGGCTCAAGTATTCTGTGCTGCAGCCTAGCACAAGCCAGGCACACACAAACCAACTTTTTAATGTAAATACGAGTTGAAGGTCCACCACACACTTACGTGTGCCCAGTTCTGGGGCAGTATATCCTCATTTCCTTCGTGGGCCCTGTCTTTGGTTTATAGCCATCATAGCTGATTTTAGGCTCACTGTATGGAGACCATATGTGCTTATTAAACACCAGTGTCTGGGGGATTCCTATGAGAAGCTGATTTTCTGGTTCTCTGAGCTTTAAATGTTAATATGCTTCACCTGTAAATTCAATACTTGTGAATGTCAACTAAATTCCACTTAAGTTTGGTAAGCCACAGGATACCACTAAACTTTGAAGATGGTTAAGTGGCTCTTTACTAGTAGAAACCATTTTTGCTGCTCAGTTGTGAATATTTTTTGAAATTGATTATAAGTTTATGCAGTAGATTGAGTCTGATATTGAATTTACTGGAAGGATATATTCCTTATTCAGGTGAGTTTGAAAGAAAGATCCCAGCTTCTCAACTTGCCAATTCCCATTTTTTTTCAGAATAGATCATATGCCAAATTCTGGCCTTTGAGTTCTCATTGATTTCAGTGGAAACATGTCTGCACATCAGAAGGTAGAAGCTGGCAAGAGTTGCAACATGAGATTAAGATCTATTATCACAGAGGGGCAAGAATGCAATGGAAGATTTATAGATGTGCTGGAAACAGAGCAGGACAGCAGCCTGGAGAAATATGTATGTGTCACGATTTGTGGATGTGAAACACCTCGCCTTCAGTTGGACTTTTCCCAAATTTGGACATGCACACAGATGGTGAATGCTGCCTGAGATCCTGCTGGCTCGCCTGCCTAGAACCCCATCCCCTTGCTGGAGCACTCCTTAACTGTCCAGGCCTTGTTTTCTGGGTATTTTCATCCGGTATGGCCAGATCTGGGATCTGTGTACAAGGAGGAGGCTGACTGAGGTTCCCTCAAAATTAGAACTCCATTTTTTCCACAAATAATTTCAATTGCTTTTATTTTCATTCCCCCCACTACCTGGCTAGAAGGCATAGTCACGGCAAAAACTTTCTTGAAAATATTACCTCTTTAGCAATAGTTTTTCTGGGGACGCTGTTAAAACAGGGATACTAGTGTAAGGCATTCAAAATTAGCGGGAAAACACAACTGTTAGTATATGCCTTATAAACAAGACTAAATAAAAAGTGATGTAAGTTTGAATAAAAGCAAATAGAGTTTTCAGAAAAGCAGTGGAATTACCTTGCTTTTCTCATATGGTTCCCAACCTGCATCCCATCCAGTATGTACATTGTGTAACATCATCTTTCAGGGGCTTCCTGCTGCTACTTTAAGCACAAAGTCCTAAACCAAAGCTCTTCAGAGTTTGCTTCATGCCAGGATCTTTTTCTGCACTTGATGACTTCAGAAATCCTTTTGCCATGTGTGTCTCTTGTAGTCCTGAAAATCAGACTCATCTGGTCTTTGCATCTTGTGTCCTACATGACGGGCACTCTCTTGTTTCTCGCTCCTCCAGAGCGAGGAACACCCAGAATGTCATGGTTTTGCTTTAAAAAAATGTCGGTCTGAAAGAGTCTGCTGTTTCGCTTGGCATTTCTTGGTTTAAGAACTGGGCATAGCCCTTAGATAATCAAAGCACACACAGGAAGCACTTGTAATCATGACCCTTCCTTAGTGCAACCCAGCCCTGCGCTATACTCCTGCAGGACATTTTTACTGCTGTTGCACCTGGTGGTGCTGATTCCTCCTCTCCCTTTCCCTCTCCCCATCACATCAGCACTCCCAGGGGGGAGGACGGTCTCTGCAGCACAGGCTGCCCATCGTGAAAAGCACCTTTCACCCCAGCTCAGCTCCTCCAACCCTCAAATCACAGGGCCATGCCTGTCGGGGGGTACCCCTGGGTGTTGGGGTGCTCCCGGAGTCCGTCACGGCATGGGGCAGCCCAGGGGAAACTGTCCAGGCCAGGTCCGGACTCCACAGCTCCCCAAAAAGAGGCAGACTTATTTCAGGTGTCTTCTCTAGAACCATTATGGCAAAGGCGCTTTTTCTTAAACTATACTGTAATGCACGTGCAGCACAGGAATGGGAGTAACTGCTGCCCAGAAACCCTTACGCCTGCCTTCTCCTAATTCCCAGGTCTCTCACTGGTGTGCGTGGGTGTGGGTGTGGGGGTGTGTGTGTGTGTGTGTGTGTGTGCATGTGTGTGTGTGTGTGTGCTTACTTAGCTCAAGAAGTATACGCAGTATTTTCCAGTCCGAGGGAGGCAAAGTCATGCCCTCACAGAGCACACAGTCTTCCTTTTGCATACATAAGTATCTATCGTATTTACTGTACACAGACCTACTCCATGGGTTTTTTTTTTAAGTTTTGGACAGTGTAAAGAAATCCTAATCTTGTGAGGATCTTGAAGGGTTTCTGTAATAAAAATAATAACACCTTTTATATAACACTGTGTGTGTCTCACTGGTTTACAAGTGTGATAAATTGTGTTTTTCATGCATCTTTCACTATGTCACCTTCACTCTGCCAGAGAATCTATCTCCATTCTGTACAAGAACTAGTGTCCTTTCACTTGTGTTTGGGTACACATGCATTTCAGGCACAAGTAAGCTAGCATGTATAGCATATAAATATTTAACCACCTTGTCTGAAACTTTTTTTTAAAGGCTTACATTCTTTTAAGCCTACAAATTTTAACCTCAGGGATTAATGGTGCAAAAAAAATCAGTGTAAAGCTGGAAACAACTCTAGAAATTTGTTCTGAACTTCTCATGCTGAAATTAAGAAGCTATTTCCTCTGAAAAACCATGGAAGCGACAGGTTTTGAAGATTTCTCTCTGACACTGAATATGGCTTCAGAATAGCAATGACAGCGACAGGGCGGTGAAGAGCTCTTAGACCACAGGAGTCTCCCAGAGTCCTTCAGAAGGCGGCACAGGCTGCTTCCTACTGCCTTAGATTCCTGGTCAGAGTCTGGGACTTGCCTTACGCAGTTTCCAGGAATATCTCCAGATGGGTTTCCCAGCATATCTGAATGGCAATGTCTGCTCATCACTTCAAGAACTGACTATAACGAGGCTCATGAAAAATGCTGTAGTTTGTGCATTTCTTTCAGCACGGAAACATTTCTATTCAGCCACGGGAGAGCCGTTACAAGGGCAGTTCACCCTTGCCAGGTCCACCAGGGACAGCCTACCATCAGATCTGTTACATGATTGAAACATCCTTGATGAGCATTATTTGTTTTGAGAGATGACGCAAATACTTTAGCCACAATCCTTTTTGTCTGTGTGTGTGGAAACACTGTACCTCATGTGGAAGCAGAAGGGGTTGTGGTTAAAGTTCAGGCTGGAGCAGCAGGGGCTTGGGTTCTCACCACCGGGGGCCGAAGCTGCTCACATCTGCACACACGTGTGGCACGAGTGTTATTTTGCCCCACGTGCTGCTTCCCCATGGTGCCTCATCCTCTTCAAAGGCATGTTTGACTACCTATAAACACCATTCCTAGATGCTACAGTGAAAAGCATGATACCAGTTCATTCAGTGCTTAACTTCCCTGCTGAGATTACCAATGAAGCTGCTAATTAATTCTAATTGTCACAGGATTTTTGTGCATATATCTTATATTTATGGCTTGTTGGCTTTTACGTTGACATTTTATGAGATTAACCCATTTTGTATGTAATTAATGCTAATGGTGCAAAAAAAAAGTATGCAGTTATCTACAAAGCAATTAGCCACAGAAAGTGACCTTTTACTTAGAGATGTGTTCAGGTATGTATGTGGCCCATATATTAATAGCCTGTGTAATATTGACCATGGACCATTTTAAAAAAGGGACAAACAACCTTGCATTTTGACTGCCTGCAGTATTTTTCCGGTGCAAATGGGGCCTTCAGCAGTGACCTTAGCCAAGTGGCTGTAAGAAGCCGAGATCCTGCCCTGAGAAACAACCTGGAGCAGAATGTCCCCATGTCCATGCCCTGGTTCCCTTCAGATTCTCCCATCAAAGGCATGGGTTTGACCTTCACAGCAGCACAGCATCAGATTGTTTCTCCATATCTCTTGGGGGAAGATCTCCTATCTTTCACATTAATGTTGCTGAAGAATCCTCTATGGATTTGGGCAAATGATGTATTTGCCTATTACGCTAATCCTTCCAAGTGTTGTGATTCCGCCTCACCATGTATGGCTGGAGGGCCGTGAGTCAGTCCGACCGTACAGAGCTGGCTGATGTCATCTTACCTTGAAGAAGGTCATTGTGGATCCATCTCTAACAGCCCCGTACTCTATCTTGGTTTGCTTTGCCAAATCATCTGCTGAATCGATGGGGGATTCCATCCTCTCCACGGTCAGGAAGGCAGCCAGGTTGGCAGTATAGGATGAGATTATGATTAAGGTGAAAAACCACCATATTCCTCCAACTATTCTGGTGGAAAGAGCTTTGGGCATCAGCTCTGATCCTGTTACAATATCATCAGAACAATCATATTAAAATGATGCTGAAAGATGTCTTTCCTGACACCACAGACTGTTTTTAGGCACAGAATGCTTTTATGAGCTGTAGTATGATAAAATGATTTAAACAATAATCTTACAGATGCACAGCTAACATTTATAATGGTAACACACTGTGAAGGGGATGTATGCCATGATACATGACAAATGGAATTATCCTTGGGTCTAAGCCCCATTACATCCCTGAGCTAATGCTCGTTGTGATATTAACCTCTTACATCCCCAGCAAGCTATACTAGTATTTTTGTCTGTTTCCTGAATCTCTTTTTACCAGTATACTGTAATCAATTTTTTAATCACAGATCTTTAGCAGAATGCTATTCTGCTTACAAGCTACCTGGCAGAAATACGTTACAAGAGAAACCTGGCCTGTGCATCCTATCGACATACCTAAGCAGAAACAGGGTGATCAATACAGTTCCAGTGAACTCATTGGCCTGTGTGAACCTGAGCTCAAAACCCAGAACACGTCTTATTAGAAACGTGTGGTTTACATTTGAAAATTCAGAGGGTGAATGGACGTATCCTTTGGATCTACAGGGCAACGCAAAGTTTTGGACCGTGTATTTAACGCTCATTATTGCTGAAAAGGTTTTAGCAGATCTGCCTGCATGTCACACTGACAAATATCAAAGTGATCTGCCATTGTCATAAAACCCCACGGAACAGCACGGGTGGGTGTTAAGTGTGCTGAAACGGCTTTTAAACAGCTCAGCCAAACTGTATTTAAGCCACACAGGTACTTGTATTTCTAAGCATTCTGATGCAATTTTGTGCTGTTTTTTCTAGAGGCGTCCCCACTGAACTCAGCTCATTATGTGGGGTTCAAGGATCTGGTTCAGCAAAGCACTTAGACAGCCACTTGAATATTTTTGACTTCAAAGTTAAGCCTTTGCATGCTTATTTTGTTGATGAAGGATGGACTTAAGAAAGTACTTAAGTGCCTGTGAACGGAGATCTCAGCACATAAAGCTTTTGATGTGACAAACATATTTCTATTACTGGAAAAATGTGACATATTATGTCTCCCCAACTATTTAATGATTTCTGTAAGAAATTTAAACATGTTACAGAGAATATTTTCAGACTTTGCAAAAACTCTGAATGTGACTTTTGGGGCAAAGACCAAAAGGGTAAAAACTTTCCAAACAACCAGCAAACAAATTTAACTTAGCTTTGTAAACGTATAGACGTGTCTCTTAAAGGTCAAAGCTAAGCATAGCCCAAGGGTTTGAGTAGGTTGACAGAACTGCCAAACTGCGAGAGCAGATGCTCTGCCTGTGCAGCCTTGTGCAGCCCTGGTGCTGCACGGATTTCAAATTAAGCCAGCAGTCTAAAAGCAAAAACTCTCACTTGAAATTTTCGAGTCCGAATGTACCCATTTCAAGAGCTGCAGCTCTATCTGGGTTTATGTTTGTGGTCTGTTGTACTTTCTTGCTTTTCAGGTTAGATTTTTTTTTCAATACAATGAAATCTTTTCATTTTTTATATTGTTGCTTTCAGGAGAAAAGTGTGTTTATTTCTAAGCTGGGGTTGACCTGCAAAAGCTGGCTTCTAGGAGTGCTGATTCAGGTCATCCTGAAGGTATTATTTTTTTTAAGCTTAGACAGCTATACAAATATAATTTCTAGACGTGGACCCTGATGTAATACCTAGCTCTGACATATACATCCCAGTAATGCATAATAGCCGGATACCTTGCAGATATCTTAACAAGCAACCATGAAATCTGCCAGCGCAGCCTTCCGGCGGCACAAGAGAGTAGACGGAGAAGCCCTGTGTGCTAAATTTGTGGGGTGAGATGCCAAACCTCCTGTGACTTCCTCTAGCAAAAAGTTGTTTGTGAAAAAGCAGCAGAATACATTCAATTCAATTAAGCTCAAGACGCCAGAGTCTATTAATTATGCAGTGAGCTACGGTTTTGCTTTTGTGAGGTGCTGAGCACACTCTGCTCCCAGCTGAACCAAGCCGGCCCAGCATCTCTTTTGATCACTCCCATGATTGTTTCAATGTTCACCTTTTCGAGGGCCTTGATTCCAGCGAAAAGCGTTAATATATGCTCCATGCTCACCGGCTTCACCCTGAGCACTCTCCTTAATGGGATAGTCCTGGTCTGACCCATTGCCTGGCTGAACTGGGGCTCTGACGGATAGCTTGCCTTTCTGAAAGTGATAGTTTCCCTGAATGGATTGGATGAAATGTGTCCTGTTTGGATGCTTTCAGAGTATGCATAACACATCTGAGACTTTCAGGGGAAAAACAGGGGAAGTAACGTCTAAATAAAAACGTTGCTAGCAAGACTCGGGGTCAGAGACAATACTTGCTGAAGTCTCTCTAGTGCCTTTTTATGGCAGACATGACAGCCAATCCTGATCCAGACTTTGCTCACGCTCTGTAGAAAAGAGAAAGTCTGATCATCACATTTTAAAATTTAATAACAAGGGGCTTCCAATCAAGCATAACAAGCAGCTGCTGCCAACAAGAAAGAGCGTAACGCTAGATGCAGAGTTTCACAACCATTCACATCATGTTCAAACTCTTCACATTAACAACGATGCACTTACAATCACACGTACCACAAGCTTGTACATGGAAACATTTGTGCTGCCTTACAAATGTTTTTTTCTTTCTTTCTTTGTTTCTTTCTTTCTTTTGTTTTGTTTTGAATCTTCTTGAAAGACAAGCAGAGTCTGGTTGGGGCTGACTGTCATGTACCCAAGGTAGTGGTAACGAGCAGACACTGCATCCCACAGTTTGCTGTGGATGATGGTAAACTCCAAAAAAGGCAGTACATCGAAACACAAAATCCTGGGGCACTTTCACACACAGGGCAATCACAGTTATATACACACACCTGCCTAATACTGTAAAACCTCAGCCTGTGTTTTGCTGATGAAGCGGAAGGAAAACAAAACAAAAAAAGCAAAACAGAACGGCTCTTCCTTCATCCAGCCTCCTTCAAAGTAATTTCTGTGAGGAAGCTCTATATCCTGTCAATACGCTAGTGCACCAATAAAAGCAAGTGCATCTTAGGTACAATACAAACTTTATTCTCTACCATATCTAGGAAAAAATCCTCCTCGTGGTTTTTTTACTGCTACTCATGTCTGTTAAAGAGGGAAGAATAAACTGTACCTGGATGGATGCAGAGATGGTTTTATATTCCTTACTTAAATGTTTAGGAATTTAATACCAAGGTACTGCTGGGCTTTCCTCTGGATTGCCTTTTTGGTTGTTGTCGTGGGGTGGGGTTTTTTTGTTCAGCTTTGATTCAGCTTGAAAGGTTTGTCAGAAAACATTTGCATTCTTTTCAGTGGACCCCAGTTTTGGTGAATAATGATTTAATTGGAAACCTTAGAACATACACGCCATAAACAAATGTGTTTAGTACACATATCTGTTTGACTTCCCATATGGAGTAAGCTTCACTGCCCTTCCTTGTCAACTGAGTAAAATGTCATCAGTTTCCAAAATCATCAGCAACAGGGGCTTGTGACTGGGTTAAGTTAATGCCTCTAGGGTCGGATGCATTTACAGAAGGATGGGACTCATACCTGCAGAAAAGCCATAAAAAAAAAGGTTTGGTTTTGGTTTTAAACGAAGTTTTTGACAAGTGCCAACAAACGTAACAACCCTTCTGAAGAAAGAGCGTGGTTTTTTTGTTTGGCAGTTAAAACAGTTTTTCTAGGGTCGCTAAGGCTGTTACTGTTTCCGTTGGGACGGAGACCAACTGTTTCCTGTTGCCAAACCTCTCATACCAATAAACTCAACCTCAGCACGAAGCACTTCGTATCCTTCGTGCGATTATTTCACATTTCAGCTCCAGAAGCTCCCGTGTGGCCCTGTCCGCCTCCCTTTCCCTCAGGGGCTTCCCCTCCTTCCTGCTGCTGCAGCCCTGTTCTGGGTTTCACAGGTTCCCCTCCTCTGCCTGCTCCCGGTTGCAGCGGCACGTCGTTTTCTTCCTTTCTTCTACCGCCTAGTTTCTGAGATCAGGTTTTACAGTATATGTTGTATTTACAGAGGGTGGAGTTTACCAGCACAGAAGCCCTTGAGCAGACTGTGGGACGTGTGCGATAACGAAGTGTAACCGGTGTACCTTGCTGCATGAGAGCTCCAACTCCAAACCAGAAACTATTTAGTAAAGTAAAATTGTTTTCCACCACATCTGAGTCTGGGTTGCACGGGTGGGGGTTATACCATTCATATGGTGTAAACCTGTGGCAGTTAACAGAAACAATCTGTAAACATCAAACAGAGTACACACAGCGGCAGCAAACCTGCTGAAGAACGCACAAAGTGAGGAGGTTAATGAAGGAAACAAGAAAAAGAAAACCTCAGCTGAAAGGCTGCCCGCGGGACGTCTCGCAGCTGCCTCGTGCAAGCTGTGGAGCAACGCTGCAATGCCAGGAGCCGTTTTCACAGTCCCAGATCTAGCACAGGGCTACTCCCCTACTCCTCCCGCTCTCGGGTTAGAGCTCCCAAGGCTGAGACCGCTGCAACGCCCCACGGCTTCCCTGCCTTCACTGCTGACAGACAGACAGACATTTGCAGGGGCGGGGGGACAACTGGAAGCCACGTAGCTGCTCCTCGGTAAGGCATTTAGAAAATAACGAAGGAGTAGCAGCCCTCCGAAGGCAACCATCGTTAGCTCTCTGTAGTTGAGATGCTGGATGCTGAACGCGCTATCCCTGTGCGAGACTGCCACGGCAGCAGAAAAAAAGGCTGTCGATCGTTTGAAGGCATTCGGGAGCAATTGCAGTGCCTGAAAGCCATAGGGCTACGTTGTCGGCATTGCAGGGAGAGAATGACGCAGAGGATTGCCTTTAACAGGAGAACTCTGCTCTATTCCCCGTGCACCATCCTGCAACTGCAGACCGTGCCCCTTCTGCTCTGCACAACATTTGGCAGAGTTACGTTAAGGACCATTTCTCCCCAAGGTACCTTGCCTGCTGTTGCTTCCCACTGCTGCATGGCTTGCTGCAGACTTTCTCATGAAGTTTATGAATATAGCTTTAATTGACAATGTCATGCCAATACATTTTAATTACTGTTTCAACAATATAATTAAGCATTGAATTTATTCACGGTTGCAAGCAGAGTGCCTTGCTTAGCTGAAGTAATGAACTCTGATAGTAATGAACCCACTAACTGAAACAGTATGTAGCTTAGGATGCCATTAGCTGCACAATATTACCGTTACTAGCACAATAGTGTTAAAAATCGTAACAAAAGACGCGGTTTTCAGGTTCAAAATACAACAGTTGTGCACACACCAGTTGAAAGAAAGGCAATCACCAAGTTATATGTTTCAAACTTGTGCTAGAACAACGGAACCAACTGTTGTGTAGTAACCAAGTTGTTCCCAACTCAGAGGGAACAGTTTCCCCTTCCTGCACACGTGGGGAAACACATCCGCAACAAGAGACCCAAAATTATGGCCTGTAGGTTGCCTTAGCTGCCACCCGCCATAGAAGTGAAGAGGTCCCATGCTGAGCGTTCCCCCACAGGGTCCTAGAGTGTTAACACAGGACAGTAAGAAGATGTACAAATAACTCTGCCTGACCCGACTGGGAAGCCCAAGGCTGGGACCTTGCATCATTTCAGACAACAGCCACATTCAGTAGGTTGGACACAAATGTCTCCATCACCGAACGAGCAGAAAGGCAGTTGCTAGAAAGTGGCAATGAAATGCTGGCAGCAAAACTCTTTCTGCCAGACTGGAAAGATTTTTATAGCACTGGGTATATATTTTAATGTGGTACTAGAGTATATATTTCTTTTTCACCTTGAAACAAGAGCTGATTTTCTTCTTGTGTTTCTATTGCCGTGCTGAGCTCTAAGAAGATGCTGGCTTATAACTCTGCTCAGGAAAACAGGCCTTCTGTTTTCCTGGCCATTTTCCCCTGGTTTTGTCCCTCTTCGGACCTTCAGCAGTAGCTAGGCTGAGGTTTATGATAAAGATGAGAGGCTCAAGGTCTCATAAGCACCTTTTTATATAAGCTCTGTGTGACTTTATTCACCACTAATGGTTACCTCAGCTACCTATCTCTACCGTCACTGACATCAACAGCACAGCTGATATGGCATTAGCAGTAAAGGGAAAATTCGGCAGGAAACGCCTTGTTCATTCACTGCCAGTGTACTTAGGAAAAGAGCTTTGTCAGTCTGTAACCCTTCACAGTGATAAAAACTTCAGTGTTTGAGTTCAAAAATCAATATAACAATGACAGGGCTATATAAGACTCCAAGGCAAATGAGAAAATATTCAGCTGCTGAAAAGTCTGAAGAAATAACAGGAAGATTATCCCAGTCTATGAAAATTTTTCCCAAGTATTTGCCTCCCATGAACTGATGTCAAAATACTGTTAACCATTTAATTTACCATGGCAGTGTTAAGAAGTGGATGCTTCCTGGTGTTCTTAAAACCAATCTAACCCATATTTGCTGAAACACTTGGCAAATCTTACAGAAGTCTTGACATATTTGGAGACGTGAACAGGTCTAGATATGGACAGTAAGAATGGCTTAGCTTCTTGGAGTAAATTAAAATTTATAAAATCTAAAGTAAATGAAGATGACGTGAACACAGTTTTGGGTACTTCAGCCTATATCATCACGATCTAGTTAGGCACTCATTTTAGGCATCAGTTCGAAAAAAGCATTTATGTCAGAAAAAATGCAAAAATTCAGAAAATTATACTAACTGTTTTGCTGAAACTAGTGTGTTCTTCTCCTCTTTTCCTAAAATAGGTGGGTTATGAGAATTATATGCAAATTTGATATATTTGTTACAAGTTGTGTTTTGTGCTGTGTGTTATGAATGTGTGGGGGTCTATACCTCTAATGACATTTAAGGCTTTTAGCTAATTTTAGCCACATTTGACAAATACATAGAGGCCTTAGAGGTTATTATGCTCCTGCAAGTGTCGTGAAACATTGCAGTAGTAGCCCCACTAGGAGAGAAGCTGCAGGATGAGCTCACAACTTGTTACGTCTCAGTTAATCCACATGGGAAAGATCGCCTATAAATCCTTCAGCTGCAGGGAAAGCAAACACACAGACAAACAAACTTCAGTTGGCGATCACAATCCACCATGAGACACAAATCTGTAGGGAAATCAGGCTTCATTAGTTATGCTGCTCCTGGAACTACTGCTTTTTAGAAAGATTTCAGGAACAAAACATAACACAGTTACACAGGGCGAACCTGTGGATTTACCCAAAGACTACACCATGATTTGGAGCAATACTTAACAGCCAAGAAAGAAAAGCAAACAGGTTTCACAGCCGATGATTTGTGAGCACTGCGCGTTTCCCTTTGGCTTGCTCCCGGCCGCGCATCTGCGTGTAGGCAGCTCTGCGAGCAGACAGAGGACCCTGATGCTTATTTATTCTTGCAGACTCGATGCTGTTGTCTTAAAAAATAGAAGCACTGAGGACAACTTGGGCTTTGTTTTCCCTTCCGCCTGTTCTGAGGTGGAGAGGGCTGTGGGATGCTTTTAGTCTTGGCACACAACTGCAGAAAAGTCAATCTGTCATAGCTGAGCAGGTTTAATATTAGTCATGAATGAGATCATGATTTGCGTACAGTAAGAGTTATTATTTATGGTACAGTGAGCCACTGCAAGAGCTTGTGGGAAGTCATGACTAATTGTATACAGCCCCATAGCTGCCAGGGATGGATAAACTCTTTCTTTTACCTAGGGCCAACAGCAGTAAGTTAACCCATGACCTCTCCTCCTCTAATCCCCTCCTCCTTCTTCACATTCTCAGCAATTTAAAGGAAAAAGCAAATCCCACAAATTTCTCTGCTTTGGTACCAGTACAGAAACATAAACAAGCAAAGCATTCACATAGGGTGTCCACCTGGAACAAGGGTTGTTCAGCGGACCATGGAGAAATGTATGTCCGAGGCCAGTCACTCTCAGCAGAACCGCTCATGTGAATAAAGGCTTTGCAGGGCTATGTCTTTTGATTAAAAGAGAACAGTGAATTGGAGGAAAAGCAGCAAGAGCTTAATTTGACCTGGCTTACACAGAAGTGGAAGTCAGGCACAATGTGATATTATTATCAAAATTAAAGATTCAGATTACCATTATTTTATGACCTTTGAATGAGGTATACTTATGTATACATTGGAATATATACATTATTGCTGACTTCTTGAAGTTGAATGCCATCATTTGCACTAAAAACTGCAGCATTTCTGTTACTTTTGCTGTGATGTGACTGTGTGGACTTCCAATGATACATCACTTCAGTTCTTATATTTCATAGTATAAATGTTTTCGCAGGCTATTTTCCATATACTTTATTAATGTGGAATATATTGTTGTATATGCAAAACAATACATAACAGAAGTGGGGAAAGGCTTCATTAGGGATCCTCAGTAAAAAGAACCAAAATATGAATCTCTGTGAAGCACTAATAAAAATATTTATGTTTTAAATTATAAAAAAGAAAAAATGAAGGATAGGATGAGATCAAATAAACAGAGTTGGAAATGAAATTCCAAGGCCACTATCTGAAGAAAAGGACAATAACTATGCCAGTTCAGAGTCCAGGTTTATTCAGGAGTATAGAAAAAAGTTTGCCTCAAATGACCAATTTCCTCTGACAAGATTCTTAAGTTCATTTTCTTTCATGCTTGGTTTGCTCTTGTTCAAAGCCCTAGAGCAACTGACTCTCAGACTGTGGTCCATGGTCTTTGAGGCCACGATAAGTAGCTTGTATCCACTTTGTGAAACCATATCAGCTGTCTAGAGTTTTTAAGGTAAAGTTCAGTGATAAGGGTATAGAGTGCTCTGCTGGCCCTCTGGAGATGTGACTGTGGTCCACTGGTCCAGAAACTTTGTGGCACACCTGCCTTTAAGAACATTATGAGCTTTGGCCTCATTTGGAAAAGCGGTGTGTACGTGCTTATTTCCTGCTGGTTTTGAACAGGGACATCACTAGGAGCCTGCCGCTCCCAGGCAGGGTGCACCTCAGGACAGCGTGGGGAGAGAGCCTTAGCTATACATCACCTTGCAGATTGTCCCCTCAAGTTCCCAGTCACGTTATCTTGTATTTTCAAGGGGAAATTAGCTGAGCTAATTAACATCCTTCAGCAAAAATATCTTCACATCCTCTTTCTTACCTTTTAACTGTATGCACTGGTAGTGGAAAAGAGACGTGCTTACATGCAAGTTATATAAACTGCTTTTCAACATGTAGTCTGCTGAGGTGTTGCGTACTGACAAAGAAAGGCTGACACATTTCATCGGATATTTCTCTCTGTTCAGCCCTTAAGGAAAGTAAAATCTCATCACATTGCAATATATAAAAGTGATAGCAGTGTTGATGTGAAAATACCAAGAGACTTTCTAGAACATTATGCTTTAGGACTGGATAAAACCCTTAGGATAGTATTATACTATATCTACTTTGCAAAGCCCATGCAATACCTATGGGAGGAGAGTTAGTTAATGTGGATGCATCTAAAACTACATCTTCGACTTACCTTGCAATGACAAAGAGGACACAACTGACTCCAAGGCAGGCTAGGAGAACGTACATCCAAATATCAGGAGAAAGAGGGTTTAAAAAGGAGAAAACACCAGGGTTTGTCCCATTGGGCTTCCGGTACAAGATACTGATTCCCAGAGTCATGAAGGGCTTGGAAAAATCAATTACTTTCTCTCTTACGTAGGTAATAGTGAGAGGAGCAACGGCCAGATCAGCTTTCTGAAAACACAAATGGGAGAATACTCATTCTTTTTCATGTTCAGCAAACGCACTACTATTCTTTCCATTTTTTCCCCCCACGTATTAAAAACTAAACCAAATTTGACTATAAATCTGAAGTGTGAGACAAAATTTAACATTGCTAGGGTATTGTTTGGTACATGGTAATCTGTTTCCTCTTTTTGCAGGCAGAGGGATGTTTGTGACTTGCATATGAGTAGGAGAGGTATGACCAGGGACGTGGGGCTCGGTCCTGTGCAACGGGGCAGTGCCAGAGCATCTGGGCAGGGACTACGTCCACAGACCAGAGGCTGCCGCAAGGCAGAGGTGAGCTGGAAGCTCAGCCTTTGCTGTCGGAGTTTGTAGCCAAGGGGCGGGCAGGACCCGTGCTAGCCCAGTGCCTGCTGCCCCACCGCAGAGAGAGGTTCCTCCCAACACCCACAGACTGTTGGTTCAGACGTACTGACATGACTTCGTACTCTGACAAATGGCAACAAAGACAGACCAGTGGCTCTGAAAAAATGAAAACTAAAGCAAACATTTCATTTGAGCTGGCTTTGTATAAAATACCACAGGTGAAAGGAGAATAAAGAGAGAAGGATTCAATCTTACATGATCTATGAGTTCTTTGACCATCCCATTCCACTCTCCTTTGTCATTCTGGGCTCCATATTTACCATCAGAAACTAGTTTGACCTCATAGATGAAGCCTAAAATATTTGACAGCTCCTTTAGTAAGTCCAGGCAATAACCCTCGAATCTGTCATTTCCATACAAGGGCTTGTCAGACTTCTTGTACATAACATAGGGATCTTCCTATAGAAAAAGACAGTAGACGTAGCAATAGAAATGAGGTTTGTTTCAGATTATATAGTTTCCCTAAATTATGTTAATATTTTATAAATGGATTGCAATTAGATGGAAACCAGTAATTTACCGTGTCCATTAAAATCTGTTTTAGGTGTGTTAACAAATTGACTGAATCAATTAGTGATAAGCGTAAGGGCCCTAATTTTCAGTGGAACAGACCATTCATAGCTCCCAGGAGTTTTAATTAAAGTAGTGCTTAGCAGCTCCAAAATCAGACCCTAGATCTGTACTCTACATTGTCCCACCCTAAGAGACATTGGGTGGGGATATTGAAGGAGAGAGAAGCCTAAATAGCAGGAAAAGAATCATAAGGGGAACCTAAAATTTTATATTCTCTGAGAAATAAATCTTTCTTGAAAAAAATCTTCAAATGTACAAAATAGCTGTGAGTTGAGCAGGTCTTCCCATGAGAGAATGGAGAACAGCATAGGTAGGTGGCAAAGTACCTTGTTGCTTTTCTTTTTAAAGGATTTTGGACAGAAGATCAGGGCAAGCAGGTTTCTGCAGTTTAATGTGGGCAAAAGACCTCTGGCAATAGAGAAGGAGTGTAGAGGGAGCCTTTGAGCTCTTCCCTCCTCCTGAGGAATTAGGCAAAATAATTGAAAAAAGTGGCATTACTGGCCAGGGAGAAAGCACGAGGCAGAACAACTCGTGAATACCCAGTTGCATATTTTCCATTTATCATAGTAAGGACATACCTCAATCTGTCTACCCACCGTTCGCTACTTTCTTTCAGTCTTCTTCATCTCATTTTCAGTAAAAAGGAAGGCTGTATAAGCACTGACTACAAAGCTGAGTATTTGTGTGTGTTAATTCTTCTGGGAAGAAAGGCATGCAGGGTTCGTCTCTGAAATATTGAAGTAAGCTAAACAATTTTGGAGGCGGAGGTTCCCGAGAGTCTTTCATTGGCAGTGGGGGATTTTTGAATCAATCTTGTGGATAGATGAATGTGCATGTCGATTCTGAGTCTAAATAAAAAAGTTTGCTTGAAAACAGGCTAGTTTAATAAAACATTGTTTAGTGTGGTGGAAAACAGCCGTGGAGTGCAGGGCGGAGGCAGCAAAGGCGGCCGCGGAGAGCCCCGCAGCCCGCTGTCAGCAATGCCTGCATCCTACAGAGCGGCTGGCGGTGTCACCTCCGCCCAGCGAGACTCACCAAAATGGTGGTGACGATAAGCGTCCGGTTAGCCAAGGAATCTGTGATGTTGGTTGATCGGTCCTTGTTGCTGTCCGTCATGTTAAGGCCACTGTATGAGTTCCAAACCCCAATCTGCACAGAAGAGAGCGGGTGAGTGGCTGCCCGGCGGCAGCGAGCCAAAACATTTCCCTAAACGCTCACGGCCTCGGAAGAGTGCACTGGCTCTAGTCACCGCAGACAGAGACACCGGCAGTACCAAATGCTAGAGAAGGGAAATGGCTGTAGGTCTGAGTAAGGCAGCAACATCAAATGGCTGATTTAAAAAACACAGGGAACATGCTGCCCTCTCAAAAGCAGGTGGAAATGAATAAGCTGTAAGAGTATAAGGCATGTCAATACAGCGGTGTATTAGCCAATTTGCTACAAAAGTGGAACGTGTTGACTTTGTTTCCTGCTAAAAAATGTCAGATGTCTATTTTTGTGATTTTTTTTTAAATTTTTGTAAGTGGTAGAGTTGAAACATATGGCAAGACCTCTCTCTTCCAATACAACAGATTAAAAGCTTGAATAAATATGTTGAAGCAGATTGATGGATGCACTGGCCTTTTGCTTCCGCTGTGCCTTCAGCAGGTTTAGCAAAGATTATTCTGTCATTTCTTGACTACTATATATGACAGAGCTAGCAAGGTGATACCATTTCACCCACTGATCCGTATTTGCTCAGTAAATATAAGTGGCCAAAGGCAAATTCCTTTCTAGCCCCAGAGGCAGCGAAGAATTGCAGTATTTAATGCCCAGTCCAAAGCCTCAAGGGAACGATCTCCATGATTTCAGTGGATTTGGATCTACACCTTGTGAGGGCAGAAGTTATAACCGTGTTGATTTACTCAGATAAATATTTACTTAACATAAATGCAGTCTGAAAGCATCTTCAGGTTTTTTTGCCTTTAGATTTGCATACACAGCATGGCTGAGGGCTGATGTGAGAAAACTCCAGGCAAGGGGCTGGCTCAGGCAGTTTGGTTTGTATTGAAAATTTGTGGAGAGCACCAGACGGATGGCTTGGGGGTCTGACATTGGCCATCCACAGAGCCCTTCACAACGCCACGCCGCTCTGCCAGCGTGTTTCAGCTCTACCCGGGAGCGATCTGCTTTCAGATCCTCTCTGCTGGGATCGCCAGTGAAGCTGCCAAGTGGATCTAAGACAAAACCCGCTGACTTCTCCTGTGTACTGAAGGTCTCTATCTGCCGACAGATGCTCAGTCACTTCAGACCCAGGCTGGACTCTTTTTCTTTGCTTGTTAACTGAGGCAGAGATGGTGTTGCCTTTGTACCAAACCCAGCAGATTAGTTTGTGCCTGCTGAGTATGGATTTGGGGTAATCACTGTATAATTTCAAACAAACTTTGTGTTTGTGTCCCTGGGTGCCATTGCTTTCACCTTTCACAAACTCTTTTTCCAAAGTATGCTTAATGGAGATAGTCAAGCCCTTTTTAAAATTATTTTTTCAAGCATTTATCAGTCGTTCCCTTTGTTTCCAAAACTAGATCAAGTTGGGAAACTGATCTGGAAAGTACACACAAAATAAAATGTTGGAATTATGATAGCCTGTGCCAGGAATATAGTAAATAACCAGTGTCCTTGAATTTGCACCAAGGTGTCTGAGTTAATAAAAAAGCCGTTCTGCTCGTTGTTACTGACTTGATAGGCTTTCATCAGCTGGCAGCAGGGAAGAGGAGAACAACCATGAAGAACATGGAGCGACACAGTCACAGTGCATACAAAATACACCAGGAGACCACTCTACGTCTGGATAAAAGAATGACACTGCAGGTCAACCTTGATTAGAGCGATGGAGGAGGTCGGAGGGGCACTGGAAGAATGAGGCCAAGGTAGTACATCACTATGGTGAATCCGGGGGATTTATTGCAGTTTAGTGACAAGTTTGAGAGGTGTCATATGCCCTTCTCAGCAAGCCTGTGCTCTGAACCAATTGTAATTTGGTTTAAATCAATTCAGCATAACACGAAATGCCTAGAGTCAAAAGCGAGATTGGTTCAATAGCGTTCTGCATGTCAGGTAGGATGATCTATTCACCAGTAATGAGGGAAATGGGGGCCTTTGTGCCTTAGCCTGATTCACTGAAGATTAAAACAAGGTTATTAAGTATGTGCTTTATAAGAACATGAAAAGAGTGCTATAGGATGTTTTGCACTGGTCTGCTCTGTAGCATTAAAATCCCTCTCAAAACCACACAAAACCAAAACCTTTTTTAACTGTGTATGTAGGAGGGGTGGGAAATAATAAGATCTGTGTGCAATATATACAAAATACAATTCTAAGTGTTATAAGAAATTTTTATCTTGTGACTCCAGAACACTTTAAGTGTGGTAAATGCAGTTGTTATCTTCTCCTCACAGAATGGCAACCGTAGGTTGTACCTCCAGTGGGGAGCAGTGCATGGAGCTTGTCTCTGACTGCCACTTTGGTGCCTTATCCACCAGGCAGAGGCACCTCACATTAAAAGAGGGCTGAGGTTCCTGGGGTAATTTAGATCTTTTATAAACAAGCTTGGTTCCAATTTCTGTGTGTTAGTGAATGACAGCATCCACTTAATCATCTATATTATTTTCTGTAAGGAGCTAATAACACACTCGTCAAAATTTTGAGTCAACAATGCTCGAACATTGCATGCACAGTATGCATTTTGTGGGAGGCAAAAAAACCCCAACCCTGCACGTTAAAACAGTCCTTTCTGCTTATGCTAATACACATTTGAAATGGTGCAAATTTGGCACTCATGGTGAATCTTAGGTGAATCAGGAATGGTAACAGCTGAGAAAAGGACTGCTTTTGCTGCAGCCTCTACTCTAAGAGGAGAAAAGCACAGCTCCCAAGAAATAAAATAATAATTAAAAAAAAAGATTTTGGTGAAAAAGCTGAATCCTGCCAAGATATTTTTACTATTTGAAATTACAGTGACTCGACTTGGGATGAAACTTATTCTACCGGAAAAATTCATACTCTCAGATAGGCTGTTGTCTCTAAACTGCAATATGAGAGTCACTATCAAAACCCAAAGGATGAGTCTGAAGACCCAGCCCAAAGGTTTTTTGCATCACCTGTCTGTGTACAAACCTTCTTCCACACTTTATATAAATGATTAGAAACCTCGCCAGCAGCCTTGGTACAGAGAGAAATAAAGAGTGCTTCATTAAAAATGAAAGGAGAACCAGTCTGGAGAGCTGTGTTGGAGCAATTACATTTAAAGTCTCAATTAACCCATCAGCAGTTATCATTCAGTGTCAAGCCAGTGTACGCAGAGCAAGGGACAGCGCTGTCTCCAGCTGACATGAGCTGGTGGTGTTACCTGTGTTAGGGATGTTTTGACACCCACAGCAGCCACCTCCTAGGCAGCGGTGGAGGGAGCCCCGTGGTGCCCATCGGGAACCCATGTTTGCTGGCTGAGGGTTGGGGCAAGGCCATCCCCCCTCCCTCTGGGGCCCCCCCAAGTCCCCCTCGGTCTCCAGCATGGGCCCCAGCTAGGGGTGGCAGAGTTTGGATGCCAGCAGCAGTGCCGTCCAGCTAGTGTGAAACATGGCCAAAAGCGTCCATGGCTTTGGGCTCCTTCCTATGGTCTCTGCAAGTCAAGGAGGTCTCCCTGCCTTCCACCTCTGCATCTTCAGAAGAATTTGTAAGTGGTGAAGTAAGGAAAACAAGATCTTTTGACACGGATTTTTTTTTTTTTTCCCCAGAGGCATGCTTCCCTGAGTGTCCTGAAGGAATGTGAATTTTATTTGTCTTTTGTTTGAATGCAGAATCAGTTTCTGAAATTGTATCACGCAGAACTTTCTGTTTTCAAACAAAAGATGCTACAAGTCACTTAGTCCCCTGTAGTCTCACCATTTCGGCACAATTTATGATAAGCAGTTAGGGATGTTAGGGAAAAAGAACCGATCTAATCTCAAAAACATGAAGAATTTTTAAAATCTCAACTCTTGTTGAGGTTACTCAAGCACCTTCTTTCCTCTCTCCCTCATGTCACATTTATTAAAAGCAGTACATGTAAGATAAGTCTAGGTTTTATCTATATATATGAATTTACCACACCAAGTTACAGTGGTAAGAACTGAAGGTAATGTGCATTTAAAATAATTATTTCCAGTCAGACAATTATTGTCAGTCCCAAATTCCTATCCCATACCTTGAAAGGCAAAGTACGCATTGTAAAGTAATAAAACAATCTTAGTAGCTCTGTTTTAGCTTTGACTTAAATAATCTTGAAAATAGTGGTTTATACCCCACGCACAGGAGGTTCAAGCTGAGGAGAATGGACTTTCCTACGCCCCTGTCAAATTAGGTGTTTGTCATTGTTTTACAAAAGATCTGGTTACCTTTTCTGTTCCTTCCTCCTTGAGGCTAATAATGTCCAAATCAAAATCCTTCCGTAAGCCGTCCGTTTTGTTGAATGTTATGCGTCCTGTCAAGCCATCCCACCGTGCCTGTGTGAACACAAAAACAGTCTTTTCTGTAACGATTAGTAGGAACTACTCTGAAGCCACAACAAATATTGCATTTTAAATTAACCATAGCATTGAATCACTTCCAAATATTTTTTTAAACATATGGGCTTTGTTACTTCGATTAAAAAAAACTTTCTTCAACTTTTTTGTTATTTAGTTTCTCTTCAATATGTTTTGTATTTTACAATCAGGCACAAGTTTGTGACAGTTTATATATATTGATTTACATATGTCTAGTACGGTATATAAAAAGATATACTGAAGAGAGAGAAGGAGAATAAAATATGTGTTACACGTGCCCAAAGATAGGGCAGTTTTGCACTGCATAAGAATACACTAAGAAATTAAAAAAAGGAGTCTGCTTTGTCCAAGATTTGGGTCTGAACCTTGGAGCGTGACAGCCTAAATCCACCAGCCTCGCTGGAGTCATCCTCTTTACTCCAGGCCAGGACCCTTTAAGTTCTCCATGACGAATGGGTAACAAATGGCAATCGGTGCTGAACGGGAGTCCCCAGAAGGTCCTTAATGAACGAAGGTAGCTAACCATCCCAAATCACCAAAGCTTTCTCAGCCCTTCAGTTGTGCATTTCCTAGTCTCATGCGATAGATACTGCCTCTACTCAGGGCCCAGAAATCCAGATTTTTCCGGGAAGAGATAAACGAAAGAAGGGCTTTAGTCATTCTTGCCGGATTTCTTGGACAGGTCGTGGTTATATGTCCCCCACCAGCGTTGGACTCCTAATGTCCTGCACTTCGCTGAATGGTTTCACTAATCCGTACACAGTTTGCATCCCCAAGGAAGAAGACCCAAGTTCCCAAGTAAGCATACAAGGTATGTCATTCCTAATAGGAGCACTGCCACTGCCTGTGCTCACAGGTGTTGATGGCACGATGGTGATGGCTCTAAAAGCAGGCTTTCAGGAAAAATTCATCCAGTCACAGAGACCTAATAAAAACTTGTGGTTTTTATTAAAAACATCACACTTCTAAAAAAGTGTGAGGTACATGCAAGTCTTACATATGTGTTTGAAGTACAGCATACGAGTTGCATACGATTGGTTTTGGTCCAGGCAGCATTTTACTGTTCTATCCTAATTAAGTGAAATCACATGTTGGTTTTAAGCATTAGTATCAGGAGTAAGTTAAAGTGGTGGACTTTGTACATCAGTCTGTATAGCCATGACGATTCCCTGCGCTGGGGAACGCTTCTTCAGTGCAGCAGGAGCAATGTCCAGAAGTAACTTCCTACGCAATTTAAGTTTTCTGTATCTTGTAAGCTTCCCAGCAAGCTCACTTTCTTTTAAATGAGATTTATCTGTCTCTCATATAGCCCCCATTTTGTCCCCAAAGCTGCAGTTTATCTATAAAAGAAAGTATTTGATGGATTTCAAACTGCAGATGATTTTTATAATCTCTTTTTGGGAGCTCCCACATTAGATTAAATTCTTCAAAGATACAAGAAAGGGTGGTGATAAATGATGGCATAATTTCTTCATGTGTGCCAGCCATATAATTCTTAAATTACAAGCTTTTCTACTGTGCATTGTTATTTGCTTCATTTAATTTGTTGTAGATAGATGACATAAGGAAAGCTACATTAGAAATCAGCAGACTTACAGAAGGGTGACTCCCCTTTCTGTTAAATCTAAATTCTAGCTCTGAATCTGCAGGATTTAGTCTCAGGTGCTGGGGTGTTATCACCATGTGTCTCAGACAAATCTGGTACATCTAGAATTTTGTGGAAATACAGCAGGATTTTGAAGCATGCTTAAGTAAAATAAGAATGGAAAAGCACAAATGCAACAAACTTGCTATGAGACTGTCCATCTCAATGGTGCGGGAATATACAAAAATCTCAGTTGTAAACAGTGAAACACTTGTGGTTTTGTATGCTGATACAATTAAGATAGCAGGAGGGGACACATACGAATGCATTTCATTATATAATATCTCTTTTCCAGTCTGTCTTTTTATTATTCTGACATGACCCCCATCTCTTATTCATAAAGATGGAACATTTTTTAAAATATGATCTTTAGAGATCAATTCCTCCTCGGAGGGCAATTTGCTTCTGTGAAATGCTCGCATTTATTGATTACATATCAGATGCTCAGCTTCCCTGCTAACGTGATATGATCTTGAATAAAGGAACCAAGATGTTATTTTTGGAAATGGTATCAGGAGCCTACATCTCCATTCTTGTAAAAAAGATTTATATGGTGAAATGCTAGCTCACTTATGAAAATAAGCATTGGTGCTTCTACCCCCACACTAAAAAAAATGGAAGGAAAAGATGTTACAAGCTGCACAGTTGTATGCTTAAATTTCAAGGAAGCAGAGAAGTTCATATAGCCTTTGTCTAACTTAAGTCCCACTTAGACCATCAAATAATGACCCAAATGTGACTTAAATTATAAACAGGAGTCAGGGAGTGTTTCTCAGAAGAGTTAAACTTAAATGTTGAAGGGGCTTTTCAGACCCGAATCGTGAGGCACACGCTTCAAATACCATTGAATTCTAAATTTAATTTCTGATTTTTTAAAATTTATTTTATTTATTCTAAATACAAGTAAAACATTCGGGTTTGAGTCCAGTGAGCATAATTTTATTTCTGACTTCCAGTCAGTTGTGGAGCCTGTATGTGCAGCACGTCCTAGACAGACAGGTGACGTTTCTTTCCTGATCAGAAACAAAAGTTTTCCTTAAGAAACAAAGGGAGGGGTGAGCTAGGAACCTACAGTCCATCCCAGGCCTTCCCAAGTCTATGGTAAAATTTCCAAGCTTTTAATACGATTTGAGTCCTACGGCACAACTGCCTGCTGCATGCAAAGGAAGTGAAATGTACCATTGCTCCGAAATCATAGCTGTATGCCAGCACTTCTACATGCCTGCCAGGTAAACCAAGGATGAGAGTGCCTGTTAGGAGCTGTGTTCAGGCAAACAGAATAGGCAGCAGTCGCACAGTTCTCAGATGCAATTAATGAACAGAAATGAAGCAGAACTTTCTGAATAGTCATAAACCGCATGACTGTTTAACACAGCAATGAGATTTCATGCTTTTATACGCAAGATTTATAGCAATTTTAATGTTTCTAGTGACACTCCGTGTTAAATGTTACAGGATATAATAAAAGTTGAATCGGAACCTAATCATGTAATTCATCAAAAGAAATTGCTTTTTTGCACTGTGTCCTTGCTTTAATATTAGAGGAACTGAGGGCACAATTTGAAATTCTTAGGGAGAGAATGTATTTTCCATTCTGTTTGTTTAATTTTGAGTAGAGCTTGCAGCTTCACTAAAAAATGTGATTTTCAGTGGCTTCTGTTTGTAACATCCTTTGCTTGTCTTCGATCTCATTTATGCAAGGTTGCAGGCTGCCTCTGACAGCAGAAGTGTGAGGAAGTGCTGTTCTTTTGGGAGTTTGGTTTGCAGCAGCAAGGCAATACAGTGTTCGTCTGAGGTTCAAAATAAGGTCTCACATTCTTCAATACCGCGTTTTATCAGATAATTATTATTCCTATCTCCGAGTTGTAAACATTTGATGACTTTCTCCTGTTTACTAAAGAAAATGGGGAATTAACCCAATATGTTGGTTTCAACTGGTAATTGAGAAGCAAACCGTACAGGACCAGCAGCTACTCAGACCCTTTCTTACTAAGCATTGAAGAGGCAGTAGATAGAACAGATTACAGATAAGTCTTCAGTCATCTCTGAAGGCTGTCAGGTACCTGACATGGCAAAAATATCCAAAGCAACCTAATTAAAACTGTGAAACTTTCTATTTTTACTACTTTAAAAGATTAAGATTGTGGGTAAACTACAAACTGAAATCTGGGGTTAAATGTTCAAATTACAACATTGGTTTCCCTATAAATATATTGATAGAAAATTATAACAACTGGAAAATGAGGCTGACTCAGCTTCTAAGAGCAAACACTCCAGAAACTTGCTATCGATTCACACTACCATCATATGGTCTTGATATCAATTTCCACTTTGTCATCTGGAATCAATTACTATGGAAGCCTTAGTTTCAGCCAAAGCCAATCAACAGTTCAATCACAGAATCAATTAGTTCAGCTGCTACCAGACTTACTAAGGTAAAACAACAGGTACATGTCATATTCTGTTTCTTTTGTCTCTACCAGACCTCACTTATATTTCCAGATTTGTATTAGCAAGATAGAACTAGATCAAGAAATCATAATGCACAGTGTGTATACTGCATTGACTGAGTAAATATTCAGCTTGATGATATAGCCTCAATGGGATATAGCCAATTTTGTAGATACTGTATTGCACTACTGCACACAAAAGTGTCAATCTTTCTTAGACAAATTCATTGTGTTTTTATTATGTATTTGTTTTTTCTTACTCAATATAACTTTATCCAAATATGTTAGTTAACTGTTTATCTGCCTACGGTGTATTTTCACTTTCTGAGTCCAGTGTTGCAGTGACAGATATTGGATACTTGTGTTTCAGATTGGAAAACTGTAAATTTTTCAAGGTCCTTTTTAAAGTGTTCAAAGTGCTCTGGCAATACAAAAATGCAAAGGCATAATCTTATTTTAACTTTTTAAACTATTATGTTTAATGATGTTTCATAATGCACAGACATTTCCACTCTTCTATTAATATTCCACTTATTCCAATAACCTGTGAAATAAAATTTTTTCTGAACCTGTTCTTTAGACCTGCACTTGTAATTAATCAAGCAATGTCTTTAGAGTTTCAAACTCAAGTTTTTACCTTTTATTGTTCTCTCTGTTAAAAAAATAAGACCCCCCATTTTGAATGTATGTCCAGAGCTAATGTTAGAAGAAAACATCTGAGACACAAATATGCAAATGCAAATAAAAATGTGACTATATCACTTACAAAATATGTGTACATATTGAATCCACTTTAAAAGGTATAAGGAGAAACTGTCATACCTCTTCACAAATTTTTAAAATATAGAGACAAAAGGAGTTGATAAAACTTCTGATGAAAAGTCAAGATGAAAAGCTATTTTAACACAGTATTGTGGCAGAAAATTAAGTGTTCTGTTGTTCAGCTCCAAAGCCCTGCGCAATACCAAGTTCAAGCCTGACTTTGTGCAAGATATTCAGACACTTTGCATCTGCCACTGAAGCCTGAATTATTGTTTAATATGACAGTATCGTAAATTGATGATAAACAACATCTTATGTGAGGACTATTCTTGGATATAAGTGCAATGCTAAATGACAGTCTTCTTCATTCAAAAGCCTTACAAACACATCTGGGCACACAAAAAACCCCTACTGCAACTGAATTGAGAAATTCTCAAAGTAGACAATGGGCTATATTTAGTTATTTATTTTGTAAAAGTCTGTACTTTTTATTTCTCTCTCTCTTTTTTTTTTCTTTCTCTCGCTGTTTATGTGAAACTTGAACATTTTGAAACCTTATCCTAAAGGCATGCAATCAGCAGAGTTTTCCTACAGATTTAATGGGAGCTTGGAACAGAAATTGGTTAGATGGACTCTTCAGTATGGGAGTACATTCAGAAGCTAGAATGAAGTCTAATCAAAGATAAGAATATTTTCCTGACTACTCAGTTTTGTCAATGGGATTATCACAGAATCACAGAATCGTATAGGTTGGAAAAGACCTTTAAGATCATCAAGTCCAACCATTAACCTAACACTACCAAGACCACCACTGTACCATGTCCCTAAGCACCTCATCCAAACGTCCTTTAAATACCTCCAGGGCTGGTGACTCAACCACTTCCCTGGGCAGCCTGTTCCAGTGCTTGACAACCCTTTCAGTGAAGTAAAATTTCCTAATATCCAGTCTAAACCTCCCCTGGTGCAACTTGAGGCCATTTCCTCTCGTCCTATCACTTGTTACCTGGGAGAAGAGACCGACCCCCACCTCGCTACAGCCTCCTTTCAGGGAGTTGTAGAGAGCGATAAGGTCTCCCCTCAGCCTCCTTTTCTCCAGGCTGAACAACCCCAGTTCCCTCAGCCGCTCCTCATAAGACTTCTGCTCCAGACCCTTCACCAGCTTCCTTGCCCTTCTCTGGACACGCTCCAGCACCTCAATGTCTCTCTTGGAGTGAGGGGCCCAAAACTGAACACAGGATTCGAGGTGCGGCCTCACCAGTGCCGAGTACAGGGGCACGATCACTTCCCTAGTCCTGCTGGCCACACTATTTCTGATACAAGCCAGGATGCCATTGGCTTTCTTGGCCACCTGGGCACACTGCTGGCTCATATTCAGGCGGCTGTCAACCAACACCCCCAGGTCCTTTTCTGCCAGGCAGCTTTCCAGCCACTCTTCCCCAAGCCTGTAGCGTTGCATGGGGTTGTTGTGGCCCAAGTGCAGGACCTGGCACTTGGCCTTGTTGAACCCCATACAATTGGCCTTGGCCCATCGATCCAGCCTGTCCAGGTCCCTCTGCAGAGCCTTCCTACCCTCAAGCAGATCAACACTCCTGCCCAACTTGGTGTCATCTGCAAACTTACTGAGGGTGCACTCGATCCCCTTGTCCAGGTCATTGATAAAGATATTAAACAGAACTGGCCCCAACACAGAGCCCTGGGGAACACCGCTTGTGACCGGCCACCAACTGGAGTAAACTCCATTCACCACCACTCTTTGGGCCCGGCCATCCAGCCAGTTCTTTACCCAGTGAAGAGTACACCTGCCTAAGCCATGAGCAGCCAGTTTCTCCAGCAGAATGCTGTGGGAAACCGTGTCAAAGGCTTTACTGAAGTCTAGATATCTTGACCTTTGGTATTGATATCTTGACCTTTGGTATCTATCTTGACCTTTGGTAGGTTGCTTTCCCGAGTATATTAAAGGTAACCTACAAAGGCAAGTAATTGGACTTTTTTTTTTTTTTTTTATGATGGATATATAGGCCATGCATGTTTGTATTTTTAATTCTTGGTGTTATAATCTGTTTATTTATTATCAGAAGTTACTAGGCAAAACTGAATATCAGTTATTAATTTAATGTACATTTCTAATTAACCACAGTTGTGAAGTAAGAGGTATTAACTTACACCACCATCATGCCGTTGTTTTTCTTTCTTTTTTTAATGATGAATGAAACAATAGAAAAAAATTATTGGCAATCATCTGACCTGGCATTCAGGAAGCATTACTATTCAATTCCCCAAATTATGTTTGCTCATTTACCATTGGACAGGGGCAGAGACATGCTAATATCATAGTCTTTTTAGACCTATATATCTTCTAAAATGAACGCATTATGTGTTTGGACTGAGATTAGGAAATTCATTCTTCTTGTGTGCTGGTCTACCAAAATGAGCAACTTGAAAGGAAACCAGCCTTGTTCTGAAGAGAGACTTTACATCATAATTTCCTTTAGCCACCATCTCACCAGAACATTTTAATTCAGCTAAACATTAGCAGCCTAGAGCGAATGACAGCAAAGCAACCTCCGCAAGTGCTAGTGTCTCCATGCCACTTCAGGTACGGCATCCTTCAGCTTTTAAGAAAAGGTGGCAGATGAGTGCATATGGGGATCTCAAATGGCATATCAGGTGTACCAGAGTGACAGACCTGTTCTGTTTAGTCAGCATCACCTGCTTATAAAGAAGGTGAACATCGAGTTTAGTTTTAAACTGATAATCCAAAATTTCTGATGAGGGCTGTGGTGCTAACTGACATCCAAATGCAGAGGCAGGCAATGATGTCTCCCCCATTGGGTCTTAGACTTATTAACAGAGCAGAACTCCGATGGTTACAGAATTATTGGAAATGATTAATGCACATATACAGACGACATCGATTGTGTTGTTTGATGGCAAGGGACAAGACAGTGAGTGAGCTCTTTTTCTCATGTTGGTTTTTTTTTCCCCACTCCAAACTTTGCTTCTTGACTACAAAATCAGATATCTGAAAAATTTATAAAACATAGGCGCACCTAAACCTACTGTGGCCACATGCTCAGAATACCACAGATCACTTTTCTACAACAAAATCTTCCAACACTGTAAATAACAATACCACTATACACTAACCAAAATGGTAATGACCAAGGAAAAGTTTACTTTAATTTTCCTTTGGTTTTCTTTCCTTTTGGAAGAGAAAGCTCCTACTTTATTAGAATTGCAGAGACAGTTGATAGATTTAAGTGATAGTGATACTGCTTCTAGTTACAGTGGAAATCATAATGTGCTCTGAGCCACACATCAACTTATCAGCTCTTACAATTAATCCTCTTATTAAAACAGATCCTCAAGGATTACGGAATATAGTAAGTTAGTGTATGACTTTTCCATTATCCAGGTCCAAATCTACCATAACAGATGTAATAAAAAGAATTTTGGCGTTCACCATTACAGGGTTTTATCTACCCCACTGAAAATCATGATGCTTCATAGTCTACTCAGAAGAGGTCCAGGACTGGAACAGTCCTGGGCTTATACTAAGCAGCACTTGAATGGGAAGGAGGAGGTGTGGGGGATGCTTGTTCTTAGGAAGGGGCTTACGCAGCTGTTATAAGACTGAGCACACCCTGGCCTTGAAAGAAGAGAGAGAAATGGCGGGTAAATAGAGAAAGGGGATTTCTTAGGAAAGTCACAGGCTGTTCCATGAGCCACTCAAGAGCACTCATTTCCAGAGCAGTGGCTGAGCTTAGTGACATTCAGGGGTAGTCATATGAAAGGTTTTTGGTGTGACGAATTTGACAAATGAACCCCGAATACTTGAGGATGACAGCTGAGGTGGATTCATTGCAGAGCATATGTTTGAAAAGCCTCTGAGTTCCTTTAAATCTTATATGTACCAGATTGCTTTATATCAATACCAGAGATGAGGGAGTGGGTGTGAAGAATCAGAAGGGAAGGTCAAACTTTGCCAGTTATTCTTCCTAGCAAGAGCAGAGTCTACCTTACCATGCACGAACATGACTGTCACTGAAGTGTCTGGGTGGGATTACTGTTGACTATGAACCTGGAAACCATAACTTTATGCTACTGTGTTAATGGGGATTGGGATCCCATTGTAACAGATACCGCTTGTATAGACAAGACAGTATGTAGAGAAATCCTGTTCCACACAGCTAAGAGACTAACTACACTAACAAAAGCCATAATTCATCTTTTACAGCAGGGATTCACAGTATTTCCAGCTACAGGACTTCTTCACCTAGATTTTAGGTCCTGCTGCTTTTGTTTTAGAGTGATGTGGTATCTACAAGCATGGATGGTGAACAGCCTGATCATGTCAGCACACTGGAAGTGCCTACTGAGCAATGACCAGTTTTGCCTTATCAGGTGACCACAGCATGGGTTTTGGAGCTGTCCTGAAGTCATTTGCTCATGGTTGCACGGAGTCTGTGGCAGAGCCAGGAGCCAAAGCCAAAGCTCTGGCATTCCCACCCATCATCTTGAGTGGGAAATGTCCTCCCCAACTAAGCTGTTGTTCTATTACAGTGACATTGACCCATTGAACAACAGGGATGACAAGGAGCCTGTGGGGGCTTCATGTGGTGCAAGCCACATGCCATTTCCACCTGAGATAATGGGACCCAAGTGCTGGTAAATCTGTGAATGACTGAGTAGGAGGTTGTGTGGTTGAGGAACAGATTGTTTCAATGAGAGTGCATTGCTCCAAAACGAAATCATCTGCATTTAACAGTTATCTTGTAAGCTCTGTGGAGCAAAGACTGTGCACAGTGAATGGCTCAATGGTGATGTGACTAGGGCTCCTGGGAGCTTTCCCAGTACAAATAAGTATCATCCAGTTTCACCCGTGCACTAACACTTAAATCAAAATATCAGTGTGGTGTAAATGGTGAGCACTTTTAGTAGGCCAGGACATATAAAATATGTTCTGAAAAAAGATTTTGTGTAGCAAATACCAAAATATCCTCCATATATTCAGATAAAATCACTTTATAGTAATTCTTGCTCATTTTTTATAAACAAATCTACTTTCCAGGTAATATTTAAGAAAGTAAAAACTGAATGGAAGAAAATATATATAATCTTTTTTTGTCAGATTTCTTGTTTTGATTTTAGATATCATGGTATCAGAACCTTGCAGATAATTTTTTATCAATTAAATATGAATTCTTAGTATGCAAGTTCTAGGAATGCTATTTTGCCATCTGTGCATAGATCATTCCATAAATTTAGTGATTTTCCACTTGAAATTTGATTTCAGAATAGGAATCCCTATTGGCATTAACCTCGGCCATACATTATCTTGGAAAGCTGACCTTTATTTCCTAATAAATCATCATGGGATGCAAGTCTAGCAGTTGTTTTGTTTTCTCTTTAATTAAGAGTTTTCAGTTCAAAGTAACAGACGATAATAGGCTTATATCAGAAATGCATCCATTACTTCATGGACAAGAAGTAAGTTTTTAAGAAGTAAAACAAAGAAAAATGTTTGTTTTAATGAGAGTGGATCAAATCCTCATATTGAATTATCTGGTGAGAGAAGTCCTACCAAAGTAAATAACTGCTTTTCTTTGAATTAACTAAATATGGCAGCATCAGAGCCCAGAGAATAACTGCAGCCAGTATCTATAGATGCTGAAATTGACTCAACACTAAAACACAATGACAAAGATGCAGCAGAAGAGATGCTATTTTACGTTTTGGAGCTGAAATATTGTCATCTTTCCTCAGTCACGTGCATAGAGATTTCTGTGCAGCAGAAAGATTGGGTGACTGACACACAGATCCTTCCTCAGACAGCATGGGAGATGGTGAGTTCTTGGGTCTTCTGACATCCAGAGTCTTGTACTGCTCACTTCTTCTTTTGTTCCACTCTGTAGATTTTTAGTCCCATGAAAACACTCTTACATGTTGACTTCGGCAATAATAAAAGACCATGAAACAAAAGAAATGTTCTGTTCTCTTACAAGATGTTATGTGCTCCTTCGTTTTGAGATGCTGCCAATTTTAACAAAAAAAAAAAAAAAAAAAAAGATGAGTATCTCCCCAGACAGATTGCTTTCTCTTCTGTCTTATTTTAAATTTGTACTTTTCCTGTAATGAAAAATCTTCAGTTCCTTCTTCTTCCAGTGATGTTCTATGTTTGTTTTAGATTGTTAGTTATTATCAAGAATCCCCTGAAAATTGCATCCTCTGATTTGCTACCAGTTAATCAAGAGTTTGTGCGTTCCTGTCCCTTTCTCAAAATGTTAGTCAGCTCATCAACTTTGGACAAAATCAGTCTGGATGTGGTCGTGCCATCATCAATTCATTAGTTCTGTCTTCTGTTCCCTGCACCGGAGCTTCCCAGGAAATCTGGCAGTCCTGAGGATGGTTGCTTGCTTCCTCCGTGCCAAGAGAAAAACAAACTGGCAGGATCTCACCTGCACTGGTTGATCAGAATGAGAGAGTAGGAACTTGCCATCCAACTAAAGTGCTGGGTAAACGTCAAACAGTTCAGATATTTAAAGGATATAAAGTTTTAAACAATTATGTGCTGAAAAAACCCCGATATCTGAGAGCTGCAAAACAGCACTAAAACCGCAAGAAAGCGGAGAAATCTACTACTTTCTTATTGTAGATCAACCAGGTCTAGAATAAGCGTGTATATAGCAGATACTTCAGGACAGACAGGAGTTTCTAAATCATTTGTATACTCTCAGCACAGGAGAGGTAGACATGCAGGTGGCTTTGGAGGCAAGTATGGGCTAGCATGTGACTAAAGCACTGAATCATCTTCACTCAGAAGAATTATTACAAATAAGTTGAGCCAGAGGCTTGAAAGATATACAGTCGTGGTAGTCCCTGTATGACCAAGTCCACCCATCTTGTTGCTCTCTATGGTCATTAGCCTACATGAAGAAGTGGTTCAGCTCAGAGGATTGTCAAGACTTTTTTTCTGTGGTGCAGGTCTTCCCAGCTCTTTTTGTGGTGACTGGAAATTATAATGCTCCCTGTTTCCCAGTCTTCCCAATTATGCTGATGGAGAGGCCTCTTTCTCTACAGAGCAAGGCTTAAATGCCTTGAATTTGGAAGAAAAGATTCCAGGAATTACATTCTTCTGTATATAGGATAAGGGTTTTTTTTTTAATTTTCTTTTTGTAAAGAAGAAATATGAAATAAAAACATTTATAGCCAATGTAACCAGAACACAGAGTACCACACTCTGAATTGCCATCATGGTTTCAAAAAGCAGGCAAAATAACAACCTAAGGTAATAAAGATGGTCTTGTTGCATAATTTTATTTCTTGATGCTGAGTCAGTTGCTGTCCTCTTGTACAGGGAAGGACTGGTTAGGTCTTTTTTTTTAAATTCATTTTAGTCTTGAAGCAGAGTGTCATTCACAGACCAGAGTCACACACTGCTAGATGCTTTAAAAACTGTAGAATGTGTTCAACATTTACAGTACTCTTCCTGTACACAAATAAGCTAAATTAAGATCTCATTTTAAATCTTTAACAATGAAAAATGATGTGAGAATTTAAGGAGGCTTCTTCAGGGATTTAATTTTACTAATCCTTGTCTTTGTTGCAGACCGGAGACATTCTATGAAGCATACCACTTATTACTTGTAGAAACGAGAATTAGCTAGCAGAGGGCTGGAAAACCCTTTATAAATTCTAAGGAAAGAGTTTCTTGAGCTTGAAGGCATTTGAATGAGGTTGGCTTTCCCGTCTAACTGGGACATGTTCACTCAGAAGAATTATTACAAATAAGTTGAGACAGAGGCTTGAAAGTTTTACAGACATAAGCAGTGCCTGAATGACCAAGTCCACTTATCTTGTTGCTTTCGGTGGTCATCATATTAGCCTACACAAAGATTTGGTTCAGCTCAGAGGATTCTTGAGAGCTTTTAATGTCACACCACAAAAGGAAGGCTGCATTCAGTTACTCGATGCAGAATCTAGATGGATTGCTCTCACTCCTGGTCTCTACTAATTAGACGTGCTTGAAATGTGTCTTGTCAAAAACACAACATAAGCTGAAATGTAGATGTAAATGTTTCCCGATTTCTTTTAATCTTTGAGATTTGTGCGTGTGAATCTGTTTGAGGGGATTTAAGAAAGTCACTCAAGATAAAGTCTGCATCTCTGTCTTCTGAAATACTTCTCTATGCAGTCGTTCTTTTACTTGTTACTGGATTTGAGTGAGGGGAGCTCACATTGGTTTAGGTGATAATTGAATAACAGGCAATCATTATTTTGGGGCTTATCTCATGCTTTAAAGGGGACATGACCAGGGAATTTGATCATTCAATTATAAACACCTGTTTCGTGTTTACACATGTTTTCCTTTTAGGAAAGGTGGAATCATCCTTTCTCTCCCTATTCCCTCTCTGAAGAGAGACAACGACCTCCTTTTTCTTTCTGGGCATGGGTACTCCCTGCAAATGCTTCCATAAGGACTAAAAGATTAAAATATCATTTAGATATGAATGACATTAGGTCGCTGAGAGACAAAAGCTTCTGACAAGGATTTACTTTTCATTAAAAAGATCTTAATGAGCTATTGTAGAAGAGTCTTCATTCCAGACAGTGTATTTTATGTAATATCCTCCTTTGCGGGAACTAGCTGATGACCGCTCTGACCTCAAAGCTGTCCTCAGGGCTGGGAGGCTTTGGTCAGGCTTGCTTTTCTCTGCAAATTTCCAAATGCTTCCTACAATCAGCATTAGCTCATGAGATCTTTAGAGCATAGAACATTACTCTTTTTGTTGCTGTAATTGATTATTCTGTAGCCTCAGACAGTTTTACTAGTGCTTTTCTCCTCTAGACTTGCTGGTAGCACTTCAAGTCTTGGTCATTAAGAAAAATAGGTAGTGGATCTGCTATTGCTGTTACCTGGTACACTTACCCAAAGTCCTAATATCGGGAGAGGAGTATTCTCACATTAAACTAGCCACCTTTTGTTTTCACGTACTCTAAAAATCCAGAAACCGACTCCAATGCACGTGCATTCAGATCAGCATGAATCAAAAGGCAATATTTTGCCCTAGGATGTCCGCTTTCCAGTTGCTTTCAGGAAGAAGCTAACAAGTGTGTACCTGAGGACCAGATATGACGTGAATCTTGACTTCCCAACAGGACAATGACAAACTGAAAAAGATTAATTTGCTACCTGCTGAGTGAAGAGAGGAGCAGCCTATGAGCTGCTGTACAAGTCAGAGGCTTTCCACCTTAACCTCTGCTCATGTCCTGACAGGTTCTGAGGTCCTTTCTATTACCATCAGCCTGGCATTTTATAGCATTGGCCCACAAAGCAAATGAGATGACTGCAGTTTTTATCACCACTAAAATAAAATGCAAAAACCCACCATGGAGCCATTGAAGTACTTGTTGAGCTCTAGTACCTGCAGGAGTCATTGCAGGTAACCTCTTTGTCTGAAAGTTGTTTATTTAGACTGCAGTACAGAATATTTGTCTTCAGGCCAGTCTGTAAAATGCCTTCACAGACTGTCAGTACCAGATAACAAAATAGTAAAATTAAATTATATTTATGTGGGCCCAAACTATCATTCTGCCTGCTTGACTTTTTTTTCTCCATACCTATTAACTTGATTCTTAATTTATAAAGTTCATCTATCCTTGTTGAGCAAACCAGATCCTAACATGAACCAGGGACTTCCAAATGTATTTGCTACTTAGTTTCCAACACCTGTTACAGCCCTTATGCAAAATGTAATACTTCTTATTAAACCTTATTCTCTACTTTTAACAACCATCTTTTTTGGCTACAACAGAAACTGGAAGATAAGACTCTTGCAGTATTTAAATCATTGTTTTACTGACCATGAAAGACACTATCTGCAAAACGATCAGTAATTAGCTCACATATCTCACTCCATGCAAGAGAAGCTAGCTGTACATGATAAATGTGAACTGTATAACTGTTTAAGATGTGAATTGGATCTGCTGAGATATGCCTGGCACTCTTGGTCAAAGTATTTCTGGCTTAGGATTCAGGACCCTTATGCTATATACTTAGCATCACCCAAAATAAGTAGGTCACCACTGTAGAATTATGCAGGTGCATTCACTGATACAAAGTCTTCTGCTAACTTTCAATTTCGTTATAATTATTCTTCAAATGCACCAGCAATTGTATGAGTAGCAATGCTACCTCATTTGGTTTGAGGTTGAGATGTAGAAGAACGGAGGTTCCCATTTAGATCAAATCAGAAGGGAGGGGGGGAAAAGTTCATCTTTATTACCGACACTTCTGAGACATTTTTCTCCTGTCTTTTACTGTTCCTGCTACAGTCTTCTCACCTCCTCCCCAGTGGGGGAGCTGGTTGCAGCATGGCTGATGTCAAGTGTGAGAGAAATAATCTTTACCAGTGCTGCTTCCCTGAGTCCTCTGGGTGTTCCCATGATTGTGTTGCAGTGAGGAAAGTATCTCAAAGCTTCCTTAATTCTTAAGTCAGGTCCCTGAGTAGTGGGGTAACGCTTGTCTTTTCTTTATACTTTCAAAAAGAGAAGCTTACGAGGAAACCTTAAAATTCATAAAACACCCTGTGTGGGGAGTACTGTTTCAGTAACTTTCAATGCTTTCTGCGTAGGTGAATCACCATGTTGTATATTGCCTATGGCAGTTCTAAAAAATGTACTTGGAAATGTTTGGAGAAGGTGACAACAGCTCTTCTACATGTTCTGTAACCACCACATGTCTTGTCTTTCAGTTTGCTCCTACTATATTCCTGGATTCAGGTGTATGCCGTGATGTGCTGCCACCACTTACCTTGTACCTCAGCCTACAAGTCCTGTTCCACCTACACAAGTGCTAATGAATGTGGCTTTGATAGGAATCACACTGCCATGGACAAGAACGGGGGGAAAAGATTAAGTATATATAGGACACTCCATATAATTTCCAATTTTCATGTCCACACTCTTCCCTAGAGGAAAAGTTTCCATTTGAAATTCATAATAAAAACTGAATTTTTGGAAGAGTGAAGGCATTTCAGCTAAAATGTGTATTTTTTAGAACATCTGTGGATCGAGCTAGCTCAGTGATGGACTCTTATGAGATAGTGCATGACTTCATGAAGCAATTTACTTCTTTAGAAATACCAGCTGCAATATTTTCTGGATATTGATTACTGATCAAACAATCTGCAAAACAACTGCAATTAAGTGGTGAAAAAAACCCAGAGCTACAGACTCACTTTTCTTTCAATTTCTAGAATGGCTGTTGTTAGTTATCTCATAGCTTTAGAAATTATAAACATCCATAATAAACATTAACTGAGCACAAAAAACTGGGAAGACTTATAGTGTGTTGGTCTGAGACTTTATCATACCTAGGGTTTAGCAGTTTCTTTTTTTGAAAGACCAGATAAAGTCTCCACCAGAATGCAAGCCACAGCCTTGTATCTGTAAATCAACATTTCTCTGCTAGGAAGGTGAGGAAGAATTGGATATCCAAGTGCCAGAAACCAGAGCATAGCATATGACAAAGAGCAGGAAGCAACAACACAAGCCAGTGCAGTAAAGAAGAAAGGAAGGATTATGCTGACCATAAGCAGATGGTCTACACTTGCCTCTTTTATCAGATTCATAAATCTGGGTCCAAAACGCCACGGCTTGTGTCTGTGGCACTGCAGGGAGCTGACAGTCATTTGGGAGGCACGCTGGGACGCCACTGCTACCATGTAAACAGCATCGTACATCAGAGCTGCTTCAGTCTGCATGAAAAAACAGAAAGGCTTTCTTTAATGTACATCTTTATGCCCAGTCCCTGCTTTTCTCTACTGAGAACCGTTTCCCTGGGCTGCTGTTATGGAAAAGGCCACTACTGGCTCTCCATGGAAATCTGAGGTGTAACAAAATCCATTTTTTTGCAGCTTATATTAATTTCAGAGTATTTTCAGGTAAGCACTGGGAAGAAAACTACATTGGGTAGCTACAGGAAGAGCGGTCGGTGGGTTCAGCACAGGAAGGAGTGCATGGGTAGCTCTGTGGCAGAGCAGTCCAGGTCCCATCCTCCAGGCGTGTCTTAGGGCCAAGCACTTTGCAGTACTCAGTCTTCTATAGTTCCCTCATGGGAGTTGCCAAAGACTCTCAGCACCTCCAGGTGTGTAATTCAAAAGCACCATGCAGGTGCTCAAGCCAGTCTCTGCCCAGCCTGCTGGTTGGCATGTCACGGTGGCATGGCAAGGGGGCGTGTGGGAGGGCTGCTCACGTGCGGCTCGTACTAGCTGCCCATCACCACTCTTCTCACGGCACTTGTGGGATTGCTTTCTTCCCCACGGGGTAGGCAGGCCCTGCTTTCCAGGGAAATCAATCCCACCGAGCACCTGGTAGGTATCCCACTGGACAGACATCTACTGTCTCTAAGTGTCTACTGCCCTCAAGGACCTTGGCTTTTGGCACAGGTGTGTGAAATGGCCCCATCAAGATTTGGCTAGGGCTGTTCCCCTGCCATGCCTCCCATGCTGTCTCAGAGAGAGGCGAACTGTCCTTTTGAGGTGTCTTTTCTGGTGATTAAGGTGAACTTACACATCTAACTTTTACTTATCTAAGACAGGGCAGATGAATACAGTCCTTAGATACCTAAATACGACTAAAATTACTGGATGCTGTTTGTGCACCTGTGTTTCTTTTGAGAATGGGTTTATTGGTTTAAAAGCATGCCCAGTAAGCCTCAAACTGAGATTGCACACCCTGTCACCCTGCATCACTGGGAAGTTTTAGAAAAATCTGCATTGTGCTTCAGTACTCTCACGTGTGAGGTGGGAATGGCCCTGTTTCGCTTAATGCACAGGGATGCTGTAAAAATGAAGTGCTTACCTTTCTTGTAAAGCTGCTGAATAATTAAGCAGGAGCCTTAAAAAAAAAGTACTAACTCTGCAGATGAGAAACCAGACTCATTTATATGAACCGCAAAGCTAATCCATTTTTTATTCCTTGCCCATGCAATTCCTTTGGGAAATTAATAGATTTAATTCTTTGTCTATTTCATTTACCTAAGTAAATTACAACAGCATCAGTCTTATCAGCATTGGAGGCTTTTGCTGGCAATCAAATGTGATCTGAATTTATCAACCAATCTTAATATACTGCAGATGAGGAATCGCTCTTGACACGCTAGTCAGGATCTGCCCAAAACAATGCTCCCACAATCAGAGCAAATTGAAAACGTTATAAATGCTGAGGCAAGCAGGAGGAGACAATAACAGCTGTTCTCAGTGTCAAATGTCTTAAAACAGATAGTTCTTCCAAGCGGACCCTAAGATTAAAAGCCTGATCCAAAATCCCTCAAAATCAATGGAAAGATTCCCATCAACGTCAATGGACTTCAGATCAGGTTTTACATTGGACTGGGGACATGTCCATTCAGGATTGAATTTTACTTGGTCACTGGAGTCCCAGTCTGCCTGTGTCCCAGGCCTAGAGACTCTGGAGATACTTCGTGAAAATGCTTCAGTGCACCTCACTTTGCACTCCTATCTGGGACCACCGATGCTTTTACTTGATAACATGGTGCATCCCGCAGTGTTTGTACATTGGCAGCATTGCCAGACTTGGCTGTTTGAATCTCATGCTTGTGTAACTTGTTACTCATCCATCCTGCTGTGCAGCAACGGGGAGGTTGTATCACCTCCCTTAGCCTTTTATTTCTCTCCTTACTGTTGTTCTGTTTTAGGGCTTGGGGTTGCAACAAAAGGTCACCTCATTTTCTGAAGCAAACTGCCTTATACTAATGTCTGTACTTGTGCATAAGAAGAAAGGGACTAAGAATTAGTCCTGGAACTTGTTTTTCTGATTTTCATATTCTATTTAAACTATTGCAAAGAAACCCAAAGATCTCATTAGAACAACCAGGCATCTGTGCGCAGTTTGGGCATAAAGTGGGACATGAACTCAAAACTGCCTTGGTTGTGCTCTGCTGACTTCCCACAAGCTGACATCAGGGCAAACAATACAGCATGAACCAGAAGGGAGAAATCCTGAGTTAACAATAGGACATGTAATCTTGATCTTCCTATACTGTGCAGCTTGTCATAGCCTTATTGTCTAATGAAATATAGCAGTATTGCAGCTCTCCATCAAACTGAACAAGCAGAACTTGCTATGAATATTTAAATGATCACAGCCAACTAGGAAGATGCTTTCCTTGGTGCTCATGCTGTTTCAGAGCATCAAGGACACTAAGAGATTATAGAGATGCAAAGGAGATTATAAGAGTCACAGACACAAAGGAGAGCATAAGAGTCTCCTAAGAACTTTGTTTTTCCCAGTTTTACAGTTGAGTGAATGCAGGCGAATAGCTATGTGTGAAGAGCTACCCTTGCAGGTCTTGTTTATTCACATTAGAAGTTCCCAGGGACAGCTTTCTCCCCTGCTTTGTGTATAAATGAGCACAATGGCACTGCCCAAAAAAGCAACATTTTTTTTAAATGCTAGAGGTAGCACGCATAATGCATCTCTCCTCAGGATGTTAGGACTTTTCAAAATTTTCTCTGCAATCATCTGCAATAGTCTATTTCATATCACTTCCAACTCCACTCAGTACATAAGACACATTATCTTATATTGCAAAAAGATGGCAACCCTTCACCCCGCAAAGCTGAATGGAGTCACGCTGTCCATGTAATTGTTCCTATTCTTTCCTTTACTTCTTGGGGGAGTGATAGGGAGGAAATCCTAATTTCCTGGCTTGATGATACCTTTCATGTATCTTTAAATTATATCTTAAAAACCACAGTTGCTGTAGATGATGGAAAAAGGGCACTTTTCCAATTTAAAAATGCTATTACCTGTCCACATGTACAATATCTTTCCCTGCAGGTTATAAATCGTATACCTGCTCTGAAAGTTTTTATTTCCTGTTATGTTCTTCACTCCATCCAGAACATTATTAGAGAAATGAGGCAGCACTATATACATTTGACAACAATAAGATGAATGGTGTTAGCTGGACGGCACCACGATGGAGAATTGTCACTCATCTTTAGAGCTACCCGGCAGTGGTTTCTCACACAGATGAGTACAACATTGGTTTACGGGGCAAATGCACCTTTGGGTAGAAGCAGGTAGTCTGTTTGGGGGATGCTGCTTCAGCATTTGCATTGTGAAATAAAGCAGTAATGGGATCGGTTCACGTCCGCTAGAACAGCATTGCGAAGCACGCTGTGGACGCCCCTGCATCATTGCGGTTGTTCACTTACTGTCATCATGCCATCAAGGAGGCCAGTCTCTGGTTTTGGTGGCGCCTGTAGACGCTCCATTGACCATTTCTCAATGACCGACGAAACTTGTGGGTTCTCGACGTTGAGCAGGCGAAACCCTGTCATATTTACTCCGCTGTATCTGTAGGGTTCCAGGTCTAATGCAAATAGATCCTAAATCACCGTTAAGAAAACAAACAAAACCAGATGTAGTATTTTTAAAGCAAAATGTTCAGAAGACACAATTAGGCCAAAATTGTATTTGATTTTCAATGCAAAGCTCAAGTGCTGGGTTTTTTTCCCTGCGAATGCTCTGCTTGCCCTCAAAGCCTAGTCATGACCGCCTCAGTTATAAATCTGAAAAAACCAAAGCTGTGTGAAATTTATGACAAACCACATATCCGCTTTGTTGGAACGTAAAAATCAGTTCCCCACAACAACACTATTTTGCAACCAATCTGCACAGCAGTATCTAATTTTTATTTATAGCAGTCCTCTAACAGTGTTTCAGCTTTGACAAACCAACATGAGGAATTAACCGGCCAATGTCAAGCTTATTTCTCTACTTGGGGAAGGAAAATTCCAAGAGATGTCGAGAGTGATACACTTTTACTACTTATGAATCCCATTTTTCTCCTGCCTTGCCTCCTTCAGGTGACTTGCTGCCAGTATGTCTAATGGATGTGTCAGGCGAGTGCACAGTAAGTCCATGTGCTTCAGTGCTCCGCATTTACAGGGCCGGAAAATAATGGATATTCTAAGTGATATAATTGTGTGGCACACTCCACAGCTGTATTTATCCAGCAGTGGAAATATGATAACTGCTTTTCAAAGCCTGAAGGCTGTTTTTCAAAACAACTTTTTGCTGATCCCGGCAGGCCAGGAAAATGACAAATGCATTGGTCATGGTTTAATACCACACTAACCATCAAAATGTCAACATTTACAATACCACAATGTTGAGAGACCACCAGCACTGCTTACTGCTCTATACTATCTCATGCACATTGTTGATGGTGGTTACCATTTTGTGTTAGATTCACCGCTATTGTATAAAACTGCAAGTTCCACAGTAAATCCTAAATTTTCATATTTTCCTTCATGTTAAAATGGGCTCAAAAAGAGCTATTTCGAGCTACTACTTCAAGTTCCAAACAGCTAGAGAGCCTTTACTGACTAATGAATTGACTATTGGATTCAAAACCATTTTTCACTTCCACATAAAATTTTATATGGAAAGGAAATAAAGAATAAGCTGATGCACATGAACAGATACAATCCAGCCCTCTAGGATTGTTCTAGTAATATTGGTTCTTTGCTGTCTTTCTAGGCTACAATGCAAATGGACCTTAAGCATGGATTGAGTTATATTTATATATAGCATATAAGTTAGAATATAGGAAAAATGTGCTGAAATAATTATTCATAGATTTGTACCATAAAAGAAAATTTAAGGTTTTTCTTTTACTATAAAATTTGCCAAGTCATTTTATACATATGTGATTTTGTGGTTTTGTAAGTAAACTAAACATTTTAACAATGAACCACACCTCCCATGGTGCTTGCCCTTGGCTCCCCTGCAAAGCCATTCATTCATTATTTTGTTTCACTCTGATCCACCTGTACCCATGGCTCCCCCTTAAACGCAATACTGCAATTAATTTTCATTGTATTAAAGTGTTAGCCAGCCCCACCGATACTGCAATACAGCTTCCTTACAAAATTGTGACTCCTGATATTACTAAGGAGTGTTAGTACTCATTCTCCAGGGGTTTCCTTGAATAATAGCAACAAAGATCTCCCAGATTCACCCCCAAATCTTTAGTGTTCCTTACCAGTGTTGTAAAAAAGTAGTGGTAGTATTCGGTCATCATTCCCATGGAAAGAATCTGTTGAAAGAGGTTGAAAGGTGAATGTACCTTACACTGGACGCTTTCAGTGTAGTGCATTGTCTTTTGAAAAGCACGGGTTAATCTGGAACAATATGTTACAGGTTATGAAAACTTAATTACAATAAAACTTACATTTTTCTTCAGGAGCAAAAAATATCATATTGTATTTAAGTTATGTTTTTATCATCACCTCTGCTCATGAAACAGATTAAAGATTGCAAAACTTCTAGGACAAGAAAAATGACTAGCGATAACGAGGAGCTGATTTTTTAAAAGTGAAATTCTTTCGTCTGCAGTTTAGAAGTGTTACAAAGGAATTTACTGGCAGACAACGGAATTTGTAGGGAAAAGTGCTTACGTGCATTTTTTTTTAATTCTGGATCACCATGTGAGAACAAGACACTTGGTGAGTGCTCACTGAAGTAAACCAGAAAAACAAAGAGAAAAATCTTCTATAAATGCCTTTTGTTCCATCTGGGGAATGCAGGTCCGCAGGAGGTTGTCAAAACAATCGGTGTGAAAGGATTTCTGGTCTGGATTAATTTTCCAAAGTCAGACCTTTCCGAAGTCTGCAAGGTGAGGATGGCATTTAAAGGCATACTGACTGGCCACCTCGGGTGGAAAAGGAAGAAGTTCTTCTTCCCGGCCCTCGCGTTGCAGAAAACTTCGAGAGGGACATGTTTTTTTCCCTCAGCCCCTCTCCAAAAATCTTTGGGAATGCATACATAAACCAGCCCTGATTGATTGTGTATAGCGGGATGCTCTACGGGTTCAGCCCAGCATCACCTACCCGTGTTGCCACGTCCATGCACGCTATTACCATTTTGCCCTCTCTGGGATCTTGTGAAGAGGAGGAGGAATTATGAGCTAGGAAACTACTGAAGAATTAATTATCATGACAGTAACACAGACAAAGGTTAAATGTTATTCAGTCTCGATCATAGTAACGAGTATCTGCTATTAACAGTATTTTAGGACACTTTTAGCTGTTTGAAAGACAGGGGAAAATAGTGTGATTTGGCTTGCCAAAATTCTCTTTCATTGCAAAAGCCTCTGAAAAACAGTTGTGTGATTGTGTATGGCAATTCCTCACATAAAAAAAGGAAAGAACCTAAACTTTCTAAGCTGCAGTAGATAATGAAAACAGCTCAGTGTTAATCACAAACAACCAAACCATTTCCAGCCAGTAAAAATCAAGCCAGAAGGCAAGTATTTTATTGAAATGCTCCACTGAATTCACATGTCAAAACTGCCTTTTTTATTTCTTATTTTATTAATTTTCTTCTATTCCATTTCTTAGAGTTATTTTATTACCTGTAGAAATGAGCAATCTAGCAGTCCTGGAGACTGATGTTCCTTCCCTATTTACGCACAGAAAGTGATATATGGTAGCATCAATGGAAACTTTTGCACTCTGTGTTTCCCAGCTGACCTGGCTGGACTCAGTTCTGCTCCCTGGAGCCGTTGGATGTCTGCGTCTAAGGTCCCTGCTATGGGAAGGAGGGGCCAGGCAGGACTTTTATAATGCAGGTCTCTTTTGAGCTGAAACTGTATTGCAATAACCCAATTGCTTCATATGGGGGACAGACCAGCTGCTGGGTTATACAAATGTGGTTTGAGCCCAGGTAATCCTCTGTATGCCTGTGCTGGTTTTGGCTGGGGTAGAGTTAATTTTCTTCACAGCAGCTAGTATGGGGCTCTGTTTTGGATTTGTGCTGAAAACAGTGTTGATAACACAGGGATGTTTTTGTTACTGCTGAGCAGTGCTTACACAGAGTCAAGGCCTTTTCTGCTGCTCACCCCACCCCACCAGCGAGGAGGCTGGGGGTGCACAAGGAGTTGTGGGGGGACACAGCCGGGACAGCTGACCCCAACTGCCCAAAGGGCTATTCCATACCATATGGCGTCATGCGCAGCATATAAAGCTGGGGGAGAAGAAGGAACGGGGGGACATTCAGAGTGATGGCGTTTGTCTTCCCAAGTCACCGTTACGTGTGATGGAGCCCTGCTGTCCTGGAGATGGCTGAACACCTGCCTGCCCATGGGAAGGAGTGAATGAATTCCTTGTTTTGCTTTGCTTGCGTGCGCGGCTTTTGCTTTCCCTATTAAACTGTCATTATCTCAGCCCATGAGTTTTCTCACTTTTACTCTTCCGATTCTCTCCCCCATCCCACCGGGGGGGAGTGAGCGAGCGGCTGGGTGGGGCTCAGTTGCCGGTCAGGGTTAAACCACAACAATGCCTAAATTTATTTGGTCCCCTACAGGAAGTTTGCAGTTAGTCCATGGCGTTACATTAGTATGAAAGCAAGTTAATACAAATAAGTGTAAACAGGAGGATACAAATACCCAGATTTAAATTATTGATTCATTACAGTTTTAATTCTAGCTTGAGATAGAATAGCTGATATCAGGTCATTGCACTTTTGTTATCAGAAGATATAAACTGCAATCTGCATGTGTAGAAATAGTAAGACAATGGAGAACCAGGACAATGTTAAGCCATATAATGCCTTAAAATATAACTTTACATTAACTAGACAGATACATTAACTAGAATGATTATAAAGTGTGTAGCCTGGATGTTTGGGAACCATTACCTAGCTTGTGCTGCTGCAGCTAGACTGCTACTGGGTAACCAGCTAGTTAATCCAAGGTATCCCAGTTATTGCTTTCCTCACAAATCCAAGGGTAGGAGCCTGAGAGGAGTGTTTGCCTCCTGAACACATTTTTGATTAAAACTTTTTATGAGAATATTGATTCCCAAGTAATGCGCTATAAACAGAGCTGGCAGGACACACACATACCTGTGAATAATAATGATTTCAAAAGTCATGCTACAGGATTGTCTTTGAAAAAAAGACAGAACCAAAAGCCCTGAAAAACAAAGGCAATTGCATGTAAAAAGCGAGGTTCAGTCAGCAATGTTATCTGCCATAACCAAGGCACAAGTTCACAATGGCAATTGCTGGAAGGGTGCCATGGATTTGCCAGAGATCCTGCACCCAAGGGCTCCATGAGAGATGCTCGCTGAAATTCTTCCAAAGAAAGTATTGCAGCAGCCCAGGATAGCTTAATCAATATGTCACTTTTATATTTTCTATATTAACGGTGACTCAATTAAGATATGAAGATACAGACAGCTGGAAGGGAGCTCGTAAGTGGCACGCACACCTTAATAATGTCCTCGTCTGGTTAAGGAATAAGAATTGATGTTGGATCTGTCCCAGGCTGGGCCCTGATCTGCCACTGAGCTCTCCCCTCTCACTTAGCATTGGTCACAAGAACAGCCTTAACTGGTTGTCCTCCCCTCTAACGGTCATTAAGGATGATAATTAGTTAACAGTTATATAGCACTTAGACATCACTGTTACACGTGAGTTAGATCTGTAGATTGACCTAAATAGGGTGCTTCTTATTTATGGATCATAAAGACTTTGTAATAATAACTTATTTATGATTTAGGGTAACATGGCCACTAAGTAAAATTCCCAATGAATGACAATTTAATGACAGTACCAAATGCCCACTCTGATGGATGGTATTAGGAAAACAGGAGATGAAGGCAAGTTAAAGCAAAAGCAAGAGGAATGCCGAGTATCATGCTGGAGACCCCAGAGCATTAATGACTCCCAGGCCTTAATGGCTTGGATGCTCCTATTAGTGTAAATACAGGAGTTGCAAGGACTCGTCTTCTGCTGTGTGTTTGCAACACAGCAGATACAGGGAAAGCAGCTTCTAAGAGCTACCAGGAGCAAGACAACAATAAAAGCATATTAGGAGCAAAGACTCCTTGCAGGCTGGGACAAGTCTGAAGTACCTTGCAAAGCAGCGGCACAAGCTCTTGCCACAGAGCAAGTGTCCTCCCCACTAGAGAAAACGAGCACAACAGCCCAGAAAAGAGAAGGAAAGGCAACATGATTGGCTTATGTATATGAGAAACTAGAATGAGATTCCATTACACATTCCTATTTAAATAACTTTGCATGTAATTATTTAAATAATTATGCATCTGATATAAATGCCCTATTTAAATAATAACAGCTTTTACTTACTGTGGAACTTTAGATGAATGTAAACTAGTGAAACCAGGCTAAAATATTCTCCAGTCTTCTTGTAGACCTCCTACCCATCCTACCCTGTATAAAATCTGTTCTTCAGCCAAACTCAGATATGGTTGGATTATGGATTATTTTGACAAGTAAGATAAAGAGACTTCCATCTCTAATTATCCATTTCGGATCAGAAGTTTGGGCCTTGTCTTTCACAGACCTGTACTTTTAGTTGTGGGTCACGAACTGCAATGTGAATCTGAAAAAGTATCAGTGGCCAAATTATGTATGGCAAGCTGACGGAAACTGGATAAAAATATTCTCTCTTATGCCTGTAAATCTCTTGGGGTGCCCTGTTCCTGGCTTGCATCATATCCCAGCTCCAACATGCATTTGTTCATCTTGTAAAAAAAATCTCCGCCTCATTTAGACCTAGTGTCAGTCTTCCTTCAAGGCGGGCTGAAACCCGAACAATGGTGAAGCATATTAGCAGGAACTGCATCATATACTTTGCTTGCTTTCACTTTCCATTTTCCTCACTCATGCTATTATTTAATTTCATGACCATTAAATGAACGCATTTCATTATCCAATTAATTAGTACCACCACTGTTTTTGAAGATCAGCAAGATACACCATAATGAATAAAAGCCCCTCTGCCTCCTTGCCTCTCAAGTGTTCATTATAAAAGGTTTATATTGTACTTACAGTGCTCCCCTGGACTCTCTGTAGACAGTTTTACTTGGACATGACTTAACTCACTGGAAATCTGCATCCCACTCAGTCACAGCAGTGGTTCAGCTGGACTGCTATAGAGTTCCTCCAACATGGACATGAGCCATGTCAAGAAACAAGATACATCCTGAAAATACTTCGCTAGTATTGGAGCACAGCTGGAAGCAAGGGCCATAGCAATAGGGCAGGACAAATGTGTTGGCCCAGAGTCCCAGTCAGCTGTGGTTGGCTCCTTCTGCTTCCCGAAGAGATCCCAGGGAGCTAGGGCAGCAGCATTACCTTTCAAACTCCAGCATGGACATCATCTTACAGTACCAAGACTGAAAGCACTCTTTCAGTTTGGAAGTTTACTTGCATTTGCACCACCCAGTCAATCTTCCAAGGAAGCAAAGAACAACTGCCTGTGCAAGATGTAGCATGGGTGGCACTGCATGGAGTTTATGTAACTGGTTTAGCTTTCATCTAGACAGCACAGCTAACAAGAACAGAGCAGCAGAGGCTCAGCATACTGCAGCTGTGATGTTACACGGCAAGGATCCCAAAAGACAGTACTCTGATTTACAGCCCATGCTGGTGTATCAGAATAAAGCTTCCAAGGCAGTGGCCACATTTACTTCTATAGTGACCCACATTGACATTTGGGAACTGAAGCGCACTGCCAATTTCAAGATGAATTACCCCTGCCACACCATGGTCTTAACCTGCCAGACCATGGTCTGTGCCCATGGTCTTTACTGATGTCTTAACCCATGCATGCCCTAGGGACCAACGCTCTTGCCATCTGATGCCATTCAGCAGTAACCAGCTGGCCAGAAGAGGATGTCCCCCCATCAGCAACCTTTACAAAATCAATAAGAGAGAGGAGAACCAGTGAGGTGAGTATGTCTCTGTTTCTCACTCTGGGGCTCGGGGGCATCTGTGGAGATCTGCCACTGGTATTTCTCCAGTGGCAGTGAGAACAGAGCTAATCCTGCCTTTTCCTAGCAGAGAGTGGGCTTCAGCCTACCTGTCAAGTTACTAGAAGGAGCATACTCAGAAACTGAAGTTTTATATTCTCACATTTATTATTGTACCTGGAATGTATACTATGGTGACACTTCTTAGTTTTCATACTTCTGTAGGAACGGAATTAATTATTTTGCTCTTTGTCTGTCACATAGTGAAAGTGAACATAAACAAAGTGAAAGTCTTTTTAAAATGCTCTGTGAGTGTCCTAAACCTGATTAAATATACAGTACATTTCATAAAATTTATTTTAGAGGTGTGGAGGAAGGAGTAGATAATTTAAGGCTAGTAGCAACATAATTTATGAGAGGTGAGTGTGCCTAGCAGTAAAATCTATGTCAGCTATTGGTGTGTTAGAAGAATAAATTGAAGGTTAACCATAACAACTTAACCTCTTGAACTAAGTTCCTCATACAAAAAGGCAATATCAGACTAAATACAGTATATGCAGGATATACTGGAAGATTTGTGAATAAACCAGATTGCAATTTGCAACAGCTAGATTTAACTGATTTGTGGGATTGCTTACCTAGTCTATAGAGAGCACCAAATCTCTGTCCACAAAATATTTCAGGTAAATGTTGTAACCACCAGATTTTTCCTTAAGAATGTGTTTCCAACTTCCTTGTGTAAGGGACTCAGTCCTGCTGGTCTTTGGCAAGTTTGGAGGGTGCCTTATTATCTCCCACTCTTTCAGGGATATCTATTTTTAGGCTTGGAAAGGAGAGAGATGTTAGGCATCCTCGGAGCAGAGCAGGACAGGCAATGCTGAAGTCAAACAGGGAGGCTCCTACCGAGCTGAAGCAGATCCTGAGCAGGACTTTGGAGGTCACAATTTTACCTTAAGGACCCACAGCTGCACTTAGCTCCTGCTTTTGGCATCTAATTGTCTACTAGACCTCACTCCTTGTCAGATGAATTGTTCAGCCTTCATCAGCTTTAAAGCTCCAGCAGCCAAGATTTTCAAGTAGACTATGGGAATGACAGACCAGCTGCAACGTTTTCCATCATTGGTGTGGTGTGGTACGTCTGGTTTGAAAACCCTGCTGGCATAACCTCCTGGTCCAAGTAATTTCGGAATATCCTGATCCCTGTGGAGCAGGTCACTTTGGGCAGCGGAGCTGCTGGTTTGGGTGGTTACCTGGTACGGGCAACAGAGCTGGAAAACCCCCTTAGCTGCTGTGCATCGGCCGCATGAGGTTACCAACCCTCCTGAGGGAATATGGGGGGAAAATTCAAAGTGACTATTGGGAAAGGCAGCAATTAATAATCACAATTTCCTCTTGCTCCTTCCAGATCCGAGTGAGGAGAGGGCCAGGCCTCATTAAGCTGGTCTGGGACTGTGAAAGCCTGGGCTCTCTGCAGCATGTCAGAGAGAAGGGGAAATGTGTGAGTTTAGGGAATAGGTTATTTAGCTGTGTGCAGGCTTTGTATTTTGTTTAAATTAGGTTATTGATTCTCCTGTTCTTGTTGTGCACAAGGCAGAAGCGTGGCTCAATGGTATTTTAGTTGAAGCTATAAATAAGCAAAAGATAGTCTCGTTTAAGAGAAGAAATCTGTCTTTTGTGCTGTTTTGTAAACAAAAGGTTGAAGGGGGGAAGTGAAGAGGTCACCTCCCCTGGTCTCACAGCCCGGTAATGCGGCTGGGTCAGGTAGCTCCACACTCCCAAACACAGCTCCATATGCCGACTCTTTCAGGACGTAATTCTGGATGTGCTAATCCTTTCACTCCCAGAAAGACCTTTTGGGCATCCCTTGCCATCCCTTCCCGGGAAACAAGCCGTGCCACAGCCAGTGCCCCCCGAGCGCTGGCGCAAGCGGCCCCTGCTTGCAGAGCCATTGCTGCGGCTGCCAGCCCTGGTGGCACAGGCACTGCTGGAAGAAGGGCAGCAGCTTTTCTGCCCTGCCTTGCCTTCAGCTCGGAGGCAGGCTGGCAGCAGAAGTGCTGCTGGCGGTATGCCTCGCTGCCCCCCAGCAGGGAAATGCGGCCGGAGCAGGTGAGAGGTGGCTTTTTGCCTCTTTCCCGGCATAGGCAAGGCTTGAGGGAGGTGAGGGATGCTGCCCACCTGTGCTGGGGCATTGCCAAAGGAGATGGAGCAGATCCTGGTGCAGAGGGGTCACCCTTGGGCTTGGGGCGGGGGGGGGGAATGCAGGCCCTTGTGCAAAACTTTGAGGGGGAAACCTGTGCAGGCTGGGAGGGAGAACAAGGGCACAAAAACCGAGCGTAAGCGATGGTGGGTATGTCCCTGTGTGACCCTGCTGCATTTTTAATCTGTAAAATACCCTCCGCAACCCAACCCACTACAAATCTCCACTTCCTTTATCTTCTCCTGCATGGGCTACTTAACATCTACTACATTATTGTAAATACAGTAGGCAGACAAGAAATTGTTGCTTTGGGGACAGGTTTAGGTGACTGTTGGCTCTGATTCCTACTCCTATTAGAAATCTTATCTAATTTAACAATGTTATGTATTTTTCCCGTAATATCTATTGGATCATTTACAAAGTCAAAAATACTCTCTACTAGTATTGCAGAGTTTTCGTAAAATAATTTCTGTAGTATTCTCTTTAATATCTTGTTTTCATTCAGTGTAAAATTATATAGGGGGTGTGTGTGCAGTGATGAGAATGTGAACCATGGTACTTCATGTAGCTAACCTACAATCAGATGAGTCCCACATGAATTCAGAGCCCTCCACAACTTCACATTTCACAGCTGCCTTTGACAGTGAGGAACTTCAACACCTCAGCTGCTGCTGCCAGCGTCTAGATTCAGCCACAGAACTATCTCATATAAAAGCCATTTTCCTTTTCTTTCTAGCCTATATTTATGTTGCTTCCTTCCCTGCAGCTCTGACCCACAGGTGTACCTCTCTTAATTTTCCTGTTTTCTCCCACACTGCCATTCACCATCCTTCTCTGAGTTCTTAAGGCATTGGAGAGCATCATCTGTATCTGCAGCCTGCCAGTTGTCTCCCTGATCCATTTCCCACACAAACTGTTCTTCCACTTTGCCCTGTCTTAGTGCATCTTTTAGCACTTCCTCTTCTTCTTTTGACACTAAGGTTATTTTTTTTTTCATACTCAGCCTGGTATATTTGAAGCTTTATGCCTCCTGCAGTGTGCCAGACATCTGTACTTTCTTCTCACAGATCCTTGAAAATTTGTGCTGTCAGTTTAACTCTTCCCCCACAAATCTCATTTTGGAGCAGCTTGTTCCTGCTGTCATGTTTTAATGTTTTTGGACAGCCCTACAGGGGACAGCAGCTCTCCTGCCCACCCCCCTTCCCAATTAATGCCGCTTGCTACGGTGCGCTCCCCATCACGTGGGAGAGCGGCTGTGTGATTGCGCACTCTCCCCTTGCTCTTCCCTCACGTTCCCAACATCATGCCTGCATCTGGCCCTGCTGTAGCTTAAATGTACAACTTGCACTGAGAAAATCCTAAAATTTAGTACAGGCCAACTTTCCTGACAGCAGCAACTCTAACCCTACTAGCTCATGGGAACTTGTGTGCTGCTCTCAGCTGTAGTGCATCTGATTTAGGACACCATACTGCAAGTCTGTATTCCCAGGACCAAGATTCTCCAGTGCGGAGAGGATGGTTTCAGGCTCCGCAGACTAATGCAACCAGTAAGTTGTCTGTCTTACCTGGATACAGAACGCTACTCTGCATAACTTAAGTATTTCAGCAAAACATTCTGGGATGGAAGCATAGGTTTTAACCTTTAAGGGACAGCCTGTATCTGTGCATTTAGATCAGTGGAACCTCTCTGGTGGTCTTCTGGGATCAGTGTTTCCCATCAGACCGACTGACAGTAAAAACAACAACCCCTCATACCTACAATTGCAGCAAAAAGGGAAATGACATTCACAATGTATTACTTGTTTGGAATTATTGTCTATAGTTCAATGAATTGCAGGAGCCAGCGTTTTAGACTTTGATTGTCTAGAAATATACAGCAAGTGGCAACAGTAAATTCTAATTTACACCACTCTTTGTGTGCCCCTGCTAACGTCCCAGTCCATTAACATCAGGCTTTGTGGTGTTTGTCCTTGCCTTGTGTGGCTGTCCAGCTCTCGTGCTTAGGTCAGGCCTATGTCAATCCTTGCACAATAGCCTCTCTTCCTGTTTTAAAGTATACGTTTTTCTTCTGACACTGTCTCCGTTCCATCTTCTTGCTGTACCAGAGTTTAAAATGTAATGAGGTAGTGCCAGCAGACCAAATCTTGCTTTGTTACAGGGATATGAATGCAGAGTTACGCTCTTGTCTGCAGTGGATTAATGCCCTGTTGTTACTGTAGTCAGCACTGAGCCCGATGTGCAGCCTCTGTGGAGGCAGCAGCTCAACACGAGCCGCTCCCTAAGCACTCCAAAATGGGCTCTTTTGGTTTTTGTGGGGAAGACATAAAAACTCTATTGATTAAACCAGGACAAGCTAAAAGAAATGCAACAATCTTCCTAGTCAAGCAGAACCTGAAGTATTAAAAAGAAATGCGTATTTCCTTCTGCGGGATATCTATGGGCTTCTCTTCAGACATCAGTACTGCTGCTGGTCCTTATGGCTCTGTGAAGCCCTGAAGTCTTGTGGAGTGCTCAGATGCTGCTGCACGTTCTGTAACTTCTGTCCCTGGTATTAACAAGGCTATGGCCTAACTGGTAAATGCATTCAGTTTTAGTGTTTCCCAGAAAATGAAAACCAGAGAGGCTGACAACTTTCAAGATACAAAATGAATGTCACGCTTTTTCACCCCTTTCCCCTTACCTGCTTAAGGATTTCTGCTGCTGTTTCATGTGAGCAATCAAATATCACGTAGAACTCCTTGCCCTTCTTCATCTCCTTGAGTAAAGGCCTGGCGTCTTTATTCCCAGAGGGCAGTTGGCGGATTTTGATTTTAATGTTGTATCTAGAAGGGGCTTTGATGAGCTCTTGCAGGCGAATTAGACCTGAAAAATGATATGCAATTATACAACTAACCATTCTGTGCAATGAGTATTTATTGTCAGTTAAACAGGGTCTCTTATCAGTCCCAACATATTCCACATACCCAAAGGGTAGTTGTTAGCTTCATATTTGCCAGCCTCCTAACTAATATTGTTATAGCTTTTCCTTTTCATGGTTGTACTTGGCTTCAACACCTAAATATTCTGAAAAGTATTTTTAATTCGTTGACTATGGGATATGTTTGTATTGATGCTATATTGATACAGTTTATTGCAAAAAGGACATAATGCTTATTCCTTGGCAGCAAATTATTATTTCAATATTACACAACAAGAACAGAGAATTGAAGAAACCTCCTTACTAACTTTCCTGCCTAATGTCAAGCATGAGCAGATGAGGGGAGATAGAGGGAGAAAAATGTTCGATGGCCGGCACCTCCATTGTGGCTCTCTTAGAAGCCAGTGGTTAGCCTGAGTGGCACTTACCAATAATTATTCTTAATAGCCATCCATATGGCTCTCATGGTCCTCATTTCAGCATACATTGCAATACCCCAGAGGAGGAGCCTTAAACTTTTCTTATCAACAGTTGAGAGACAAAAAGCCTGAAGGCATAGTGACTTGCGTAAGGTCACTCAGCAAGTCTGAGATCTTATAAAGAACCGAAATATTTTGAGATCCAGCTCTACATTTGTAAACACAAGAACATGACTTTTAAGACTATGTCTTTGGCTGGTACAGATTTACGCAGCTTATTTGAAGTCAGTGGAGCTCAACCAGTTGAAGATTTGCCCAAGTATTTAAACACAGTGCAATTCTACTAGGTAATTCAGCACTCCTATGTAATTTGTACTGCCTCCAAAACTAAAGTAAGATAGTTAAGAGCTCTTTGAGGTGTGTGATTACAGTCTCTTTCTCATTATCCATGAATGTAGTTTACCCACAAAAAACTCGTGATCTCCTGCTGAGTGAAAGTAAAAGGCTGTCTTTAAAATATGCGTAAAGAGAGAGAGAATACAGGCAAGAAGCACTTCTTGAACAAAAATCAAACAAATGATTAATATGAAAAAACTCATCACTCTCCTGCTGGGAGTGGGTATATATTTGTCTTGTGCGTGAATGTCCTTGGTTGAATGGTCCAATGGTACATATTAGGCAAGACGAAGCATTCCTATTTCTCCTGAGGTTAGTGAGTGATTGCTATGTTGAGGACTGTTGGCTTTCACTCAAGTACTGGCAATGTGTTTTGAAAAAACTAATCTTGCCCTCCGCCTGCAATGCTGGGTCTGTTCTTTGCAGGTTTTCAAGTATCAACAATCAATACAGAATATTAAGCATTATGAGTATTCAAATGTAAATTACTGCACGCGCTGTGAGATCGGAGCCTGGCTGGAAGCCAGCCTGTGTAAATATGAAAAAAATTGAGCTCATTATTATGAGAACGGGGCACATGCTTCCAACACTGACTAACAAGTAGGGGAGTTTATGTAATCTGGCTGTAAAGCTGTAGCTTGGTTGTACCATGCACTCAAGTGTTCAGCCCTTGACTGCAGTGTCATGGCCACTGTAACGAATGGCGACTCTAAGAGGTAAATCTGAGATTTGGGAGGAAGAGTCCAGCATGCAGGGAATCTTGCGTCTTATCCACAGCCTCAGACTGTGTACTGTTGCTCCTCTTTCCAGCAACAAAAAGTACTTAAGTGCAAGTGTGGCGAAGAGCAGAAGAAAAGGATTTGCCCACTCACTTCCATCTCCTTTTTGGGGGAAGAAAAATGCTGTGTGCCTTAAAATATCTACTTCAGTCACATGAGACTTGGACCTCGCACTTCCCATCACTTCCTACTGCCACATGAAGTGAAGGTAAAGCCTAGCTACGGTGTACTGAAGAAATCAAAGAAGCAGTGAAAAGAACTGCAGTTATTTTTCTGGAGGACCAGGCAAAAGCCTGAATCAACTGACTGCCAGCATAATTAATAGTACAGGGGAATAATCATCAGTGCTCTCCTTCTTCTTCCTCCTCCTCAACAAATCCAAACCCTTGGACATGATACCACTAAGTCTTGATTTGGGACAAATCTTAAATGTGAAGTGCTTAGTCTGACTCCAAGGGGGGAATGGGGAAGACCTGGGCAAGTGCAGTGCTCAGGGCAGTCACTTTTCTCTCCTTTGGTGAGACCATCAGGAGCTCAGCCTGCAACAGGCAGGAGGCATCACGGACTGCCCATGAGGTTGGGAAGGAAGCAGCAGCCAAACTGGGAAGGGCTCAGAAGTGACATATCCTGGGCATCGGCCCCGTCTCTGCAAAGTGGGTGATGTGACCCGAACAGTGACGCAGGTCTGTGCTGGAGCAGGACCTTGGGTAGAAAAGATGTTGTAGAGTCCAGCCAGGTGGAAGCTGTGGTGGCTGAGCGTGAAGGGCCTGGAGGCAGTGTTAGCCAGTACTATTGAGAGGAATGGTTCAATTTAGGGCTTCGAAACAAAATCTATCAGGATGGAAACCAGACTTGTTTCACTAAGTTTCTTGGCCTACTGTCTGCTGCCTTTTATCTAGACATCTAAACACTTTCCCCTTTTCCTTTGGAAACAGGGTCGGGATTTTTCTGTATTGTCGAGGAATTACCTTGTGGGCTCTAACCTTGATGGATGCAGTAAGCTTTGAGGTTGGATTTCCAACTTCAACTAGTGGTTTGATCAAGAGAAATGGTTTACTCTGACACTTGAGTAAAATGTTAAAATATGCGAAAGTCTGAATATTTCATATCATTTCATGATGTCTAGAACTACTGCAAGTTCTATGTGATGTATTTAGGAGTTCAAACATGCCTAACGTAAACACAATGTTCCAACAGGCAAATGATCATACACAATGGCAGTAAGCGTGGTAGTGTGTGTCGGTAGAAAGTTTTCACCTCCCCATTTCCCTTCTTTTTTTTTTTAAATTAAAAAAATGCATATGTAATTCAGCCAGACTTAAAATTGAATAAATGCTTTTACTGCTTTGGGAGAAAGTACTCCTTTTTATTAGAAAACTATGTTAAGGTTAGCAAAGTTAGATGTCTCTTGTAACCGCAAGTTCAAAGAAAGCAAATTCATTAAGAACTCAAATTCTGCCCTGTGCAAGCTAATTGAATTGATATGACGAAAAGATTTGTTTCCCCTGAGCCTTAAACAAATGGTGGGAGAGCAGGCTAACAAGTGGGGAAAGTCAGGAATTCTTACAGAAGATGAGGAATTTGATGTAGTTGCCCTTCTCAGCACCTGGTAGGTTAAAATTACTGAATTCAGGGAAGACAGATCAAAAGCAGAGTCAGACCCGCACTGAAGGCAGTATTATTCCTTTTGTTTGAGCTGTTGATAACTGAGACAAAGTCATGCGTCTGATCAATGTGCCAAATAACAAAGTGCAAAAGTCTGATATTGGAAGGGATCTATTACAAACCACTGGATTAAACCACAGAACAGTACGTCTACCCAGTTCTAGCATGTGGAAAGACAAACCATAATTTATGGTACCTAAGTTTAGGAAATGCATGCTCGATGTATCATGCAGACTATTGCAAGGCTTCATTAGATCGTCTTTAAACTCCAGGAGACAACTTTTTGCCTTACACCAAAGGCATTGCACTGGATATAAACTAACTCTTTTTGAACACCTTGATGAAAAATAAAGAGGAATTAATAATTAGAATGAAGGCTGATTGTGGCCTGGGGACTCTGAACATAACATGGATTATGCTTAATATGGAAGCAAGGAGCACAGTCTCAACCTGAAAAATAAATATATTTGCTTAGCAGTCTTATTTTTCCCTAGCATTGGAAAGCTATAAGCATTAATGAGCGGGATGAGAATTTCAGAGAGAGAAAGCTAAGAGGTGTTTAAATAAATATTTACTCTATAGTCAGAAGCCATTAATTTACTATCAAGAAAGATGACTTTGGCTGAAAGTCCATCTTTCAATGGCACAGTAAGGACAGCAATTAGAAATAAAAATCAGCTGTAGTATGCTTTATTATTCTTATTTATATTGAAGTCTAAGAGACTTCAGGAGGGTAAAAATCTGATCAGCTCAACTCAGGAAACATGAAGAAATGTTGCAAATGTATTTTAGGAACAAAATACAAGCTTTATAACTGCTGTAGGTCTCTTCGGAGGAGACAGTAAAGTTGTTTAACGTTTGGTACCATTTAACATGATATTTCATAAGAAGGATGAGTAAGTACTTCCTATTCCAATTGTAATTTTTAGCGCTATTGGTTGCAGGTTTTCTAGAGCTGCTTATATAAAATTTGCTTATAATTGACAGTCCTATAGAGTCCATTCAGTAGATTACTAACACTCAACAACTAATGTGATAACTATTGGAACCTTGAATGAATTCTAGAATGTTGGAAAAAAGTGCTAGTGTTTCATCAATATCAGAAAGGGCATGTGAGATAACATAGAACAGCTTACCCCAGTGTACGCACTGGACGAGCTAAGAGTAAAGCTGATGTGGTGGTAAAATGCTGAAGAATGAAAACTTGGGACTATAATTAAGAGAGATGTTAAGCTGTCAAGGGAAGATAGCTCTGTATCAAACCAAGTGCCTTTGTTTGGTGTTACAAGTTCTGTTGACACAGGTAGCTTCCCAGATGTAAAGCACTTGCCCCCGGGAGGTGTCCATCTTCATATATCATGCAACCTGTTCATGAAAAATGTGGGACTCTAAATAATCATTTGCCAGATCTCAAAAAGCAGATGTCAATGAGAAAGCCTGATTAAACAGCGGAGGTCTGTGAAGGTTGGTGCTAAGCCGTTCAGACATTTGTAGTGCTCTTGTCTCTGTATGCACTCCAAAATCATCGACTGGAAAAAAGTTATGGCTGAAAAACATTTGGATGACAAAAACTGGCAGCATAGTAAATAGTGTTTGAGATAAGGAGGGTAGGCACAAGTGATCCGGATCATTTGGAAACATGAGCTCACTCAGATGAACTGGTTTTTTTAACATTGCTCCGTCCAGACTAGTAACTGCATTTCTGTTGATGGATGTGTCCATGCAGCAGTGGAAACCATAACTACAGGAGGTGGGCAACTACAGCTTGGCAAACTGGCACAATATGTGGCCTCTATGCTGGAGCTGGCCGTGATGGTACGTGGGCTTGGAGCAGCGCTGTAGTATGAAGGATGAAAGCAGGATTTTCCACACTTAAACTTCAAAATAGACTCTTAACCTGGAGCAGGGCTGATCTCAACCTGAATAATCTGGGTATGGATCACCGGAAGTTCCCTATTACAGCTATGAGTTCATTGTTTAGGAATGAAGCTGCTCTTCACATACAATTAGTCTCTAAGAAAAAAATAGGTTAATATGTTTTTTCTTCTTGTGGTGTAACAATGTCAAACATGAGAGAGGAGAAATAATAAGAGCTTGAGCTAAATGGCGTCACTCTAGCCCAAAATCCAAAGACTATTTATATTGATCAAAGTTGACCTGTTTACTTTCCTGACTCCAAGTTAATAAGATGATTGATGATTAATTTATTTTGTAAATATCTCTGCAAATGAAGTCTTTTTAATATCAGTCATTTTTGTAATTGAACACGTACACAGCACTTACTGTTTTGGAATGCTAATCTGATAATAGGGTAGGCTGAAAAAGACCTCTACTTGTTTATCCATGAGTATATTTTGGCATACAGTGCTAGGAGTCCAGCAGAAATCCTGCTGAGCTAGACCATTGTAATGGAAATGCAAGCAGACCGCTGCAGTAAGCGCAGCCTGATGTTCTTTCTCTTCTACCTCCAGCCCTCTGGTGTACTCTCTGAGTCCAAGGTGAGCAGAACATTGGCACTGAGACCTGCCTCTTGGATCCAGGAGGAAACATGCTTCTTTTGTGCTGTCAACAGTGCAGAAATAAATACATTTTTAGCCTTAAATTGAGTTTTGGGTTTTTTTTAGCAGAATTCTGTCTTTCAGACATGTTTTTACAATGTGATTTTAAAAGGCATGATTTTTTTTTTGCATACTCCCCTTAAAGGCTTAGGCAGATACCTGAGCTCATGGCTCATCCAGGTTTGTTTTATGCCGTTATCAAAGAATCAGTTTAAATGTTACCTGCACATCTGTAGAGCTCTAGAAGGTGCTGTATTTCTGTGAGCAATGGGAAGAGAAAGGGGAATGCAAGTCTCAGAGTGGGGTTGACAGTGAAGTGCTTAATTTGCACCAATGACCACTAATGCACAACAGGATTTTTCAGAAATGCGTATGGTTCAGCTACACCTTCACCATAAAAAGACAGCGTTGAAGGATGATGGTGAGAGTTTACAGTGGAATAACTGTCAGTGTAAGTCTTATTTGTTGGCTTTATTTTCTTCATCTCTACAGATATGAAAGAAAATCTTTTGAAAATCTTATGAAAGAAAATCCAAGAAAATCTTTTCTGCTGCTTAGAATGTGCCCTTACCTGTAACTTTGTGCCCTGCAAAAAACAATCAGTTTGCAGGCCTTGCTTAGCGTTTCCTGTGTTTTGATGGGAGAGCTATAGAAGTGTCTGAGCTTTTAATGGTTTGTTTACATGCAAACCTTTTCTTGTGGAGCCAGATTATGGACCCTTAATCCACGACTGAGTCTGCACTGTAGGAGAGATTATGTTCTCTGCAGTCAGGCTTGGAATAAATTTTGGTGTGTAATCCTGCCAGACAGGACTCCTTCTGAGAGCAGTTTAGGTACGCAGTTCTCTCAATCACCAGAGCAGCTAATATATTTCTCAGAAACAATATCTTCCCACTCCAGTAAGGCAAATGATGCTGCCCGAAATATTTTGGCTGTTGGTACAATATACGGTATCAGCTACAGGAGTAGATATGTAAAGCCTATCTTTTCTAGCCTATTGCTAAAGACATCCAACAGTGGCTTGGACTTCTTTATAACATCGACACTCTTCCACAGTCTCTGTGTATTAAAAAAAAAAAAGTCTTAGTCTCTGATTAGCCTTTAAATCACTTGTTCCCAAGAATGGTTTTATTATTATCTTTTTTAATTGTTGTTGTTCTGTGACTAAAAAGGGACATGTTACAGATCCTGATTGTCCGTGGTATGTCGCTGGACAGCTATGACTACTGTGTGCCCCAGGGGGAGGTTCTTGTGACAAAGAATGAATGATCTTCTCTAAGTTGAGAGTCCCAGGCTGGAAACATTTACATGAATTGCAACTTTCAGATTCAGTCTTCGGTACCCAGGTGACAAGTGAGTTGACTGTTTCTGAGACAGTTTCAAGGAACAAGGTAGTCTCTACATTAAAAATGCTGCAGCTTGAACTTTTGGGTTGTAGATGCGTCCCCTTTAAGATCAACCCCTCGTTGAGAGGGGAAATCCTTAATCTGCCCCACACTAGAATATTTATCAGTTTGAAGCTGTGTTATTGGTTCCACAAATAGGAAGCAAAACGTGACTGAGTATTCAGAATCCAGGAGCTACCTCCTGGTGACTTCTTAAGGTCCGAGGAAGTGAACAGCTTTCCAAAAGCCACAATCAGCAGAAGGATAGCTGCACCTTACAAGATGTTTTTCTTCTATATTCTGGGGAAAACTGCTGTAAGTATGCCAAACTGAACTATCACAGGCACTCTCTCTCTCAGAATTTATTCATATACGTACATTAATAGAAGTACATGACCTGCAGTGCACCTTACCTGTGCTGTCTTCATATACTACTGTTACTATTTTCCAGTTGTAGTATAGTACAAGATCCAAAACTGCTCTGCTGATGGCTGCATAGTCTGGATAGAGGTTGATATAAAACGCGTCTTTGTTATCCACTGTAGGGTGCTTCCATCGGGTCTGAATATGTGGGACTTCAAGTGCATTGCAAATGGACTGCACTGCGCTGACGGAGGAGCTGTGGGAAGGTCCGAACAGAGCAGCTACACCAAGAGCGAGCTGGTCGCATGCTGAGGTGGAGAGGAAGGGAGAGGAAGAAGCCGTTAGTTGGCAAAAGCAAGTAACTTGTGTGATGTTTACTGAGATCATTTATTCTCCATCCATCCCCATCATTTCCAAGTGAGAATGGGTAACCATGTTGCTCCCAAACCCATTGACAGCTTTGCAAACAGTTCCTGAAAATGGCTTTACTGATTAGCATTATATTCTAGAACCTGCTTGCTACAAATAAAAACCAAAACAACTTCTCTGCTCATTACCTTCAGATCACATTGATTCCTAAATTGTCTTTCTCAGAATGACATTATCCTGGAGAAACCAGGAGCTTTCTGACTGCGGGCTTGCCAAAGGGACGTCACATGAATTAAGTTTCATGGCAGCGTGTCAGGAAATATGTTCATGGAGTCACAACAGACACTATACAGATTCCCTCCGTGACTGGCAAGCTTCTACCAATGTTAGTTGCTTTAATTTCAGGCTACTGAAGGAATATAAATGGTAAAGGGCACTATGATTCATGGCGCTCCATAATCTGTGTTTACAAAACAGGCAGTAAAGCCTAAAGCCCTCAGTAACGGCACAGGGAAATAAAGAATCAACACACACTGACATTTTAATACCTTTCCAAATCAGTCAAATGCTAGTATCAACAAAGGTTTCTTTCTCCTTGTGCCTATATCTCAGCCAAAAGAATGCCTCCTGGAGGTCTCTCTTCCTTTTTCTTTCCCTCCCATGTCTTTTCAGATTAACAGACAAAAGATGAAGTAATATTAATTATTTTTGTCCATTAGTAAAATTTACTGCAAATGTTTCTAATAAGGTTTATTGACTGGGACAAAGCCCTGCACTGAGTTGCAATGCTGTACTCCTTGTAAGGTGGTTCTTTGTGGGAAATTTAGAAATTACTGTGATTGGGTGAAATGCTAAGTACACAAACATCAATGATGAGCTGAGATTTTTTAAATTAATATTTAGCTCTCTGATAGTAATAGAATATGACAGAAAATCAATTATTTCCTGTTTTAGTCTACAAATGAGTGTTTTACAGGCAGCACAAAATGCACAGGCTTTCAAGGTTTAATTCAGAAGCCTTCCTAAAGGATCACAGGTTTTAATGTGCAAATTGCACAAACAATATCAATAATTCATGATGAGAAGAAATTACTACTGTCTGCATGGTTTCTTTGCATGTAGACTTAAAAAAATATTTATAATGAACTCCTTCCTACAGATTAAATGGAGAAGGTACTTTCAGAATAGTCACAGAAGAGATTTTCACTCTACAGGGAATCTAAAATCCTGTCTCAGTCTGGATTATATGGATTATAAATCCAGCATACTTGATTTTTGACAGCTTATAGTTCCAGCATCTATTTGATACTTGGAAAAGAATGCAATAAACACAATTTAAAGCTGTTTTCCATGTCCTTTGAAAGCCTTCACCTTTTTTCCAACCTTTAGTAAGAAACTGAAGTACCATGAGGAGAATTTAGTAACTTACATGTTCGAAAGGTGACAGCTCACCACCATTTTAGCATGATTCGTGATGTGAAGCATGTTTATTTTCCAGCCTTCATTTGCCTTATAGCAGACACATCTTTCGCCTTATAGCAGACACATCTTTCGCCTCATAGCAAGCACATCTTGTACCATTTACAGTGACAGATGTTATAGTGAACTGCAAAGCACATCTGCAAAGTCTTAGCAACTTATGGGTCTTTCTCCAGCCTTCTTCATGTGAGATTGTGTGCACACCACGTAACTCCATGAACTAGATTGCTGTATATAAAATTTTATCAAACTTCAAGGTTGCCTCCTAGAGGTGAAGGAATACATGGTGCTTAAGGAGAGTTGTGACTTTTTTCCCCTTTCTGTTGTGGTCTGCAAGTAAACTAGATGCAAGTAAATTGCACCATAATTTTCCCTCTGAGAAAAATAAAAGAATAGGCAAAAAAATTCCAAACTTGTCCACTCCAGTTCTTATAGTTGTTTATAACAGAGAAATGTACTTCTGCCTCTAAGCCACTGAAGTGTTAATATTTCAGGACAGGGAGACTCCTGGCCTCTGTTCTTTAAAGTACAATAGAAATACTTTGTTATGAATACTGGATGTGTGTGCTAATTATGGGTTGTGACATCCCACTGTGCTCCCTGTTAGTTTGTGATCATTTTCTGCAGAATTCCAGGTGGCAAATCTATTTTTTGGAAAGAAAAATGGGTTAGACTTGCCACCTTCCATCTGGGGCTCTTAGCATGCAGACAGGATGTAGGTGTTTTATCAGAAACTAGATGACAAGTCCAAGTCCAGCTTGATTCTTAGTTCAGATAACTTCAAAAGATGAATTTTATGTTACCATTCATATACACATGTTACAGTTGGAGCAAAAAAGGAGACCAGGCTGGGGAAAGGTAGTATAGAACATGTATGTTACTGACAGAGTAATTGAGATAATTACCTCTTCTCGAGGCTTCAAAACTATCAAAAAGGTTAATTCTCTGGATGTCATAGGTTAATGTGGTATTAGGCATCAGTGTTCTGTTTCTATTAATGTTGGTGACTGCAAACTTGAAAGCCAATTCTTCAATATTAACAGGTTCATTTTCCACAGTTTCGAATATCCCTCCTGTTGAAACAGAGATAAATGAGAAGTATTATTCACCTCTTCATCAGTGTACATAAAAAGAGAAAAATAAATTATGAGCAATACTAATCTGAGTGTTCGTAAAGGAAAACAGTTAAAATCGCTGTTAAAAGCAGTACAGCAAAAGCATATTGGATCATTAGTTTTTATCTACAATGTCACTGTAGGTTAACTCAATATTATGAATGCTGCTTAGATAAACATCTGTGAAAAATGATGCATGTTTATTATTCAGGCTTTTCAAAGTAAAATTTTTAAATGCTTATGAAAACTTCTATCGAGTTCCTGACTAATGGAAATAGTGATATTCATAGGTCTTGTTCCTCCTGCTCCAATCTAATCTACGTTTGGAGGTGAAACTTGGATGTGTTGGAGATGCGTTCTGAAGTGTTTCTGCAAACCTTGGGAGTACAAGATCCACATTCAGAAGCTCCTAAGGGAACTTGAGTAAAAATGGACTGAAAGTTTCCACTCAAGGTCTGTGTCTTAGTAGGGCTTTGTTTTTTTATAAACCTTAGACAACGGTGTTGGTCATTTCTCAGTTTGCTCAGGGACAGGTGAATATTTTTACTTTTTCAAAGCTCGTTGCTGAATGAACTGAACTTGTTGATACAGAACATAGCCGAGCCACAGGCTGCTCCCACAGAAGATTTCACCTCTGTGGCAAAGTGTTGAGTGATGTCTCCAGTGGTGTAGTGTCTACCAGTACCATCATGGCACTGGTTTAAAAGTCTCCTTGCAAGCACAGAGCTGGATCTAGCACAATCGCTCTCAGCTTCCTATCATTCCTCTAGACTCTTCTTCCAACATCTGGTTTTAACTATTTGAACCAAGATCCCAACCCATTCCATGCAATTCCAGCTGGGCAACTGCTCTTTGAGAGCTGTTCAATTTGTCAGAACTTATTTTCTACCTTTCAGACTGAAATTTTATATATTTCTTGCTTCTTTTTAAAACAAATGAGGTGAGTCTGAGCTCTTCTTTAACCTGGAAGCAAGTTTTCCAAAACAGGAGCTGTAAATAACCAATCTGAATTTTGGAAGCATAATCAACTTCTTTGGAATATATTCTGAGATGGGGAAGGTGGCTGTGTTTCAAGTCAACAGGCTGTCCCACTTATACTGGGATGTCTACTCCCTCTAGCCTCTAGAGACTTTATTATGCCAACAACACATTCAGACTGTCTAGGAGCACTGGGATTTGATGAATGCATAACAAACACAGCTAATTTGAAAAAAAATAGCTCCTTTAAACAGCAATCTCCAGCTTCAGTACTTGATTTTGCAAGTATAATTTACTCATTTAGTGCAAGTCACTAGAGAATACTTTGGATTTCTCAGTTACATATTTTCGCATTTCCCCATGTGAAATTTGAGCCCTAGATATCGCTTTATATTTTCTGAGCATCAGAATGTATTCAGCTAATGCGCTGCAATCTCTTGCAATTTTGATGTCACCAATGTAGGAATAGTGCAGTCATTAGCTGACAATCAGGAAATGGCAACACAGTGGAATTAAAACCTGTTTCGAATTTTAACTCAGCAATGAAAACACTGGAGGCTATCAAACCCAAGTTGGCAATGTAATCTCTAGCTACTCTTGAATACACAACATTATATTATCTCTCGAACCCATATATAACAATACCTTAACATGACTTAAGCAATTTGTCAACTTAAGCAATTTTCTTATTCATTCACTATATGTATTTATCATTTACTGTATTAGAACCTTAAAGACTTTCTGATTTTTTTTTCTCTCCCTCATAAAACATACAAGTGATTACAGGAGACCGTGACACACAGAAATAGCTGGAAAAAGTTTAAGTGCTGGTTTTGGAACCAAATGTAAAACTTTATGTGGAATGCTAAGAGTCAGCAGGATGTTCCAGATTTGCAAACTATAGGATCACCAGAAGGAAAAAAATCTAAAGCGTGTTCTTTCAGATCCTATAATTCCTCATCCCAATGATGATACCAACAAGGTTACTACTTTTCTGGTTAAACAAAATTCGCTTTCCCTCCTTTCACCTGAGGAAGACATATTTTCAGTTAGCTATAATGCCAGCTTGGTCTTGGGCCAGCAAGAGACAACTGTTGTGTTTTCCTTGGACCCCTACTAGAATTAGCAGAACATTGTTTCATAAGGCAAGGTGGATGTCACTGAGTATAACGGATAGCCTGAGATAACTATTTAATAAGAGAGGCTGACCACCATCTCTCCCCACTTCCAATAGGATGAGTCTCTTACCATTTGATCTTGGCAAAAAGTCTCCATCTTGGAAATGATTATTGTGCTGTGCCTGTATTACTTTCTACTTTGGGGATTTTTGGCTTTAATTAAAACAACTTCATTCAACCACCCTTGAGGTAACCTTCATACCTACACATACACGAGCGCTTTCTCAATCTAGGACTAGAACTTTTTCCAGACCTCTAACCAGTTGCCTATTAAATGGAGATTAATTTTAATTGATGTATATCCATGAACTATTTATACCTCATTAGCAGAATTTTGCAGAATTTTTGCTTGCTCCCCTTTAAAAAAGAGTAGACGCTCACTGAGCAGAGGGAAGGAGTGGGGAGAAAGGAGGAGTGATGGAAAGAGTGAAAGCTTTGCATGGATGTGTTTCCTAAGCAAACTAATCAAAACTTAATATGCACTATCACATACACTTCAAATGTATTCAGATAGGTCTCTCTGACAGTCAGCTGTATAATCAATATGTTAGTACCCCTTCAACGTATTTTCCAGGTTCCTTTTGTACACGTTAACATAGCAGTAAAGGACTTACAGAGAACTTTGGTTACATGCTTTAATTTGCTGGTGAGATACTCTGGATAGGTCTGAGTAAGAATGGGACAGATAGTCAAGAGGTTCATAATTTTACACAGGAAATTGTGTTCAGCTGAACTGGAGATGCTGAATAGGGTGCCATTTAGAGTCTCTGAAAGCTAGTGCTCCCCCTCCCCGCTAGCATGGGGAAGTTCTGAGACCACAAAAATCATTCTTCCAAGTCAGTAAATGTTTACTTGACCAAATGTTCTCCTGATTAAACCCTAAAGTAAGCACAAAGAGTGGTGCCCTTCTGCCCATGGACAAAGTCCATGAGATAGTTTATGGAGGAAATCATTGCTTACTGTGAGTGAAGTTTGGGATAGTTGCATTGTGAAAAGCTTGAACTGCTACCTCTTTGAGCTTGGTTTTTCTGATGGGACCTATGTGTGTAAAAAAGAGTTGAACCAGTCTATAAATTTGCATCACAAACGAGCCAGCAGATAAAATCTGGCTGTTCCATGCTGTAGTGTTTTCATCCATGTAACCTTAATGAAATCTAGCAATTTAGTAAATAGTTTCTCTTCTCCTGTGTTCTGCTGATGACTGACTGTCGAGCTTAGAATTTATTGTAAGGTCCAGGTTAAAAGAGAAATAGCAGAGTAGGTGACAAGTTTGATGAAGAACCCGTTTGTCAGATGATTCATTTAAATGAAGTAATTACTGTACAACATTTTAAAAACAAATTAACCACAGGATTCTACAAGGGAAGGAAAAGAAATCGATGTTAACTCCAGATATAAATGATGCTCCAGAAATGAGGCTATTATGGCTAAGCATGAAAACAAGCACCGGCTTTCAAGGTAGGCTGCTGGTAGCACATACGTGGGACAAAACCTAAATTTTTGAGTTCTCCCTTTTACCTCTCTGCCCTCCTCCCCAGTTACTCAGCCAGGTAGTGAAGCCACTGCAGTAGCTTCGGCTGACCAAAGGCTGCTTAGTCCTGGTCAGCAGCAGACCTGACCTTTCTTCTGCACGGGCGCTATGCCTGCCCCCATGATGAGTGGGATTGTCCACCTGAGTCAGCAGGGAGCTGCCTACCTGAAACCAGGAGACTGCCAGAGCTATAGGGGTTGCTCTGCTTCACATGGATGCCAACACCTCCCAGAGGCTGTCTCACCAGGTACAGCTGAGGAGCAGTGTCAGACGTGGGTTACCTGATCCTATGGCACGCAGGGAGTAACTCTCCGCCAGCCGCATGTGAGGACATCAGTAGGAGAACCCAGCATTCACGTTCACTTAACCGATAATCCTGCGTCAGCGCACGTGTGTGAGGAAACCTTTCACTTTCAGCATTTACTTTATAAAGTGATATCTGTGAGGATGACGGAAAAAAGCTATATCTGCCCCTACTTTGAATTTAGCTGTAGAAAGTAAGAGGAAAATGACTACTTGGCTAATGTTGCTCTGACAGAAATGAGGGCTGAACCACATGAGTGACTGCTCTTCAGAGAGGAGTGAGGGATGTGAGTCAAACTGACAAATATGACAAAGCATCAGCCCCATTCATCTTCTGAAGATAAAAATATTCTACAGCAAGTAAAATGTCAAAAATACAAAAGCACACATCAGTAGGCACACCTGAAAAAGCAGCTCCAGTCCTTCTGAGTGAGCAAATGTTTCCATTTAAAGGGGTCATCACACACTGAGAGAGTTTTAGAAAAGGTCATGGCCGAATCAATTTCCATACCTCTCAATGGGTCTCAACACTTCGCTTCAAGACAAGGCAGAGTGCAAAAGCTTGTTACTGGCAAAATTCTCTATCCCCGTTTTAAAACCAGTCATAAACAGCAACAGCTAAAAATTGTTGACCTTTCTGATGGCAGTTATCGACCTGTCTCCCTGGGCTTGTTTGGTCAGGTATTCTCAATGCAAAATATCTCACTAACATATTTCAGTCCCAATACAGCTGATGTAGTATATTTTTTTAGCTGCATATATGTAGAATTGCCTGAGTAGCCTTGAAGGATCATTTCTGTGATTTCAGTCAGTGATATCACTTTGATGCTTTCAAAGGAAAATGCTAACTTTTCAAAATACTTTTAAAAACTATATCCGGCTTGCAGAGAGATTTTCCTTACCTGCTCCATAGCAAACATAAGAACAGCGTCTTACTGCATTGGGTTTTTTTTGTTATTTGTTACTCTCTGTTAAAATACTACAGAAAACCAGATGAAATGGAGGCAGGCTTACAGAGGAAGACAGTACTGATAGCCTGCAAAACAGCAGTGTGAAAATGCCTTGCTTTTCTAGGGTGGTCTATATTTCCTTCTGACACCTAAAGGAGACTGAAAGAGAAAAAATGTTTTCTGCTCTTAAGCAGGCCTGAGACCACAGACATGTCAAAAAAGCAGTTGTTTTGCCACTGTAGATCTTGCTCTGGGACATTCTCGTGTTCATTATCTTGGTGGATAAAGATAACATTTCCCAATTAAATTTGTTAAAAGTCTCTCCAGCTCACTGGTGGCTGTGTGAGGCAGCTCTATGGCAGGTCTGTGTCCATGCTTACACACTGGACCAGCAGTCAGTTTTCCTCTCATGCCAGGATTCCACGTGTATCAGCTATTGAACTGTTCTCCAGACATTTTTTTATAATATTCTTTATTACTAGCATAATTGTCTCTACTTTTTGACCAGTGGAAAATGCGGGCAGTGTAGGGAAGTAATTTGCTTGTACTGTTAAAATAGAGAAAAGTGTTACTGAATACTAGCTACAGTATTCAAGGACCATAAGTCGAGCCAACAGACACAATGAGATTTAAGATATATTGCTGGGATTTTTATTTGCTGCCAGATTTTCATCTCCCACCATACCACCTCTTTCCTACAGCCAGCAGTACAGCAACTTAAAGACAATAGAGCAGCTATTCATATATGCATATGACTCCAGGAGTAGCCATATTAATACTAACACCAAGTATTTTGATATTCTGACAGAAATTAAAGTGAGAAACAGGAGGTGTTAAAAAAACTGAAAGCCATATGTTGTTTACACTCTTATTCAGGTTCTACACTTCAAAAGAATGCTGTTTGAAAACAAACATGCTGACCATGCAGTAAAAAATGTTTGAAATATTAAAACATACAGAGTAAGAAGGATGGTAGAGGAAAAATATAGTTAAGAATAACAACTAAGATTTTCCTCATAAAGAGATAGGTATTTTTCCCTTTACTAGAGAAAAAGGGGATTTTCTATGGTTTACAACTCTTTCCATTTAAGGATAAGACCCTATTTCTACATGGTTGATGTCCAGGTTTCCTTTTCTTGCTCAAAGGATATCCTAGTTCCATAGCCCGAGCATAAGATATGCACCTTCTCATCCACCTGGGGATGAAGCACGGTGCCTGCTGGATGTCATTGCTCCATCCTGAAGCTTTGAGCCACCAATGGCTTTCAAAGGCAATCCAGTGCCACGACATGCAGGTGATTTGCTAGCAGGAGTTCCAGAAACATCTGAACATCTATCTCCTGGAGGGATTTATCCTCTGAGAAGCCCCCTCGCCTTTCCACAGCACCATCTGAACACCAAGAGGTCCGTGAGACCTCATTAAAACCCACCTGTCAGTCACTGAAGAGAAATGAGAGTTAAAATCCTAATGACTGTGCAGCTATGTGCCGCTGGTTTCCCGAAAGAGAAGATGTTGCTGATGCCAAGCCAATGTAGGAGATTCATAAAGCCAAATTAGTAAGCAGTTTCCCTTGCTCTCTGTCGATATAGATATGGACTCACACCGCTCTGCTGCTGGGATGGCTATGGACTCACATGCCCTTCTGAAGCTCAGCGGGGCGGGCAGAGTGGTAGGGGTAGACATGCTGGCTCGAAAAGGAACAGGCCAGAGCGAAACAGTGCCTATGAAGATTTTTACTCCGGATAGTGTCCACTTACAAAGTTAAAGAGCGTGCCACTTGGAGTGAAAGCACTTGCTACTGGAAACCCCCTCCAACCATTTTTTCCATCCTTGCCTCTTACCAGAGGACATATTCTCCTGTGGCATGAGGTGTCCGACTGAGAGCCAGTGCAAGTGCGCTCATTACAGAGCTAAGTCTGGGCATTCATCTTACTGGAAAAGAATAATCAAATGAGTTATTACCTAGAGGCTTACCTTTAGCAGACAGTTTAACAGTATCTTTAGCTCACTGTAAAGTAAGTAAAGTTAGCTCACTGACTGTGTAAGATTAGTCCAGAAATTGGTTATTACCTCTAATTTATACATGACCTATAAACTACTCTGTTATGTGTGTGTGTGTGTGTATTAAAAAAAAAAAAAGTTTCTCGGGAAGAATCATTAACGATCACAACCCTATAACAAACAGTAATTGCATTTTACATTTACAAATCCAGACTGAAGTGGGTTTACTCCCCTAGGTTTTCATGGAATTAGATGCATGGGGTTTGCATTTGGCTCACAGAATGCAAACTGAACACATTAGCATTCTTTGCACGGGTGAATTTAGCCTTGCAACAGGGACCTCTGAGTTAGGCAGCTATTATCATCCTCATTTTACAGACAGTGAAACTGAGCGCTTGAGTGACTTTCCTACCATCACTCCCTCTTCAATCTGTTCAAAAGCTGTTTTGGAAACCTTCCATACATTGTGCTCTGTTTCAGCCTATTCCCGCCCTTTTTCAAGCCCCTGTCCTTACCCCGGCATTCACCATCTTTGCATTCACCCAGCCTGGTTCCTGTCCAGCTGCCTTTGGTTTTATTCCTCATGGCTATACCCTGCCAAATGTCACTGCCATTTCATTGCCTATGCCAGATCCTGGGTCTGGATCATTTTCCCTCTGTAACCCATCATCCGGCTGTGGGCTCCTCCTTTTAGGATGCACTTCAAACAAAATTCGAAGCCCATACCCTTGCCCTTTCTACACTCCACCCTCTTTGCTTTCAGCCATTCGAATCTAAAATAAAAGAAGAGATGGTGGGCATAGAAAGGTAAATATCTCACCCTGGTGCTCAGCTGGATTTCCTGCCTCCCTTATCCCCATCTCTGCATTTATTTGCTCTGCTATCTCTGTAAATTGCAAGCTTCTCCAGACTACAAGAAATTTGCAACCAAACAGAATAATTTGGAGCAGGGCTGGCTTTGGGGAGTTTGGGTGATGCTTATATTTTCCTTTCCATGACTGCGTGGTAGGACTGGGAAGCTGAAACCTGGGACAGGTTCATGACTTGAAACCTGACAAAGAAAGATGGAACGGGGTGCAACCCAAGTGTCAAATTCAGCAAATGTGAGGATTGTTTTTTTAAGAAGATTAGGTTTGTTTATAGAAAGGTCACTGACTATTTCACAAATTGAGTATCTCCTTGGTTCAAAACTGCACATCTGAAATCCACCTCTGGGCACGTATTTAGGACGTGATTATATTCCAGTCACTTTTGTGAAGATTTTGCTCTCTGCTTTAACAAGAGGTGAAGTACAGTTTGTCAGGCTTTGCAGTCTGATGCAAAATGTGCTTGATTTAGACTGAACTCTCACAGGGACTCAGCCTTTCTGTTATTTTCATGCAACATGGTTAGTGCTTAATTACACAGCGATGAAATGGGTAGAAATCACATTTCAGTTTCAGCCCTCGTGCAGGCAGGTGCGAGGTCTGCGACTGCCGAAGAACTGCAACCCCTTATACCAGGTATGAATACATAACTCACAGCAAACAAGACCTAGTTAAAGATTGAGATGAAGAGCACAAAAGAGGGAGAAGATCTTAAATAGAAAATGTTAAACCATTTCTCGATCTGAAACATTCTCTATGAGAGCCAAGGCCAGGTTTTTATAATTATCTGCACTCTAGCAAGGGACTGCATTCAGCGATGCTTTTATCCTTTGGAAAGCAGAGGGGGAAAAATATGTATGTGTGTATGTACGTATATAAAAAGTTGAGCTTATTAAGATACAAAGATCTGCCTTTTCCAATGGGATTTTTTTCAGTTCAGCTTGTGAATTTGGAGATATTTCCCAAAGGCTCAATCGGCATGATTCATGTTATAGAATTTCTAAGTAATGAACTTTTTCTTTTTTTAATGAGGAAAAAAATGGTTGACCTGATTTAGGTATCTCTTGCAATACAGTGGCAGTACTAGCCGGAAACTAAAGGATCATTTTAGAGGTGCAAACTCTCTGTTTGATAGAAATTTAAAAAACTGTTGTCTTGCTGCCTTTATTTTATTATTTTCACTCGATGCAGAGGCCAGTCAGAAGGTACTGAAAATGCAGGATAATACGTGTTATTTATATTGTTTGCTGTTCTTCCCCCCACATAACCACACCTACTTGGGCAAACTAGCTATCCACGCATTGCAGCATTAATTTCAAACAAGACAAAAACAGGAGAAGGAGAAAATTGGTTCTAATTACCCCGTTACACATGCGACATTGGGTCCCATCAGATGCTATTTCTGGCCATGCAGCAAGGAGGAGGGAATAAGAATTGTTTCCCTTCTCTTCTTGGAGCTAGAATTAGGCAGACGAGCCTCACAGAGACCAGAGTTAGATTTTGTGTGAGATGTTTTCTCCGGGAGCAGGGCACTGGCTAAAGCAGCATACACGGAATTTCAGCACCCCGCTTTCCCTCTGCCCGTGCATATGATCTGGCCTGCTTTGCAAAGCATGGCTTGTATGCTGTTCTTTGCAAAAGTACGTGGCAGATCAAGCCTCCACCTTCAACAGAACCACGTTTTAACCAGGATGTGCGGTACGAAAGGAGCTGCTCTCTTCAGAGCTCCCCAGTAAGCCAGTGAAACAGGGCAGCGCTGTCGTGAGATGTACTCCCTGCAGCACAGCGAGGAAGCCCTTGCCCGACGCAGCTCTGTGCTAAGTGCTTCAGGCGAACGTTTGGGCTCAGTGTGAGTACTGCCAAAATGCTCGTAAGGATAGTCAGGAGTATAAAGTAATAAAGCCATTCTTTTAGTTAATGAGAGGATCTTGGTGAATGTGTTGTTAACCATGCACTGGCTGCAGCTACGTGGCTGGATCCACGCGTAGCCCCCTGCCTTTTGCTGTAACCCTCCGGCCTCGTAACTTGTGTGGCAAAAACGCTCCAGGACTCTTCAGAAACAGTGATTTCATTCTCTTTTCCTTAAGGCTCCCAGCAACAAAGTAACAGGCTCTTAAACTTCCCTCCCCATCATTTTGTTCAGACAAAATAAGACTTTACTGAAGGAGGAAAATGTTTCTCCTGATTTCAATAGATTTTGATCAAATTCTCTCACAGCTGAGCATTTCTCCCACCATGCTGTAACAACTTAAATAGTCCCACTGGAAGAGAAACTTACTTTCTGGTGTCTTTTTAAATCTTTCAGAGCACTATTTCACAAATATGGTTTTTTCTACATATCTGCCTGAGTCAGAGGATTTCCCTCTGAGATATCCAGACTTCTTGACATATTAATTGCTGACCATGTGCTGGACTACAAGGTGCTTCTGAAAATGGAAAGGGATGGAAAGGCAACACAAAAGTAGAGAGGAAGGAACAATCACAGAAAAAAAAATATGTTTCTATTAAGGAATAAAGGAAGGGAAAAAGAATTTCATGGAAATAAAAAGTGGATGAGGAGAATGGAAAGAAAGCTGGTTGAATGAAGACAGAAAGACTGATGGCACTGAGCTGCGGAACTTGCTGGAAGTTTTATTTACTGATTTTATCTGGTTCCATCTCAAAAGCATTAGATTGCTTAAAACATATAGTAAGATTTGTTGCAGATACAAAATAATTGCACCTTACATTTGAGGAAACCTTGAACCAAACAGAGAAATAGAGACCCTATCTAAAAGAATAGCAAGGAAAACCGAATGCAGAGGGGTTTCACCACCTGCTTTTCTGTGGGCACCTGGTTAAAACAGGAGGTATATCTGTGCAAAAAGTGCTTTACACCTTCCTTTGCAGTGGTTACAAGATATTACACTTTCCAGAAAGTAGCAATCAATACAGTATGTGCAGCCATTTTACTTCTTTTCCTGCAGTATGACAGCAGATGACCCGTAGAAAGATGTATGGATTCATTCGACTGAAATCCTGAAAAGGTTACTCTAGCCGGAGAGCAGTCCTGAGGTGTGAGAATGTAGCCTCGCTATAAAGCAATTGTGAGTTTGCATATGCAATGAAACTACTTCAGGATTAGCCATTTTTCTCAAGCTGTCAGAGAGAAATAGAGAGACATTTCAAAATCCTAGACGATACTTTGAAATGTGCTTTATTCAGTAAACAGCATTTTTAGGCATAAACATCAGGGTTATATCTTTAAAAATTATATACTTTTTTTCCATGAGTGCCCATTAAGCACTATTATCTGTAAGATGCTTAGGAACATAAGGTCTTTATTAAAGCTGAAGAAATCTGAGCTTATCCTGAAAAAGCGTGGATAAACTCAGATCACAGACTATCCAAAAGTACATCCTCTCCAGAAAGGAGGCAGTGGTGGAGGGAGGTTAAAGTTGGTAGGGGGGACATTTTACACTCTATCTTTAGTCAATCGCTCTTGTCTTTCTGAAATCCAGCTGTTACAATTCTCCTAAAGGCAGTGCTACGTATCGATCCAGAAATGATTGACATGGAGGATGCCAAGAAGTCCACAGCTAGCAAGCTACAACAGAGATCTTCATTTGTAAACTACTATGGACACTTTGCATTTTTGAGTATACAAAAAATAGTATCCTAATCAAGAGTTTAAACATTAAGGATACAAAGATTACATTAGCTTTTGCTGTCACACACTATGCATGAAGTAACAGTGAATTTTTACTTTGCTTTCCTTCTAATATGCAACAGCTGTTTCTGGTAGACTCTTCTGAAAGTCTGAAGTTGGTTCTCTCACTCTGGAGGAAAGGCTTAAAGTAATTCAGCTAAAATGGAGGAGGAATTCACCTGTTACAGTCACCACCCTTCCCTTCTCCCATGGTGGCTGGAGCTCCCCTAGGGCTCTTCAGTGACCCTGCCAAAGTCTCGGCTCACGGCTGGAGCCTCGGGCCCCACTGCTACAAGCAGTAAATGCAGTCAGTGGGGTCGGACAAGCCAGAAAACAAGAAACCTGCTTCAGTTCTGGTGTCTATCCTTCTCATCAGAGGGGAAAATGAGACATATCATCCCATTTTTTTGTTTGTTATGGCAATATCACAGGATCACAGAATCCCAGAATCGTATAGGTTGGAAAAGACCTTTAAGATCATCAAGTCCAACCGTTAACCTAGCACTACCAAGACCACCACTACACCATGTCCCTAAGCACCACATCTACACATCTTTTAAATACCTCCAGGGATGGTGACTCAACCACTTCCCTGGGCAGCCTGTTCCAATGCTTGACAACCCTTTCAGTGAAGTAAAATTTCCTAATACCCAGTCTAAACCTCCCCTGGTGCAACTTGAGGCCATTTCCTCTTGTCCTATCACTTGTTACCTGGAAGAAGAGACCGACCCCCACCTCGCTACAGCCTCCTTTCAGGGAGTTGTAGAGAGCGATAAGGTCTCCCCTCAGCCTCCTTTTCTCCAGGCTGAACAACCCCAGTTCCCTCAGCCGCTCCTCACAAGACTTCTGCTCTAGACCCTTCACCAGCTTCCTTGCCCTTCTCTGCACACGCTCCAGCACCTCCATGTCTTTCTTGGAGTGAGGGGCCCAAAACTGAACACAGTATTTGAGGTGCGGCCTCACCAGTGCCGAGTACAGGGGCACGATCACATCCCTAGTCCTGCTGGCCACACTATTTCTGATACAAGCCAGGAAGCTGTTGGCTTTCTTGGCCACCTGGGCACACTGCTGGCTCATATTCAGGCGGCTGTCAACCAACACCCCCAGGTCCTTTTCTGCCAGGCAGCTTTCCAGCCACTCTTCCCCAGGACTGTAGCGTTGCATGGGGTTGCTGTGGCCCAAGTGCAGGACCTTGCACTTGGCCTTGTTGAACCCCATACAATTGGCCTTGGCCCATCGATCCAGCCTGTCCAGGTCCCTCTGCAGAGCCTTCCTACCCTCAAGCAGATCAACACTCCCACACAACTTGGTGTCATCTGCAAACTTACTGAGGGTGCACTCGATCCCCTCGTCCAGATCATTGATAAAGATATTAAACAGAACTGGCCCCAACACAGAGCCCTGGGGAACACCACTTGTGACCGGCCACCAACTGGAGTAAACTCCATTCACCACCACTCTTTGGGCCCAGCCATCCAGCCAGTTCTTTGCCCAGCGAAGAGTGCACCTGTCCAAGCCATGAGCAGCCAGTTTCTCCAAATATGAGACTTGTGTAGCACAGGGCAGCCAAAAAAACAGGGGCTAGGACAGTGGCCTCAGATATGTGCCCCTTCTCTACAGCCTCACTGGGAAATGCCAGTCTCTACCCCAAAAAACTCTGTCAATGAGATGGCGACAGTACGGATCTGTTTCTGTGAAAAGCATAATAAAAATTTTCCTGACCAATTTGAATCCAGGCCCTGTGTGGCCTTCCAATGCCTCCGCATGAGGCAACATGTCCTGTACTCTTAACACCGAGCAACCGAATCAGAAATCTTCCTGATTCAGCTCCAAAAGCACACCAGAGACAACACTTGGGAACTTCTTGGCACCTTCTTCTGTTGCCTGCACCTCTCACCTTGGAGAGGCAGGCCCCCAGCAGAGCACGGAGGAAGGGGATCAGTGTAGGGAAGCTGTTATTCCCTGCTCCTCCTCCCCCAGCCCCGTCTCGCACTTGCACCTTCTCAACGTGCGGCCCCAGCCTTGCTGCCTGTTTTCTCCTCATGTCTGCTCAGCTTCATTTAGATGCAAACTGGGTTTGGCCCAACAGCCGTTGAAGTATGGCTGTTACTGAAATAGACCATTGAGCCAAGTGTGCTTCAGTCCTCATCAGCCTGAAATGATGGCATTTCTTGTAACGCCCCAGCAAAGGGGAGCATCAGCTATGTTTTATAGCTATTGGATAAAGGTGGATGCTCAGAACCCAGAAGACGTGCATTAATAAAACATAGCCAGCTTGACATATTGCTTGCTGAGCTTGTCTTGGCTTACAGGGGAACTATGTAACATGTCTATTAGGAAAAGATTATTCTGTGGAAGAAGTCTTTGAGCTCCTCTGACAAAAAAATGCTAAGGACCGGCACCCCGCATAGCCCCTCTGTGAACAGAGTACGTTCATGCTGCAGCTAACCTAGTGGAAGATTTTCCCAAGCCTCTTTTACTGCTCTTGTGCACAGGCTGAGCCTGTTGCAATGTGAGAGAAAGAGTCGCAGACTTCTAGAAAGAGTGACAAAATACAGGTAAGAGTGCCACAAGCCACTCTGATCATGTCAGGTATGTAATTAAGAAAGTATAAACCTGAAATTTAAACACAGAAACTTAAAAAAGATGTAAGTGATTGAATTGATTTTCACTAAAATAAATACACACACACACCCCCTTTAATCTTTTATTGGTATAGAGGAAGGATATAAAACCAAATGTTACCAGGTTTCCCACTGGATCAATTTCTTTGATTCTCCTGAAACTCCAAGTATACCATTGGGATGGGGCACTTCACTGACAGTCCCCCACAGTTTGTGCGATGCGAGGAAATCAGCAGATTTTGCTCAGGATTTACCTATTAAATAGGTAAATCCTATTTTCCCTACCTTCTTTAAACTGTATAGAAATATATTTTCTTCCATCCTGCTGGATTATTCTGTCCCTCTCTTACTAGCATTAACATAGTTTCATCCTTAAATCTTCAGGTATCAAAAAGGAACACATAGAAAATGAGCTGACATTTTTCTAAACAAGGTATTATTTATACTGCAGCCTCAGCATAGCAGGTGCTTTAAAGAAAAATACCAGGATACATTTTCAGTCTTGGAAAGTATAATGTCTAAGTAGGCTCATCTAGGATTATGCTTTTAAGGGTGGGGGTTGCAGACTTTGCAACCGATCCACTCTTACAAGTAATGTTTAATCAGCACCTGCACTTTGAGTTGCCATATTTCTTTTTAATAATGATGGTTGGCTCTTGAAAAGACATTTAGTTGAGGTGCCTGCAATTTAAAGCTTTCTTGGTAATTATCAATCTGGAACATTTCTATTCCTCAGTCTATTGAGGGCCATTTGTGTCTGAAAAATATCTTATTCACATCTACATTTGCAAATGTTAAAGTAACAAGTGTAAACAGAATGCATCTGCACCTAATCACAACTTTACATGAAGTGTTAAATCGTGCAACTTCAATAGAAATTTGGAATGGGAACCCAAACAACTACAGGAACGCTGTTTGCTTGCAGTGCTTGTTCCCCCCCCCATATTCTAGCAAGACTGATTTTAAAATACTTAGAATGCGCAGAAGGAAACCACGACTTCCCAGCAGTGTTAAACTGTCTGATGGAGAAGCATATGGTGTTGAAATTCCTATACATAATGGGGTCTAAATTAAAGGGGATGTAAGACCCTTAACTCCAGAAATTCTTGCTTTGGGGGAACTTTCCAGGTTGTATCATCACTTTTCTTAATGCTGAATATCCCTAAAGGTTCTTTGGAACCAAACGTTTCATTTTTACGTGAATCTGGGAACTTGAGAGGCTCCTACTCAAATCATTCACAAAACCTGTAAAAGTGGTATCTTTTAGGTAAGACACTTTCAGGCTGTGTAGGCAAATTTCAGGATACCTGGGCCGGCAATGTTATAACCAAATAAAACCCAAACATGAAATGTTTAACATTCGTACCTGGTGAGTAGATAGAAATGTCTTTCACCAGCAATCATACTAAGATTGAGACATACCAGTGCTGGGACTTACTACCCTATTCTCAGGCACGAATACAGTACAAAACTGAGTAGAAGAGCCTACAGTAGCTACATCTATTTTTCTTCTTTATTTCTTCTCCAGCGTGTTTTTGCAGATAGCACTTTTTTCTGTGTTCCAAAAGCTACATGCAACAGATGTGATTTGTCTGAATGGGGTCTGTGAAAGACTCGTAAAAGTCTTAAAAACAAACAAACCCCCCTCAAATGTGCATACATCCCCGCTTATCAGCAAGTGTTAAGTGAAAAATCAAAACGTATCCTAGTTTATAGTTGGTTGCAAATGAAATTATAGTAGTATGTCTACACAATGATCCTTGGATTTTTACTGCAAAGCCTAGGTAGTCTGTTCTCGCATTAGAAAAGATTTCAGTAGCAGTGACCTGGCCAAAACAACATGAAGATGTGCAAAGTGCACTGGCCATTATCCATTTCCTGTATAAAGATGTCATATGTATGCAAATTTTACATTCTTGAAAAGATTTGCTTGCTATGTGCAATGAGCATGTCAGCAGTTGTGCACACTTGCACAACGCATGCTTAAAATTGTGCTGCGCTGAAAATATACTTTTAGATTTTAGATCTCTCTGGCTGTTTCATCCAACATTCTGTCTCTGCAGGACTACTTTCTTCCTTTTTTTCCCCTGATCCAGCCTTCCTTGTTATAGGCAATCAGTGTGATTGAAGCCCAAGTCTTTCCACTGACTTCTCTGAGCCATGGATCAAGCCCAAACGTTGCAAGAAAAATTCTTATAGGATGTGGTATGGTATTAGATACTCCTTCTCCTCATGGCTAAACACTCAAACAGCTTCAGTGGGAACAGCTTCATCAGGAATTATTAATGCTAGTTAGAGATGTTAGTTATTATAGATATTACACTTATTTCTTATAATTATACTTAGTTGTAATTATCATAGCTATTGATAGGAAAATTAGATATGGTTGGGGTTTTTTTAAAAAAGGGCAGAAAAATTTGCTTGTAGAAAATTTTACAAATGGGTTAAACCTGTGGCATAATACTAAATGAATAAGAAAAAAATAAAAGAAAGAAAAAGACAATTCTCTGAAAAACTGGGTACAGCATCTCTGGGCTCCATGAGGTAAATATCTGAGTTACTAAATCATTCCTCAGATTTTTCAAATATAAAAATAGCTAGGTATAGCTATTCTGTGAGGTTTTTTTAGCCTCATAGCTTCATTGTCAGAAATTTCGATCAAAAGTCCATAAAATAACCTTGCCATGAAGAGGAAACTGTAATTACTAATAATTAGTGCTGTGCATAAAGTATGGCTTGAAACCCATTACATAGCCATAATTTCAATGTGTTACCATCAATCTGGAGAGAAACTTAAGTTTCAAAATAAAATTAGAACTTCAGCTCAGGAGAGACAAGATTTATTTTCCTTGCTCAATGGCTCACTTTTCCTTTCTGCCTGTAAAACTTCCTATACGTTGTGTTACTTTGAATTTTCTTGACATTTTCTACATTTGAACAGGCTTACATTTTTTGGAAGCTATGTATTAAGTCTGTTTCAAAGTGACACCAAGGCTAGCCTTCCACTGAAAGTCAAACAGAGCTTGAACTGAGCTCCTCAGGTTGACACATTTGAAAACCTCAGGGTGGATTACCATAACAAGAGGATGGAGATTGTTCCAGGTTGTTGAAGCTGTTGCATTTTGCGGCTGTTGAAACTGGAGAAACAGCACTGCCTCAGCGACTTCACCAGTTCTTGTTAAGCATGAACTGCAGCTCTAAAAGAAACATTGGACTAAGGTTTTCAGATGCCCAATGTCACTTAAGAAGGCCTTCCGAGGGAATGCGGCAGAGATCAAGGAAAGCAGGGTATAAAACAGGGGCCGACTAAAGGGGCTTCTGAAGTGGGGCATCCTTGTCCTGCAGAATATCAAACAAACTGTTCAGATTCAGGCAGGCACTTGTAGGAAGAAACAGACTGTTTCTCTCAGAGTATGTGATTCTTGTCCCCCTGATGTGAATGCAACTTTTCCCCCTTTATTCAAGAAAATTAGTATTTAACCCCATATGCACATTCTTTAGTATTATCATATTGGTTTCAGTAACTCAAGAAATAAGCTATTACAGTGAAATCCTACTATTTAAACACTTGCTGAGTGGTGCAGATGTGGCAAAGTGGCTGCTCGGGTTTACTGTGCTGACACATCCTTTCTCTCCTTTATGTTTTGCTTAGTTATTTTGTGCCTACAAAATGCTGGTGCCTGCTGGGCATGACTCTCATCTCACTGTCACTGAAGTTTCTCAGGCTACCCCTAGTCACTGTCCCAGATAACTTACTTCCAACATACACTAAAGATAACAAGTGAACCGGGCTTGTTGATTATTGTATTAAAAGATGCACTTGGTGCAGGAAGCATAGCAATCATAGCGATGACTCTAGTTATTATTTTCCCTAACATGCAAACCTGGAACGTCGCCAATGCGCGTGCCACCTGGGGATGAACAAGCCTCCAAAGACCTGGGTGCCCATAGATTAGCGAGGGTTTCTAACGACGTGAGTCACAGAGAGAGAGAGAGGGTTGGGTTTTTTCCCAAGGATGTTAAACTTGACAGGGTGCTGTATGATTTTAAAAAACAGAGACAACTTTAAAGATCATAAGCCAGAACGCTACTCCTTGACAGGTTGTCATTTATTCAAATCAACCCTGAGTGCCTTTCTGAAAGACGTGCTACAGTCACGTAGAAGTTAACGGGCTCATTTTTGAGGTAAAGGGATGAAATTCTGCTGCTTGTTTATGATGGAAGATGGGTGTGGATCCTCTAATGATCCTGCCCGGCCCAAAACTTTATGAAATTCTAAAGGCAGTAAGAAATCATGCCAGAGATCTCAAACAAGAGGGAGGATGCTCCTGTGTGGCAGGAAAGCTTTCTTTCACAGTTATATATGTCACAACAAACTGGGTAACAGAATTATGTGCACATGAGGTTTTCACTTGGTGACAAAACAAGCACTGCTTCTAACTATGTATGTTTTCTGTGAGATACTGAACATTGAAAAATGGTCAAATTAACAACTGCAATACATTTTCTATGTAAATTAAATGCTGTGTAGACGACACTTCTAGTGATTATAGCTCTCTACGTGACATATGTTTAATGATTTAGATTGGCTCCTGTTGAGAGGGATTTAATTTAAGGCACTTATGGCATTGGGCTCAAATTATTTGCAAGAGCTGATTGAAGCTTATGTTTTACCCTGCAGCTTGTGTTCAGCTAAGGATCATCCACTGAGTACATTTCATTTATCTCTTGCAGGATCTAAACTGTGGGCTTTTGCCACAGTTTTCTCTCTCCATACATATTGTTTAACCAGTTTCCAGCACAATCAGCCATTGCTGTAAAATCAGATGTCGGAAAAAAATTGCTGAATTCTTGTATCTGATTTTTTATTTATTTAAGTGTTAGGTCTGCAATTTTTAAGGCCTTCCCATCTATTTCCCTTGGCAACAGGTTTTGGATGTCTAGTTCCAATTAAAATTAGCAAGAACTGGTCATCTAGCCCCTTAAGAAGCTTTTAAGGTCTCCACTTTTCTGTCTATCTGTATCATTGATCATCAGTGAACTGCTGATTGTAGGAACCTGTGGATTCAGAATTGTCACCATCAAACTTGGTAGTAACTTAAACTTAATTTGAGGTATGCAGCTACCATTAACCTTCCCTGTGCATTGTGGTATTATCTCCCCATGTTGATAAACTCTACTAAGCAGTGTTTTGCAGCCATACACTCTCCATAAAACATCTGCAGATGCACGTGCACATGTCGTGCTGGAATGACATGGGAGTTGAGTGCATAGCTTTCACTGAAGTTGTTTGAGTGTGAAAGTGTGATTTTGATCCAAAATGTAAAGGTCTTCCATTAACTTTTTTGGCCTTTGGATTGGCCCCTCAGCACTCAGTGGTCTGGCCCTTATTAACAGTAATGACTGTTAAATCCAGGGGGAGGGTGGGGAATACAGAGTGCAGATGAGAGTAAATAATCAAAATGAATGTGTAATTTCCCTGTAGCACAATGCCAGCTGGCTTGGAAAAGACTGAGGGCAACTGAAGCAATGGTTATTTCATTATTGTTTGAAAACTGGATGGCTGATGATGCTCTTCAGATTTCTCAGGTAGCTGGCTATCCTCTTCTGGTTTCTAGGAGCTCTGTGAAGAAGTGGGTTAGTTTTCCAGGACTCTATTAGTACAGGCTCTCCAAATGTCCAAAGGGGACTGTGGGTGCTTGCGCATGTTAATTAGTCCCTTAATTCCTTGGGGGAAAAAACCCCAGCTGTTGGCTGCTTGTATTCAAAGAACCTGGTAGCGCTTGTGGTAGGGTGATGGCATTGGGGGACAGTGCAACACAGAAACTCAAACTGCTGCACTCCGTAGTCTTGACCAAATAAGGACCACGAAGCTTGGAGAACTTTGCATCTAAATCACATTGTTTGTGCCAAAGACCCTTTTTCTTATAAAACCCAGCCTGTACAGGGAAGACTTGCACTCCTTACTAGCCAAGAAACATTCTGAAAACACTCTTTTTCCTGAGGGGGAAGCGAGCTAGCTTAAGCCCTGCGTATCACAGAAACCCTATACAGGTGGTGTGCAGTTCTGGCACTAGCCCACTGCAGAGAACTGCAACTCCCCTCGCCAGAGCCATCGCTGCAATCTGAGTCCGTGTACCAATAAATACTCTGACTCAGAACTAGGATGTCCCCTCTGCCGACTTGAAGCTAATTATATATGTCTTCTGGGTATATTACATTTCTTGCAGGTAGTGCAGGTATGCATGGCTAAAGCAGATGTAAAATATAGGTTGAAAGCTCCGTGAAACCCTAACAGGAAACTTGTGATTTAAAAGACTATTAAATAGAAATTAGCTAAATGAGTTTGAGAGGAGAGCAAGCACTAAGCATTTTTAAGAAAAAGAGTTAGAATAGTTTGCACACATTGCATGTGAAGTTTCGTGTTTTTCGGTGTGTGGATATCTTGTAAACTTTCATTTTGATTTTTCTTTTCTCCCTAATGATTAATTACATTTCCCTTTCACAAAATATGGAGTATTTCCTGGGATACACCTTTGACTTTATATTCACTGTAGCAAATACAATCTTTGAAATATTAAATTGTTTCAGACAGTTAAACTACAGCCTATAGTTTTATTGTACTAACTATCAATTAAAAGAAAAGCAAGTTATTATACATGGCACCTCCTGGACAGTCGCTGGCAGAAGTGTTCCTTCTGGGGTGTTTGGAGGCCTCTTTAGGCGATGCTCTGCTCAGTCCTGGTCCTGGAAAAGTAACTTGTAATTCTAGGGATAGCCACTGACTTTCAATGTGCACATCAAGAAAAGGGGAGTCTCAGGAAATAATACTGGAAAATGGTATAACTGAAGTGTCAATTGCGTATAAATAGTGAGTGTATAATAAATTATTCCATTAAAATAAAAATATTTCTTTCTCCGATCATTTTGCTGAATACATAAACCATAATCACACTAGCCTCCAGAATATTATTAAAAATTTATGCAAATCAGAAATGCTGGATCCAAAATCTAGCTCTCTAAAATCAACCAAAACCCAAACATAGACAAGAGGTTTGGGGTGGGATGTGGGTATGAAAATCTGAATCTTCCTGTTCCCATTCATACTGGCATTCTGACTTTTGACTTGCCTAGAAGTAGAGTTCAGCTACAAACTGGGATCTGAGCATAGATGCAGAATGAAAAGAAGACATAAAGTCATGGTTACAACTCTTCTTTTACAAAAATTAATTTTTTTAATCATTTCTCCTCTTCAGATTGTTTGCTCTATGAAGGACACAGTGCACAAAATTGCCGTGTCAGGAATTCAGTTGCATTGCTTCTTCTTTCAGATAGCACACGCATTGTCCATAATCATGGGATATTCTACTTTTTAATCTCTGCCTTCATATGGTTAATCCTGCCAAAAATAATACCAGTTGATCTTGACAGGATTTTAGCGTGCCATGTGGTTTTAGCATGCCAAGAAATGATTTCTTAAATTTGTCCTTCATGAACTCTGACAGATGGTTTTTCTCTATTGTGGCTAAATTTTTGTTGTATACATTATTTTTTGAGCAGTGGTAGACTGAAGGTTTGAATTCTAGAAAAGGCAGTAAAAATGTATTATTAGGCATTTAGAATTAATTTTTATTCAATAAAGCTTCAGCAGGAAACTGAATAAGCTTATTAATGTAAGAAATTGCTGTTGGTCCTTGCTACATTTCATTCAATGTGTGAGAATTTGCAAAAATGAAAAGCAGGGGAAAACAGAAGAAAATTAAAAAGAAAAAGGTCATCAAAAATTTTCTGACTGAGAAATTCCTGTTTCCTTAATATTTGGTTTATTTTTTTCAAATGTTATCTGGTTAGCTGATTAGAGCATAATTTGGATCTTTTCAAAGGTGTGTATATCTTTAAAATCTTCTTCTGTGGTAACTAGACACTTTTTAAACAGCAAATGAGCCCAGATGGCATGTATTCAAGAAGTCTGGGGGGAAACAAACAGCAGAAAAGCAAACTAGCTGAGCTGCTAACAAAATATGCAGTTTCTCATTAGCGTAGGAATCATTACCAGAGGACTCAGAGGTAGCAAACATTGTTGTACTAGAAAAAGGTGCTTGGTGTTGAGAATTATAAGCAAATTTGCTACCTGGAAGATCGATTGAAAGGATAAATTACCATATGGAATTTATAAAATGGCTCATGAAAATAACCTGAGTTATACATATTTAATTACTAATTTAAAAATTAAACTAATTACACTAATTCTTGCTATTCAGAAAGGGCACCTCAAAGCTACTGTGAATACTTCCTTGAAAATATTGGTGCAGCACACAGCAAAAGTCAAAAAAGCAAATAGCATTAAGAGTTTTAGAGAAGCAATACAGACCAGAACGGCAACACTCTCATAGCAGGGCACAAATTCACGCCATGGCCCTTGTCTTTGCAGATCAAGAAAAACAATGACAGATCCCTCTGGCTGCCGTGGTGTCTAAAGCCCAGCTTTGTGCGTCATTACCAGAGAGCAACCCCGTTTTGACTTGGAGCTGCAGAGGCCAGCCCTGCAGCCTGCTTGGCACCACGTGCAGCCCTTCCGCTCCAGCCGCCTGGGGCAGACCCAGAACAAGGGCAGCAGCACTTCTGCTCCTTAGCGGGAACACTCGCCTCCCTTAGCAGGGAGTTTTGCAGCCTCGTATTTCAGGACAGCAGCTCCAACCTAACAGCTTTCACGCCGTCCACGTGCAGAAGACACACGAAGTGCCTGGTGCCACTGTGCTCGCCTGTGCACGCGCCTTGCCATCACCAGGGGTGTACGGTGTGCTCAGCCCCCATGCAGCAAACCCTACTCTTGGCAGCAAGAAATCATAGAATCATAGAAACATAGAATCACAGAATGGTTTGGGTTGGAAGGGACCCTAAAGATCATCTAGTTCCAACCCCCCTGCCATGGGCCGGGACACCTTCCACCAGACCAGGTCGCTCACAGCCTCATCCAACCTGGCGTTGAATGCTTCCAGGGAGGGGACATCCACAACTTCCCTGGGCAACCTGTTCCAGTGCCTCACCACCCTCACCGTAAAGAATTTCTTCCTCATATATAATCTAAATCTACTGTCTTTCAGTTTAAAACCATTGCCCCTCGTCCTATCACTAGAATCCCTGATAAAGAGTCCCTCCCCATCTTTCCTGTAGACCCCCTTTAAGTATGGGAAGGCTGCTATAAGGTCTCCCTGGAGCCTTCTCTTCTCCAGGCTAAACAACCCCAACTCTCTCTGCGTGTCCTCATAGGGCAGGTGCTCCAGCACCCCGATCATCTTTGTGGCCCTCCTCTGGACCTGCTTGAGCACGTCCATGTCTTTCTTATGCTGGGGGCCCCAGAGCTGGACACCCTCCAGATGGGGTCTCAGGAGAGCAGAGTAGAGGGGGAGAATCACTTCCCTTGACCAGCTGGCCACATTTCTTTTGATGCAATCCAGAATACGGTTGGCTTTCTGGGCTGCAAGAACACATTGCTGGCTCATATTCATTTTTTCATCCACCAATACTCCCAAATGAAAGTTCCTCTTTATTTGGCAGAGAGTCCCTCCACGCTTGTCGAACGGTCCTGGAAATCGATAACAAACCCTCGCTTGGCTTTGCAAATCAGGGTCTTACTATGTTGGAGGTTGCTTTTATTCTGCCCCATATCGCTGCTGCTGGAGGCAGATGTGGGTGGGGGGACCCAGGGAAGCGCACGTGGCTGCGCTTGGCGTGACGCTGGCTCCGGCTCCGTATCGTGTGTCAGCCTCAGGGGGCTGCGGTAACTGCCAGCTGGTGACAGCTGGGAGCGGGTTGTCTGCCAGCTGCCGAGGCACTGCAGCCGCACCTCCTACTGCCGTGCCTTCCACCAAAGGCAGCAGGAAAGGGAAAAAGGAAAAAAAGGAAAAGAGGAAGAGGAAGAGGGGAAAAGGCTGGTGAAAAGGTTTACAATGAGGGTGGTGAAACACTGGAACAGGTTGCCCAGAGAGGTGGTAGGTGTCCCTGCCCTGGAAACATTCAAGGTCAGGTTGGACGGGGCTCTGAGCAACCTGATCTACTTGAAAATGTCCCTGCTCATTGCAGGGGGGTTGGACTAGGTGACCTTTAACGGTCCCTTCCAACCCAAACCATTCTATGAAAAGGGAAAGGAAAGGGAAGAGGAAAATGAAAAGAAAAAGGAAAAAAAGAAAAAAGAAAAAGAAACAGAAAAATGCAAAGGGAAAAGGGAAAAGGAGCAGCGCTGCAACTCACTGCATTAGCTATAGGCCAGCTGGGCTCCCAGCTGAGACACTTGCATGGGTTTCCCTCTAGAGCAATGAGCAAGGAGGAGGCAGTATGTCAGGGGACAAGGTGTCCTCAGGAGAAGAGGAGGACAAAGCTGCATGATCCCTCTTTCCCATTTTTGGGTGTAAATGGATCACACTTATGCTGCCTAAGTGTTCTTATTACTGCAAATGCCTCCTCTTGAAAGCTGTGTGTGGAGTCCACACGTTTAATCATGTCCATCTCATCAGGATGTGAGAAAACCTATTTCTCCTTGCGTAATGTGGCAAATGCTTTATTTCAGCAGTGATCTCTTTTAACTTGCAGATATTATAGTGGGAGTCTGTTATAGACCACCCAACCAGGATGAAGAGGCAGACAAAATATTCTATAAGCAGCTGGCAGAAGTCTCACAATCACTAGCCCTTGTTCTCGTGGGGGACTTCAACTTACTGGATGTCTGCTGGAAATACAATACAGCAGAGAGGAAACAGTCTAGGAGGTTCCTGGAGCGTGTGGCAGATCACTTCCTGACACAGCAGGTGAGTGAGCCAACGAGGGAAGGTGCCCCGCTGGACCTCTTGTTCACCAACTGAGAAGGACTTGTGAGCGATGTGATGGTTGGAGGCCATCTTGGGGAGAGTGATCATGAAATGATAGAGTTTTTGATTCTTGGAGAAGTAAGGAGGGGGGTCAGCAGAACTGCTACCTTGGACTTCCAGAGGGCAGACTTTGGCCTCTTTGAGAGACTGGTTGACAGAGTCCCTTGGGAGGCAGTCCTGAAGGGCAAAAAAGTCCAGGAAGGCTGGACATTCTTCAAGAAGGAAATCCTAAAGGCACAGGAGCAGGCCACCCCCATGTGCCAAAAGACGAGCTCGTGGGGAAGAAGACTGGCCTGGCTGAACAGAGGGCTTTGGCTGGAACTCAGGAAAAAAAGAAGAGTTTATGACCTTTGGAAGAAGGGGCGGGCAACTCAGGAGGACTACAAAGATGTCGTGAGGTTATGCAGGGAGAAAATTAGAAGGGTGAAAGCCCACCTAGAACTTAATCTGGCTACTGCTGTAAAAGACAATAAAAAATGTTTCTACAAATACATTAGCAACAAAAGGAGGGCTAAGGAGAATCTCTTCCGTTGTTGGATGCGGGGGGAAACATAGTGACAAAGGATGAGGAAAAAGTTGACGTACTTAATGCCTTCTTTGCCTCAGTCTTTAATAGCAAGACCAATTGTTCTCTGGGTACCCAGCCCCCCAAGTTGGAAGATAGGGACGGGGACCAGAATGGAGCCCACATAATCCAAGGGGAAATGGTTAGTGACCTGCTACACCACTGAGACACACACAAGTCTATGGGGCCAGATGGGATCCACCCAAGGGTACTGAGGGAGCTGGTGGAAGTGCTCACCAAGCCACTTCCAATCCTTTATCAGCAGTCCTGGATAACCAGGGAGGTCCCAATTGACTGGAGGTTAGCACATGTGACACCCACCCACACGAAGGGCTGGAAGGAGGATCCAGGGAACTACAGGCCTGTCAGCCTGACCTTGGTGCCGGGGAAGGTTATGGAGCAGGTCACCTTGAGTGCCATCACACGGCACGAACAGGACAACCAGGTGATCAGGCCCAGTCAGCATGGGTTTATGAAAGGCAGGTCCTGCTTGACTAACCTGATCTCCTTCTACGACAAGGTGACCTGCTTAGTGGATGAGGGAAAGGCTGTGGATGTTGTCTATCTAGACTTTAGTAAAGCCTTTGACACCATTTCCCACAGCATTCTGCTGGAGAAACTGGCTGCTCATGGCTTGGACGGGCGTACGCTTCGCTGAGTAAAGAACTGGCTGGATGGCTGGGCCCAAAGAGTGGTGGTGAATGGAGTTTACTCCAGTTGGCGGCCGGTCACAAGCGGTGTTCCCCAGGGCTCTGTGTTGGGGCCAGTTCTGTTTAATATCTTTATCAATGATCTGGACGAAGGGATCGAGTGCACTCTCAGTAAGTTTGCAGATGACACCAAGTTGGGCGGCAGTGTTGATCTGCTTGAGGGTAGAAAGGCTCTGCAGAGGGACCTGGACAGGCTGGATCGATGGGCCAAGGCCAGTTGTATGGGGTTCAACAAGGCCAAGTGCAAGGTCCTGCACTTGGGCCACAGCAACCCCATGCAATGCTACAGTCCTGGGGAAGAGTGGCTGGAAAGCTGCCTGGCAGAGAAGGACCTGGGGGTGTTGGTCGACAGCTGCCTGAATATGAGCCAGCAGTGTGCCCAAGGTGGCCAAGAAAGCCAACAGATTCCTGGCTTATATCAGAAATAGTGTGGCCAGCAGGACTAGGGAAGTGTTTGTGTCCCTGTACTCGGCACTGGTGAGGCCGCACCTTGAATACTGTGTTCAGTTTTGGGCCCCTCACTCCAAGAAAGACATGAAGATGCTGGAGTGTGTCCAGAGAAGGGCAAGGAAGCTGGTGAAGGGTCTAGAGCAGAAGTCTTGTGAGGAGCGCCTGAGGGAACTGGGGTTGTTCAGCCTGGAGAAAAGGAGGCTGAGGGGAGACCTTATCGCGCTCTACAACTCCCTGAAAGGAGGTTGTAGAGAGGTGGGGGTCGGTCTCTTCTCCCAGGTAACAAGTGATAGGACAAGAGGAAATGGCCTCAAGTTGCACCAGGGGAGGTTTAGACTGGGTATTAGGAAAAATTTCTTCACCGAAAGGGTTGTCAAGCATTGGAACAGGCGCCCAGGGAAGTGGTGGAGTGACCATCCCTGGAGGTATTTAAAAGATGTGTAGATGTGGTGCTTAGGGACATGGTTTAGTGGTGGTCTTGGCAGTGCTAGGTTAACGGTTGGACTCGATGATCTTAAAGGTCTTTTCCAACCTATACGATTCTGTGATCCTATGATTTTATGATTCTAACTCTTCTGTGTGTACCCTATGAATGAACAGCTTCCTTGTTTAAGGCATTTTCTGGCAATTAAAAAGAATTAGAAATTAATCTCTTTCTCTGAAAGCCCCATGTAATGTTTGTAAATGTTTTAGTGAGGAGGTTGTGCCTTCTTTTACAAAAACATGTAAAAATTATTTTAATTATGTTTTTGTCTTGGAAGGAATCTTGCCATATGCCCTACATAAAGCCAAATGAATTTAGGAAATGGTGACATTTTTACCTAAATTTCTCTAAGACATTCATCTAATTTGAAATTAAAAATCAGGTTTGGCACAAAAGCAATGCAAACACAATTTAATTCTTTTTTTTTTTCTCTTTTTTTCACTGAAAATGGAGAGATGTGAGAACTATCTGAAAAACAGTGGGATACTCTTTTCATATTATCAGATTTAACTCTTAGTAAGACAAGACAGATGACATTTATAAATTACTTGTAGAATAAGCCTGAATCACACTTTACACAGCAGTCATGGTTGAAGTCCTGGCTCATGGAGGTTTTGTTATTGACATCCAAATGCGTAAAAATTTCATACGTGGTTTCTGAAGAAATGTTTTCTTTGTCTCTCATTACGTTAAGACTCGTATGTCTGAACGTATGCACATGACTGCTCCTACTGAGCCTAATGGGACTAAAGTTAAAACTAAGCCAGTGCATACTTTCTTGCATGGTAGGTGTTACAGAGCTAAAATATTCTCATCTTGGTAGAAGAGATTTTATGCAGATGGATGCACAGCGTGGGTCTCCAAACCTCGGAAGTTATATGTGTGTGTAAAATCAGCCACTTTTTTTCTAGATAGAAGGACAGTTTTCTCACTTTTTTCAGGTCTGTGCCTGAGAAAATCTTTATAAAGGGCTATTACAAGAGCCTGACGAAGCTCCCAGTTCAACAGAAATAGCAATCTACCTTAAAAACTGAGCACTCAGAAAGTTAGACCTAACTACAGTCTCACTGCAGGAGATGATACTTTGCAGAGCACTGACTGTAGACTTGAGATTAGGAAGGAGATTGATAAAATGATTACTTCATTCTGAATAGAAAAAAAGAACTGGAAAGAGACAAGAAGAGGTTTGGAGTTACTGTACTATAGGTATCTCAAATAAAGATGATAACTGAGCAAGAAGGGTTGCAAATATATCTGAAAACATGGCGGTAGGTTTGACTGGAGACAGTCCTCTTTGACGTGCCTGTGAAATTCAATTTACTGTCTACACTTTGCCCAGAGTCTCAGTTTTCGGTCACTGTCCGGAAGAAAATGCACAGAGGCTGGACATTTGCTTGGTTGTTTTTTCTCATGTTTAAATTATAGCAAAGCTTTTAGTATTACAAGCCAATTTTTTTTTTTTTATTTTTGACTGTGCATGTTCTCTTGATGCCTCAATGATCAAAGGGCCCTTCTACAAAATAGGAACTCATTTCACTAAAGAAGACAGCTGCTTTGACAGAAATTTACAGTCACCATTAAGATCTTTAAAAAGCAAACCCAAGTAGAGCACCAAGGAAGTAGGTTTACACCGAGGTGAACTATAGGTGGCTTTTAAGGGGTATGGCACCTTTCCATGGATTTGCTGTGCTTCTTGCTGTCACTGCAGGGTAACACTGCTGGGAATGCAGGCAGGGGCTCAGCCTCCTTGAGGGTCTCATATTTTCCGTACGCATAATTTAACATTACAGCAGCATTATGGTTATTTACCATAAAAGGGTTTTCACGTTTCCCACCTTTTGAATATTGCTGATGCAGATTCATAGCAAAGAGGAAAATGACATGGAGAAACTACTGTTTTGGGTTTTATTTAAAACACAGCATGGCCTGGGTTTGCTTTGATGTCCTATTAGTGAGACTGTTTTCTCCCCTTATCACATGAAATTATATTATTGGGACTAGAAAAGAAAAAAAAAAAAAAAAAACAACAAAACAAAGAAAGAAAGTGCAGATAGGTCTGGATGAACTCCATTTTATGGAGGTATGAAACTGAGAAACACAGTAAAGGCCTGCTTCCTTAGCTCTGTTAGATTTTTGCTCTGTTTGTGGCTCCGCAGAGGTGGCCAGGAGCTGGGCAGCGTACCAGCCCTGCCTTTCTGGCTCCTGGCCACAGCACACACACCCCAGCACGCATGCTGGCTCGGCAGCACCCCACCGACACGGCACTGCCGCACCCGGTCCCAGAGCCCGGCTTCGTGGCACTAGCGCAGGCTTTGGGTGCTGAGCTGTACCGCACTGCGGGGCACAAATATGCCTTTACGTGATGATCCGAAGTCATGCAGGTGGATTTCCCTGTCCCCTCGTTTTGCGTTTTTAATTAAAATGCCTTTCCCACCCTCCTTTTCTCGCCCCTCGTGCTTCCCTCTCCCAGTGCGTGCACATCTGCGCAGCTCAGAGCGCGGCATCCTGCACGGCGTGCTCTTCCTAAGCAGAGCTGGGTACTCGTGTTCAGGCTTCCTACCCAAATAGTGAAGAAAGGTCACTCAACGGCCTGGAAAAATAACTTAATGGCACTTCTGGCAGAAGCCTTCCTCTGTGCCTGATTTCCCAACTCCTCAAACAGTCTTAAGAGCTAGAGAGGTCACTGCAGTTGGAAATGCCCCTGGGAGCTTCCCCTGCAAATACTGCATGGCAGGAGTGAGTAAGAGACAGGAAGGCTCTGCCGGCTCACCGCGGGGCAATGGGCTCTTCAAGCTCCTTCCCGGGGGGCCGGAGCCCCCTTTGCAGGACGCAAGCCTGCAGGCAGGGAAGCAGGCAGCAGGGCACCGCCTGCTCCTGCTGCACCCCCGGACTCTCTCTTTTCCAGAGAGACTTGTAAAGCTTCCCGTCTGCTGGCAGCGTAAGGGTCTGAAAAGCTCTGCAGCTGGCATGGTGAAAATGGGTTGTGTCTTGGAGGGCAGGGGAGTGCGTAGCACAGTTGGGGTTTAAAAGGGTACACAAAACCCTTTACAGATTGAGGTACGACTCCGTGCAATTTACCACAATTTAAAATAAACAAACAAAACTAATCTCTTGGTGATGGGGCAACTGCAGACTGGTCACAGTTATAAAAAAGGGAGAAACCAGTCTGTGGGGCTGACCGCCAAACTGTGACCATCTTGCTGATAGATCATACTGCATCCATTTTTCCTGCCCCTTCATCTGGTTTTGCGGCTGCTAGCATCGCATGAAAGCTTTCAGAAACGCGCAGGACACAGAATACTGCAAGCATTAGCACCGGGTGAAGGATGAAGTAGCACAGTCGTCCTCAGCCCTTACCCAGGGAGAGCTCTGCTGGTGCCGCTTTAACCCCCTGTCTGCCCAGCACCTAATGCACTACATGCTGTAACAAGGTACAGTAAATAGGTGTGAGCAATATGCCCTGTCGGTATAAATTCACACAGCTGTGCCGGTCCCACCAGCATACCATTTGCCGTTATATCCTTCGCACGTGCCACATGAAACTAAGACTTTTTAGATTTTCTCCGAGGACAAGAAGACTCGAACAAGCCCTCTGTCCATCTGTCAGTCATTTCCATCTGTCCTGGCAAATAAACAGCAGCTTTCTCAAAGATAATTCCTCTCCCATGAATTTTGTCAGGAGCGGCCGGCGGGGAGAGAAGAGCAGCAGCCCCGCGGCGGGCAGGGCGGGCAGGGCGGGCAGGGCAGGCAGGGCAGGCAGGGCAGGCAGCCCTGAGTGCCAGGAGCAGGGGCAGGCAGAGCTGGCAGGCCAGGTGCTGCCTGCCCTGGCTGAGGACAGCCGCCCATCTCCTGGCCCAGCCCAGGCCAGCCCGCTGGGGAGCCCTGCCGGAGCAGAGGGTATTGAAGTAGGGAGTAAGGGAAAGGAGGGCTTTGAGAGAAATCTGCTGCACGTCTGCAGATAACCAGGTTTCATTAGAAAACCGGGTTTCAGAAACCTGCAGGAACCTGCAGATAGCCGGGACAATGCCTGGGAGGACATCTATGAAAAGTACTTAGCGGTTCACCACTGTGCCTGGGCGATGCTTTTTGCTCCTGTGGGCTGGTGGCAAAGCTCGGTTAGCAGCTGTGTGGCTCTGTCCAAACCGATAAACACATTTTTGGTGTTTTCTTTTTCTCTTTTAAGGACCATTTTCTGCTGGTTTTCTTAATAACTCTTTGACATCACTGTTTGAATAAAATTATCTCACGTTCTGAAAAATTTGGATAATGAACTGAGTAATAGAGCTGTCAGCTCTCTGCTCCTCAGCTGACCAGCTGTCACACCAAGGACTCTGCTGCAATTGGTAGACGTTGGTTTTGATGTTTAATTCCCTTATTTCATCAAAAGACTTTCTTTGAAAAGAGTATTTGAATCATGTATGTGTTGGAGATGGTTTCTTGTATCTAAATCATCTGCTAGAAGCAACTGGGGTTTCTTGATTAAAGATTTTTTTTAAAGAAAGAAAGTTTTTCTTCATGTGGGGATTTTTGTTATAAAAGCGATTCCCTTGCATTATTCAGACCTGGTGATAATTAATTGCAAAATTTCCGCATCCAGAATAGTGCCCCTTGTGCAAAATTTCGTTTGTATTGAAATGGCTTAGAAACACAGTGCACCACATGCCGAGGTCCCCTTGCCCCTTCCTGCAAGGAGCTGTGGGTGGGGTGAGGGCAGCAGGAGGCCTTTCGTGTTTAGCAGATTTTAATAGGCAGTGGTGGCTGATTGCCACTGCTGTCCTATGATAAATATCTCAGAGTATTTATTCCACAAAAGGGCTAAAATCATTCAAAGTTTCTAGATGAGAGGTGGGAGAAGGACTTTTTTTAAAAAGTCACAGAAAAAGGCCTTAGACAATACTGTATCAAGCATGGTGGGAGAAGTTAACAGCATGCAGGAATCTGGCAAGTCTTCAACAGGTTTTGCTACGGTAGTCACAAAGTTTGATACTTCTATTTTCCTCTTATTTTTAACCATTAAAAGTCACTCTTGAGCTCAGTAAGTACGGGGCCATGCAGAAGGACAAGCTCTGCTCTATGGGAGGACGTTTACAGCAGCAAATAGAACAGTTTCGTGAAAATAGAACCATTTTCATGAAAACAGAACCATTTCCATGAAAACCTGTAGGTATGATTATGAGGATTATATTGAAGTTAAAACTTGCTGCAAAGCAGCATTCAGAAATTTGCCTAAGAAGATTGTTTTTGCATTCTCCTCCAGCAAACTGGGCAGAAAAGGAGAGAAAAACCAGTCTCGCTTATGAGGAGCAGACCTACATTTCAGACTCTGCTATAAATATCAAACCGTGTATTCTTAAGTGTTCCAGGAATTGCTAGTTGCTTAGTCAATATCCAGCAGCATGTCTGAGAGAAGTATTTGAAACAAAGCGGAAATCAGCCTGTCAAGGCTTTGCATTCTTTTTACCTGGGACGATGGGATCCGATCTGAATAATCCTCATGCAAAAAGATGGCGAGTCCTGCCGCAGTCCTGCTGGGACCCTGCACCAGCTCCTCAGCCCGTGTGTCAGAGGGATGAGGTTCCACAAGGTTTGGGGCAGGTGGATGAAGACCTGGCTCGTATCTGGTGGACCTAAGTGACCCAGTGCCTAGCTGTCCTGTGGTGCCTGTGGGTTAGTACTGTGTATATCTCCGAGAGAGGCATCCAACCTCCATCCTTGGAAGTTTTCAAGACCTGCCTGGAGAAAGCCCTGAGCAGGCTGGTCTGATCCCAGAGATGGCCCTGCTTTGAGCAGGGGGTTGGACTGGAGAGGTCCCGAGGTCCCTTCCAGCCTGAATTATCCTATTGTCCTATGAACAGCTGGATAGCTTTTCTGGGACAGAAGCTAGCCAGCACAGTTTGGGAAAACGGCCTTTAGCTGAAATAATGCAGATGATGTTGCCTTCCAGTGTATCGCATAGGCTCTTCTCCCATTTTTGCACACATACACATCCTTCTGCACTGCTTTGGTGGTTCAGAGCAAATACAGCGCTGGCTTGATTGATCTCTTAATAAGAGAACATTTATATCAAACTTTGGCTGGTCTGTGCTGTGAATCTGGATCTGCAATTCTCTGCAGTATCCAGAACCTCCTCCCCATGACTGCTAGCAAGGAGTAAACAGAAAGAGCAGAATAGTGTCTGCAGATTAGTTACTTGCAAATGTATTCTTTGAGGATCTATCTCAATGCACAGTTCAGTTCTGAAAAGGGAGTATGTATTTTACATATTTTATTTACTCCATCTTTTTCTTTTGCATTGTGCCTAGCTTTTGATTTTCACAAAGGCTGGTATTCCCGTTTATAATATCAGGAAGGATGTAGGAAAGTGGGCAGAACTGCAGTGACTCATTTCCATTTACAGATTCAAATATTGACCTCCATATTTGTCTGTTCCAGCCATTTGCACTGCATTTTTGGAGAAAAGTTGTGAGCTTTGCATCTAAGTGGATGTTGCCACCTTCACAGCGTAAGGAAGAAAAAATCATTGGATTTCCTAGCTCCTGCCTGTGACAGGTAGCTACAGAGGGTAGAAGTACCTGGCAGTTAATTCACTGCAACACCTCCCAGAAGAGTAGCTGATATTTGCCTTTAGCATATTATCTTGTCTCAGGAGACCCTTTTTTTTGTTGTTCTGCACAGTCGTACAGGTTACAGAAAATTGTGTCAAATAGCAGAACATACAAGACTTAACAGCTGCTTCTGTTTCAGGACAGCTAACAACAAAAACGTAGCAAACCAAGATGGACAGTGCTGCCTTGTAGTGCCAGGCCCTTTAAACACTACACTGTAAAGTACTTAACTGCAAGTAATTCATGGTCTAGGCATGGATATTCTCACTATTTGACCAAATGCTTCTTTTCAGCTTGTGACAAGTGATCAGGAGCCATAGGAGCCCTCGCCCTGGGTGCGCTGAAGCGATCTGTGCTTTGATGCTGGTTTGAGCATCAGCACACTGATGCCTCCCTGCCCTCCTCCCTGGGCATGGGGAGGAGGCATTAGCTTCCTGGGAGTGGGGAAAGTAACCTGCTAACTAGACAGCAAATGAAAAGGTTATGAGTATTTGGGGTGAGTTGCAGGCACTGCTCTGACTTGGAGGAGAGAAAGCAAGCAGCTCTGTATGTGGAATTAGAGTCGCTGGGTTTTGTTTCTATAAGGATGAGGGTCGTGGCTGCTGAGATACAGATCAACTGTGCATGCAACTGCATGCATAAGGCAGGCTTGCCTTGCTGTGCCATGCAATGGTGAGATAAAAATAATGCTGTTGCTAAACTAAGCTTTTGTAGCGACAAACTGTCCTGGATCAGCTCCGATGGTACATCTGTACACTGCAGACAGCCTGCCCGAGCTCAGACTCATTGTACGTGTTTGAGAAGCCTTCCAAGGTTTTATCGTCCTATCCTACATAAAACTATTCACAGCTCGTTCATGCCTATTCATGGCTAATTCCCCATTACGTATTTAAAGCATTGCTAATACACACCACTTTGTGTTCCACTGAAGGGCCTACAGTTGCACCTAAATATTGATGACTGAAACTCATTATAATTAAAATCCTTAAAATTGCTGGGTAGCTGTCTGTCCTGGTACTGTGTGCATATGTACAGAATTTTCTCTGTTATTAATAAGCCACTGTATCTGAAATCCCGCCATATATGACTGACTGACAAGAGTAATGGTGAAACGGAAGCTGTACGTGCCCTCAAGGGAATAATTTTAGGCACAAAGCAGGAACTAACCTCTGATAATGTTTATGCATGCCATCCGTTATTACAATAGTTAAATGCTATGGATATCCAGTGCAAGAGAAAAGCAGGCTTAGGGGACTTGGTGTGCCTTTGATACAAATAGGAAAAAGCCCCTTTGCCTCTTTAGTGTTGAAATTGCTTTTACACCCTGACTAAGTTGGCCCATATTAACCAATATGCCAGATGGATATAGGAAATGCCTTCGATTTTATGAGGCTTTACAACTTGCAAATTACCCAAACCCATTTGCTATAAATTATTCAAGATATTAAGGCACCAATTTTCAGAATTAGCCTCCAATTCTGTGCCTGCAAATAATTACAGGTACGATTTATAGCAAATAGATGTAAGGGCATTTTTTGATATGTAGACCTCTGCCTACCTGATTATCCCACAAAAGATGGCTATGTGCTATAAAATGTTCCCAGAGTAATCTGTCTCTGGCAAATTGCTTCCATGAAATTGGAGCCTGAGTTGACATTCTCTCAAAAAAACCCAAAGTTAAAAAGTAATTATACGATTACTGTATATCTTTGTAGACCACAGCTTTAAAAATCTAAAAAATCTTTCTTTAAATATGTGCTTTATTGTTATCATCGTTTCCCTGGGGTCTGCTGCACTGGCAAACTTATGGTCCATCACCTAAAAATGTCAGTGTGATGCCTTTGGTACACATAAGAAAGATAGATCTTCCTTAATGTTGTTATAAAAACTATTTTCATGTTCCAGCATTTGGATTTATGAAGCATAATGTATATGTATTATATATTTTTTTTTAAAGTAGCAGACTTACAAAAAGTAAATAGGGCTACCATTAAGTTAAAAAAAAAAAAAAATATGTTAAAGGAGGCAAAGCATCAGGGATTTTATAAGGCTTAATTTCCACTCTTCTCCATGGGCTTGAGACAGCTTACATCTAAATATCATGAGTATTAGGGTGAAGAGGTTATTTAGATTAATTCCAAATTTCTGCTTACACTGAGCCATTGCTAAAGCAGCGTGCCCTCTGGAAACAGTGGGCATGTGGGTGTGAGCAGCTGAACTGAGATGTTGCAGTCAGATTTTGGTATGTTGTGGAACAGTTGATGAACTAATAAAGCTGAGAGTTTTATACATAAAAATCTGCAAATAATTTTTACTATCTATTACTATCTTAGTGTGCTATCTCTCCCTTCAGCTGCTTAGAAAAAGTGTGTGGGTTTTTGATCTTTGTTCCAGAAGCCCATGGCTGCAATTGTGAGTTCTGGTCAGATTTCTAACGATTTTGGTGACAAAATTTTTCCATCTAAAACTGGAATTTAATTATCTGCTGCAAGAAAGAGTGCCTAATTCTACCCCGGCAGCCATGCACACACCTAGGCAGCACAAAGCCTGTTAACCTGGCATATTCTTCTGAAATGCCATCTAAAGCCAGTCTTACTGAAAAATGTTGCCCCGTGCCAGTGAAAAAACATCAGTTTGACAGAGATTTTAATGGATGATAGCATGTGGGAAAGTCAGGGCTAGAAAAACACTTAGAGCATCCAGGATCCCAGAGGGTCTCATTCACTGGGAGATTTAGGCTCCAGCATCTTAGGCAGACGGAGCAGGGGCTCTAGCCTGAGTCTTGCCCCCAGCCCAGCAAATGCTCCTACTGATGCTAGTTTTGTCATAAAGTTTCACAAGGAAAGGTTTTGTCAAGAACATCTGACACGGAACATTTATCACTGCCCCCAAAATTATGACCAGCTGGCGATTCAAGAAATGACAAGGTTCAGATTTCTTGGTGGTGACTCACTGGACCAGGGCTATTCCCAGTTCGTCTACTCATTGATACATCCTTTGTGTTTGGTTGGTTTTGGCAGTAGGTGAAGAATATTTCACAGCAGGCTGTATTTGTAACCTTAGATGGTCGCAGGTAAGTGGTTAGGGCAACCAGACCTCCCACCCCATCTTATGGGCCAACCAGGTTTAGTGCCTGCAGCTGTGACCATGTTGCTCACCTGGAAATGCCCACGTCTTCTTTCTGCATAGGAGGAGAGACAGTGTGCAGCTCCTTCCAAGCAGCAGTGTTTAATATGCAAAAGAGTCAGGAAACTGAAATATGGAGCTAATGTTTTTTTCCCTGCACTGTGGAGCCACCGTGTAGCTGGAAAAACTTGCCAGCGCATTCTCTTGGAGAAAAATGAAAGGTGATCTTTAAAAATGTAAATGATTACATTCTTAATCATTCAGGGGAGTAAGTATGCAGACAGTGAGTTACTAAGGTAGCAAGAGGATGCTTCCTAAGAAACACTGACGAGCAGAGACATTCCCTACACTAAGTGATGCAGCATTCATTCCACTGTGGAAAAAGGTTCACTGGTCAAAATCACCTTGTATTCTCTGACAGATCCCCATTACTGACATCTGCAAACTACTCGTAATGACCAGGGCCCAGCTTTATGGACTAATTGACTTATGAAAATAAGAATTTTATTTCCTGCTGAGCTTCCATTCTGAAACTTGGCCCCTGTCTTTGCTTTCAAATTGGGTGACTTTTTATTTTTCCAAAGAAGGTTGCAGCTACCATGAAATTTAATGCAAATATCATGGTACTGATAAGGAGATTGTAATATACATACACACAAGCTTGCATAAAGGCAGATAACATAAATATACCATGCATTTTCTAGGACAAGTTATCATAGGGCAGGATTTAGTGGATGGATTCTAACTGTAATCTCTGTTTGAAATATTTGGAGTGGGACTTTGCTAACATTTTTCACCATGTCTTCCATTTGATACTTCTAGACAGGAGAACTTCTGGGAAACAGTTCTGAAATCAATAAAAAATGTGTGAAATAAGTAGGAATTCCATCCAGAAAGGAGAGGGAATTAATGTTTTATTCAAACTTTAAAAAAATCTTTCTAAACCACAGGCTAAACTTTCTTCAAAGTTAAGGTTCCAGAAAGCTCGCACTGACTGAGAGCATAAATGGAAAGGACGTATGGAACTATGCAATATGGTGAAGGTTACAGTTCCTTCTGCAATGTTGCCTGCTCTTGTGAGCAAGATAATAATGTGCCACTGTGGTCCAGAAGCACTGTTGCCATCTCTTGAAAAGATTAAGAAAATCTGACTTCAGTAGGAGATGATTGACAGATAATGTCTTTAGGCTTTTTGATGGCTATGAACTCTGTCTCTCTGTCGCTAATGAAGGTAAAAACTGAAGCCCCACAGAGGTGATATGGTCATACAAGCTTCTGTCATGCGGGAAAGCAGCTCTCATCCCCAAGTGTCCCAAAGTCAGCTTGTTAAATAGAAATTAATTCTCTTCTTTTAGCTGTTCTGAATTTAGGCTGGACAGAAGATGGGAAAAAGAAACGAGTTCTGCTAGGCAAAGGTGAACCCTTGCTTTGAAATTCAATTTTTCACAAATTCATGTTGGATCTAATATTGTACACTTTCACCCAAACCTCCCCCAAAGGCAGGCTGAGTTCTGAGTGCCCAAAGAAAGCAGGATCTGCCTCTTGGTACTGTAATAAGATGACACACCATAACAAGCAGCATGTCTTGAAACCTGACAGTTATTGACAGCAAAAGCTATAAAGCATTTAAAAAGAGCAATGCAGAGATAACCCAGCAAGCAGCATGTGGCAATCTCACAGAGGCAACTCATGAACCATTGCACTTAGCCACATCCCGTTGACCAGCATAGTGGTAGGATGTTCCATCGTATTTCTAAAGGTGATGAGAGTAAATCTGCATGAGATTGCCTTTGGAGGTGGTGGGAGAAAAAGGAATAGGACATATTCCCTAATTTCCCCAGAATAAGGTGTGATTAGAGCTTCAGAAGACAAGGTGAGGCCAAGGCAGTTGTCTGCCGTGTTTCCCTTGCAAAAATTGTAGCCACCCTTTTCTTGTGTGGTCTCTCTGACATGTCCTTGTGACTGCAGCTCCCATCCTTTGAGCTAACTGCCCATCAGGGTGGCCTCGGCAGCCTGGTTTCTGCACCAGACCTTCAGGCAAAGGGCACTGCAAGACTCGGGGCAGGGGGAAGAGGGAACATGCAGCGGGGCAGAGGAACTTTTCTTTCCTTGGTGTTCAGTTTTGCTCTGCTGACATTTGGGGACACAAGGATGCATTGCTGGCATCCTCAGCTGCAAATAGGGAAATTGCAGAGGTATTTATTAGCTGGCGTCCTGGTGGATGGACCTTGTGACAATGGGCAAGAAAAAAGCTGAGGTGGCTGATGCTTTTCTTTGCCTCAGTTTTCAGTGGTAAGACCTGCCATCTCATCTCCCAGTTTCCTGAGCCTATGCAGAGTACGTGGGAGTGTAGCATTACCCTTTGCAAGGGAAGAAGGAGTTAGGCATCGCTTAGGCCAATGGGGCATGCGTAAGCCCAGACGGGCTGCATCTGAGGGTGCTAGGCAAGCTGAGCAATGCTACTGCAAGGCCTCTTTCTGTCATCCTTAAATGTCATGGTGGTTGGGAAGGTTTCCAGTGGATGAGAAGGTGACAAATGTCATACCCATCTCCAAGAAGGTCAAGAAAGAGGATCTGGGTAACTACAAGCTGGTCAGCCTCACCTTAGTCCCTGGGAAGGTTATGGAGCAGATCTGCCTGGAAGTCATTCCCAGCCATGTGAGGGACAAGAAGGTGGTTGGGAACAGCCAAAAACAAACTCCTTCCTCTCTCCCCCAGCACTGTCCCTGATGGAGTCAATACAAGGCAAAACAGCTGGTTGGAAGTATCTGGGGAATGAGAGCCTTCAGGTTTCTAGGTGAAGACTTCCACATTTTTACTCTGTCAGATTGTGTCTATGGCCATAATATCCTCGTGGCAGCCATATGTCTTTCTGCAATAAGGCTGCTGCTCTATTTTCTGCATAGCCTTAGCATGCTGAGTGGAGGTGCTAGCTTTCTGCTGTGAAGTAGGGAAGGGGTAAGGCTTTTAACAGCGGGTTTTATTCTTGTGACTTCAGCCTTTCCCTGCAAAGGTCATAAAAGCATCTATAAAATACTTTATTTTTGCAAATACCCTAAAGCTGTCACATAATCATTGCCTGCTTTTCACTCCCTGACAGGGCAGCTGTTGTAGTTATGGGAAAAGTACATGAAGCAAACTGTGGAATATTAACAAACGGTAGAATTCTAGTAACAAAAATTGAAGGAAATTGAAGCTTTTTTTTTTCTTCTAGCCATAGTGCAGACTCTGTTATATAATTACAGCAAAACTGAGTAATACTGTTTTACATCAATGTCTAAATGCACAATAGTAATGACATTCTGCTGAGCACTTTCCACTGTAACTGGTTATGCTGGTTATTTTCTCAAAAACGTTGCTCTTAGTTCCCTTTATCAGAAAGAGGTTCCTATGCTAAAACCAAGGAAACTAACAGTGTCCTGGTTAGTTTTTTTTAGTCCGATACCATCTTCCATTTTCCAGACATTCTTCAAACACCCAGACATCCCTGTCCCAAGGAGGCAGCAATCCAGTAAACACACCACCAGGCTGCCAGTAGAGTACCAGTATAAATGAGAAAATGATAAGTAAAATCTCTCCCCTAAATCAGTTTAACCTTTGATTAATATTTACTGAAACATATCAGTAGTGACAAGTGCAATGTGCAACAGGGAGCAAGCTTTGCGTGGAGGGGTCTCCACACCTGAACATGGACATGTCCTAAAATCATGCAAAGATCGTTTCAGGCAGAGCTGGGAGGACAGCTGAAATATAGGAGGGTAAAGTCTCATCCGCTGTTGCAGTATGTAAGGCCAACACCAAGTTTGTGTAAGCCACCTGAACAGAATTAAACTCTGTGTCACTCCAGGGACCATACCACACAGTATGACTGGTCACATTAACATCTCCTCATCCTGAGCATAAGTGATAGAGGCTCATGTTTTTATAGAGAGAGGGATCAAATTAGTGCTAGGATATTTGACTGCATATTCTGCAGTTATTGGTCCCTGTCCTGCTTTTCATAGCCAGAAGGAGAAAGTAAGAAAGATGTTGTCCTGTAGCCTAGGGACAAATGTTGGAATAAACGTGCTCCATCTACCTTTACTGGGTAGTGCTCATAATGGATCAAAGCACACTTCCTTCAGTTTATCCATGTAACATACATGGAAGAAAGTTTGCCTCGTGAGTCTGAGATAGATTCACACATTAAAGTTTCACGTATGCCTTACAGTGTTATGAAGAGAAAGAAAAGACAAAAGTTCAGTGCTGGAACCTTGGAAGAGTTTGTGGATGCCACATCTTGAAAAACACCTGTGTGGACTTGTGCATGGACCAAAAAGTGCTGTTTAAGGCTACTGTGCTAGTTGTATTTAATGGGAGTTGTCTCTCTACAAGATGTGGCAGATCAGGATTTTCTCTGTGTGTCTGCTTCCAGGCAGTAGATAATCTTGTCTGTGTAAGCCTCAAGGAGGTCAGAAGCTGATTTAACAGCCTTATCTTTCTGGAAAAGAAACCTTATTCCCAAAGGTATAATATAAGTGCTCACGCAGGTAATGAGCTATTGAACCTTTCCTGAGAAATCATGAGTGTGATCCTGCCTCGCCTTGCAAGATCTGAAAATGGTTTCCAGCTACTGGGAGTTTGGCAGCCACAAAATCAGTTGAGTCCTAGCTGCAGCTTCTACGCAATATAACGTGAGATAGTACTTTTCATTAGGTAGTGAGCTTTTATGGGTCTCAGGCTGTCTCTTGGGTACGTTTAAGCAGTGACAATGTTCCTCTCCCACGCTGTCTGTTCCCTGAGGTAGCTGTTTTCCCTCTCTGGGTCTCCTTGCGTACCCCTCCTCTTCCCAGTTAAGGATCGTCAGAATGAAGTCCTCCTCAGGAAGGAGGAAGGAGGAAGGAGGAAGGAGGAAGGAGAAAGGAGGAAGGAAGAAGCCAAGTGCTTGCAGGAATTCAGTAGCTGTCTTTAAGCAACGTCACAGCCACCTCTTCCCTGCCCTTATCATCAGGATTGGTGAAGCTGAATGTAGGTTCCTCTCAGACCTCTCCTCCTCTGCTCTGCTTCTCGCTCTCCTTTGGTCTTCTCCCAAAGATGTTCCCATCACTTCTTTTTCAGTATCTACCAAAATAATATCCGAATCTGTGGTCATTAGTTTTGTTTCCTTTCCCTTGGTGCTCTCATTCTTTTCTGCCAGTGTCGTGGTCCTTGTTTTCAAGACAAGCCATTTTGTTTCCTTCTGTGCAACAGTTTGTTTCTCATCCCTGCTTTCATTCACTCTCCATGAGTATTCTGACTTCTGTTCTTTTACACTGCACCAGTATTTACTTTCCTTGCCAATATTTTCCCTCCTAAATCACTTTATTGTCTTTTTCAGCACATCCCAACCAATATTAATCAGCACTTTGAGTCTTGCGTTTTATTTTTTATTCTGGCATAAAACTGGGTTTTCTCCACTAAAAAGCCATTTTCCCCAAAGGTGCTAATAACTGCCATGATCTTTCCTCTCAAACCCTTATTCAGCTACTTTCTTCCTTGTCTTGGTTTCTAACTCACATAATCCTTCTGCTATCATCCTTTCCCTCTCACTTTTTATTTCACTTTCACCTCCTCCCCTTCACTTTTCCCCATGAACTACTTTTCCCTTAAGTTTCTATTACTCAGCCATGCAGCCATTCTTAAATTTTCTAAGTAACTTAGTCCCTGTTGCAGTGCCACCTCTCTCCCCCTCCTTTTTCATGAGAACCCATTAATTTGTTCTCCTGTGCTGGCTCTTTCTTTCCTGGTACAGTTAGGTTTTGACATGGGTGAAGAGATCCTTATCACAGTATCCAAAAGCAGTAGATGCTTGAGACTGGATGATAGTATAGAGCAATCTTTATTAGCATTTATCTCATCTTTCAGACCTTTCCTCCACTATGTTTTATGACCTCCCCTCTAGATGGCCTCTGCACAGACAGCTGAAAATTGTTTCAAATTAAGATAAACAAGTATTTCTGGAAATTCTGAATTCTCTGGGCAACACTGATTCAAAAAAAGGCAGTTATTTGTCCAAGACACTGTGCCCACCGCCGTCATCACGCAATTTTCAGTGCCTAGGCAAGCCCTGCCTCTTGCTGCTCGTTTCCACTTGCAGACTGCCCTGTGCCCAGCACAGCTGGGTGTGCAGCCACATGGTGAGCCAGATAAAGGAACAGATCTGGCTGAAACAACTATTTCTTCAAACTGAGATCCTTTTGGACACACCAGTTCCCTACCTGGTTCGGCATGGAGCCACACAAACAACTGTGCTGGAGCAATGAAGGGCTAGCCTGGGGGCAGGAGCAGTGTCTGTCGGTGAAGAGGGCACTCTGTGGTTCAGACTGGCTTCAGCAATGCCTACCAGCATGTGTGAAACCACAGCCCAACACGGAAAACAAAACTGCAGTAATCAGTTGTTTTGTTCCCTGCATCCATCAGTAATTGTCTCTCACTTACCGAGAAGCTTGTTTGATTTTGCTAGATGACAAGGAAGCAAATGCATTGATTTGGTCTCAGATTAAAACTAAATGACTCCTGCCCAATAAAGAAATCTCTTGGGTCAACTAGAAGGCACCTGGGATGGGGATTGCAGCATGGAGAGCATTGCAGCTAAATATCTGCTCCCATCCCAGTATTCCTTTGGATGCCGGACTAACATAGTTTGCTATGAGCTGGTCATCAGAAGCTAAATGACTACATCTCTATCAATGCTGCCTTCAACCAGTTCTTCATGTTTAATTGCCTCAGGCTTTCACACAAAGACGTAGAGATTATATAAAAGGAATACTGTGTCAAAACTGATAGCACTGAGAGATTTCAAAGATAATACGGGTTTCTTTGCTATCACCAATACTTCAGGGGTTTTTTTTTAGAAACGTTTACTAATAATAACTTTAAAATTACTGCAGCACCACTATTCCCATGCTACACTTGCAGATATGTCGGTAGTTTTAGATCTTGTTTCTAGGGGCCTGTGTTAGATCTTGAAAATATAACCACAACTGGAATCAGATGGCATTCTTACTTGATATGATTTAAAAAATCAACTACAGATATATATTCTAGCCTAAAAATAGATTTATAACCTTTAAGGAGAGCAAAGACAGTCTATGACAATCTAGTCTGGAACTGTGAATTAAACAAACCATCAGATTTCAAGGGGGCATAATTTCAGCTGTTGATGTAGGCTGCTAGCTTCTAATTTAGCCATAACTTAGTCAATATCAGACATAATTCCCTTGCTTAAAAAGTTATTAAAATTTTAATAAAACCAAGGAGATGCTAGGACAAAAGTATATTAAGATGGCATAAAAGTTGTGCATACATATCATTAATTTAAAGACAGACTAGATGTTAATTAGAGTGCCTTAAGTGAATATTTCCAAATACGAACATTTTTAGATTCATTTGGAATGCATTTTCAATTCTGAATACAGCAGGTTTCAAATGCTTAGTACCAATGGAAGTCTGAACCCCTGTGAAGTTGTTCTTATATGTTACTGACGTATAATGTTAGGTGTACATATATATGAGTTGTTCTTATATGTTACATAATACTTGGTTTTGTATGTTACTGGTACTGATACATGAGATCTGCATCAGATCTCAGCTCTGTGTAGCTTGCTTTCATGAGTGTATGCAATGTAATCTATACACTTTCAGTAACTGATGAAGAGTGAGCTCAAGGAGACAAGTTAATGTAGAAGCCAAGTGTTTAAGTTACTTATCAAAATTAAGCTCAAAGGAAATTTTTCAGTCTTGCTGAGTTCAGGTTTAGGGGTTTGGAGTTTGGGGGTTTTTTTTGGGGGGGGAGGGGAGTTTGTGGGGATTTTTGCTTTCTTTTCATTCTCCATCTATCAAAGCAGGAAATTATTAAGTTATAGTTCCTATATGCTTTCTATCTAAATATAAGCTACCACTTTATAGAGTCTGCAAAGAGTTATTTATAGCTATGAGGTACACATGAGTAATTGGAACCTGGTTTCTTTAATTTCCAAGTGGATTTAGCCTTCAACAAAATATCCTAGAATATATTCAGCTCATTTTCTAAAAGTTTGTTAGAGAATGCACTCTTCTTCTATGAACAATCAAACTAAGATTTTTCCCTTAAGCCCTTGAGTACCTATGTGCATATTGCTATTTTATTAGTTAATTTGCCAGTGTAGTAGTCAATATGGATTGCTTTGAGAGTGTGCAGAGTACTTGCACACTGTGCCTGATATATACATAGGAAGAATCTGTTCTGGTCAACCAGCACTGGGGTGATATTATTCAGCGTAACTGTAGTTCAATAAGGCTTTTTTGTTAAACTCTACATCACACGTTTTCATAAATGTCTTTGGGTTTTTTTGCTTGTTGATTCTTGTATAGCTCAGAAATAAGATTAAGTTTTTCCAAGCAAAATAACAACCCTAAAAATGTAAGCACATTCACAGTGTGTATGGAGAAATACCTCTTATTCACCCAGACCTACAGAAGGAAAAGAAATACATTGGGAAAGGTACATTAAAGTCATTCCATGTTTGGATCAAGAAACTATTGAAACTCAGATCACATTATTAGAGGCTCTGCCATCAGCAGCTTTTCACAGGTTTACATAAAGCGTGCTGGTGGGTCATAGATAGGCTGTGTACCACAGAACTACCTGCAGCTGATACCTTCCTTTGCCAACATGAGCAGAAGCATCAAGGGCTCCACGAGTAGTGATGCTGAACTGAACTGTTCTGCTGCTGCAGTCAGTCTTTGCAAAGTAAAATCCATGTATTTAGTTTTCTTTTATAAAATCAGTGGTAACCTAAATGGTTTCTCTTTGAGTGTGCATGTTCTGTGTAGAATAGATACCCAAATAAAAGTATAGACTGTTTTGGAGAGAAAAGGTCTGATTTTATTAGTAATAATGTATTTCAAAAAAGATGAGCAGTTATCCTGCCCTGAAACCCTTTGCAAACATGAACCAATGTCAAATGGTTCAGAGGAAAGTAGGGGAGTTTTAAAATGCAATTGACTATGAAAAACGTGGCTTCTGTACAAGAGTACAATGTCGTATTATCCTACATATCCTCCAGTATAGCTGGAAATCATAGAACAATTAATGCAAGGAGAGAATCTAGCCCTAAGAAAGCTACTGGTGAAATACAGCGTGCTTCTGACCCTCCTCCCTCACCGTGTTGATTACACATATGGGGCTGGCAGACCCTGCAGCATCTTTGGTTTGTTGACTTAACACGGGGATCTGGTCAATGGCATGATAAATTAAAAGGCACGATAAATTATGCAACAGGATGAATGGGGACTCTAGACTGGCTTTCCTCCTATTAGTTCTTTTAGACACCTTCTTTCCCTGCCTGGTCTCTCTTTGCTGCTAAGTTACTTCAAGTATCTTCAGGCCTCATTCACCTGATGCTCAGGGCATCGTCCGATGGGGAGTAACTCTCTCCCGGAGGGTATAGGCATCCCTACCACCACTGAGCTTACCCCCACCTCCGGCAAAAGGAGGACAGTTTTATTTCCAGTGATGACACCACTGCTCCCTTCCAAGGAGAGACGCTTCTGACTTGGCCTTTCACCTTCGTAGCCTGCCCCTCCTTTCTCCGGGTCCATGCTGCTTGGCTCTGGATGCCTCCATGGAGGCTGATAGCAGCCCACCCGAGGGCCCTCCGGCTCTCCTCTCCTGTGACCGGGGCACACGAAAGGGACCCGTCCAGCTCAGCAGTGAGATCTAGTTTTGTTGCAGTCAGTTATGCTGATACCCTACCGATACTCTCGTGGTGGTTAGTCGATGGCTAACGAGAGCAACCTAGAGAAGAGAAACGCAGGGCAGCTGCGCTGGCTCAGACCGAAGGGCAGGCTCTGCTGCTCTCTTGTCTCCAACAGTGGCAAACCGTGGATGTTTAGGAAGCAGCATGAGTATCAGGGAAGCATATAATAGTTTTTTCCCTGAGTACTCAGTATCTGGGTGTCTGTAGCTCACTCAGCTCCAGAGCCAGAGGCGATGTCTAGGCATTTAGTAGGCTTCGCTGGATTATTTTACCAGGATTTTTCCAATGCCTTTTTGAACCCGTGAAAGGCTGTTAGCTTCCTCGGTGCCCTGTGGCAAGGAGTTTCACAGTTTAACTGCAAGTTGTGTGAGGAACCACTTTACGTCGCTGTTGCAAATTTGGCCTTTGCTAGTTTCATTTCATGCCCCTTAGTCCTTGTATTCAGAAAGGCAAGGAAAACTCGTTCCCAGTTCACCTTCTCCACTGCCTTGGCGATTTCACAGCCCTCTGTCTCAGCGTTACCATCTTTGCATGCTGGCTCTATACGCTTTCCTGTCATGCTTCAAGCTATTTTTATTGCCCTCATCTGAACCTCCCCTATTCCTGAAAATACGAGCAATGCTCTCACAAATAACAGGCTGTCAGATTTTCAGATATGCTTCTCAATTAGTATGTGCATACATTCTGCACATGCTGGGATCAAATGACCTTTGTAAATGCGGCTTGCCAATACAGTCGCTTGTGCATTTCCAACATCGCTCTCTGAGTGTTATTTGGCTTTTTAATCCTGCTCTCGGGGTTTACCCATTTGGTGAGCCCCAGTCAAAGGAATACTCAGCTGAGTCTGATCTCAATGTGGCAAACAGGCAGAATACAAACAAACCAAAACCAAACCACAGCAGCGATACAAACTTTTAAACTTCTACTTTAATAAGTGCTATATACATATATGTATATATAGCCTGTGCTTTGTGGGTTTTGAACCTATTTTCCTTCAATGAAGACTATGGCTACTGTCAAAAATAGAAGGAACATTCTCAGTAAATTGCTTCTGCAGTTATCAAATGTCTTTGGATTCATTTCAGCATTTAATCACCTTCAAAAGCTGTTTTTTGCCTCATATGTTTCTGCATCCTTTAATCATGGAGGAATTAACTGCCAAATTCTGTTTTGGTTCTTTTTGTTTGTTTTTTATTTTAAAGTATATTCATTGCATGTACCAAAATGAAGAATGATAGGAGTTTTTTCTTTTTTTGATGAAGCTACCCAAAATTATTCACCCTAACCGAAACTTAATTCTCGTTCAGATTGGATAAAGAGGATTGCTGCCCTCATCCCCACGTATCCTGTCTTCCCACACTGTGTGCCTCTTTTCAAAGAACGGCCACTAAAGGAAACTTTTGCCTCCTGCCAGCCCCCTCCGTACTCACTTTTTAAAGAAGTAAGATTGCTGCTGGGGCTCTGTATACAGATACATAGATACACACACCAGAAACTTGCAGGTTTTTCAGGGACAGATTCAGTAGCGCTTTCCTCTGAAATGATCTTCTGCTAAGGATTACCAGATAATGCACCTGGAACTACATTAGTTTGTTCAGGCTCATGGTTTATCTGAAAATCATTTTCCAGTAATCTTATGTACACCATCTGGCTAAACATCCTGTTAGGAGCCAGCCGCTGAAAGGAGGAGGAAGTACTCTCTTCCCCAAACCGTTGCTAAGCAGCTCAAGTAGTAACAACCACATCATTTATTCGGTCTGTGCGGACCTGGGTCCAGCAAGCCCCCTGGCCCCATCTGGGGCATGGACGTGCAGCCGGGGCTCTCAAATAAGCATCGAGAAATGTTTATTCCCCTCCCATCCAATTGTCAAGCCAACCTTTTTTTCCCCCCCCCATAGCGATTATTATTAGTTAGCGCGCATGAGCCCGGTTATCACAAAAGGGGCCCTGTGCCTACGACAGCACCAGTTTCGTGCCGCTTGACGCCGTCTCTCCCCAAATGCAAGGATTTGTAAGCTGCGCAGATGAATAGAGCCGGTCATCGAACAGATGCAGCAGTGAAGCAAGGAGGCCATCTGGGATCCTAAAAACTGCTCTCCACCCAGTCTCATCCAACCTCAGAGCTCAGAAGTACTGAACCCCCGTGCTACCTCCTGTGCCGCATGGCTGGTGGCAAGAAAGCCCAGCCTGCCCTCAGCGCCGCGAGGGGAAAGACAGGCAAGATTGGGGGCAGGAAAATGCACCCCTTGCTTTCTTCTGTGGGGGAGAAGAAGTCCTTCCAAACAGCATCCTTTAAAACGCAGTCATAAGATAACGAGGAAAATGAGTCCTGCTTTAAGATGTATCGGCTAACTCAGCTTGGCTGCTTGGGCTTCAAACAGGAGCTGCCCGCTGATGGGGCAGGGTATGTTCTCTCTAAAACCAGCAAGTCTCAGGTTCCTCCTAAAATTAGATGTGGCCCCTGGGGCCAAATTTAAGGCTCCTTCCTTACAGTCGGGGTGTCTGCCTCTAAAGAGGTCGTTCCTACGCATTCACGGGACCTCACTGCCTGCTTCAGGGCAGGCAAGTGTCCTGGGGAACACGTGTAGGCAGCGCCCTACTTAAATTAATTCTGCTGAGATCTTACTCATTAATCTCTGGGATGCTGCAGGTGCATTTATTAACGTAAGAGCTCCATGTTAAAATGCTGTGATCCTTTCTGACATATTAAGCCATTTTTAATTCACTCTCATCATCTCCAGCCTCTCTAGTAGACATTAGATAACTCTGGGGTCCTAAATAAGCTGCAGCGACTTAGGTAGCAAGCGAGTGAGTTATTAATCTCATGCAAATGCCTGTTTAATTTTCAGGGATCTTGGCACCATTGTAAGTGCTGGAAGTCATGGACTATAAAGAAAAAAGGTAATTTCCTGTTTGTTTAATTGATCTTCTGTAACTTTTCTCCTGGCTGGTAAAGCTAGGTAATGGAATTTGCAGTGTAAAATCATTATTAGAAGTGCCAGTATGACATTTGATTAATCCAGTCTATTTAGGCTTAATAATACACACTTGACTTATGTTCTGGAAGCAAAATTGCTTGCTATTTCGCCTCCTGCTTTTTAACTATATTTATAAATATCCCTAGCATTATGATACATGAACCTATTTTTCATGCATTGTTATTAGGAAGTGATAATTCCCCCAAATGTAGGCTTCATCAGCAATAGGATGTTTTCTGTAAGATTTCTACCCACAGGAAACTTTTGGTCTATGCAATGTCCAAAAATTCCTTTAAAGGACCAATGCCTCTCTCGCTTCCCTGCAGGTTGAGAAGGGTCAGTTCTGGCCACCTCTCGAGTGGCAGATTTCCAGGGTAAACCCAGAAGGTGGTGATGACTCAGGAGCTGACATTGTTCTCACTCAGCACTGAATCAATCTTCTGTAGTGCTAGTTCTTGGATAAAACAGAAAATAACAGTACTTCTGACTGTTCAAGGAAAATAAAGGCCATTTGTCACTTCTCTTCAGTGAAAAAGCATTACACCCAAAGCCGTGGCCAGCTCCCGTTCATGGGAGAGGTTTTGTCTCCACCCACATCTTCCTGTGTCATTTCTATTAGATACAGCGTCTATTAGATACGGCCCAAGCCACTGTTAAACCTTCTTGTATATTATGACAGGTATCACTTTAACTCAGCAATGAACAAAGATGGTTCTTCTTACAAAGGGCTTTGGAGTGAAAAGAACATTTTTAAAGTGAGGTACAACCATTGCAAGTGATGCTCAAGTATTGTGTAAGATCTGGGTTACTTTATGGAAATCTTTTTTGTAATTGTGCTAAAGAAATTTTTCTATTCCTGGTTTCATTTCATTTTACGATAATTGCTCTAACTTCTATTTCCATCACAGTAATATTTAGTGCAATCATAGCCATTTAATTTGATCATTTACGTTCCACTGCAGTGATCAAAACAGGCAGTCTACTACTTCGTGTTACTATTCATTACACCTTACTAAATCAGGCATCCAAATAAAAGCAGTTATTGTAAACACACGTGAAATGGTACATTTTACACTACAAAGTGTTAAGAAAATGCTTTTAAACCACACCGTTTTCAAATTAAAAAATACTCCTTATGTTTTGTTTGTACTTGTTTTGTGCTTCATAGCCTGGCTTTGGCTTGCAAGTCAAAACTGTAAGGAATACATAATATTAGTATTTATGCTTTAAAAAGCTTTAAAAAAAATAAAGTGTTATTCCATAATAGGTTTCAAAAGGGAGTTTATTTACATAGGTTGTATTTAAATGCTTCTCACTATATGTCTTTTGGGGCTAGGACTGCCTGCAAAGAACACCAAAACAAAACAAATACTGGCAGGGCAGATTTGAAACCAAACACCTTTTAAATAAACAAACAAAAAACCAGTCTGGAACATTTTCAAGCACTTTCTAAATAAAAGCAAAGTATCTTTGGAAACCTAGCATCCGAGGGAAAGAAGTGGTGTTTGTTTATTTGCTTTTTAATGGGAGACGTACAAGAATCAAGCGCAACTGCTGAGAGGTGCTCCTAAGCGCGGAGGTGCTGGGGCGGGACGGGGCAGGGGCAAGCCGGGACCCTGCCCTCGGGGCAGAGCTGGGACCTGGCCCGGGACCCTGCCCTACGTGCAAGCTGCGGAGAGCCTGGGGAGAGCACCTGCCTTCCTCTTCTGTCAGCCGCGTCGTAAGTTATGAACCTACCCCAAACGTGAACGCTCTTCGAAACCGTAGACCTGAACGTACGAACAATTTTGGCTTTTCCGAAACCTTGTTTTTCAATGAGTCATCCTCCCTTCCGTTCCTCCTGACAGGCTCGTCTTTTGTCTGTAGCTCTTACAAAACGAACCTCTGATTCGGTTTTGTGCAATCAGTAGCCAGATGGTGACTGGACAAGAAGCAGCCTGATTTACCTCGGAGTGATACTGAACTTCCACAGCTGCTACTGAAAGGGAGGGTTCCCTTTTGAATGAAGAGCAGCTTCTGGGCCTCACAATAAAGCGGCAAAATTGCAGTAGACTGGTGTTTATGTAGAAATTTATTTTCTTCAATGACTGTGCTCCTATGAGCAAGGAAAATGAAATCTTCGGATGCCTCTGTTAAGCTCTGTCCCCTAGAGAGAGTAAAATACTGGTGGGAGTGCACTAGGTATTGGTGAGAGCTCGCCAGGAAGACGGCACACAATCCTCATCACCTATATATGCCAAAAAGGTGTGCAGAGATGCCCTGCCAGGATGCTCAGGAGGTGGAAAATCCATCTTCTGAGTGGAGAACAGATGAGAAAGGCTTGATTACAGAGCAAAATAAAGGCTGCAGAAGAGCAAGGTTTCTCTTTCTAAAACCACTTTTAGGTGGCATGGAGGGGTCTGATAGATAGGGAGGCAAAGGCTGAAGGACACAACCAGCAGCACATGGAGAAGCGGGTATGAAGCAGTCATGAACAAATCAGGTGGCAATGAAAACGAGGTTCTGGAGCAGCCTCCCATCCTGACAGGCTCTCTCTTGCTCACAAATTAAAAGAGACGTTCCTAGAAGGGAGTGGGGAAAAAACCCCTCTCTTCCCCCCACCCCCTCCCCTCAGCAAGGATACAGGTTAAGGCGGGGGTGCGGGAGAGGGGCAGCAGAAAGCACTGACTGCTCAGGGTTCCGGCCACTCTTCAGGGGAAGAGAGGCTGCGTTTATAGGGTCTCATCACTCAGCTGGAAACGACAGGCAATGATTTCCAGGCTCTTGCCTCTCCTTTTGGTGACTGTTTAGAAACTGTGTTGGTTTGGGGGTATTTCATTATACAGAGAATAGGTATATTTGACAAGCCTTAAATATGAATTGCTGCCGTGCTGCATGAAATATCTGATAGCAGGCACATTTTTAAACAGTGGTTTGCTGTGATGCCGCCGCTTGTTTCTGCTGAGAAGTTTTCTGCTTTCTAGTTTGTTTATCATTATTATATCTTGTCTTGCCTGATGAATTCCATGGTTTGTGAATGCAACTTTCATTCTACAGTTAACAGTGTTGAGGATTTTAATAAATTGCCCTCCAGTCGTGCTGCACTGTCTTTCTTCGCTGTCTCCTCTTTTGCACACAGAAATAGTTATTACCCATTCTGTTTTGCAGTGAAAACCTACGGAAAGTGAACCTTAAAGCATCTTGCTAACAAGCTTAGGCCTGCCTTACATTGTGTGCTGCACAAACAGACAAGAATAAAGCCATTTTCTTTTTCTACATGCTAAATTCTGCATAACAGTGCTGCCAAAGTATTGCACCTATAACATTCTATTAAATTCATTTTACCAGTTTAATAGTCTTCCTTATGTAAATGCTGTACTCAGTCATTGAACGCATTTTGATTTTCTAAAATAGCTCTCAGTATCCCTGCACTGCATTGCTTCAACTGAAATTGGGATGCTAGACTTTTTAAAGATTTTTCTTGGAAACTGAGGTATTTAATCTTATTCTGAGAAAGTAAATATTGGTTAATTGAAGCTTAAGCTTGCAAAAAGATTACAGACATTTAATTAGTCAAAATTATATATCATGCTGTAATATAGTAAATTAGATTAGACAGGCTTTACACTTCAAAATTACATTAATGACTGCATACATTTTCTTAATATTATAATCTTTAATCTTAGATCCCGTAAGATACTAATAATTCTCTAACCCAGCACTGACTTTAACAACATTATTTAAAATTATAATCACTTCTAAAATTTCAAATTTAGCTTTAAGTTACAGGAAGTAGCTATACACCAGAAAAAGACGAAATACATATAGTTCAGAATGTGAGATTTCGCTTAAACTTTCGTATTAATAAAGCGTCTATTTTGCATTCATGGTTAACTGGGACCAGCTGCAGTGGTTTCTTTCTTTGATTTAGCTTAAAAGAGGCTGCTTTGTTCAAATTTAGCTCATTGTCCTCTGGAGATGGGCTTGGCAGACTCAGGTAGCAGCTACTGCCATGTCATCGTTTCACGTTCGCAGAAAAAGCTGCCTCGAAAGAAGCTTGCAGTGGTAACAAACAAACAAAGAAAGTAGGGGGAATAAGACTTGAGGTGTCCATATTCCCACTCCCCTCAGCCACTTGCTTTCGCAGGGACACATCCAAGCTTCCTTCCACCTTTGATAAACAAGTGCCTTTTGGAAGAAGATCTTATTTTCAGAGTTTCATTCCAGATCTCCCTATATCTCACTAGAGGAGCACTGCAGTGACAGAGGATCAGTGGATTGTTCTGGCTCATCTGCACCCATGGCTCAGATTTATATATTTAATGGATTATTAAATCTATTGTATCAAACACATGCACGAGTCTCCAGAAGGCTACTTCTGCAGAGGAGCTAAATAGCCTGGGGTATTTGATTTGGAGCAAGAGCCTTTGGTTCAGCAGTTAGAGCCCAGCCCACACTGCGCAGGCTTAAAAGCTGCTACTAACAGGTGACGCTGACCAGTCTCACCTGCCTTTGAAAGCCGGATTCAAAGCTCTGACACCGACTGCCCTAATCTTAATCCTAAAGCGCAAGGTGGCCTGGAGAGCTTGCATTGTTACAGCGGGCTGGGACAGCTCTGAAGAGTTGTGTCTCCAAGGCTAAAAATACAATATCTCTCACTGGCACTACGCTCCTCCTGAAAGCAATAGCTTTAGCTTTGCCTTAAAATATTATCTCACTTTCGAGGTTCAATTTGAAAGGAATTTGTTTTTCCAAAGTGTATTACCTCATGCTTTACTTTAATCCATTTTGTCTAGGTACGAGGTATAAGAAGAGAGCCCTTGACACTGTGCACACAGCTTGGTCAGGGAACTGGAAAGGAGGACGTGGGACTGGGAAAATTCAGGAGAGGTAGGGGACGCTGTGTGTTTGAGGGACATTTTGCTATAAGAGGAATGGGAAGAAGAAGGGGAGAAGCCTATTTTTCTAAGAGCAAAACCAAAACATGAGAAGATTTAAAGGTGAAAAGCAAAACAAAGATGTAAACGTTTCAGCCATTCTGATTTGTACAATTTCGTCCCTTATATGCAATGCTGTCACTCTGCTGTGCGCATGGAACCACAGAAAATTCCAAGTTTTAATTCTTACAATTATCTCCTGAAAAAAAAGAAGCCTGGGCAAGGGCCAGCATAGGAGCTCTGTAGTCTTCCCGCTAAGAGAAGATATGCAGTGCCAAAAGATATCACACAGCAATGGACAACATAAAATGTCCTATTCATGGCACATTATGTAATAGACCTCCTTAATGCTGTTGAACACAAAAACATTTAGTGCTCAGTTCCTTTATGGTATCTCCTCAAGTTACTCAAGGGAATTATGTCTTTATACTGTTTATTGCTGTCTTTACATGTCATTTTAATGCTAAACTTCTCAGTCATAATCAGAATTAGCCCTGTCCTTTAATGATTTAATTCAGAATGTTGGTCCCCCAATATGCCTGACTGCATGTTACAATTAAACAGAAAATTGAATGCATCCATAGGAGACAAAATCAGAATTTCTTCTGTCTCATGGAATTCACAGAGCACAGTCAATAAGTAATCTGGAACTGAAAATGTTCATACCTACATTTTTTTTCCTCTTTCAGGGACATTTTCTTAATTATACTAATTTGTCAAATGTATCTTCATTTTTACAAGAAGTTTCCTTTTCATACATTTGTTAAAAGAAAGATAATTGCAACTGGAAAGCAGCAAAATGAAAAGAACTTTAATTATGCATTATAATAACAAATGTGTTCTAGTTCAGGTGAGCCAGACCAATTATATATGATTAGTGAATGGAAACAATTGATGTTTCTGCATTTTCATTTGGGTCTGCTGACCTTTTATGGTGAATGTGTTACAATCTGTCTTCCCGTGGTGCTAAAGACAGAGCAAATATTTAAATTTATAGAGCCATTTGGAAAAATTATTTCAGTCTGACTAGAGACTAGTTTTACTTAACTTGATCAGTATTTACTCCATTCCCACAGAGAAGAATGCTTCTTTGTAGCTCTTTTTAAATCGCACATGGCCCGCATATGAGGCTATCACTGTCTTTTATTCATGCTATATTTTGCATCTCCTCATTAAAAAATGGACAAAAATAAATTGACATGCATATTTAAATAGTACTTACAAATTAGATGAAGTTGAACAAACATGAGTGTTTACTAAAATTTAAAGCTGTTTAAGTGTTTACTAAAATTTAAAATTTCCAAAACTATGTTCAAGTCCAAGCTTTGCCAGCTTGTGGCTCTGAAGTGAAGATGACTATTACCTTACTGCTCCAGCCAAGCCTCGAGCCCTGCACCAGGCACTGCACAATCCATGTGAGCGGAACCAAAGAAGTTATAATCTAGTCAGAGATAAAGTAGAAGGTATGGCACAGAATGAAAACCCCAAGACCATAGACATTACCAAAATCAAATGGTGTTTCAGTCAGCTTGGCATGGACGTTATTCTCCTGAGACCAGTGTCCAGTTCCACTGGACCTCATGGCCACGGAGTCGTAACCGGAGGTCCTCAAAACAGATGCTCAAAATGATGTCGTGTAATGGGATGGCAGCATTGCCAGCATGAAGAACAACTGGCACGGCAGCACTGCCAGCCTGAAGAACTTACGGAGCATCTACCTTCCAGAAAATGTTTGAAAAGACAGAGCAAAAAGTGCACTTTTTAAAAGGACACATAAGGTGATGAGGCATTCGATTTCCTATGGTAATGTTGACATAACGTAAGAAAAAGTAATTAGAACTCTTATTAAAAATTAAGCTGCCTTTAATATATCCTTCATTTTCCTCTGACTGTGACATGTGATTTCTGATGTTTACTTTTGCTTAGTGCTTCTGAATAGCTCTTTAATCTGATGCCTGAATCATTTGGGATGCTATGCTTCAGAATGCCTTCTTTAGTAGAGACATATAAAAGATGCAGCATGTAAATGTAAATCACCCCTAGTAACTCCACTCCTTATTTTACTGAAACCTTAGCTTAATAGAAATGTTGGTAAGAAAATGTGAATCAGCTTCAAATGGGCTGTGAGAATGGACTAAAAACATGTAATTACTGTGTCCCACTTACTTCATATTATAGTTTTCTTCTAAATATTTTCTTCCCCCTTGAAAGTTCACCAAGGCTTTGACAGTATAGCTGGGTCCTTCCCAGCATCAGCAGACAGATATTCTGCAGCTAATGTAATATTCTATAACTCCATTACTTTCAGGCTGTGCCTTTGGAGAAACCTATGCAAAGTCCCTCAAATCTAATGAGGCTGTACATCACTGGATTCACTTTGAAGGTAATAGGGTTGCACAAAGTGACCCGAGGGCATAATTTGGCTACTTACAATGATGATGAGTGAGAGGAAAGAAACCCCCTTGAGTCTCAGAATCCACAGAGAACCTGGAGGTTAGGACAGGAAAAGGCTGTTTTATTCTGGGTAAATATGATACAGAATCAGGGGGGCACAATAAGTATGGATCCCTGCAGTGACTCTTCATCACATCTTCTTCGGGCAAAGCTTCATTTTGAATCTACTTACATTATCAGAGAATTAATGACATTTTAATTCATAATCAAATTAACTGCAATAATCTTTATTAAGGAAAGAATCCCACTGGCAGGGTGCCTTACCACTCAAACTTAGAAGAAGGATGTGTGTGGAGGCACAGCAGAGACGTTCACGCTATGAAATCATGTAGAAGGGACTATGCATCTAAGAGCTTAACCATTTTTTTCCAGCTTCATCAGGTAATCAAAGATACCACCTCTCCACAGCCTTCTGTGACACCAAATGAGCTGAAAAGAGGAGGGAACGAAGAGAAGAAAAATCCTGTAGGTTTTCCTGGCCTTTTTCTCTTACATTCCTCAAGGGCATTTGCACAGAAAAGTACCTTTTCATTCATTTCTTTCTATCACACCTCCGTGTAATAACATTAAGCATTACTTTCCCAATTGCAACTGATAAAATTATTTCCCCATAATCAGCAAGTGCTGCATTTTATCATATGCCATTGTGAAGATAATGATTAATATTTTCATACAGGGAACTTTGGGATTTAACAGAGATTAAAGAGCAACTGCCCCTCATGCATGTTTCGCATTCACTTGCAACTAGAATTAATCAAAGCTAAATTATCTTCACAATTTTGCAGCACAAAGTGAGGATTCATGTTAATTCTGTGCACAGGAAAGCATGAAAAGAATCCAGTGAGGATACCGAGCATATGGAAGATGAATAGTAAGGAAAGGCAAACAGATTTGCCTAAGTTATTTATTTATGGGCAGGGGTGGGGGGCTGGTTCTTTAAATGTCCCTTGACCAACTCTGCTGTCATTTTCCTTTCCTATTTAATGTTCCTTTTTCTTCCTTTACTTAGCCTGACGCAAACTAGTGGCAGTCACCTTCCCAGACGGTGATGGTCCCAGAAAGGCTTGTAGAGCTGACTTGCTCACTATCTCCAGGTGTATACTCCTCAGAAAGCAGACTATATACAATGGTGTACATCTTACCTCCCTTGAAAATAGTATTTATCGTTTTATGGCCACCTTATCAATACTGCTTGCCATCTAGACACTGACTCACATCGAGGTGTCTAGAGGTCACTCTTACGGGGTTTCTCCTGCAAAACCTGCTCTCACAGGTATGCAACACTGCTTCCCCTGGCCCTCCCCTTTTTAAGTTCTCCACTGTACACAGGTGGCACAATCTGGAGATCTGCACCATTTTTTAGGAGACAGTTTCAGATGTTGCAAAGAGCTTTAATGGTGATTTAGCACCAGCTCCTCAAAAACTACTTCTCTAGCTCAGAGGTCGTGCACCATAGACTGACATCTGAAGCACACTTACACTCATTTAGTCTTTTTTACTAGTTTCCCATGAAAAGATTTTTTTTTTTCACTTAAACCAATCAAGTAGTTTGAGCATTTCTGAAGGTCAGTCAGAGGTACAGGAAAAATCAGTATTTCCTTCATGTTGTATAAGTGCACGCAGAGAAATGATTTCTGCCCTCAAAACTTCTAGCCTGACTAGACAAAGGTGAATAACAAAACTAAATGACCAGCCTTTACAGAACATCTCAAATCTTAAGCAGTGCAACACTTTCTCTGAAAAACCTGAACAATCCTTCAATTTCTTTTTCACTTACAATGCACTTAATGCTATTCTCTGTGTATTTGCTTGCTGAAATGGAAAGCAGAGCCTAGTATTAAAAGCTCACTCTGTTGGCACACTGGCTTGTGAGGAACTGAGAGGTAGGTAGCCACCCAGCCCGAGCTTTGCTTGGAGCTCAGCTCCACACAGAGGGCCAGCGAAGGGCATATGCACATCTAAAATCCCATCAGGGTCCTATTTTGAGGCTTCATGTTTTGTTGTGAACATGGTTTCAAATAATGCAGGATGCCCAAATGTGCCAACTGCCTCCAAATCCAGGGCAGATAAAGCATCATATCTTTAACATGCCCTAGAACTGGTGAAATTTAAAGGGTGTGTGGAGTTCAATATAAAGTAGTTCAGCAAGCTTAACAGATGTTAAATAGCATGTCCTATCTCCCAGAATAGATACAACCTTTTGTAAGACATAAATATTTGCTACAGTGACAGAAAATTAATATCACTACCTTTACCCAGGAATTTCTTCAAATAACTGTTACTTACCCATGCTCCTCATGTTCATGAGAATTTCATTTCAGAGGGGGGAGGCGGTCAAGGCACTATACGATGGGGGCTGAGATGGAGACTCAGATTTAAATCTTCTCACTAGTAGGAAGGATGTCAAGAGTTTGAGACTAGCCATCCCTCAAAATTGCACAGTTGACAGTTTCTGCGTATGAAATTCCCAGAACAGCTGGAGTTCCTGCCCAAGAAGTCTTGGGATCCCAGGTGAGGAATTTCCCTCAACAGAGGCCACAGTATATTAGATGCAGCAGCATCCACGTCTACGAAAACTAGAGCAGGTCCAGGCTTGGAGCACTGCGCCTCTCTCTGCCGTACCACTGTTCCTGTTCCTCCTTCCCATGATCTCAGGATGAGACAAGCATTAACTTAAGTGAAAAACAGGCGCTAGTGTACATTTCTTGCTATGCCTTCAGATGATCCAGCTACCCACTGGTGTAAATCGAAACAAATTATGACTACCTCAACTCCCGTGGCCGAAGTGGTAAACCTCGCAAGAATTACATATTGAAAAATGTTAACTGCATGTAGTCAGCAGTAGCAATTTCATTTCAAATTATTCTACCTGATACATTATAGAAGAAGTTAGCTATTATCTAGCTGTGCACCAATAGTGATTATTTATTCGTTTGGAAATACATCTCATAGCAGACTGAGAACTACTGCTTTCCTCTGAGCCTGAACCTGCACAAAGAACGCAATTTATGCATTCCAGAGAAAGCTTGCACTGAATATCCCAACAATCTGCTTAAAATTCATCACCTGAGCAGCGTGAGTCTTGTCTGCTTCCGAAGACAAAACTAAAAATCAGATGAGGCATACTGCAGCAAAAGTTTAGTGTGTGTTAGTGTTTCACTTGTAAATTGAGATATTTTTCAGTTTTACTCTCAGCTATTTCAGATTCCATTGTGCTGCAGTTTGATATGGTAGATAATTCATCAGCCTGTATGTCTTTTATTATTATTACTGTTACAAAAAATCTTGCGTTTAGGAGAAACAAAACAATAATTTTGCAATATTGTCACAACACACCGGGTTAGAACATAATAAACCTCGTTATTATGATCCTGGAATAGCACAGAATCACTAAGCATGGTACACAAAAGCATTCATTCAGAAAAGCAAAGGTTTAAAAAAAAAGCCCATAGATAAAATGAAATTTCAAACTCAAAGAGACTCACGAAGTGCACTCAGCTGCAACTGAATCTTTTGGATCAAAATCAGGATCTGTTCCCACTGCTTTTTAGTGCGAGACCAAGCTCCGGGTCCTTATCTTACGCCAATACGTAATGACTGTGGGAGACCGCTGCTGAGGTGTAAACTGGCACAGCTCCACTAGCTTTCGATGCACGGTGTTGATTTAAATGTGCTGACAATCCGATGGTCCTAAGTTTTACAATACATAAACATGCTCAGGTGAACTGAGGAAAGAACTTTAGCTCATGAATTTTCTGTTTTGCTGCAGGATGCAGACAGCAACCACCTACAGAGCCAACTGCACCTCTTCACTTTGGTAACCTCTTCAATCCCAGTAGGTCAAGGTGCTAGCACTTGCAGGTTGGAACTGAGAGGGTGTTTACTAGTTTATAATAAGTTTTCAGGCTTGAGATTAGGAAGTATTTCTTTACTGAGAGGGTGGTCAAACACTGGAACAGGCTTTCCAGAGAGAGGTAGTGGATGCACCATGGCTGGCAATGTTTAAGAGGCATTTGGACAATGCCCTTAACAACATGCTTTAACTTGGTCAGCCCTGAATTGCTCAGGCAGTTGGACTAGTGACCGCTGTAGGTCCTTTCCGTCTGAAATAGTCTATTCTATTCTGTAATTTGGTAACACGAAATTACTGTGTTGAAGGGGTTTGGATCTTTGCTGGAGGTGGGTTTTTTCGATCTAGAGCAGAAACTCTCCACCAGATGAGTTTTTGGGGCTAAAAGGTCTCAACAGGGTAGAGCAGAACTACGTTGCCCTTATTCTCCACTACGGCACTGCCTCTGAATGGCATTTCACTCATCCTAAATGATGAGCTTGCCACCCAAGCAGAAACACAATGAGCTGATGCAGATGAATTTCCCGAGCGCATGAGGACCTCTCTGCCATGGAAGGCTGCCGGATAGCACTCCACAGAGCGCGCTGTCAGATATGAATTATGCATTGACACTTCACTCCCACATCATTATACCTTTCATTCTGCTGTGTCTGCACAGATAGGATTGATTCGCACATCATACGCTGTAACGTTCATAATGGGCGAAGGCTGGAAACGTTTGCACAGTGAGAAAAAAGAACATGAATAAGTACACATTTGGTATAACCTTATTAGTGATTGGTCCTCGAGTTTCTAATGGGGCATGAAATGCCATCAGAAAGCTTTTTGCTTTTATCAAAATATTCCCTATTTAGGCAGTAATTCAGAAGTAGGCACCGGGGGCCTGATGCAAACTGTCTACTTGCATATGGTCTAGCAAGAGTGAAAAAACCGCATGTTGTGAATTTTGAATATACTACTTCCCAGAACAATGTTTTACGAGAGCCCTGCCAAACATTCAGAACCATCATTTAAGACATCTTGCAATACCGAATGATCTCATCCATGCAGTAAATTAATCAGAACAGAAATGTTGCATATCAGCAGCGTCATTATGTGCCTGTAACACAGTGCATTGTTTTTCAGAAAAGAACAGACACTGAAAGATAATCTGCCCATTTTTTTTTGCCTCAGGATGTTACATCTCTCAGCCTGTCTTCACCTCCACACTCAAGAGAGGATCCAAAATACGTATCAGGCATGCTGGCACAAACACCTGAATGAGATGGTAAGCCAGGATTAATGACCACTTTTCCTCTATCAATACACCTAAAAGTGGAGCTGTCTGACAATCTGGATAAAGAAAGAGAAAGGTTTAAACGGCACTTCCTAGACAGAGGGGGAAAAAAAGCAGCCTCTGTATTAGGATATCAATCCATCATGGTTTAAGGATATAATTAATTAGTTTGGCCTGGATTCTGACGTTTACCTCTCCTATTCATTCCAGGATTGTGAGGAAAAAACAAACTGATTCTGGAAAGGGAATTTATGTTCTGTATGTACTCTGCTCGCAGAGACTTTCACTAGCACCAGGAAAGGACGCACAGCGTAATTACCGACTCCTGTCCCTTGGAGAACTGGCCGTGGAAACACAGTGATGATTCCAGAGCAAGAGCTCACATCCACACCCAGGTCCTTCCGAAGGAGGCCAAAGTAGTTACTTTTCACCTAACAAAGTCACACTTAGTTTCAGAACAAAATTATTTTCATTTTCAAGTGTTCAAAAACTATACTGGAGTTGTAGGCATAAAGATTTCTGTGGCCTTTTGGTTAGGCCTGTAACACTCCAGGAAAAGTTTCATCATTTCGGTGTTTGCATCTACTCAAAATTCCCCAAGTATGCAGCTTCCTGGAGTTCTGACTTTTACATTTCAATTCCATTCAGGTTGACAGTGGCACAGGATTAGCTCAGCTCATCAGGAACATCAGTTCAGGGCAGGTCACACATAATTACATTTTAATTAATTCTGCTAATTTGGAAACTGGGTTTTATTTTGTCTTATTACTAAGGATGATGGAAAATTATGGATTTATTAACACAAAAAATTTCCTTATCTTGCCACGACAGCAAATAACACCTTTTTTTAGGTTAAATTTTTATTCTTGGGGTCAACAGAGTTTTTGAGTACAGACAGATCTGACACTTGTACTTTTCAATTTTCCACTTTTTCTCATAAACACAGCGTGAGAAAAAACACACCACATCAAGATGTCTGTGATAAGAACATAAGGAAGAGATTGAATTTGTGGCTTATTTATTTTTTTCATGTTCCTTAGAGAAAGGAATAAAATCTGCTAAGAAGTATGTGTGAGAAAAATAATCTTTTGGTCACTATTTTTATTTTCCTTCAAAAATTTACCGAGCAGGTTCCCTGTGATTTTATATTTCTGCCTGTGGACTCCACTAGACCAGATCAGAACAGCAAAGTGTCAGCTGAATTGGTAGATGCAGAACCAGGATCACATCGAGGAAGCGGAGAATTCGCACCACTGCATTTTAGACATCTAATTAAGGTGTTTAAATTAGCAGTCTAATAAAGTCAATGGAAAGAGGTAGGTACCTACACGGGTAACAGGGAAGTGCCTTATGGAGAAATGTCTCCATTGGCAATGTGTCCCTTAGGTTCCTAACCTAGGCACCACAGTTAGGTGTCCAAAGTTAACTAGTGTGTATATTCCAGCTGTCTGAGGCAGCTGGCATGGCAAAATACTACAGGATAATATGTTAAGGAATAGTTATAATAATTTTTAATTTTATCAATGTTTTCTGCAGCAGTTATCATTTAAAACAGACGCAATGGTGGTGTTGAATAAATTAATGACACCTACCACAAGAATTTAATTTTCAGTCCTGCCTTGCAGGCCGAGCTGGTCAAAACCGTTCTATATTCAAAAGGATATTTTTCCAGTGAGACACAGCAGTGTAATCAAATCCCAACTTGTCCCAGAAAGATGGTGAGTTTGGTCCAAAAAAGGCGCGTGGGTACGCTGTGACCCTCACATTTCCCAGCGAGATCCTGCAGGTGCTTTTGTTTTGCCGAGTCTGAGCCTGCAGGCAGCACGCGGTCCGTCCACATTTCGAAGAGTGTCTCCCATGGATGCACAGCCAGTCCCTGCAAATGCATTTGGTGGGAAACACAGAGGTACGCACCTTGCCTTGCCAATAACAGCGTAACTATGGCCCGTTCCAGGGGAAGCCCTGAGCACTATTTATTTTCTGCGCCTTTGCTCCTGCCAGGGCACGAGGCTCAAAGGAACCCGGCGTCAGACGTGCACGGGGTCACCCTAAGGGAGGGTGACTCCTTATAGGATTAAGCACACTTCCCTGAATTCGGACTCAGAAGAAATTCAAGAATAGGTGGAAGAGCCCATTTTGAAAGAAGTTTGTACCATGCAGAAAGACAGAATGAGCAGGGATCTTGGCTCTGCATAATTACTTCTTAGCTAAGCTATTATTCCAATTTCCCCTAAATTAATAATATTACGTCTCTGGGAAGAAAACTAAGAGATGTTTTATGTGTCTTCAGGTACTTTAATATACTAATTTTCACATTTTTGCAAGGTTGCACACCGGTATTGAAGAAAGTCTGATTTCTCAGAAGGACTCTTTTTTTATGGCAGATATTCATGTATATAATTATATTCTGGATTCAAGCTTTTTCCCAGTTGTTCACCAGCTCCATACTGATAACTAGGAAATGATAGAAAATATCTCTGGAAAAACGCTTTGCTCCATAATGAGAGGGTCTTCAGCCCGCTACGTCTTGCCTTTACGCGCTGGGAAAGGATGGGGGTGGCGCACCCGCCCTCGCAGCTCAGTTCTCCTCCGCGTTATACCCGAGGGCTGCTTTGCACAAGGGGCCGCCCAGATCCGAGCTCTGCAGAGCGGCTGTGCAGGGCAGGAGGCCTGCAGCTGTAAGGCTTAGTGCGTCTTTTGCACCTCTACCGCTCTGCTCTGCGTGGACTGTTTTGGCAGGTGAAGGAAATTTATTATCTCAAGCACTTAGCGCAGTGGTCAGAACTTTATTAAATGGCATTTGGAAGCCAACAGACTGAACAGGGAGAAATGGATCTGCAGCAGGGAGAAGGGGAGAGCAGTACGATTGTACCAGAGGAAGTAAAATTCAGCAAAAATCGGAAAACGATCAAATGGATACAATAGCAAAGAAGAGCTGGTATAATGAAAGTGTCATGGTAGGCGAGATAGAAGAAATGAAAGCAAGGAAGAGGAAAATACAGAAGTGGAGTTGGGAAGAGGAAATTAAACTCATTCTCTAAGCAGCACTTCTAATTCTCTTACACAGGACAGTGCTACAGTGATCAGAGAGCACTGTCTAAAAGGCAAGTGGATGCAATTAAATAACACTAAAAATCTACTGACTACCCCAAAGGAAAATGAATTCCTTAAAATAGACTGCACCTTTGGAAAGAACTGGACACACATCACAGGATATGTCAACGATGCCATTACCCCCACTGCTAGTTAAGCAAGCTGCCAGTTTTAGAAAGACTTTGTGCCTGAGGAAAAGAAAAGATTAGGAAAATATGGCCAAACTTATAATACAGTTCACTGAGACAATACCAAAACGGTATATAAATTGAGGGTAAGAATATATTAAATAACATTGTGTATATAAAATACCGTAGTGTCTAGGAGTGTTGAGGCAAGGAAAAGGGGGAGCACGCTACTGAGGTGGCTTTCATGTAGCTAGAATGTTCTCCAACGCGCTGCTACCGAATTTCCCTAACAGTCTGGGCTCCTTGCATAGTCCCACCGAGCAGCTCTCCTACTGAGACAACCCAAGTTTTCATGCAGTGTTGATAACTTCCCTCATGTCCTATTTATACACAGATACAATTTTGCAGAATATTCTGCTTGGGTTTGCTGCCTACAAAGGGAAGCCTGAAGCTTTCAAAATCTGAAATATGAGACTTATACAAAGGAAATCAAACAACTTGGGAGAATCTGTCTACGGATCAGCTGGAGAGCTGCAGGCAGAAGTAGGATGCAACTCCATAACCCCAAGCAAAACCATGCAGCCCTTAGAAACCCCATCATGATGCCAAGGTCATTTAAATCCCAAATTAGACAGAAAATTTCATCTCCCACAGCAGCACATCTTTGGCAGCTTCAAACGTAGCCACAAATTGTATTATTCCTGATTAATAAATAAATAAATCAATTTCTTCATCCTACATTGCCACGTGTGTGAGCATGCTGCAAACATTCGACAGCTGTTACACATACAATGTGTCTCAAGAGTGTTGTGGTGGTAATCCACAAGATTACTTCACTGCTTTTGCTTAGACAACCCTTCCGCAGGACTCACTCTTCCCATGTGTCAGACTCATCCTCTCCAGAGATGGTGCAAGTGCAGCTGGCAGAGGAGACCCGGGGAAGAACCAACGTCCCTGAAGGGGCTCAGGACATCGAAGGGCCCATTATGGCCAACTCAGCTTATTTCAGATGAGATTGGGCTCTTCCAAATGTGAACAACTTTGTAAACCAAGAATGTTACCGGACTCCCTTTCCTATGACATTCAGCTCATCCAAAAAGAGAAGTAAAAAGATTCGTGTGCCAGAGGCTGGGTTTTTTTCCCCCTGCTGCGTCTACTCTGAGGTTTGCTTGAAGTGTCTAACTTACTGTGTATTTGAAAAGAAGTTGCATCCATTTTAAAAATGCCAGTTCTGTGTAACAGTGTATGTATCCAAAAGGCAACAACAAAAAATAAATAAACACAGTAAAGAGTAAACAGCTTCTTTTTTTCCGTGAACACCACATCTGTTTACAAAAATCCAGACTGGAGTATAAACACAAAACGCAATTTGAAGTCATTTTCCAATGTTTGAGTTATTAAGTCAAACATATACTTGTAACAAAAACCTCTTCAGAGAAATAAGTCTTATTTGCGCTTAAAATAACTCTCAGCTTGGACAGGTACTGGTGGCACTCTTCATATTTCTTATGAGAGCAGTAGAAAAAATTACTACAATTCCACATGGACAATATGCAGTTACTATTTTTTCATCAGGGTTGCACACCATTGATCTTGACAAATGAATCCTGTCAAATTGGCTTTTTTTCCCATAAACTTCCTTTGTGATCGGTTTAGCTCTTGAGGCTGATCTAGTCTCTAGGAAAATGCCTCATCAGATCACGGTTATCCCCATCAGATAAAACTGTAGTTTATCCTTCGATTTCCTTTGATTCAGGAATCAAAAATATGAGGTATCGGATCAAATGGAAACCAAACTATCAAAGACACTATTTATTCCTGTGTAAGTAAAAAAACCTAAAAAACTCTGCTTTTAGCAGATGAATACCACCATGGCAGAATATTTGTATTTATAAAAAAAATTGTTTTAATGTGAGGACAGTAGACTTACGTTCATGTCTAAGCACACACAGAAAAAGGAAAAAAAATGGACTTAGTAGGGTGAATTGTTGTAACCACACAGACATTGAGGCAGTTGGCAACATGTCAGTTATCGACCCAACCTCGGTTGCCATTTTTCAGGAAAATCACCGTGTCCCACAGTTCCCCCTTATAAACCAGGCACAAATAGTGATTCATGGCTCCTAGAGGAACTTTTTAATAGACAGCTAAGAGTGGGACACAGGCAGAGGTTGTTTCGGGATCCACTTCTTCCTTACCCCAGTCTCATGAACAAGGAACACAGTCACCAAATTACCTGATTCGCACACAACACTCACGTGCACGCGTTCTTCTCTCCGCTCCGCAGATCTTCTCTTTGAAAAATTACTAAACGTTAAAAATATGTGACATTTCAGTACTTAAAAATATGTCAGGCCAGATGGTGCCGAGCTATCCAGTGCAAGATTCACGAGAAGGATATTCTCTATAGGCTCACTAAATATTTTATTTGCCTGTTTGGTTTTTTATTCATTTATTTACTTATTATTTTGTTGCTCTATATATAGAGAGGTTTTGGGGGGAAACATGTTTGCACATTGCAAAAACACTGGTAGTGTGCTTCTGTCTGAAGTTTCTTATCCCATAGTTTCCCCACAACGGTCTTGTTTGTACACCAAAAAACTCCTGCCCATCTTCCCAAACCTGAATGACTGACACCTCATAAAAACCTTTGTGCTTGCCACCACAATATAGAATAAAACCAAAGCTGGTAAGAAAAAAAACAAAAACAAAAACAAAAAAAAAACAAAACACCAAAACCAAAAAGAGCTTTATTGGCTCACAGGATTGAAATATATACATAGGGGTTTAATCTTCTAGGCATGAATAAAACTTCCAACTAGATCATTTCTTCAGCTTCTATATGGCTAAACCAAAGCAAACAGAGAGGGAGCAGCAAATGGCGTGTCAGCAAATGGCACTTAAAGTAGGCTTCCTGGGGCAATTAAGATCACTTCACCTGGGGAGAAACGGCCCCAGTATTAACATTTCACTAGATTTTCCATATGTGAGAGTTCCCAGCTGCTTCTGAACTTATTTTAGGAAGGAAGCACAAAGTGTCCAAAACAGCATCTCACATTGTGACAAGAAAAAAAGGACAAAGGATTTTTTCATAATACCTTAAACTTGAAAACCTATGGAAAGCCTCTTGGGCCAGTGGCGTGAATGAAGGCAAACAGACTGGTTGGTATTTTCCCTTCTGCTGAATGTTCCCTGCAGGAACAGGTTGGGGGAGAAATTAATTGGAAGTTGTACGGTGGCATGGATGCTCCAATATACTGCAATTGCCCTGACCTGTGGTTGACTCCCGAACAGCGGCTGAACCACAGGGCATGCCAGGCACCCATGTTCCTCCTGTTGGCCTGCGAATTCCCAAGAAACTTCCCATTTCAGAGGGGCTGAGTGTGACAACTCCGCACACCCTGGGGCAGTCTGATGTCGCACTCGCTTTAACAAGTGAGCTCAGAGAGCAAATCCAGTGTTTTCAGTGTCGTCTTTAGGGATGTGTACTCTGCCCAGGAATTTGTTTTATCCATGGCCAAACATATCATTGTTACTGATAGAGCTTGTATTTAGAGTCCAATGATTAAGTAACCACTGTAAGAACCAGATTGGTTCTGAAGCTAAGTTACACATTTCTGTCTCTTTCGAGCCATTTATGATAAATCTCTTATATTTATTTTAAAGAAAGGAGAGCTATATGGGATTCAGAGTCTGGTCCCTGGCTCACTATTTTTCTGCTACATAGTATTATAATTAACTCAAGGAATCTAAAATAAAAATAAAAAATGTGTCTTCTTTCTCTTTCAGCCTTTATTTGCCTCCTCCTAAACGGGACAGAAACTTCTAAGAAAATACAGTTTATTGTTACTGGTTCCCATTATAACAGACAAAGCTGAACTAAATGTAAATCCTATTTACTAAATCAGCCTGCAGTCCCCCGGGGATTCTTTTCCTGGGGCTCCAGCCCGTCCCTGCTTTATGGCAGCTATACTTTTTCAGTGTGTACAACATGACTCTCCTGACAGTATATTTGCTTTTTCATTTACTAGTTTCCTTATCGAACTTCATCACAGCCAGTGTGCAATTTTTCACACTTCCTTTGACTGCTCTTACCATCACTTTTGTCAATGTCCCCAGTTTACAGTCACACATCCTCCCCAGCAGGACCGGCTGCTAGGATGACGCTGATGAAGTTTGCACGCCTATAAAGATTTGCCCGTGCATCCATTAAAAGCTGCAGTTCAAAACGTCACAATTGACAGTGGTTTTGTTCTGTTATTAGCACAACCGGGGTTTCTTGGATTACCGAAGAAGGATAGCTGCCAAATAAAATGTTTGGCACACAAGCCTGTGAGTGACAGATCCACTACGGAGCGAAAATTTGGAGCACATAAACCTATAGCATATCCTTTTTAAGATATAGGGCACACGGTGTGTATACATAGTTTGTTCAGTAGTGACGGTGCTGCTGTTGCTATTAGGTGTTGAGGGAAAAGCTCCCTATAGAGCAGGTACGTGTAGCGTTTTAGCTCAGCCCAAGCTCAGACTGTGGTTTTGAAGTTCATCTCCTGATCGCCCCCAGTTATCAGATTTTTGCTTGCATCCTGGAGCAGTCTTGAGGCACACAAGCTACTTTGCACCTGGATGAAGCTAAACGGGAAGATGCGCTCCAGCAGCGTAACCTAAGGCAAGCCTACCGCCAGCGGGCATCTCGAGCACAGCGGAGCTCAGCCACCATGAATGCCTGCAGCCGCTCGAGTGGGGCTCTCACTGTTTTGGTGGACAGGCCTACAGCACCTTCTGCTAGTGCAGGAAGAGCCTCATGCCCAGACATGTCTAAAGACACCGTAACTGAAGAGGGGGTAGCCTCTCAGCACTAAAAGGTATATGTTCTCAAGCCTGTATTATTTTCACCTGATTATGAGGACAAGATGCTCATCACAGAAACAGTATGAGGATGCGTTTTTTTCCATACAAAATGAACTGTTTGACCTAGGCAGTAAAGGGTTATTTCTATTTACTATAGGTATAAATTAAGCTACCTCACAATGTTCCCTCTATAACAAATTACTCTGTGATAGCATGGGTCAAGGCCACGTAATGATAGTGAGCCTCTCCATTTCTATTGATTTGCAATTTTTAGACTATTAAGCGGATATAAACTTGATGCTGTAGGATTTCATTCCTATTTCGAATTACATTTCACATTTGCTTCTTTGGGAAATGTGTGCTTGTATAGCACCTTGGCAGTAGACATCCTGTTAGGGCATGTCTACACAGATATTAAGCATCTCTATTGGCATCCCAAGGTGGGTAAATAAAAGCAAGGACTGGAGTCAAAACTGTGGAGCCACGCTAGTGCTCCCTTGACACAGCACGCTAGCCCGGGCTGTGTTCTGCAATGATTCATTGATACCTCCTTTGGACAGAGCCGGCTGTGTCTGCCTGTACACATCCGAGCAGGTACGTTCTTACAAACCTCTGAGGACTTACACAGGTAAATATTGTAAACTTCATATTTCTCAGAGTTCTGAAAAACTCGATTTTCAGGAAAGTGAGAAGCAGGCAAAGTGAAGGTGATTTTAATTCAAGCAATCTTGGCTTATTTGAATGGACATACAATAGTGAATTTCTCCAGTATGTTTGTGCTCCTCTGGGTTGCTCCTTGGTGCAATGTGTAACTCTCACCCTGGGGAAAAAAGGAAATACCACTTACCCAGCTCCTGATGCCTAACTGTGACTAGTTCTTTTCTTCTTCCTTTTCTTTTTAAGACAAGAAAGAAGGCATATTGGCAGGCTCATTGCGGCTGTAAAGTGCATTCTAAAAAGATACTCCATCGCTGCGGGGGTGGCTCTCCTTTGGGAGCAGGCATGTAATCTGTTCTCATGATCTCAGGAGTCCTTCAGTGTAAGCTCCTTCTTCCTGTTATTACCCCCCGCTCCCCCCAAAAAGAAACCCAAATCCAAGTAGCTCTTCCTGACATGGCTCTCAGTAGATTTACGTATTTAAAGAATTGCTCTTCTTTTTTTTATCAAAAATGAATTCTCAGCAATTCTGCAGTTGCCAGAATTCCTGCATGGGAAGTAAAAGCAATGGGGCTAATAAATATTAATATTGCTGTATACACTGTTAGGGCTGGAAAACCAGGAAAGACTTCTGGTACATTTCCAAGCACCTAGTTGGATATGCATCATTATAGTTGGACATGGATCATTACAAATATCTTTATTCCTTTGCAGCAACACTTACCTGGAAAAACTCGCTTTATCAGTACAAAGTCTTGTTTTGCGTCTATTGATGCAACGAGGACAGAAAACTAGCAGACAGAAATATCTAGAAGTGCTTGACATTGGTCTAACCCTACTCCAATGAAGTCTGAGTTTTTACCATCAAGAACATTTGGTGCAAGCGAGATTAATTACAGCACTTTTGTAAATCCCACACTGAAAATACAAGTATTTGGTTACACTGTGCCTAGCAGAGTAGCTCCCTGGTTTATAATAAAACAAAGAATAACACCTGTTTTAAAGAAAAAGCTGAAAACAGTTGCTGCTGCAAGCAGAAACCCATTTCATAGGGATGAGATACACAGCACAAACGGGAACAGAAGAGGGTGACAGTAATGTGGACACAAATAACTAGACCCCTGTTTTTCGTAGTACTAAAATTAGATGACAAGCCTAAGATGCCAAGGGTACACCGTTTGCTCTCTCGATTTCATAGATAGCTTTCGTCTTTTTGAATAAGACAACGGGCTCAGCCCTTTGTGGCCGCTCATGCCTGCCTCTGACTTGTACACACACACAGCTGCTGAACTTAAAGCAAACCACCATTTTTATTCTTTGTGTGGTAAGCCATGTCTCTATTTAAAACCCCACAGGACCATTCAGATCACTGCACGTTTTACTTCCAGATCTGAACTCAGCCCCAGGGAAGCGTCCTAGCCTTTCCAGGCAAGATCAGAGAGCATGTCCCTGTGTCTTTTTTATATGGGTCCTTATCTCACTGTTGCATAAAATACATATTAGAGCATTATCTGTGGACAAATATAACTAGGAAGATTCTAACTTTTCTTTCTCATAAAGTGACCAAAAACCTTCTACAGAATAGGCCAGTTGAGAGAGCTCTAGAAAATAGGGTGTTAAATAAAAGGTGGGAGGTGGATTTCAAAGGAAACTTTGTCTAGTGAGGAGGACAGCCTACTTTCAGAAAAGTTAACTTTATCTAGGATGGAAGGCCTGATATTATACCTGATGTTATAATTTACATATGGAAAATTACCCTTTCCTTTGTATCGGTGCCTACACCGGAGTCGATACCTATCTATAGCTGTATCTCTAGAGGCTAACATCATAGGCTTTCTATATGAGAGAAGTTAAGCTTTGCTCTGTACAAGAAAGTGTCCTCCAGAGGCAGAGGGAAGAGTGCTATAAAAAGCACGTTTGGGTGACCTCGGAGTACTGCATCAAGAAAATACAATGCCACAGCAGGGTTTTACAAGAGAGAGCTCATCTCTGCAGGGCAGTTAGGGAAATGGGATGGCTTTTTTGGGACATCAGAAGATGCTGCTCCTCTCAGGGCATCCTTTTCTGACAAAGGGAAGACAGAAAGCAGAAGTGAAAGTACAGATGCACACTCCAAGCTGTGAAATTTCTGCTACTGTTGTTTAACCTTGGAATTTGCCTTTCAGGACCAAAATTTCCTATTCGGATGCCTCCAGAGGGAAAAGTAATCGCCCTCCATTCTCTTAGCTGTTTCTTTCCTTTCCCCTCAACAAAACGGCACCTTGTTTAACTGCAACAAAGGTTTGGATTTGACTGTTAATACTAAGGGGAATGGAGATGAGCTCACAGCTCAGGCTCTGCCTTTGGGGATGGAGCGGCCAACAGATGGAACTGAGCAGAGAAAATGTGATGCAGATACAGAAAATAGCAAGGGGGATACAGGCAGAAGATTATCCTCTCCAGTTTATCCTTTTCATTTGTATGGATACATGCAGATACTCAGTGAAATAGGAAAGCACCAAATTTGAAACGGATAAAAGAAAATGCTGTTTGATACAAAAAATAATTAACTTGGGGAATGTGTTGCTACAAGGTGATGCTGAATCACACTGAGAGTTCAGTGTGATTCAAGAAAAGATCTAGAATCATAGAATTGTTCAGGTTGGAAAAGACCTTTAAGATCATCAAGTCCAACCGTTAACCTAGCACTGCCAAGTCCACCACTAAACCATGTCCCTAAGCACCACATCTACACATCTTTTAAATACCTCCAGGGATGGCGACTCAGCCACTTCCCTGGGCAGCCTGTTCCAATGCTTGACAACCCTTTTGGTGAAGAAATTTTTCCTAATACCCAGTCTAAACCTCCCCTGGTGCAACTTGAGGCCATTTCCTCTCGTCCTATCACTCGTTACCTGGGAGAAGAGACCGACCCCCACCTCACTACAGCCTCCTTTCAGGGAGTTGTAGAGCGCGATAAGGTCTCCCCTCAGCCTCCTTTTCTCCAGGCTGAACAACCCCAGTTCCCTCAGCCGCTCCTCATAAGACTTCTGCTCCAGACCCTTCACCAGCTTCCTTGCCCTTCTCTGGACACGCTCCAGCACCTCCATGTCTCTCTTGTAGCGAGGGGCCCAGAACTGAACACAGTATTCGAGGTGCGGCCTCACCAGTGCCGAGTACAGGGACACAAACACTTCCCTAGTCCTGCTGGCCACACTATTTCTGATACAAGGCAGGATGCTGTTGGCCTTCTTGGCCACCTGGGCACACTGCTGGCTCATATTCAGGCAGCTGTCGACCAACACCCCCAGGTCCTTTTCTGCCTGGCAGCTTTCCAGCCACTCTTCCCCGGAACTGTAGCGTTGCATGGGGTTGCTGTGGCCCAAGTGCAGGACCCAGCACTTGGCCTTGTTGAACCCCATACAATTGGCCTCGTCCCATCGATCCAGCCTGTCCAGGTCCCTCTGCAGAGCCTTTCTACCCTCAAGCAGATCAACCCTCCTGCCCAACTTGGTGTCATCTGCAAACTTACTGAGGGTGCACTCGATCCCCTTGTCCAGATCATTGATAAAGATATTAAACAGGACTGGCCCCAACACAGAGCCCTGGGGAACACCGCTTGTGACCGGCCGCCAACTGGATTTAACTCCATTCACCACCACTCTTTGGGCCCGGCCATCCAGCCAGTTCTTTACCCAGCGAAGCATATGCCAGTCCAAGCCATGAGCAGCCAGTTTCTCCAGGAGAATACTGTGGGAGACCGTGTCAAAGGCTTTACTGAAGTCTGGGTAGACAACATCCACAGCCTTTCCATCATCCATTAGGTGGGTCACCTTGTCCTAGAAGGAGATCAGGTTAGTCAAGCAGGACCTGCCTTTCACAAACCCATGCTGACTGGGCCTGATCACCTGGTTGTCCTGTATGTGCCATGTGATGGCACTCAAGGTGATCTGCTCCATAACCTTCACGGCACCAAGGTCAGGCTGACGGGCCTGTAGGTCCCCAGATCCTCCTTCCAGCCCTTCTTGTAGCTGGGCATCACATTTGCTAACCTCCAGTCAATGGGAACCTCCCTGGTTATCCAGGACTGCTGATAAAGGATTGGAAGTGGCTTGGTGAGCACTTCCACCAGCTCCCTCAGTACCCTTGGGTGGATCCCATCCGGCCCCATAGACTTGTGTGTGTCACATGAGACACTTATAGGGGGAACGAGAACAGATACAACTACATCAGGTAAGACTAAATGCAGAATTCATGCATGTTAGTAATAAGTGAAACACCAGAGGGTAAGAAGCTGGGAAAGAGCTTTCTTGAGGGATAACTTTCCATAAGTCTCCATTACAGGGTTTCTAATTTCTTCCTTTCAAACCTCTAACACTGGATACTGTCCGACACTGAAAACTGGAATGAAAAAGCTCCAGGAGATGCTTATATTGTAATTCCTTTGATTTATGTAACATTTTCTGGGAAGTGCCTGTTCTATAAAAATAAACAGTCTGACTGTGGAGCTAAAACTGCGTATCAGTATTTACCTAGGTAAAATTAACCTGTTTCTAAGCTGCTGACAACAGTGAGTTTCATACGTGAATTGGGGACAGTATGCAGCCCCGTATCCGCAATGTTACCTCACTCTCCCACCAAACACCTCAAAGAGCAATAGCACACATTTAAACCTTGTATTCATTTACACTGACAGATTACAAAACACCTCTAGCTCACAGAGAGTAGGGAGAGCTCTCTAATAAGTACACAAACTACCTTTAATTTAACATCTGTGTCTCCAAGTGGCATTCTAATACCGGGGTTTTGATCTGTGGACAGTAATCTCTAACTGCTACTGGACTAGGTGTAAAGTGTGTCTGGCAATTTCACCATTCGGTGGATAAATACTTGTGGCTGGGCAAAAATAACACAACAGATTCCGACTCCAAGGGGAAGCCCATTTGCTGTGATTTATACACTTACTGCAGTGGATAAACACTAATGCCATCATGATTGCCCGTTGTAAAGATCCTGTCATCTGTAGCAACCTGTCTTTTCCATTGGGGCCAACTGTTCTGTCTGATGATAAGCAATAAAGCTCTGGAAGGTAACTGTAAAAGTAACAGACTGTCAGCAGCAGTCAGAGTTGTTGTTGTTTTGTCACTGCCAGTTATTTGAATTTTTAAGACTTACAAAGCCAGGAAACTTGCTGCCTTTCGTACAACTTGGTCATTTTTTTTCTTATCCTGGCAGAAATACTGAACATCTTTGAGTCTTAACTTAATACAAAGCCATCCCTACTGAAAGAAAAATGAATAAATCCCTTATTCCTCATTAGCTGCAAATGCATTCTTATACTGTCTTGGTAGTTTTATAAGCACATTCATGTGACTTGCTAGATGTCTGAGTTCACACTGCAGTGTTCTTTCAAGTTTGGGGCACAACGCAGTATCACAGAATAAGAGAAGTGTATTTGAGAATTTCGTTACAGTTTTTGCAATAAATCCTGCATTCCATAATCTCTTAAGCATGTTGCACGCTGGAAAGTACTTGAGTTTAACTAGAAAACGTGCATAAACACAGTTCCACATATTTAAGATTATCATCAACCTGCCAATTCACTCTTATCTAAGATCTTTTCATTCCATTTCCTTTTCTTTATCCTCCTTGTATACCAATGCTTGAGCTCATGATGACAGGAGATAGCAAGACTGCAGTAAAGCGCTATTGTAGCAGAACTCCAATCACTGAATCTCATAAAAATGATCACCTTTATAAGGCAAGCCTGCAGGCTTCAGAAGCAGCCTCCAGCTCCAATTTTTAGGGCTGTGAGGGCAGGGAAAAGGAGCACAGATTGAAAAATGGTGACAGGCAGGAATTTGGAGGACTATAACCTACCTTAATATGTCAGCAGAAGACTACAGCCAAACAGTACAGTACTGCTTCAGAAGGACTGCCATTCCTGCTACCATATGCGGTACATACAAGCTGTATCACCAGATGCAGGTATCACTGTTCAGATGTATCATCTGCTTTCCTAATGTCTCTGTGTCCTTTCTGCATGCTGCAGCAGTCTGACACACCGTGAAAACAACACACAAGTCCCAGCTCCTCTTCCACCACTTTAGGTAGTACAGGACATCATCTCCCTCAGTTGCTCTCTGCTGGCTTTGCCAGGGTTTTTTTCTTCCTCCTAATTCAAACATAGATGTTTATGAAGCTACCTGGGAATACGCTGCATTGTAAAGGGCTTTTACAGTAAGATTAAAAATTCTCTCTTTGATTTTGTGCTTTACTTATCATCCACAACATAACAGAGCGGCGTAAATTTTGAGATGCGTGAAGGATGTAGATCACACTTTTTGAATAACAAACATCAGTGTACTTCTGAACTTCCTATGCTCCTTGATTTCTTGAAACGTGTTTCCCTGTAATGAAGAGAAAGCTGAGCTACACTGATGGGTCTGATATTCCAGAAATTGCTATCAAAGCTCTTCCTTTTGATGTCTGTCTACGTCCTGATTGCACTGTCTCCCAGGCTCAAGGGGAAAGAAAGATATTGTTGGCATAATGCTGTGTGGCTTGATTGGAACGAGCATAACATCTTAATCTGCTCTTGCCCCACAAGGAACACAAATCTCCCCAGATCTAATCTTTTGCAAAAGCAGAGGCTTCATGGCACGAGCAGCGACACTTTGATTTCCATTATACATCTTCACAGAGTGTAGAATGGGGAAAACCTGTATTTTGGCTATCTCAGATATAATCTAATTTGTGGGTAACAGATGCATCTGATTTCTTAAGCCAAAGAATTTAAGTCCCTTTTTAGCAAGATTTTCTACGGAAACAAGGTTTGCAAAATCATGCTATCTGCTCATCTATCTCAGTCCTGTTAGCACCAATAATTAAACCACTGGCCACCTTTAGCCAAGCTTGACAAATGAGAGAGGTCTCAAAGTCACGCAATTCCTACAAATTTTGTGAGAACCAGTTTGAGGAATGTAGTAAATGGCCCCACCGAAGGAAAACCTCAAGTTACCTGCAGGTTTGGTCTGCTGGCTGCGTGTCTCTTGGAAACAGCACTACTGCCTCTTGCCGCTTGTCATTTGGGGATAGGCAAGAGGACTTTGGAGAAAGAGGAGAACCAGAGGTGCTGCTGTGGGGAGGAGGTCCAGAGGGAACAAGGCAGCTGAGGTTACAGTAAATGTAGGATGGGGAGAAGCAGAAGACAAGTCTGGGCTTCATTAGGTCAGCTATTCAGCAAATGGTTTCTTGGGCCCTTCTATCTTCTCTTTCTTTCCTCCCTTCTTTCTTTCTCTCTTTCTTTCTTTCTCTCTTTCGCTTGCAATATAAGCATTAGTGTGTCTCCGAATAAATGCAGCAGCAGCATCCAGCAAAAGGGATCTAGCAGTAATGTTTTATTTTTTAGGATACAGTACAAACAAACCGAACATACCCTGATCCTTGGATGATATAAATCCATGTGGCTCTTTCAAGGTCAGGAATCTCTTCAGATTATATCAGACCTCACCCAAAGCATTCCTCTATATTTAGAAATCAATAATGTAGGAAAAAATTAAAATTAATAAAATTAAAATAAACTAAGTTGTAACACTGTGTTTTATATGTTCACAGCTGTCTTTCCTTTCGTTGAGTAACACACTCCAGAGTCCATCAAGTATGTCATGAAGAATGGCAGAAGCTAATCCATCCTAAAATACAGAATGCACTATTCCTGTAGCTATAGGACAGATAGGATGACCTCAAAATATTCAGGCAGAATCACACGCCATGGGGACCCAGAGACCCCTGTATCATCCCAGGTGTGAATACAAAGGAGATTTTTAACTTTGTAGCATAGCATTCAGGGTCTTTTTATTTCATTTTGGCTCTCATCAGATAGAAATGTGCCAGGCTGCCTGTGGTTCTCCAGTTAAGAGCAGGTTTCCCAAATGGTGGGGGCTGCCTGCCGTCCCCCTTCATACAGGGAGCTCGCTGCTGGCGACAGGGGCTGCGTGTCCTGTGGAGACTGATGTATTACCCCTTGGCTTACCTGCAAAGCTCACCAGCTTGGGTTCCTTCTCTCTCACTCTCATTTTTATAAGCAGTTTTGCCAGATTACATTTAAACATGACCCTTGTAATCAGGTTACTCAGTATAATACAAGCAAAATTATGATGAGATGGATGCTGTTATTGCATTACCTATTTTTATCTCCATTGATTCTTCTGTATCTTTCATGAATCACCCTATTGAAAATGTGACAGGTTTATGTCAGTCACAACAGGACTGTAACAATATTAGTTCTACCATGAATTCAGAGTGACACCAAAATTGTATCATACTTGACCTTATTTGATATATTCGTGTGCTGAATCAGAAGCTCCGTGCTAAGCTGCACAAAGGGAAGATTCTTTTCCAACAAGACATTCTTCTATATAAATAGAGGTTTGTGCTTTTAGTGTTTGCTGTGCTAGCTCCAACCATGTGATTGTATGTAAATAATAATGCTATTTCTAGAAACTGTGGCTAGAAGACATTCCAGCTCTCTTATTCAAGCCTGTTTACAGCACCATCAGTAGCTGGAATAACTTACACCTGACAGCATCTGTTCTTACTATAAACTAGTGAATTTTGGCATTCTTTCTATGCCTCCACTCTGGTGAGAACAAGCAGGACAGAGAAGGAAACCACAGAATCGTAGAACATCTTGACTTGGAAGGGACCCATAAGGATCATCGACTCCAACTCCCTGCTCCTCACAGGACTACGTAAAACTAAACCATTTGACTAAGATCATCGTCCAGAGGCTCCTTGAACTCTGACAGGCTTGGTGCTGTGACCACTTCCCTGGGGAGCCTGTTCCAGTGACCAACCATCCTCTCAGTGAAGAACCTTTTCCTAATGTCCAATCTGAACTTCCTCTGATGCAGCTTCATTCCATTTCCTCGTGTCCTATCGTCGGCCACCAGAGAGAGGAGATCACCACCTCTGCCTTCGCTGCCCCGCTTGAGGAAGTTGTAGACTGTGATGAGGTCACCCCTCAGCCTTCTCTTTTCCAGGCTGAACAAGCCAAGTGACGTCAGCCGCTCCTCACAAGTCTTGCCCTCAAGGTCTTTCACCATCTTGGTCACCCTCCTCTGGACACACTCTAATTGTCTGATGTCCTTCTTATACTAAGGCGTCCAAAACTGCACACAGAACTCGAGGTGGGGCCACACCAGTGCAGTGTAGAGTGGGACAATCCCCTCCCTCGACCGGCTAGCTGTGCTGTGCTTGATGCACTCCAGGACACGGTTGGCCCTTTTGGCTGCCAGGACACACTGTTGACTCGTAGTCAACTTGCCATCAACCCAAACCCCCAGATCTCTTTCCACAGGGCTGCTCTCCAGCCTCGCGTCCCCCAGTTTGTATGTATAACCAGAATTACCCCATCCCAGGTGGAGAATCTGGCACTTGTTCTTGTTAAATTTCATACGGTAGGTGATTGCCCAGCTCTCTAGTCTATCCAGATCTCACTGTAAGGCCTCTCTACCCTCGAGGGAGTCCACAGCTCCTCCTAATTTAACATCATCGGAAACCTTCGAAAAAACTGGAAGACCTTGATAAAATCAGCAGCTGGAGAAAAAGGAAGTAGGAGGAGGCCTTTTACTGTTGATTTCCTCAAACTAATGGAACCCAGAACCTTCATTTGCAGTTTGGATGAACTGCAGTAAATTGCCCAGCTGTTCTCTTCTGTCAGAATATAATACACTTGCCAGAACCTCATCACTATAAACTGCCGCAGCTTCACTGAATCTGGGAGAGGCAGAGCTGAAATAGCCTTTGGGTCATTTTTTTTTTTCTGGGAAAAAGTGGTCTGTCACTTAAAACAAAGGACACAGAATCAGAAGAGATGATTTTGTACCCCATTTTCTCACAGATTTTCGCTAAGAACTCATAGATAAGAGCGAGGGCTTGGTTTTCAAAGAAGTTTTGCAGTTAAATCTGATAAAGATAGGCAGTTTAAAGCTCATGTCAATCAAACTTCCTGGAGAAGCTGTATGTGCAGTCATTGGGCTTTACCTGTTGCCAATGAAGTCTATGACAAATTGACCGCTATGGAAGAATGAATTCAAAGATTCGTTTCAAAGAATGAATTTCAAAGATTTGAAGAAAGATTTGGATCTTTGAAAAAGTCTGTGTCCACTTCCTTCAGCCCCAGCCAAAAGTAGGAAGGGATTTTAAATACAATGTATGCTGAAGGGGCTTGTCAGCACTACTTTACTTAGTAGGAATCAACATTCTAATTACAAGCCTTGCTTTCACGGGGTTAAATCGGAAATATGGCTGACCATCACCTCTTTGTATCCCACCTGTCTCTGTTTTAACTTAGAGGAGTAACGAAGGAACAGAGTTGTGTGTATTAAAATTCTAAAATGTGCAACTAAGTATGTGGAATATTCCTTTTAAAATGCTTTTTTGATTCTTGTTAATTCTCCAATATGGATTAATTCAGCAGTGATAACAAGATCTAAAAACTGACAATTTAGTATGAGCAGTAACTACATTTCATTCAGATTTTTCCTGTGGATTTGGAATTATGAGTCAAATAATCAATGATGAGACTTTACTAATACAAATGTGCATTCATATTACTTCATTATAAAATACCGTGAATCATTGCATCATTTTAAGAATTGCGATAAAATATGCTCTTGGTATTGCAAACAGCTGAATTGCAAATACAAAAGCCAGGAATTCTAGCATTAATTAAAGCTCCCGAGCAAAGTTTGCTCTGAATCTTCTAAACTAACTTAGTTATTTGAATTATTTAAAAATTCCATTTCTTACTGTGCAAATGTATAATCATCTGGTACCACTGAGCAGCTCAGTCCTCAGCTCCTACCTAAGAAAGGCCAGCTCTTATAACAGCAGTTAAAAGTCATTGGAGAGAAGTAGCTTCACACTATTCTTACTAGAAGTTGCTAAAAATGAGCAATTCCAATATAAATGCCATGGAAAGAATACTTCTCAATTTTTCCACATCCTACTTGTGGTGAGTTGACCTTAGCTGGCTGCCAGATGCCCACGCAGATGTTCTCTTACTCCTCCTCAAGAAGACAGAGGGAGAAAACTAAGATTAAAAAGCTTGTCAGCCAAGGTAAAGACAGGGAGGTCCCTTAACAATTACTGTCACGGGCAAAACAGACTCAACTTGGGGAAAATTAATTTAATTTATTGCCAACGAAAACAGATGTGGATAGTGAGAAACAAAGACAAGTTAAAACACCACCTTTCCCCCTTACCCCAGGCTCAGCTTCACTCCTTCATTCCCAACTCCTCTACCTCTTCCCCCCTGCGCAGTACAGGGGTGATGGGGAATGGGGGGTCGCGGCCATTCCATAGCAGCTCCTCTCTGCCGCTCCTTCCTCTTCACACTTTTGCCCTGCTCCAGCATGGGTCGACTCCATGGGCTGCAGTCTTCCAGGATAAACCTGCTCCAGCATGGGTCGACTCCATGGGCTGCAGTCTTCCAGGATAAACCTGCTCCAGCATGGGTCGACTCCATGGGCTGCAGTCTTCCAGGATAAACCTGCTCCAGCACAGGCTTTCCATGGGCCACAATTCCTTCGGGGTATATCCACCTGCTCCAGCCTGGGGTCCTCCACAGCTGCAGGGTGGCTATCAACTCCACCATGGTCTCTTCCAGGGGCTGCAGGGCAATAACTGCTCCAGCGTGGTCTCTCCAGGGCTGCAGGGGATCCCTGCTGGGGTGCCTGGAGCACCTCCTCCCCCTCCTGCCCCTCTCCCCTCGGTGCTCGCAGGGCTGTTTCTCACACTTTTCCCCTCAGCCCTCGCTGCCGGGCAGCGTTTTGTGTTTGTTTCTGGGAGCAGTTTCAGTAAGTCAGAAGCATTATTTCTAAAGTCTTTGTTTTCTTGCACATGATACTTGTAAAACAATATGTAACCCAGAAAACAGATCAAGACTGACTCTGATGAAGTTTCTCACAGGAAAGAGGGAAAGTCCTAAGGATAAGCACAGCTGCCCAGAAACAAGATTACACCTGTTTACTGACAATGCATAATAACAATTTAGCACTCACAGAAATACTCAGGACAAAGATTCATACAACGGCTTCCTGAAATTACCTTTGTGAGAAGGAAAAGAAAGTGGGATCTCATCACCCTTTCACTTATGGACTTGTAGAGATAAATTAGTACACAAGTCATCTTAAAACAGTAGTTGTCATATTAATTATTCTGGATTTATAAAGAACAATTATCTTTTCCCTCATCACCCTTTCTCATTATCTTGCTGTGCAAAGTATTTCAGTACATTATGGAAAACTGGACTAACTTTTGCCTACATAAAATAGGCTTTGAAACACCCTGATTAACACAGAAGTAATCTGCTTACGCACAGAAATATTCCCATTTAAAGCAAAGAACCAAAGGGCATAAAGCATATAGCCATCTAATTAGTAGAAAACATTTTCATTCTCTTCCTCTGATTTTGTGCAAACCCCAGTGCTCCTGAAAAGGCTGAGACGTATGCTGCACGCCCCGAGTGTCTCTGCTGATGAAGAACTTGACAGGGTGGACATGGCCTCAACCCACTCACCCAGAAAAACGCTGCCTGCAGCAGTCCCAGGCGTTGCCTGCCACCACTGCTTTCTCTTCAGTGCAAAGGAGATGCTGTTGCTCCTCCCTGCTCCTGCAAGAAGGGGAGTGCAGCTGCCATGCTGGGAGGAAACAAGACGCCATGGTACCGTGTCTTCCCCTGCGCTCCCCCTCATGAAGGTGATGAGGACGACACAGAGAAGAGGCCATGGGGAACCTTGATGCTGGTGCTCTTCCCACGTTGGTTAGCATCCTCCGGCCCCATGAAGGGTCTGCAGCAGATAGTTGTGTTGCAATTTTGAGCAGGCAGTGTTTGGGGCAGCTGCAGTGTCTGGCTTCTGTGTGCATGTGTGCATACATGGGAGACAATTCATAAGAGGAAACGTTACTAAATTCATCCTTTGGTCCAGAGGCAACAGAACTGTTTGCAACACTCCATCCTATTGGTACTATGTTGCTTTAAAGGAGGCACCCACTCAGCTTCCTCGCAGGGGCCTGCGTTAGGCACAGAAGGAAACAAACACAGATGAGATATCCCCACATTGGGAGAGCTAAGAGAAGAGGGCTGGAAGCCAGGAATTCAGCCTGATAGAGGCATGCGTCTAAGTAAAACAGCAGCGCCTAAGTATTTCACTCGGATGCTGCAGGCAATTGTTTTTTTAAAACACACCTGTGTATCACACATACATTGGGCATCTACAGGAGAAGGTCTACACAGATAGAAGATAAACATTTCTTGCCGATTTTCCTTCATGATAGTTCTGATTTCAAGATGACAGCATAAGGATTGCAGTTTCTCAGACCACTTGCTGTTCAGGGCACATCCCACGCTCACTCCATCTGCAGATGCTTTTTAATGTCAGTACATGGATCAATGACAGGACATGGTCCCCAGGGAACAGCCTGGCACCCTAATGTAAAAAAGAAAGGCTTGGGCAGCAAAGTATGCAGTGAGCCACGTTGATGCAGGACAGATTCTTCATTTCAAAGAGAAAAATCTGCATTCTTCAGAAAACAGTGTTCAAAAATTTAATCTTCATTCAGTTCAATGGAGCAGCTTTATAATTTACAGCACCAGATAAAGCTAGAAGATGTAATGTGAAATATCTGAAGCAGTTCTTCCCCTGTATTAAAATGTGCCTTGGGCAACAGAGCCTTAACTTCTCTTAACATATGTTTCTAGCAGATAAGTAAACAATTTGGACGTGAAATGAAAATTTTCAAGATAGTTACAGTTGGAAAAGCATCAGCTCATATTAGACTTCAGCTGCAGTGCCCCACTGATAAGTTTTTGGGGTGGTTTGGCATAGTTGAAAGGAAGCATCTTTGGAAGAATAAAAAGGTTTTTGTGTACAAGTTGTTGGATCAAAGATAGCAAAAAGAAAGACATCATTTTTACATCGAAATTCTGAAAGCGGCCTTGGTGGCAGGATCGAATCGCACGCCAGAGCATGTGGCCGGAGCGAGCTGAGCATCTCCACGCTGAGAGAGAGGGGAAGCAGAAACAGAGAGGGCAAGGCCGGGAAGTTTAAAGGTTCCTGCACAGAGAAGCGATCCGCTCAATGCCTTGAGTTGCACTGACATTCGGCTTCCTTACGACCGTGGACTCCTTCAGCTTTGTGGACAAAATCTTTAGTCACGTGCACATTGAACTTTGCATTCCACAGCATCCGCTCAGCTCCGTGGGGCTTTGTGTGCGGCAGAGAGCGCTGAAGGCATCCTGACACCACTGCTGCGGCAAGCTTAACGGTGGATCACAGACCGGCAAATCACCCCCAGTGAAGCTCAGCACAGTCACAAGCCAAGCAGTCTCTTTTCAAAGTCCCCCCCACATGCTGGCTTATACGCGCTGCATACTAAGCCTTTCTCTGCAGCGAGCTCCCTCTCTGCCCAGGTCCCTGCCACTGGGCTTGGGGACCGTGTGCTATGGACAAGAGTGCTGCGTGTCCTCAGGGGGACCTTCCCCGGACTGGTTCCAAATGGAGAAGCAGGGAACCTCGTACTTCTTTCTGCACTACTTGGCCATTAGCAGACAAACAAATGGAAACTCGTTCAAGACAGAACAAATGCCTATCTTTAATGAGTTTATTTAAGCAGACGGAGCTCCAGTGAAGGAAACAGCATGTCGCTGTAAAGATCACAGTATTTCACTGTGCAACATGTCAGGAGAACAGCCCGTGTTGGCTTGTCCTAGCAGGCCTGTTTCAGACAAGCCAGACTGCCCTGCCACAGGCCACCATCCTGTCACTGTACCTCGAGTTTCCACGGTCCTTCACCAGACAACAGACCTGAAACTTGGACCATCCAGATCAGACCTACAAGGCTGGCACGGCTCATGCTGGCTGATGACTTAGGTGCTAAAAGTGCTTCACCCCAGCAAAGGCAAAAGAGCTTTGCCACACGGGAGCTCCACCTCATCTTTTGTAAGCGTTGTCAGTAAGACCTTGCACCAGCCAGCAATAAGAAAGGACTCCAGACGTTGTCCACTATGCAACTTTGTCTGTAGCTGCTTATAACTCTGTCAAATGTCAGCCGTCTAAAGTGACATTTCCCCTATCCCACAGCTGTCTCAGACTGCATACAGGAGGTTTTAGCTGTTCCTGAGAATAACAAATACATTTTTTTTGCCCAAACTACAAATATTCTGATTATCTTTTCACTGAGAATGTTTTCACCAAGAATACCTTCATGCAGGGACTTAAAATTTGATGGCCTGGTGCTGTGAATGCAGTCAGTGACAGCTTTTTACCAGCGGCCAGATAAGTACCTACCGTACCTGTTTGCACGACGCACACGTTGCCCAGAGCGGCAGAAACAAGCCTGTCCCTTGCCTGGTTTGGTGCCTGCAGCAGCAAGAGCCAGGAGCCTGCACTGCCCTCAGCTGTGCTGCTAGCCAGCTTCCCAACACCAAACACCTCTGGAAAAACACCAACAGAAGCTGCCTCGTCCTCTTCTAGGGCCAGATCCCCAGGGAGAAGAGCCGTATCTGCCGGCGATGGGTGGCACAAGTCTCCATCCCGCACTGCATAGCTCCTGTACCACTAGGGATCTTGGCCGTGCCCGTAGGGTGTGAGGGGAACATTCCTGGCATTTCTGATTGTTTCTCACACAGTGACAGAGAACTATACCAAAAGCTTTTTATATAAATGTGTAAGATTAAAAAGCGAAACCCCAGAAGATGGGAAACATTGGACTAACGTTGACTGAACAACTTCAAAATCCCATCTTTTGTTACCTAACTACGGACATTATTCTTCAGGATTTCTGCCTCATTTACTGCACTCTTTTACTATAGTCTCTTGCATTTAATATTTTTAAGTATGGATGAATAAATTGCGGATATAGGATTCTATTAACAAAGCAATTTTGTGTAGCATGAGCCCTGTTTATCATACAAAATACATTTGAAAATCATAAGGGAAAATGGTACAACGGCAACTCCACGTCCTTCTTGCATCCTGTACAAGATATTTACTCATTCATCTCCCATTCCAACAGACTATCAAAGGTCATGTTTGATTTTTAAGTCATTTCCTATGCTCTTTCTGAACCCTAAGATGAACAAAACATCCAAAAACAAAACATTAAAATATTCTAATCAGAAATTGTAATTTTATTTGTCTCCAAATTGCAGGGAAGAATTATTAAGTGGCTTATTATAGTTTCTTTAATAGTTCTCCGATGGCTTATTACTATATTATTTTATGTGGACAGCTTACTTGCTATCCACACGAGATCGCTGAAATTATTCATCATGCATTTTGACTCATTGGCCAACTTGACAGTGACTGACAGTCTCTAGAAAAATATAGTACAGCTAAAAAACCTGACCTAACTTTTAAACAGCTTTCTCTGTGATACTGACATAATCAAACAGAGTTTTACATATGTCACGCTGTTGCTGCAGCAACCTGGCCTCCTCTCCTCTGACTACTGATAGGGAGCCTCTAAGCTTGATATGGGCTCAGATGTCTTGAGATTAATCTCTTGGGACCGTTCCAGAGAAACCGGGATTAATTTGCAGTTCCTCGAAAATGAAGTAACTATTTCACGTAAACTACTTTTCACATTCCATCAGGCCTGAGCTTCCCATTCATAACCTTTATAGAAATGACTGGGTTGACACAGGGCCCCCAAGACATTTAGGAGAAAGCTGTTTGCACAGTGGGAAGGAGGATTAAAATGGCTTTGGCTTCTCTTGTATTTTTCTTGAATGTAAGCAGAGAAAAGGTTATTTTTGTGAAAGCAAAAGTTGTATTTTGGGGTTTTTTTTCCTCTGGATGTTTACATCTCAGTGCATCTAATTTTCAGTTCTCCATATCTTCGTCAGGGATGAGACTGAGACAGTGAAAGCAAAGGATTTTAAGCACTGAGATGTGTAGTTCCTGAAGCCAGAGTCAATCCCTAGCTAACATGGCTGCAGAATTGTATAGGGACACCTGAATATTTGATGAAGACTTCAACAGTTTTGATGGTACAGTCTACATCACTGCATATGGCGCAAGTGCTCTGAAAGCCTCTTTCCAACTGCTTAGACCCCTTCTTGGGGGAGAAGGGGGAAACACGGTGCTGGAACAAACATGATGCAAGAGAACGAGTCAGGCCAATTCACACAGCTTGCTGTATTTGCCTGGGAGTTACAGCCTAGTAAAACACTTAACCACCTTGCCAATGTACATAATATGCCTCTAGAAAGGGCATAAATAACAAAATGTTTCTGTATTTGAAATATATATAATTACAGAGGGCATGTGTGCCATAGCGGAGTAGTCCATGAGAGTGCCAAAATGGGGAAAAAATTTGAAATTCTTCTGTACCTAAAGGTGTCTGTCCCTTGATAGGACTTACCACGCCTGACCTTCAGCAGAACACTATTCTGCTGAGCAGATGCGAAGCCAGAGGCTGGAAAGGACATGGCAAACCGTGATGAAAAGATGCTCAGAAGAAATCTGAGCAGTGACAAGACACTTCCAGGGGCCGTGGATGTTGGTGGCCTCTGACGGGCTTCTGGCTAAGGTCAGATACAGCACCTAATATTTGGCCACTACCCAAATCAGGAGAGGAAGGCACATGCTCTGGTTCTTCAGAGAATCCTCCAGTGTCAGGGAAAATCTTCAGTGTTGCCTGCTTTGCACTGGACATCCAGGGCTGAGGTCCAAGCGTGTGCAAACCCATCAGGCCATAAAACACCTACCTATAAATTGTTTAGTTAAACACACTTGGGCCCCTGTAGCAGCAGCACTTAGCACTTCATACTACTAATTTCCAAAGGATCTGTGCAAATCTTCACCTAATACACAAACTATAAGGAAATGTCAAAGTTGTGATGCCATGGGCAGAGGTCTGGGGTGATGGCACTTGAGAGGCCTGGAGTCACTCCCAGCTTTGCCACAAGTTTGCCAGCAAAACACTTCAGTTATCTGGCCTTGGCTTCCCCAGTCATATAATAAAACTAATTGTATGTGCTTTGTGAAGTACTCTGAGCTCTACTGCTTCAGAAGATCTCAGTGTTGTTATTATTCATTACAATTCTTGTTGAAATATGACACAGTTCATACTACATGCGACACAGCAGTAAGGAAACTAGTTCAATCCAACCTTTCATCGCACGGTAGACCCCAAAAGCACCTATTTCCATGGATTTGCCTTCTAATTATATGATCCAAGAATGTAAGGTACACACAGCTTTTCTTCTCAGTACTGTCTTGCAGAATCATGCTAAACCCAATTTATATAACCCAGCTTCCCCTAAAGATAGCACAATTCATAGTAGTTGTTCATTGTTTCATTGTTCTACTGCATTCCAATATACAGTAGTAGTGTTACTATAGCTAGGCAAAGCTATAGTGAGGCAAGACTCGTAAAGAGAAGTAGCATCCTTCGATTTGCCAGTTGAGAGGCATAGCTGTAAGCCCAGATGCGTGGGCTGCTCTTGCTATTCACCGCAGGAAAGCAGAGTTAGAAACCTACTGGCTTGTGTGTGCGCTCTCATGGACCATGAAGGGCAAAGCTCTCAGGTAGGAGAAGACACTTAGCATTAAAGAAGTAGGCAACTCAAGTAATACTTAGGATATGTTGGGCTGACATACAGACTGCCATTAACTGCAGAAACAGCAGTGGCAGATTAGGCAAGCCTAATTACTCACCTGGGGATCTGGCTTGCATGCTGAGGACATTAATGACACATCTCTCCCTGGGAGGGGAAGGGGAGGTGATCTTTAGCAGAAGTGAGTGGCAGCAAGCGCCATATAAACATCCTGGCAGGACTCTGCTCCATCACTCATCCCAGGGGAAGAGGAGAATAAACTCATATCTTCAAAAATTTTTTCTTCTTTTCTTATAGCTACCTAATGTTGTTCTTTTAAAATAGCATTTTCTTTTCCAAACCCTTTGATCTACAGCATACGCTAGTGTCTTTTCCTGCTTATTCTGTCCAAAACATTTAGAACTGAAAAGCCTGTGTTACTTACACTGTTGTGAATGGCTCTTGCTATATTTTAGCATGCTTGATCTTTTAAAAAGAAGAGGTGTTGGGTTTTTGTTGGTTTTGGCTTGTTGGGGTTTTTTGTCCTCTGTAGGAGAGCATGCAAAAATCAAGAGTGATTTTAAGGTCTCAGTGATGTACGACTGAAGTCAGGGAGGGCTCTGTTCTTTCACCTGGAGCCAAAGCGAAGCCTCAGCATCTGTGGTAACACTTCTAGCAGAAGTGTCGCTTGGACGTAACGGCCGTGGGAAGTTTCACTGCTCCTTCATACGTAGGTAGAACAATGAGTTTCGCACACTTGCTTACTCAAAACAAGTCCTGCTCCATATTTCTGGAGGTACTTCTGCACTCTGACTGTCACTTCCACCTACTCAGCGTTGCACCAGGACCTCCATGCCATTTAGCAATATGGAAGCATGGCTGGTCTTGAACCCCAGCCAAAATCAATGTGCTGTAAACATAATTTTCCTTGAAATAGACCAAGTTTGCATGTGCAGATCCGCTGGCAGAATGTGGGAACAATTTCACTACTAAACAGAATTTATAACGCTCCTCTTTTAAACTTGTGGTGGTGCAGTCTGAAAGCCCAAAGGAAAAAACAAGTAGAAGGTGTAATTGTAAAGAGTCTGATGGATCCAAGAGAAGAAGCTCAAAACTGAGCCTTTGAGACCACTTCTAACTCTTTGTCCATATTGCTGGGCCATATAACTGATCCACATTTCCCAGTGTCTGTGCCACCCTAATTTAGTGTCTCAGTACAGGTGAAGCTGTAAAGGTAATATAAGGAACCTTCTGTACTGTCAGAGGAATCAAAAAAAAAAAAAAAGATACGTTAGCAGTCCTATCAGATACTCACTCCTCTAGCTGAAATTAAAAACATGCCTATTTGGAATAATGAAACAGTTTTAATTTTGAATTTTGATTTTGCTCAGTGAAAGCAAATTCATCATTTGAAAGCTAATCATTTTCTAGCTAATACTGTATCACCTTCAGCAGAAAGAGAAAGAAAGAGAGAGGGAAGGGTAATAACATTCCCACGGCAAAGCTTTCCCAAAATCATAAACTCATTACTGCAAACTAAAATCTAAAGTCAACCAAAAACTAGGACATACCGGGCTTGTGGGTTACAGATCCAAAGCTGTGGAGTAAAACTAATCAGTTCTTGGATAGGATTTTTTTCTTTTTTACTGCAGTACAATCTATAGTCTAGTTGGTCAAATCAAGCCTTTCTGAGAAAAGAAGATTAGAGGCAGTTGTTTAAAATATTGTGGGGGGAGCAGGATTTAAAGTTTATTACTGACAGGATATACAAAACAGACTGTAATGAAAAAACAGTATTGAGATTGTACTTGCGGTCTGAATGGAAAATGTTAAGCGAAGACAGGGCCATATGGAGGAGCTTATAGTTACAGCAAGAACTGATGCTGAGGCAAATGCCCTCTAAATAAGTGAAATTAGGCGTTATGGGAAAGTCGCAAGAATTAAAAAAAAAATTATTACACCTGAACACTACAAATAGGCTATTAAGCAAGAAAAGACATTCAAAGAAATTTAGTTTTATTTTATTTATAAGGATTGTTCCACCTGCAATGATCACTGTACTGTGCATGAATTGTTAACTGAAAAAGCGCTAGGTAAAGTATCAACCATTTTGCATAAACAAAATATTTGATGAAAAATTCTTATCCTATTTCATCAATTTCATTTTGAAGATTTCATCCTGTATTTTACCAAAGTCTGAACTGATGCACATGTGTTACATAAATGCATTTGAAGCCTTGGTGAACCACAGCAGGATGTCCTATTTATCTGCCCACCTGGAGCTCACTGCAGCATTATGGACCCGTTTCGCACAGGGCCACATTAGGATACACCTTGCATAAGTTAAGAGAAAATAATAAAATACGACAGCACAGATATCAATGCCCTGGCTTGCCTTCCATTTCATTTTCCTATTAGCTACTTGACTTTTGACCATGATAGCTACATGAAATTTGCCACAGTTAACCACGTATCTCCCAAGATGTGAAATGCAGGACTAACATATCTTCATGATCTAGTTTTTAAATGTTTCTATCTCTGTCAGTACTGTGTAAACCGTCCCAGCTCTGGTCCAAGGTAGGCAAATCCAGCCTTGCTTCCTTAGTTTTCATTTTCTGGTCTCGGGACCTTTTCTTTGTTGTTCTCCATCAACCTTTACTGACAAGTGGTCCAGGACAGAAGCAACTCATGCTCGGTGTTTTTGTTAATACAGCCCTGAGCGGCTGGCTGCCTGCTGCATAATCATCAAGCCACAGTATTACAGACTATTTGAAGACTATCATGCGCCTTTACAGCTCATCTATTTCATGCTAAAGCAGATATTTAGGACGTAGGTATATTCTGACAACAGAGACACAAACCGCCAATTTTCTGGAAAGTGAAGGTCTCCTTTATAGTTTCTTCAAATCCTGACCAGCACTTTACACTGCCCCAGCAATAAGGACGTTCTGGCCACGGCAGAGCCACCCAGCAAACACCCCTACTGAGGTATCAAGAGCTGACAGTGTAACTGGTCACCCTAACGCTGGCGAGCTTCATGCGCTCAATGACCACCATTGCTCGGCCCAGGGAGCGAGCTCCAGAAATGCTCTGTAGAGTTCACTGGCGTAAAACAAGAGCTAAAGATGCGTAGGACCTGATTTTGTTGGATCCTATCCGTCATTAGGAAGAGTAGCAAGTAGGTAGGTCAGTCAGGGGAATTACAAAAGTTTCATCATTCTCAGTATATTAACTATGTCCAGGCAGCTCTTCAGGCAATTTAAATCGGCATAGCTCCCTTGAGTTCAATAAAAGGATGCCCATTTACATCAGCTGAGCACTGGCTTCACGACTTTTTAATATTCCCCAATGGAGCAACCCAGTACAGCAAACGCCTTCCACGGTCTAAAAGTCTGGAAATACAATGTTATGGAACCTAAAGTAATCCACCCCTCTGCATCATCGAGCCTAAATGGCAGAACACAAAGAAATCACCAATGAGATTTTGATTTTAATAATTTAGGGTGAAACCATGGAAATCATTATGCAGTCAAGTGTTTTCCCTGAGCTCACTACATACATTGAGCCCACTTGGCTCCACTGACCTTTTGAGTGCCCTGCTAAGGTGCTGGCAATACATTTTTCATCTGTCTTTTACAGGGTATTTTTAACTTGATTCAAAGCATGCGAGCCAAATATTGCACTGTCTTACACTTGTACAGTACTGTCAAAACCAGTGAGGAGGGAGATGCGTAAAAATTGATGTTTGGATGTTTTGGTAGCAATCCTTTAGAAATATTTGTATAGTTTTCTGTTAAGTGTAGAATGAGGAAATTCAAGCAAATTGTATTACAGTGAAATGATAAACCACTGAGCATTCAGGATCTGGTGAACAAAATGTAGTTAATGTCTCGTCATCTAATGATAGAAAATGCAGTCCCACTTCTCACAATATTATGGAAGAGAATAACTCGTAGACACCTAGTAAGAAATACTTCTGAAATTTAACATTTTTAATGATGTTCAAATATGACAGAGACTTTCCAAATACAGTTTTTTCCATGTCACACTAATGAAGCTCAAATGTGTATGAATATCACTCCCTTCACAAACAAAATCTCAAAAAGAGTTGACAAAAAGTAGCAAATTTGCAGTGAAATTAATTAGGTTTTTGTCTTTACCATTCTCACAGTGTGGGAATGGCAATGTCACGCAGGAAAAAACCTCACAGCTCTAGCCCTGCTTGGGGAAATATAGACATATATTTTGAAATCTATATTGAAAATTTCAACTTATTAGAAAATAATATTTTGTAGGTTAGGTTGACTTATGTGTGTCTGTATTAAACTATATTTCTCCATTGGAGAGAAATATTATGGGGCTAATCCTGCATCTCTGAAAACACAATTCACTAAACCATTGGGAATTTTGCTTAAGTAAGGAATAAATCAGTGCAGAGTATGAAAACCCGTACTTAAATATTCCATTTAACTGCAGAAACACACAAATTACTGAAAATTACTTCTGGTATGAACTGAAGGGTATCTATTTCATCACCTAAAGCAATTTCTATGAAACCTAAAAATTACTCATTTGCTCATTTTCAGGAGTTGTTAATTTTAGAGATTAATTCCAAGATTCATCCAAGTATAACTTCCTACAGGTATTTGTTGAAAACTGCCACATTCTCTTTTTAATTAACTCCAGTGATATGTTAATAACTTGCATAGTTTCTCAACTATTGGTTAGTTCTAATCCAGAGCGTAGCTTGAATGACTACCATTTATAAATTCTCATGTAATATCACTAAAGTATATTCTTATAACCTAGTTAGAAGTTGTAATGGCCTTAAGGACGTACAGTAAGAAATGAGAAAGCTGTGCGTCCACTATTAACAAATAAATTTTCTTGCTGCTGAAATTGCAGTGCTTTGGAAGCTATTTCTGCAACTTAGTGCCTGCTTGTCTTATTTAGAATTTATATTCTTCCTTCTGTTATTTGAGTTCATTTATTTTATACAAGTGGTACAAGTAGGATAGATAAGAAGGTTAGGTTGACTCAGTGTAAAAACTAGAAATTTCTTGGTATTAAATCAAAAATATTAGGGTCATGAACTTTAAATATACCTTTATATAATATCGTCTAGTGGGTTATGTGTAGATAAAGATGGTATTTCCTTGGACAGCTCTATTAGTTCATATATCAAGGGAAAAGCTCTTTAACATGAACCTGAAAGAAATACTCAGTAAGACACTAAAATTTAAGTATTGTATTGCCCGGGACTGAAAACTATATCTTATCTCAAAATCCATTATTTTTATCCTAATGAGTTAGTTTTACTGGTCATATTGCCATCCTTCATTTTCTTGTTTAGAGGGCTAGAAAAGTAGTCATCAGCTAGATGCTGAGAAACAACTAGAATTTCTATCGCTCACATGTCCTCTCTCAACTAATTAAATACCAACAAGAGAATCCATTCATTTCTATTATAAGCCAGAAAAATTGTAAAAAATCCAAAAGCTCTCTAACAGTGGAATATGCAATTAAACTACCAGTGTATTAATTCAGGTGCAAACTGCTGCACCATTGTATAGCAGTGCTTTCCTTTCCTTAATTAACTAAAACATGAAGAAGAAAATCTGATGGCTTAATAGCATTTTCTTCACTGTCAGAAATGCTTGGGGATGATTTTATTATGTTACCACAAAGAGTCTCGGAGGAGTTATTGCCATTACTTCTGTTTGTCACCTCTAAGAGTGACAGACTGCACAGAGAAACTTGCTGCTGTTAACGGATGTGAAGGATTAATATTTTATAATATCATTACTTTATCGGCAGGATAACTATAGTAATAAGAATACATTTAATATTTTATGCATTCACAACCATGTAACACACAAGGAGCATTTATTCTCCGGCAGCACCTCTTTGGATGTGTATTGGGTTGCTGCGATTGAAAGCTGAGCAGTTTGTCGTACTTATCGTTGTTTATATTGGGGTGGAAGGAACAGAGCCTAACCAGCGTTAGGGCACCATCGTTGCCCGCACTGAAGGAGTGAACCCAAACTAGAGATACACACAGATCTTGCAGCAGAGAGTCTACAAACCACGCAGAGCAATTTTAGGGAAAAGCAACGTGGGCAATTGCCTGGGAGCCTCGCTAGACCAAACAGAAGCGGCAAAGCAAGTTTTGCAGTGGGGAGGTTGACAGAGGGAAGAGTGCACACCCTGAATCTCTGCCTGGGTCCCTGCAATGCTGATGCCAGCTGTGAAGCGGAGGTTTCATCCTGCACAGAGCTAAGCGTTTAGACTATGTTCAAGCAATACCTTTCCCTTTAAAATCTGGTATGCTCCTTTTCCCTTCAGAGGCTGTTTCCATTAAAGCTAAGCAAGTCAAGGCTGCCTAGTAGCAGTGATGATGCTTGTGTATTTCCAAAGCATCCTGCTGTAGCATGTGGCTAAGTTATTTCAACATGTTTTACTTTCTTCCACAAGTTTCATCGGCCCTGAATTTACCGGTCTGTGAAAGCACAAAGCTTTATGTTTCATGTGCTCTGTGCATGTGCACAGACGTTCCCCTCGGCTCCAAACAGGGCACGGTTACACTGTGGTGGTGAGCAGAGAAACAGCAAACTTCACCTGCATCCCGTGAGAAAAAAGAAGTGAGCGTACACTGAATATGGACAGTTACTTACTCATCACAGATTCTCAGCTGCAAGGTGCAGAGCGCCTTCAGCTTTTCTCTCCCCCCCCTCCCCCCTTGCCTTTGCTCAGCACTTTGAAGGACTGTGTCACTTAATTTATTTAAATGTTTCAGTCATCGGGTCCCTTGCTCTCTAGGCATATGGGGAGCCTTCCACTTGACGTTTAAAGGAGCACTCGTGTGAGGAAAGCTGAGTGAGGTTAACGCTTGCCAGGTCAAAAGGCATCGATCTCTGACTTCGCACAGGAACGTGCCGTTAGGAATGCATCTCCCCGGGTGGTGTAAACAGCTTCTTTTCTCTTTTTTTGTTTCATGTTCCGTGTTTGTCCAGCAAAGGGGGATAGGCAGAGAAACAGAAGTGTGGCAGATTCTGCCTACGTCTTCTCCACGCTTTTTCCTAACCCCTAACTCATTGATACTTTGTATTCACTGTCTCGCTTGACTGACACAAGAAACCCACTGTAGGGAGAGAGGCTTCCTGTGAACTGAGCCCCGTTTCCATGGTGCGGAGTTTTCTACTTAAAAATAAATTCCTGTTTGCTGGGGCTACGCGGCCGTGCAGCACCCGCGGAGCTCCCCACGCCCCGGGGTCAGGGGCCGAGGGCAAAGGCGGGCAAACGCGTCCCCCGTCCTAAAAGGTTGCCCTTCGCAGGCTACAGCTCCTCGCTCTCCGGTCCGACCCAGGAAACCTCAGCACTTTCCGGCATGCATTTTAAGGTCACGGAACCATTCCCGCGGCCCCCCGGACTCCCTTCAGTCTCCCCCCGCGGCGGGGACAGCCGTGGTCGACGGGGTTGGGCCGCACTTTACACCCGCTGCCGCGGAGCGCTTCAGCGGTGACTCCCTCCTTGCCCGCGGCCAGCCCCCAGCGGCTCCCGGGATGCTCGCCCCGGCCCCGGCCCCGGCCCCATCCCCGGCCCCGCTCCGCTCCGCCGGGATCCCCGCGCCCAACTTCCCCGCGTCCCGCCGCCGCGCACCGGGGCAAACTTTCGGGAGCAGCACCCGCGGAGCCCCGCAGAGCCCGGCAGCGGAGCAAACGGGGCGGGCTGCGCCCCGCTCCCCGGGCAAACGCCCCGCCGAGGAAAGCCACGGGCTGGGAGCAGCCCGGCCGCTGTCGCCCGCAGCCCCGGCCCCGGCCCCGGCCCCGGCCCCGGCCCCGGCCCCGGCGCGGCGGCTCCCCGCGGGCTGCGCCGCGCCCTGCGGGAGGTGCGCGGGTCGCGGTGCCCCGGCACAAGCAAGCCCCCGCGCAGCGGCCGGGGCAGGAGGGAGGGGAAGAGCCCAGGAGCGAGAAGCCCCCTTCGCCGCCCCCGCCCCCCGCGGAGCGGGACGCGCAGGGCCCGCGGGCGGCACTCACCGATCCGCAGCACTTGCTGGCCGCTCCGGGGGAGGCCGGCCGAAGCGCAGAGCAGCACGAAGAGGAGCCCCCCGCCGCCGCCGCCACCGCCACCGCCGCCCGGGGCCGGGCGCCGGGGCCACCGCGGGCCGAGGGCGCTCGCCATCCTCCGCGCCCGCCTCAGTTCATGCCGGGCTCCGCGGGTGCGGGGCGCGGGCGGCTACCCCCGGCTACCCCCGGCGGGGCCGGCTGCGCGCCGCCGCTCCGCGCCGCCCGCCCATGGCGCGGGGGCTCCGCGCCCGCCGCCCGCGCTCCCGCCGCTGCCGCGCCGCGCTGCGCCGCCGCCCGCGGCTCCCGCTGCCCTCGCCCCCCGCCGCCGCCGCCGGGAGGGGAGGGAGGGGACGGGAGGGGGCGGCTCCTCCCGCGGGGCGGCCCCGGGCGGGGCGGGGCGGCTCCGGGGGCTGACCGGGACGGGCGGCGTGGCGGGGCACCACGCACACGGGGACACACGACGCGCACACGCAGGCACACAAAACTGTCCTGCTGCTCCCCGGCACGGCCGGACCCGCGCCGCCCGCGCTGGGCAGGGGCAGGGGCAGGGACAGACGCAGGGACAAGGGCAGGGCAGGGAGAGGGACGGGGCAGAGATGCTCCCTGCCCCCGGTCCCGCCAGCCCTCTCGCCCCGCGTTGTGCTATGTGCTGTTCCGGCCCCCGCGGGTCTCTCCCCGCAAGGCTGGAGGCCTCTCCTTGGCCTGGGGGAAGCTTTCAGAATCACAGAATCCCAGAATCGTATAGGTTGGAAAAGACCTTTGAGATCATCGAGTCCAACCGTGAACCTAGCACTGCCAAGACCACCACTACACCATGTCCCGAAGCACCACATCTACACATCTTTTAAATACCTCCAGGGATGGTGACTCAACCACTTCCCTGAGCAGCCTGTTCCAGTGCTTGACAACCCTTTCAGTGAAGTAAAATTTCCTAATATCCAGTCTAAACCTCCCCTGGTGCAACTTGAGGCCATTTCCTCTTGTCCTATGGCTTGGTACCTGGGAGAAGAGACCGACCCCCACCTCTCTACAGCCTCCTTTCAGGGAGTTGTAGAGAGCGATAAGGTCTCCCCTCAGCCTCCGTTTCTCCAGGCTGAACAACCCCAGCTCCCTCAGCCGCTCCTCACAAGGCTTGTGCTCTAGACCCTTCACCAGCTTCGTTGCTCTTCTTTGGACACACAAAGAAGTTTGGACAACGTGTTTGGACACTGTGCTCTTCTTTTCCCACCATGCCTGTCAGCTGCACAATTTCTGCTTTTTTTCCTCCCGCTTGTATGGGGGTTTGAAATACAGGCAAGAGAGGAAGCTGGGGCGGGAGTCTGCGTGTGCACAGCTCCCTTGCTGGGCAGGCATGGGATAAGGCGATGGTGCACAGTATCTGGAGGCTGAGGGACACCCGTGGGGACAAGGTGGAAGGAAGGCAGCACTTTCTGCAGGGTGTTTGCTACCCTGGACCTCTGCAACCAAGTCAGGGACAGGAGACATATCCCTACAGCGCACGTCCCCAGACGTGGCAGGAGCCTCAGCAAGGGGACTGCAGGGCTGCTCACCTGGGATGGGGAGTTCACGAAGTTCAAGTGGTGAAAACTCAAGACCAGTTTTGAACAGTTGGGCACAGGGACCATAACACTCCCCGCCCTTGACTTGGTCAGCGGATAGCTTTTCCCCCATGATTTGACGTTCTCAAATTATTTTTAAAACCTCAGTTTTAAAGGTTCAGTGAAACTCAAAATGCTTCACTATAAAGTAAACATATGGGTCCTGAGCTGATCTGAAAAAAGAAAAAAACATAATAGGAGAATGACTCCCACCTAGCAACAGAACTAAAATTGCATAGCTGAGATCCAAAATTGAAATAATTTAAATTTGTTTATTTTGTATTCCTCTCCAGTCTGTCTAACTATTGTTCCAGAAATTAACTCCTCGGAGCAGTCGCAGCACATGCTGAAGTGCAATGGAAATGCAAGCGTCTACATTATATCTCCCAGTCAGTCTCAAATGTTTCCTGAAAAGCCTGCCTCTACTGTTTACAGAGCAATTTACGCTATTCAGGAGTTCTCACTGCTGAGATTCCCAGCCAGGATACTAGTTAGTGCCCCACTTTACATTTCTTATGGCATGCTTTACATGCATCTTGGAGAATTTTTGCTCGTGATGTTGATTTTTCATTTGTTTACCTAAGAGGCATCCTTTCCTTAGGAACAGAGCTAAATTCATCGGCAGGCACAAGCTCCCTGCCAGCCCCCAGGGTGACGCAGCCACATTTCCCGTTAGCTTTCATGCCTCAACTCCTGCTGCCCTACCACGGTGCCGGCATGTAGCTGGGCCCGTCCTCCTCTGGGGCCACCACTGCTCCACAGCTCCGAGCAGTGGCTCTGGATGTCGGCATCGCTCCTCCGGCCCCTCGCCTGCTTTCACAGCTCTGCGTGACCAGCCGCCCCCATCTCTTGCTCCTGCGGGACATGCCCTGATGTAGGGTGAGGTAGGCTCAGCCTGCACCCTCGCCTGTCTTACGCACGTCACACCGGCTAAAGGTGACAATTACATTAAATCACTCGCGTGGTTAATAACTACAGCGTACGTTCTCGTGTAGGAGGCAGAAAAGGAATCTGTCAGGCCACCCTGGACTGGACTGAATGGCTTGGTAACTTTGGTGCAATTTTATAATGTCATTGCCTTTCAAATTGCTATACATGAGAGAAGGCGTGCATCTCCTAATCTGCAAAAATCTCGGCCTCTGAGCAATGGCTAATAACAGCTACCCTTCAGGTACACATTCACCCACTGTACAAAATCATGCAGTAGAAGTAGCTCTGACTGGAGTGGTAAGTTTTATTTTCACAGTCACGCTGGCATGGCAAATAACACTGATATAACAACAAGTACTGGTTTCCAAAGGGAAGTCATATTAGTTCCACTTGACTGAGAAATGGTACTGTTTTGAAGGAAAAAAAGGAAAATATTTCATCTGGAAAATAAGCCTAGGGTTATTTTCAGAACCACTTGTCCTCAATGTAAATGGGTTCTTGCAAAAGTCAAAGGCACCTCAGCATTCATTTCAGTGGGATAAGAAGTTGACCAGAAGTATACGCTTTTGAAAATACCACTGGTTTTAGTCTTCTGCTTCTTCGAAGCCCTTAAGAACACCGACTGAACAGAATGGGAAAAATAAGAGCTTAATAGTGACTGCGAGAGGGTGGCAGAGATCTGCGGACACTTGCTACCAGTAGTAGAAACCTGGACAGCTCAAACTCTGCTAACCCCTTGTGGCAGGAGTGGCTCATAGGAAACTTAAAGAGGTATGAGCTTCTGCTTCTGGGCGTAGCTGAGTGTTACCTAGGTCGTATTCCACAGCTTCGTACATAAAGAGCGATGGCTTTTAAAAAACTACAGCTAGCTATGGAAAAATTCAAATTGGCTCTAATGCTGCAAAGACTGGCCACACTTGAAAATGAAAAACAGTCCGTTTGCTATTGTGGAAGATATTTTTGGCCCAGTTTTTCTGGGTTTATTAGTGTATATGACCCCTGTGTCCTGTACTGGTCAGAGCAGGCATGAAGTGGAAGGTTGCGTTTTCACAACTCTTCACAGGAAAACTGGGGGAGAGGGAGAGGGTTTTTAAACTGCCCACTTTGAGATTTGAAACATTTCCTCTTCTCAAAATAGTTCTGAAAAAAACTGTTTTAGAATTAGAAAGGGACCATTTTGAAACACAAAAGGACAGAAAAAGTTTTAAACCGACTGAAATTTCCCTGGAAGTATCTTCCAGGTTTCTAATTTTACAGTAAGCTCTAATGCATATGGCTCTTTTGTTGCTTACAACATAGTAAATCACCCAGTAAGCTCTATCCCACGAAATCACGGCATGCTTTACAAGCAGTGTTGTTTTATTTCTGGCTGATATTTTAAAATGAGAAGTCTCAATACAGTTCATCTTGCTGGTCTCCAGTTATCGATATTCTCAAATCTTTAATCTCCTTTTGGACTTCGTTCAGAAAGAGTAGGGAAAAAGCCCGGGCCTCTTGCCAATCTTTCTTCTCCCAGTTAAGCAGGTTTGAATGCCCAGAGCCTTAACACGTGAGCTGTTGTTCAGCTCATACTGGCTGCCATGTTTGCTTACTCATTCATTGCATTGCCAATATTTAGATGAATTTATTAGTAAGATGTGTTGAAATACCTGGAGAACGAAAGGTAGTGTGTGTAATCAAAGTCTGTTCTTACCACATAGCACATTAATATTACAAATAGTAACGCGGAGTCCTTTACACAGGAATTTGCAGTCTTTATTTTTGTTTCACAACATCAAATTCCATTTAGATATAATGTGTAATTACTGTGCAATTTGCAGTTTAAGTAATACTATTAGGCTAATAGCTAAAACCTTGCCTGATATCAGGGCCTCATGACTGAGTCTGGGGATGTAAACCACCTCCCTCACATTTTGCATCCATTTTAGAATTCTGGTTTTGAGTTTGGATGTGGTCAAAATACCAGAAAGTCAAGTGTATGCAAACACGTAGGAAAATCTGGAAGTTTCCAGAAAATCTAGACATTTTCTCAATTTCTCGGTCAAGTTCTGAGAAACTTTAGCTGCATTGTTGTCCTGGTTTCGGCTGGGATAGAGTTAATTTTCTTCCTAGTAGCTGGTATAGTGCTGTGGTTTGGATTTTAGTATGAAAATAATGTTGATAACACACTGATGTTTCGGCTGTTGCTAAGTAATGTTTACACTGGTCAAGGACTTTTCAGCTCCCCATGCTCTGCCAGGTGCACAAGAAGCTGGGAGGAGGCACAGCCAGGACAGCTGACCCACACTGGCCAAAGGGCTATTCCATACCATACAACGTCATGCTCAGTATAGAAACTGGGGGGAGTTGGCTGGGGGGCAGCGATCGCTGCTCGGGGACTGGCTGGGCATCGGTCAGCGGGTGGTGAGCGGTTGCATCACTGGTTTTTTTTTTCCCCCTGGGTTTTGTTCCTCTCTCTCTCTCTTGTTGTTTTCCTTCTCATTACATTTATTACATTTATTATTATTATTATTATTATTATTATTATTATTATTATTATTATTATTATTATTATTTTGTTCCAATTATTAAACTGTTCTTATCTCAACCCACGAGTTTTCTTACTTTTGCCCTTCCAATTCTCTCCCTCATCCCACCGGGAGGGGAGGGGAGGGTGAGCGCACGGCTGGGTGGTACTTAATTGCCGACTGGGGCTAAACCACAACAGTTGTGTTGTCCTCAGGACTTTAATCAGACCTTAACCAGTCTAAGCTACTTTCTTACTGAGTGGAGACCACAGGCTGCAGTTAGCATTCATTTGGGAAGGCTGTGTTTTCCACATTTGTCTCCCAATAGCCTTCTACCATCATGGTAGAAGGAGAGGAGAGGAGAGGAGAGGAGAGGAGAGGAGAGGAGAGGAGAGGAGAGGAGAGGAGAGGAGAGGAGAGGAGAGGAGAGGAGAGGAGAGGAGAGGAGAGGAGAGGAGAGGAGAGGAAGGAAATTTCTCCTCCACTTCACTGACTGGGAACTCACAAGGAGCAAGCCCCAAGCATGCCTGCAGCCAGCAGGAACACAAACAACCTTTATGCCTCTGAGGGTGCTGTTGCCCGTGAAGAACAGCTATCCTGGGAAGGCCACTACAGAGATCTGTGGAAGGCGACATGTGAGACAAGAAATCTGGTCTGTAGAGCAGAGCTGGTGGATGTGAGTGATGGAGCACCATGCTGGCGCTGGCAGGGAGAGGAGAGGGCTGTTTGAGTGGAATTATCCCAGATTCCCCTGACATGCCCTCAATTTTGCTTCAGTTGAAGTCAAAGATTATTTTTAGAATTTTTTCCCTCTCTGTTTAGCAGCATGTTACCAAAACACCACTGAATTTCACATAAGTGAGGAGGTTAAATTAATTTTTAAACTTAAAAATGTTAAGAGACAAGTATTTTTACTGAAGCGTCGTAATACATAGGAGAGCAAATATAAATTATTTCCCCAAAGAAAATAGCACCATGATTACAGCAAGTTTAAACATCACATTTTAAAAAGCTCTTTTTGGTTCAAGTGCTCTCTTTATTTATGTTCCCAAACCCATAAATGCAGTTCTCCCCTTTCCAAACTCTTTTCACTAAAAATGCTACAGCGAATCTCTTAACAAACTAACATTGATCCACTCCATTGAACCAGTCTAACATTAATCTGCAAAACTGCTTTTCCCTGAGCAGTAGATACTTTTATCCACCATACTATTTAGCTAAAAGACATAAATAACCTGCAACTCAAATGCAACCCACTGAAAACCTTTCTCAGCCAAAGAACTATTACATTTTTTTTCTCCAATATATGGTACACTAGAGACTTTTTGAAAAAGAAAACTTCTACTGTAGATACATAGAACATCCTGGCACACCTTCCATTGAAGAAGAGACTTTTATCAATTTCTGCTTAGTCACATTAATAGAAATCTAGAAAGTTCCACTAAAATGAGTGGAGTCAACGTGAGCTTTCCAACATTCGACCAAGAGCAACGCTTCTGCCCTGAGAAGCTCTTGTCATATTTCCTTTTTACAGAAAAAAAAACTTTTAGCAGATAATGCAGAGGGGAGAAGAATTAATACTATTTTTTATTAAACTGCACTGTTTCCCCAGTGTATATTTCTCTTTTCTGTCATTGAGTTAATATTAATTATAAGTAAGCTGGTGGGGTAAATTAATGACTGTTCCAAATCTCTACCCAGTATTATTTAAATGTGTCCTAACTCATTTTTCTCCTTCCACACTTATTTCAAAAGAGCGACTTAAATGTCAAAAAGAGAGTGTTTCACTTTATTATTGTAGTACCCCAGCATTGATGAAATCGAGTGGGACCTGAGGGAGAAAGGATATTATGAACCCGCTATTTTATGCTCTTTTCTTCTTGGATTGACAAGAGCAGGGGAATTAGTTCCCTTGATTCTCCAGAAATAGACTTCTTCCTGCTCTGATGCAGTCAGCAATGCAGGAGGAGACGGGAGAGCTTCTGCTTGCCCTTTCAAGGGCTCCGGCAGATAGTTCACCTCATCCTGCCGGCGGGTGCAGCTGTGGGGTGGCAGGTACCTCCCTGCTTCCGCAGATCCCAGGGGTTAGTGCAAGCTTTGGAGGTCCCTCAGAAGTGCCCTACTCCTTTCTGCACCTCATCCTTTGTGTTGTGCAGCTCAGTCCAAAATGCCCCTGCTCCCAGGGCAGCCGGATTAGTAGCAAGGAGTGCCAAGAGCAGTCCTGGCATTTGTAGGCCGTTTTCTACTCATCCACAGACATGAATCAGGATTTTGGAAAAAATCCTCCGCTGCTTAAGAAAGACTATAAGTTTGCCTATAACAATGAATGTTTCATTTTAAACATGTATGATTTATATCTTGATAGCTCGCATCATCATTTATGTAGCACCTGGCAAAATTAAATTCACAGAGAGCAGTAGTTTTTGTTTTCAAAGCTCTGCATTCTAAGGATCACAGAAACTGTGTTTGCTCTGTGAATGTTTTGGCTTTCACTTGGCATTTGCATGATCTATTTTACATATCCACAGATAATAAACTATGACATGCTATCTGTGATAAAAAACAATATATTGTTTGGGGATTTTGACTATGTGTATAGATAAACAGTTTTAAATATATATATATCTATCAGCACATAATTTTAAAAGCTACTTAGAAGATTTTAATATCTGTATATTACATACTTGCATATATATATAATATAATGTATGTGTATATATTATATATATGTGTATTTTTAATCATCTGAGTTACTGGGACTTATTTATTTATATTTATTTTTTCTTTTGTGGCAACGCACAGCACTTCCAGCCCAGGCAGGGGTTGCGTTGTCACCGGCGCACATGCGGGCAGTGCTGGAAATGAAGCAGTATGCATTGCTGTGCCATACCAGCCCTGCTCAGAACTCCACAATCATCTATTAGCAGACTTTCATCTCCTCTCTCTATGTGTGAGAGGAATTGGTTGAATGAGGCATTGCTTGTGTTTCTTCCCCTCTTCAATCACTAGCCACAGGGAGATCTTCTCCCCTCTATGAAAAACTTGCATTAGAAAAAGTAGACAGACAAGCAGCAAAGCAGGCACCATGCTTCACCTGCACGGTCAAGGAGAACATGCAAAAGCAGCTTGTGCCTTCCATTTTTTTCTTGATGTTGATCATGTTTAATTTTTGTTAAGTGTTAGCACGAATACTAGAGGAGTAAATTAGGATACAAGTGTCGAGGAAAGGAAAGAAGTAGAAGGAAGCCCATTAACAGTGAAGGATGGAGGGAAGAAATGGGAGTCCTAGAAGGAAAGATGAAGAAAGAAGACCTGCAAGTGGGGCTGGAGGGAAGGCACAAAGAAGCAGAAGCAGACAAAAATTATTTGGAGTTCATATATCTTGGAAACAGATCTATTGTGGCTGCAACCCAAGGATCTAATAGTCCCTGAATTAGGTGCAGAGAGGCTGGCATGTGGCAGAGAGGAAGGGGAAGGATTTTATTCCTTGGGGGATGAAGAGGGAGCTTTCATTAGCAATCCTGTTTGCACTTCCCACAGCGCTACTTGTGGCGAAATGTGAGGGCCCACCTGGGCCTCCCCCTCTGCTACAGCTCTTGTCGGCTTTATTAGTATTGATAAATAACCCATGCCCATTGCTGGGTTTTCAGGAAGGCCAGATCTCAACATTGAGACGAGTGCTTATAGACAGGCAGCAGTGCTGCAACATCACTGAGTCTTGGGTGGACTTGGAGAAACTTTCTTTTTTTGGACTCCTCCATGTTCAGACAAGGGTCATCAGTATGTACTTGTGTCCGTGTACTTTCATATATGCAGAGAAGTACAAGATCAACATCTTCCAGCCACCTTGGACTGCCTTTGGTCCATACGAGCCAGCCCTACACACAGCTCCCACATCTCCACCCATGCCATTACGCAGATGTGCCCCAGAGGGTGATGGAGGGGCAGAGCCAATGGGGAGGACACATCTCCAGGCAAGATGAATGGGAAAAGCAGGATGACACATCACTGTGGCTCCTCTGCCACCAAGGTCATGCCAGGTAAAGACAGCTCCGTGTCACTCTACTGTCTAGCATTACTAACATAGTGCTGTGCTCAGGCTAATTTGCTGTGTTTCTTAGTAGTGCATAAAAGCTGGGGCAGCGCAGTATGTCCAGCACCTTCTGTTTGCGTGTCTGATAATGAGGTGCGTGAGCTCCTGCTCATGCCATGTCTCTAAATGTTGGTAGATTGTGCAGTGCAGATATTTACCCTAACTCTAATGACAAGTTGAACAGACAGTGTCTGGAGCTTGCTCTTAGCTGGTCCTCCCCTTGCAGCTAACATCATGTTGGTCTTGCTGGGATTGAGATTGAACATTTCATTTCCAGCTGTTTGGCTCCTTGGGGAGCTGGCCATTCCATTGACTTTGGGGTTTGGATCAAGTTCTTTAATATTCTGATGTTTGAAGTGAGCTGCTCATTTAATATACGTCCTATAATTACAAAAGGAATTATACATGAAAACAATTCCAGTATTGAATGCAATGAAGTTAAGGAGAAATGTTCTTTCAGAGTTAGCCTGAAGTTCCTATGTACAAACAAATTGTGTTATCCTAAAGCCTATGCATTAATATGATATTCTTTCATGGTTGTTTTAATAACCCAAAGCCTACACAAACTTCATTTCTGTAAGCAACTTGTATATATTTTTAAAGTGACTTTCCTCTGCAGTGTTCAAATTAAACTTAAGCTGTTCTATTGCATCTGTAAGCCAATTTCTTGCATGTTTTGCTTTTTGCCTCTCACATAGCTAATGATGCTGAAGACCTCGGTATTAGCATTGCGTTGTGAGTTGAAAACAGTCACATTCTCCATATTCTCCATTCCCGCCTGGGTCTTTGTTTTGTCCTGACTCCTGACTAATTCACATTCTGTCCACTCTATTGTGTTGCTGCATGAATGCTCTCTGCAACTAGCTGATGACTACCCCATTATTTGACCCACTAGAAACACTTTTCTGCCTTTTCTGTAGGAGACAGAAAAGGATAATACATCTCAGCCAAAAAAATCCCTCCTTTTTCTGTGTTGTGTCAAAAAATTAGGGCTGACATCACCAGTTGCTAAAATGCCCCTTTGGAGAAAGCACTATATATAACAAGACTGAAACTGGCTGTAAGCATATCTTTTTCCTCTCTAGCCATGACACTGATAGCTCACTATGTAAATCAAAGCCAGGGTCAGGAGAAGATGATCATATCTGAAACAATGATGTTGTAATTGAGAAATCCACTGCCAGCCTTCCTAGATCTCTTTTGACTTGTTGTGGTTCTTAATTAGCTTGAAGTACAGGTTAATTGAAACAATCCAGTTGATACAGGGTAACTTCTATAGCTGTGACTATGGTACTTAGTGCAGTGTCTTTTAGGAATGAAAAAAATGCTTCCACAAGCTGAGAAATTAATCAGCACAGTTATTTTTACTGCTTTGGATTGCTTAAGTCTTCCTTCACAGCACTAATTCCTGATTCTTTCCTACTTATGTAATCTATACACTGCTGTGAATATGCTAATTTTCTCACCATGATAAATATAATTTTTTTTAGTTACTGCTGCCTTTACATGTTTTACCAAGGTGGAAAGAAGAATGGAAAGGTATTTCACCACTATAAACAAAATATTGAAAAAAACCACCAGAGAAAGCTTCATTATTCTGTGCCCGTAAGTGGATAAACTTGCAAGTCTCCCTGATTATCCATATGACAGTATTAAAATCATACATAGAACTTAGGGCAAGATAATTCAGTATAGCTCCGTCGGTCTTTGATGGACCTATGCCAGTTTATGCTAGTAAGGGCACAGCCCATTTTGGGCTACAACCCTACCACATTTTAAAATGGAGTGTACCTAGAGCTGTATTAATGACAACAAGGGAATATTAAATCTTCCAAATTGATGGAGTTTTCCCATTTGATTTAAGGCTCTAGTGTTACAAGCCAACACAACTGAAATCCAGACATAATGACTTGAAATCAATCAGATTCTTATCCTGAACTGCAATATAATCAGGGACCCAAAAATCCAACCTCTCTCCCTGGAGGAGTGTCATTGAAAATACTGAGCTGGTGTTATCCCTTGTTGCAGTGAAGGGTATTTTCAGGCTCCTTAATATAATACTAAAGTTTAGCTGAAGTATCCGTGGAGCAATAAAACAGCCTGAGTAAATACATCTTAACCCAATATCAATGAGGTATTTGCCTTTGCAGATTTGGGATTAAATTGCTGACACTGGACTCCAAAAATCTCATTTTCTTCTCAGATTAGATATAGTACAGAAAGCATGCAGAGGCCAAAAATCTTCACTTATTCTGGTATGTTTATGATCAGGATCCTCAGTTGCTGTTCACTAAAGTAGATTTCAACTTCAGTGGAGCTGGGTTTATTCTGAGAGTTGCTGATTAACGTGCACATATACTCTGATACTGCTTACGGTTGCATTAGCTGCAGCATGAGGTTTTTCATTAGCTTTACTAATTTTCTGATAACCTTGCTGGACCATCTTCATATGCAAATATTTTATGGAAAATTACTGATTGAAAACATCAACAGAAAGGAATGAAAGGAATGGCGTTCTTAAGATATTCTGGCTAGCACGTCCTCCAAGTGTCCACTTCTGAAGATCACCTGGAATTTCTTGTAGGAGAAGAAGCTGCTTTGGGAAGGCTGGGTCAGGCTGGTAGATCAAGGCTAACCCCTCGGTTTGTGACCACTCTAGGAACCAAAGTGCAGGACATGCTTGGTTCCTGAAACTGTTGGAGACCCTTCAGTCCCTGAGGCATTTCCTCCCCAAGAAAGCATTTGCAAGTTCTTCAGTGTTCTTAGTACATAAGCAAATCTGTAAAGATGTCAGATCTTCATCATTAAGACTGCTTATGTCCTAGGTACTCTTTTACCACATAAAAGCAGAGCAGTGTTTTCTTTTCCACATGTGGAATTTTCAGAGCTTTTAATTGAAAACTTTCCTTCAGAGAAATGTTAGTGATTTAAATACTTAAAGAACATATCATCTTACTTCCGTGTTTCCACATTTGTGTTTCGATCTGACTTTCAAGAACATTTATTTTTAATTGCATGATTGATAAAAGTTTGAAATAAATTCTAGGAAGTGGGTTCCACATTCAAAACCAAGCAGCATCACTGTCTGAATCACAGAATGGCTGAGGCTGAAGGCACCTCTTGAAATCATCTGGTCCGACCCTCATGCTCAAGCAGAGCCACCCAAACTAGGTTGCTCAGGGTCATGTCCGGTCTGGTTTTGAGTATCTCCCAGGATAGAGACTCCTCTGGGCAACCTGTGCCAGTATTTGATGACCCTTACAGTAAAAAAGTCTTTTCTTATGTTCAGAAGTCGGATCCCAAGTGAGAAGCCACCTGAAGCCAGATTAATAATGGGGCGAAGGCTTTGTGCTACAAAATCTTCTAGATATTTTTAAGATTTCCTCTGTGCAACAGCAAAACAAAGTAAAAAAATGTTCAATTTCTTACTTCATTCAGCAGGAAAAGTGTGAGTCAGACAAGAATTGACCTACATATGCACTTGCTTGCTTGTTGAGCTCAAAACCTTTGCGTGCATCTCATAAATGGTTCATACTCTATGATTTTCTTAAGTATTAAAATTAATTGATATTGAATGGTTATTGCTCTTGGTTTGACAGGAAAAAAACCCCTGACATTGTGGAAAACATTTATATTAAAAGACCAAAGCTGGAATGATGCCTATTCCTATCTTTACAGAGCAAGTGTCCTGTATAAAATTTGACTTTTAGGGATCTCCATTCCTCTAACTGCTAACTACAGAGAAGTACAAGAAACTACCGTTCCAAAGGTATTCTGAGACAAATCCAGAGAATTTGAATGTGAACACAAGAGAGTATGACATGCTTTTGAAGTCACACTAAGGAAACAATTATGGGAACAGCTGCCAGGGGTTGGACTAAAGGCTCATGAGCCCCGTACCCTGTCTCCAGCAAGACCAGCAGCAAGTCCACAGGGGAGAAGTGTAAGAAGAGGCATCAGAGAGGAAGATGTTGGCCAGTACTTCCCCCCAGCTCTTCCCATCTGTGGCCCAGGGACTTCTTAGTGCTGCAGCACCAAGTTCAGTGGAGGTGGGATGATTTAACCACATGTGAAGCCCACTCTCTGACATAGTCCATATATATATATGCTACACATAGATATGTAACATGTTCCACAGTGCAGCTACAGAAACAGGTCAAGGAGAGCTTGAAGGGTTATGACATTTTCTAGAAAAAAATCTGGGTGTGAAAAACTTCTTTCTGCCTTGGGGGAGTAGACTGTCAGAATGTTGCACACAGTCTTAAAATATCATTTTAATACTCTAGTTCCAGAAAAAACATCAGTGATACATCTTTCATCTCACCCATGGCCCAAGCATATCAGAGGTCCACCCAAATTAACAGGCTTTCACTTCATTAAGCCTGTGACAAAGAAGATGATTTATGGTCCAAGGACCACTAGAGTCCTGAATTTTTTAAGCCAAATAAATGCAGTGTACTTACAGCAAATCTCAGAATCTCTTCATTTGTTGTAGATGGTGGAGACAACTGGCTTCAGTGGAACAATCTGAGAGATGGTGCGTAAGGCTTGCCTTCCTCCCTTATAAACACATTAAAAGAAAGAACAGACTGGTTGACAAGGAATCAGAAAAAAACCCAATCGTTTAACACACATAACAAAGCAATTCAATGTATGCAATAGTGTAGAATGCACAAAATAAGTGAAAAACATATATATCCTTTAAACTTTTCTAATTATAATAATTACAGTTTAAAAGTTTTCCAGGCAGAGGTGTGATATATAAAACTCATTGCAGTGTGGTGATTCTGTATCTTAAGTTAAGGAAAAGATAAAAATTATTGCTTAGATTCCTGTCTTTGCATATCCCTTTTCAAATATATAATTTATTATATAGTACCTATGCAAATTTTAGCCTTTATTTTTCAAACAGATTTCCATAACTTTAACAGGAATCCAGCAAAGACTGAAGATTTATTTTGTCACTAATGATGGTCTAGTAGTGATACTGACAAACTCTGTATGTAATTTCTTAGGACTTAACTAAATTTCAAAAGATGACATGCCTTGTTTTTAACTTACCTTTCTTGAAAAGTTAGCAAGAAGCTCTCTGGCCATTTCCAGGAGAAAAATGTGTGTATTTTCCCAAGGTTATAAAACAACAAACAAACCTCACAAATATTTCTGTGAAGAGCTTATTCGTGTTTCAGAGCACAAATTTTGCAGCGCTGAGGATAAAACTTAGTCTCATCTATCTGCCCACGCTACCTTTGTGGGGAAAGAGAGGGGAGGCACTAATTCTGCATGCAGGCCTGTAATGTCCCTGACCTCACGATGAAATACCTTTGGCCAAACCTGAAGTATATGAATGGTCACTGTTTCACCAACAAGTTGCAGATAACTGGAAGAATAACTTAAGTTTTAGGTGAATAAAAAAATTATTTGTATGTTGAACTTCAAAAATAAAATATTGGGCCACTCTAAGGTGAGCAGCAGCGTAAGAGGAATGGACCTCCAAAATTGCTGGGCACTTGGAATCTCTTTTTCATATGCAATAGTGCTATGTTTGTCCTCATATATGGGCACTGATTTAAATGTGCATGCTTTTTCCTCTCTGATAGAAGAAAAGAGAAAATTTTCAACTAGATATCATTGCTGTAGTCTGGTATATTTTAGTTGTCACATATCAGACATCCCTCCACAGGCTGAAGATGTGGCGGGTTTCGCTGACCCCTGTAGCTATCTAAGGATCAGGGCTCTGGTCAGGGATGTTCAGGAAGCTCTTTCCTATAGCATATACAGGACAAAGCACACTGCATCCAAAAGATGAATTCAGTTTGCTGCTACTCTATTTTAAATCCTGTCCCCACTTTCCCAGGTCAATCAGTCTTGTACAGCCACAGTCCTTGAGGAAAGTATGAAGTTCTCTCTTCTTCTGTCTCACTTGCTCTGCACATGGTGTCTGACACAGAAGCACATGGGAAACCAGCGCATTAAGTATCTGCTGTTTACTTAACTTATAAGCCAGTTTTCTGAATTTAACAGTTTCCCCTGCTCTACCATTCATTGCTCACAGACAGCAGCCATTCAATATTACACTGTTAGGCATTTACTATTGTAAAGTTACGTAGCTATGCATCAATGCCTACTTATATGGAAGCCTGGCTGAATGCAAAGTTCAAGTAAATGTATTAATAGACTATGCCATTCCCTGTCCATCATGTTGTGGGACCACCCCAATTTCTATTCTTAGCTGTGCTGTTGCAGTATATGTGATTATTCCGCCTTTTCTAGAGCTGGTTGGTAGGAGTATTTACATCTGGCTACTAAGGGTGTGTCATTTTCTTAACAGAAAGTATTACTGTTTAATCTCCTTTCTTAAATTCTGACTGTTCTGATATCCTAATCTACTCCCAGCTTCACAGTTTAGTGACAATTTTGTAGAACTGAGCAGTAGAATGTGTGCCCAGAATTCACATTTTTTGCTATCAGTTTTTTGAAACATCACCCACACAATGTTTGCATATTTGCCCCCAAGGCAGATATTGTTTCTGACGTGGCCTTATCAGTAGTCAAATATTATTTGCAGCCTGACTTTTTAATGCAAGGAAGCTAAGCATGCCTGGATTTTTAGTTTAGCTCAGATCGAGCTCACACATAGCATCCTGAGAGCTACTTTTATTGGCACCAGAGTTAGGAGCTCCTCCTTTGACTGATTTGTAAACCCCATTCTTCACTCTCTTGGTCCATCTTAAGGGAAGTTTATAGTGGTAACTCCATTATCTTGCCTCAAAAACTTGCCCTTTCCCTTTTCCAGTGAAAACACTACAGGATACTTAGTGTTTTTATCTGAATAACCTGCCAAGGAAAATAACTTGTAGCTTTTTTAATAAATAAGCCTATTTTAATCCCAAGCTATGAAGGAAAGCAAAGCTTTCTGCTGACACAAAAATAAAGCAAGTCTTACTTATGGCAGAAAGACTGTTCCCTTTGAATCTGGATGCTATTGCAATAGACTAGTTGCCTTCAGAGTTATAAAAGGTACTTGTAAACCACCATTGAACTCTGTCTTTGTGAATATAACAGGACTTTGCCCTTATGCGAAATACCCGTAGAACAAAACAGAATGCATTGCTTTCATCTAAAATGTCAAAGGAAATATTTTATTTCTCAAAAGTGGTCATTAGCTATATGCCACGGAAGTATGAGAGAGAAGACTTAATTCATGCTTTGTCAGCCAAGTGAAATTCCCATTACGGGGGGAAAAGGTTCAAAATATTATGTTAGAGTATTTATTTTAGAGTACTTAGATGTCAGTGGTAGCTGGCATTGCACGAAATGAAGACAATGAAGAAACTTTGCCATTTACCATATAACCTCAGTAAAATGTTGTATTCTGCAATTTATTCTGCACTTTCTTTATGGGAAGACCATGGCCATTTATGATGTGGTCATTTATAATAATGAATTATGTTCAAATAGCGTTAGGCCCTTCTAACAACGCTTCCAAAAGGGAACTGAATCTATATTGACGTTAGTGAGATTAATAATAAACTTGAAAAATATAAAATATAGGAAAACTATTGGACAAAGAGGGTCAGATGTCAACGGTCGTGCCTGTGCCACAGAGCATGCTACTCACAGAAACAGCCTTGCTGAAAGCCAGAAAACCACCCCGTCTGAAGGCGGTACTCTACAGGATGAATGGTATCAGGATGGTCCCACTGGAAAGCAAGAGTAATGAGACAGCAGCAGCCACAGTAGCAGCTACATATTTATGGTAACTTAAGAACTGAAGTCTCATAAATGGCACCTGTCAGTCTTGACTTTGGCTGAAGAGGCCATGGCAGAAGAGAGGACAGGGATGGCTTCAGGTCACCAACGTGCTCCTCAGGATGCCAGCTGTGCTCTGTGCCACTTCCCTGCCACCAGCAGCTGGCTGTGCAGGGAATACCTGCCGTTTCACATCATGCGTTTGGCACAAAATCGCTGTAGCGCACCGGAAGGGTTGATGCCGCACTTTAACTGCAAAAATAAAACTTGTCCTAATTAAGCCTCTTGGTATTTGAGTCTTTTAATAAATATTGCTGTATTTCATACTCAGGTTGATGAGAATTTAATTTACCATTGTGAAGATTTGTGGCTGAGAATGAATTTTTGGTCCGATACAGAACAAAACCAAAAACCCAGCCATGGATTTGAGGCAGGGTTGTGGCTTTCACACTGGATAACTTGTGGCATTGATCTTAAAATGTCTCTACTAAGAAGTAGGTTCCCTGTGTAGTCAGTCAACAGAAACACGTTCTCCCAGGGGGCAGCTCAAAGCAGGAGCCTGTTTCAGGTGCTCTGAGATGCCCCTTTCTCAGCACAGAAGGAGCCTAGGAGATGAGCTTAGTAATTAGACACCTAAAGTTAGTCAACAAGCAGCCACAAAGCATGCCCACTGATTTCAGTTAAGCCATTAATTTTACTTCAGCCCATCATGAAAATGATGTTCAGAAGAAACAACAGCTGCACAAGGCACAGCCATGCACTTGGTCCAGCGGATCTTCGTCAGCCTTAAGCTCTGTTTTACATGAAAGAGCCAGAGTTGCAAATTAAACTTACATATTCCTCTTCAGCGTGCATACATGATGTTCATCTGTCCTTGTGGGAGTCAGTGTTCGATATAGTATACATGCACTGTAATACCTCTGAACATGTTTATTTAAAGTCATCCACTGCAAGACATTATGCTAATACCTCAGAGAATGACGTAAATTAGGACGAATTGATTAAGTCCTCAGATCTTATTGCCAGGAGCACCCTCTACAGAGACACATTGATAGGAAGTGTTATTTTATTATTACTAAGATGCATCAGTCACATTCAGAGCCCCATGTTTAGGCACCACACAGATATATAGTAAGACCCAGTACCTGTCCAAAAGAGCTTACAGAACAGGACAAGAAAGACAAATCATGGCAGAAAGTACTATTATCTTAGTTTTATATAGCAGAACATAAAGCATACAGGGATTAAGTATATATGCCCAGCATCAAATTGAAAGGAATCCAACAGCAAAGCCAAAAGCCAAACCCAAAACCTCCTGAATTCACACTTGTGATTTAACTCTTTCTCTTGTGCTTGACTAGCTGGCGTCATGTCAATGACACTTCTTAAACACTGCATAGTCTTTTTTAATTTGGAGAGGCAAATACCTCTGGCCTCAGCACTCTTCATTGTCATATCATATGTCTCTATTCTCAAATGATTTACAGCAATTGCCTTTTCAAAGTCTGCCCTTAAGACAAATTTCAAAAACATTTAAAGCTTTTCAGGTATAACATTATGACCAGCATTTCTCTGGAAAAAAGTGTGACTTGTTAGCAGCATCACCGTTATAACTTCGACATCTTTACTGTTAAGAAAGAAACCAGGCATTTTTACAATGACTGAAAAATGTTAAATGCTGTGCTGAGAAATAAAAGTGGAGTAAGAGGGGTCGTTTAATTTTATTATGAGGATGCAAATGCACTAAGTGACTGAAGTACACAAAATTCGCATTATATGTCCTTCAGTTTTCTGCTCCTCTGAATTCTTGAACACAGTGGTTCTTACAGTGCAAGCAGAAAAATCAATGAAATGTCCTGTTCCCGCTGAACCATGTTATCATGATTTGGTGTATTTTACTCATTATAGTTATCTCATTTTGAAGTGTATGAGGGGAGGGAAGGGTACTAGACAGGAGGAAACGGTGGAAGGGAATATTGTTACAGATAGATATTAGCAGAATTTGTTTCAGTCAATGACATACATTAAAATTGAACTTCAGTAGGTTTGCATACATTAAAATATATTTTATCTGCATGTCATAATTACTTGCTTTCATTTCAGTTGTGTCCTTCTGATGTATTAAAATGGCAGTTGTGCCTTGTGCAGTATTAGACTTGTGACTTTGACTGAAATCCAAACAAGCTTGTAATGAAACTGGTTTTGTTGACTTCTTGTAGGTCTGTATGGTGCTCAGTTAGACATGTCTGCTGGGATACATGACTGTGTACCATCTAACTGAATAATTTTGGGGTGTGTGATTAAGTTGTGTTAACTATTTGCTGATGCAGTCACTCTTCCAAACGAAGAAGATATCAATATACCTAGATAGTATCAATATACAGTCTTTAAATAGCTAGCTGGAAGAAATGAAAACCTTCTGCTTAATAGGCCAGTCAGGCTTGAATTATGCAGGAGTCTATAGCGAATGAAGTCAGTCTGGTTTAATAGATATATGTTTTTTAGGGCAGAATCACAAGCCAATGTACACAGTGGCTTAAGTACGTCAGAGAGAAAAAGCCCTTACCCATATGTGTGGCTGCCAGTGTACCATGGGCGCTTACAGCCTGCAATTTCACTCATTCACTCCAAAGCTATTGAGAAGAGGGTATATAGGCCAAGATAATATGTTGCTAGCTGTGGGCAAGTTGTTTGGAAGCGTACATTGCAGAGAGAGAGGGTTAGCCATCTGACCAGCACAGTACCACTGTCATTGGAAGAGAGCTCCCGCTCAAGCTGGACCTCTGCCATTCAACCTTCCGTCCTGGATGGCAAAAACGGGGCTGTGGTGCTGAGAACTAAAGTCACGAGGGGAAAGTGGCAGATACTGACAATGGTCCTCCCCTTTTTTTCCTGAGATTGGACATAAGGCGCATGTCAGCAGCAAGAAACAACAAGGCAGTCCTCATGGGAGAGCTCTCTTCAAAGCACTTGGCAAGTGTTAATTTGTTAAGACACATTGCAGAGAGCAGCAGTATTCCCCAAATAGTGATAATGCATCTGCTTGAACAAAGTCCCGATTGCAAATTATTATATAACATAGATAAGAATACGGTTCTTGACCTGTTCTTATCTTCCTGTGAATATTCCGGGCTCAAAAGCCTTGTACAGGACTACAATCCTGAGCCGGATGGTAAGCTACACGAGCCTAGGAGTCTTGCTTCCCTAGCTGTGTCTATTCAGGGAACAGACGATATTTTTTTTGCTGTATCTAGCTTCTTCATATGCTGAGAGAGCGTATATGAGAGGAAGACTTAGCACGTGCTCAATAAATATCTTCCAAACTAGAGAGTAATGGGCTGTTTGGGATTGCCTTCTCCTGGGAGCATACATTTGTTGGAGAGCTTGATTTTGATTAGTTTCTTCAGAATTAAGCATTTCCTAGATAGTTTATCTGTTTTGTAGCTTACAGGTCTAAGGGCTGCTCTCATAAACCACTTCAGGGCAAAGATAAAGCTTCTTTTATCCCCCTAAAAGACTTTTCGTGCTTAAGACTGTGTATGGTTATTTATCCTACTTGTATTCAGACGTCTTATTTCTGTAGCATCTGATCGTCACTTGGCCATGTGGTGGCAAAATTTTCCTCCCTTCTGTTTAGTTCTTTCAGAGTGAGACCAGCATAGGTGGAAGGAAAAGCAGAAAAGGGTTTTCACAGAGTATGCAACTGCTCAGTGGCACCTGTGGCCTAGAAAGTCACAATAAGGCTGGCAGCATCTCTGTTAGATCTGTCTCTGTAAGGCGAACTTCTCTCAGTTTTGTGCAAAATCTGGAGAGAAAATGCCCTTCCTAAATTTCCAAATAACAGCTTCAGTAACCTCATACCGATTACCTGGCCTTTCATGAGTAGACGCTGGTTCATTTGCTGTCAGCAAAGTTTTGCTGGCTTGTTGCATTTAAGTAATCTTTCTCCTAGAAAGAAAGGTCGTGCACCTAATGGGTAGAGCTCATTCTGTGAAACTGTAAAGTTTAATTACTGGGCTATAAGTCCTGTACATTAAAACAGTGAATTTCACCGCTATTGATTTTAGTTTCTGCAGGCCAAGCAGTTTTTTTCTCCCTCCCTCAAACTCCTCATCTTTTGCATAAAATATGCATTGGCTCATGCCAATGACAGAATCAGTGAAAGGACCATGGAGATCCTATCCATCAACTCCGCGGGAACTAGTTCAGTCTGGGCATCAATCTTCACACTTTCTGACTGGAGAAGGATGCTGCCTGCTCTGAGAAATGGCTCCAAGAAGAGTCTTTAATGTTTGATTCGCTTTCCTCAAGAATGAGCGCTGCCTTGGAAGAGAGGACAGGAGCCGTGGGGGAATTCATAGGAAATAAATGTTACTGACAACACCTGGCTGAACTAAGTGGAGTTTTAAAGTGGGTGTGCTTTCTGACTGCACATAACCTTTTTTTCTTTCTGAATTTCCACACTGTACTGCGCTGATATTTATTTAGACAGCACTGTGGTTCCCATAGGGGAGTCCTAAGGTGACAAAGGAAGGTAAGAGGGATACTGGGTACTCCAAATTGGAGGTGAAATATAAAGCAAAAAAGGCTTTTTGTGTGTGTGCAACTCCTAGCTGCTAAAGAAGACCGTCTAGCCAGAGTTATAAATCAGCTGAGCCTGGGGTTTGTTTATGCTTCGGAAAGGGGGAAGAGGAGCTTCCTGCTCAAGGCGATGCTAGAAGAAGCCAGCAGGTCCTGGGAGGATGTGACCAAGGCTGTCGTTTAGGCGTTTCTTGCTCCTTCTGCTGGAGGAGGGCAGAGAGGCTGATCCACCACCTCTCCGTGGCACACGTGCACGCAGAGCAATCCTCTTCGACATTTCCTTTCCTTTCAGGAAAGTCGTTGCCACACAGTTCTCCCCGATTTTTCACCATGTTCTCAAGTAAAGTGAACAAGACTAGAACATGTTGTCGGGAAAAAAAAAAGGAATACATTTCAATTTTAAAAAATGGCTTTTAAATCTTCAGCTTACCTTTAAATGAGCTAAATACCAACAAAGGGCAAAAAAATCAGCTTTGTACTTGGAGGTCCTCTCCCCTTCTTCACGAGGGTAACTAGTTTTCATCTTTTGTGTCTGGATTGCAGTCAACGCAGCAGCTATTAGAGTTTAGTTAATGCCAGTTTTTGGCCTATATCTACTTTTTTTTAAGCATTACTATTATTCTGGTTCCTGCAGCACTGTAGGTGAGCATGGCCCTTTGTAGGCAAATAAAAAGACCATCTCCTTCTCCGCAGAGCTTAACGTTTAAGTTTAAAGCTCCAATTCTGTATTTTCAGACCAGTATTATACCATGCAGAGCAAAGAGGCAACCGTGGACTCTCTTTCCTGCAGAGATATATTATATGTTTCAATGACGTCCCTATATTTCCCTGAACAGCTTGAGAGAAAAGTGACTTGTTCAAACTGTACTTGCAAATATCTCAGAATTTAAAGTAAATCGTAGGCATTCATGAGGAAGAGTGGTTACTTCATTTATCTGGCCTACAAGATCAGTTATGTCTTAATGAGAGGCTATTTTTAAGGGGCAGCACGGCCACGGAGGAGGTTTGAGAGATGCAAAAGAATGAATGGAAGGAGAATGGGTGCTCTGATAATGGAACAGATGAAAACTGAAACATACACCCATAATTAGGCGGATTACACTAAGGATGAATATTGCTTTGTTTTTCCACACTCATGTAAATTCATTATGTGCTGTATGCATATAAAGCTAGCAATTAATTGGATGCTCTATCATCAAGTATTGTTTGTAATACAAAGGTTGTATTCTAAAGAAAATAAATCTAAACTTGTTATTAGATGCTGCAAAAATGCTCTCACGTAATGCGTTCTCATTTTAAAAACAAAAGGAAGAAAGTGCACCATTTCTCTCACCACTGCACTTCTTGGGCAGATGTTAATGCAAACGGCCTGCATGTATTTTTCAAAGGCCCCCAAAACATCCTGTGCACAAACTGTCCCTCTGCAATTGCATTTCCATCAGGGACTGTGATTCGGATTGCTTATTCCTGATGCCTTAACACTACTTTTTGCTAACTAATATCATTAAACATGAATCTCAGACTTTTTAATGGGCTCTAATGATCCTTATGGGAAAATTCCAGTTTTGATCTCTTTAGTAACTACAAATGCAAATATAAGTCCCTCTCAGTTAACAGCTTTTTATGCTTAAGAAGTAAAGAGCACCGGAAATTATTATGGCCCATATGTTACTAAAAAGGTTTTGATGTGGATTAGTGGCTTATGTAACGGGTGGGCCTAACCCACATTGGGCTTAATTTAGGGGGTTTTCTCCTTTTAGAAAAAAAAGGCTTGTTTCCTAATGATAAGCTTGAGTACTAATTTAATTTACATTTTGCTCCTCTTAGGCACAATCAGCATACATTGGAATAAACATTTAAAGCCCCTTACGAAACAATTTGTTGCTTTTGCCATTATTCGTTTTACTTTTTGAGTAATGTTCTTGTTTTCCCTTGATTAAATAGTCTAGTTAGGTTTGATTTGAAATTACAGAAACTGCAAATTAAAACAATGAGTAATGGTCTGTAGTCTTCTCAAGGAAATGAAAAAAAAACTTCAGGAAAGTTCAGCAACGATGGGAATTTTTCAAAGTCCTGGTCTAAACAAAGGTCAGAAGATAGCTTCAGACAGACAAAGAAAATAAAAACAAGGTCTACAGTATAAGATAGTAAAAGTGAACAATTATATAGTGTAGTTGGTAAAAAAAAGAGAGGCTGAAATTGGTGATGGGTTCTAAGTTTATCACTAAAAAATTTTCAAAAATTGAAATTACCGAAGTGTATTTTTTATTCTTTGTGTTTCCCAATAGACATTAACATCACTTCAGTGCTGCATTTTAGAGGATGTAGGCTGTATCTAGACACTGAAACAGTTTTTCAGAGAAGACGTATGTTCGCTTGTGATGTGTCAGGGTTTTGTTGCCAGCTTGGTGCACTCTGGGGCAGTTCTGAAATACTGAGCTGTTTTAGAAATTATTCCAAATTAAATCAGACATATACATATATTCAGCATCTTTGAAAGCCAATTTAAAAAAAAAGACAAAAAGTCATCTGTCTTTTATTATCAGGTATTAGTCTTATTGCTAATTTGAAAAGAATCTAACAGATCCACAAGGCGTTTCTTCCCTCCACAGAAGTCATGTGGATACATGCCCATTATCTATTTATGCATGTACTACCTTGGGTTTTACTGTTGTTCTGACTAATTTATCAATGCAAAAATTGGAGTTATTTGTTTGTAATTCCTGAATTTCTCCTGTCCAGGAATTTTCCCCAAAAAATTTGTCTTTACAGGTATCACTGTCTCTTTTGCTGGCATCAAGGCTACTTTAGGGAACAGGTTACCAGCCACAGTTAGTGGGCTAGCAGCTGCATATCTGAATCCCTTTAGCATCTTCTTCTTACAGCTGAAGCCCTTTAGTGCCTCAGTCTGCTCACAGAGTGGCCCTCATGGGAAGGCTGCAAAACTCTGAAAGCTTTTCTAGAATGTGTAATTCTGGATGCCAAGAATTAATTCATCTACTTCCCAAATAATCATACAACTCCCACTTCTGAAAACAGTTTTTTTATTCTTTCACTGAACTGTTAATCATTCTTGCTTGGCATGTTTTGGGGTATTTTTTCCGCTCTGGAAACCATTTTAAAGTTTTATTCTCAGCCTGGAATATGGTTATGTCCTGAAGCGGTCTTTAGGTTACCTGCAAACATTTTACCTTTTTATTTCCTTTTAATTTCCTCTCAATAAAATTCTTTACTTGATTATAGTTCCATTTCTTAAGTTTAAATTATTATTGTGGATTTGTGTTTTGACTTTTCAGTCCTACAAGAAGGTCAAATCTGAATACTTTATGGCCTCTTTTAAGGAGAATAACTTCAGTGGCTGCATCTTGAAACAAGTCACATGCTTTGCTGGAAACTAAATCAAGAATGGCTTTTCCTTTGTGGATTTTGTGAACAAATAATTGAAAAAGCAATCCTTTACAGCGTAAAGTAATATTGTCTGCAACATGCCCTGTCATGACAGGTATTGAGCCTACCTGGAAGATACGAAGTCTCCTATTACTATTGTGATTTCTAATCTTGTAGACCCTTGGTCTTCCTTGTCATGTCATGGTCACTGTCCCACCTTGGTGGGATGCTCAGTAGTGTAGACCTATGACTGTGCTCTTTCTGTGTTGGCAAAGAATTAAAGTCCAGAGGGATTCTGCAATAATGATTCACACAGTGTTGTGGATTAAGCCTGGTAGGCAGCTAAGCACCCCACAACCAGTGGGATGGTGGGGAGAGAGTTGGAAGGGTAGAAGTACAAAAAGTCGTGAGTTGAGATAAAGACAATTTAATATGTAAAGCAAAAGCTTCATGTGTGCAAAACAAGGAATTCATTCACTGCTTCCCATGGGCAGGCAGGTGTTCGGTCATCTCCAGGACAGCAGGGCTCCATCATGCGTAACAGTGACTTGGGAAGACAAACGCCATCACTCTGAATGTCCCCCCCTTCCTTCTTCTTCCCCCAGCTTTTATTGCTGGAATAGCCCTTCGGTCAGCTGGGGTCAGCTGTGTCCCGGCTGTGTCCCCTCCCAACTCCTTGTGCACCCCCAGCCTCCTCGCTGGTGGGGTGGGGTGAGGAGCAGAAAAGGCCTTGACCCTGTTTAAGCACTGCTCAGCAATAGCTAAAACATCCCTGTTATCAACACTGTTTTAATCACAAATCCAAAATGTAGCACCATACAAGGTATTATGAAGAAAATTGACTCCATCCCAGCCAAGACCAGTACACACAGTTAGGATATTTACCTTATTTGATTTCAGACACTCCTTAAACTACTATTTTACTCCCCGAAATCAGAACTGGTCTGATTATGTTCCTTCTACCAAGTCTCTGAGATATTAATTTATTCATTATGACAATTTTAAACAAGACATTCCAGTTTCTCTGTCCTTAGCGTGGTTCAGAGTTCTAGCACTAGTACAAACAGACGCATATATTCGGTCTTAGTCTGCTTGCCAGTTTTTATGTATGTGCTGAAATGGGGATTTACATGTTAAGCTGCACTTTGCTGTTGCTTTGCTGCATTTTCTTTCCACTCTATCCTTTATTTGAGGATATAGCGGTTTTGTACTTTATCCCTGTGAAATGCACCATCCTGCAGTATGTGCTCTTTCACGTGTCTTGACTTTCTCCCAGTCTTAGCTTAAGAATTCCCCCTTAACTTTTTTATTTTAATTCTCAGTTACCAGGTTCAATTTTGGATTATACCGACCCTGTCCTCCCCCGATAGTAATAAATCTCAGCTGTCCTTCCCTGCACTGCGTTTTCAACAAAGCACTGAGTCTCTGCCTCTCCATCTGCTGCCGTGTATAGGTCTGGTAAGCCTGAGCCTCTCTTCCTGCCTACGCATAGATTTCATCTCCACAACATACATCACAACGTTGTTGACATTCATCCTTATCATTTTTTAAGAGATCATTTATGTGCTTCATGAGGTCTGCTACTTTTACACTTGACAGGCCAGAGCAGGCCTTTGCTTCATCTAAGTGCCGTTATAGCGAGCACAAGACTAGATATTTATATGTCAGATAATTGCAACCCTTCATGTTATTGACCAAATGCTGAAAAGGTATATGACAGTAACAACAAGGAAAATGCAAAGTAAAAGCAGATTTAACAGACGCGTTCTCTTTCTTTCCGTGTGTTTTCCTACGCCTGTATGGCTGCACACACAAGTATACAGAGTTCTCAGTTCCGAATGCGCTAGGAAATCATCTTGGAATCACTGCGTGAAATGTACTGAAAAAGTCAATTTACTGCTCAGCTGTGGTCTTTAGGAACTATTCAAAAAGGCGGAGAGAAGAAAATAGATGACATCATTGTGTCACTGCGAAAATAAGCAGCTCACCTGATGCCTTGAATATCGTGTGCCACTCCTGTCGACCGCAACACCTCAGGGGTATGTAACACGACCAGACAAATTCAGATGAAGGGAAATGAGGTGGAGCAGGAAGGACTTCTGAAGAAGGAGAGACTGAATGGAGTGGGACATCTTAGTTGGGAAAAGAGGCAATAGTAAACGGATCAGAAATCATGAACAGCAGGGAGAAGGTAAATAAGGGATAATTAATCTCTACTTCTGCACGCACAAAAACTAGCACTTGCCAAAGGAAATCATCAGGTGGCATGTTAAGACACGCAAAAAGAAGCACTTTTTCACAAAGCACCCAAACTGTGGAGCTCATTCACAGGTTGTGACTAGGCAAATGCAGAGAGGAAGCAGCAGCTCCTCTCTGAGGAGCAAACATGAGGCTCCAATTACAACCTCTGGCTCCAGAAATCCCTAAATACAGATTGCTGAAAATGGGGAGAGCAAACTGCAGGATATATTACTCTACACTTGCTGTGATATTCTTTCCTTGATTGTGTACTTCTGGTCACATCAGAAACAAAAGAAGGGGCAGGAAGATTTTTGGTCTGATGCAACAGAGTTAGTCTTATAAAGTCCTTTAAAACTGTAGCTATTCAGAATAATGAATGTTGAAAATGAGGATTCAGCTTTTGCCATCTCTCTATTACACTGCTGGCCAAATGCACTTACTGGGTTTTATTATTTTCCTTTCACTGCTTTCTATACATTACAGTATTATTCTACGAAAACACAAGTAATAAGCAAGCTTCTAACTGTTTGTATGGATTGTAGCTTTTATGACAAAAATATTTTCCATCTGGAAATGAGTTTTAATATTCTAGGTAGAAGAAATATCATGTGTGTAAATATTTCCCTTGTAGATGCCACTGCTATAGATGTAATTTTACATGATTGAACCAAGTGATTTAAGATTATATCATACTTGCAATCCGCTACCAGATGTATTTGTCAGACACGCAGTTGAGACAAAGAGGAATATGATGTGTTGTATGATTCACTTAGAATCACAGAATCATTTAGGTTGGAAAAGACCTTTAAGATCATCAAGTCCAACCATTAACCTAGCACTGCCAAGTCCACCACTAAACCATGTCCCTAAGCACCACATCTACACATCTTTTAAATACCTCCAGGGATGGTGACTCAGCCACTTCCCTGGGCAGCCTGTTCCAGTGCTTGACAACCCTTTCGGTGAAGAAATTTTTCCTAATACCCAGTCTAAACCTCCCCTGGTGCAACTTGAGGCCATTTTCTCTTGTCCTATCGCTTGTTACCTGGGAGAAGAGACCGACCCCCACCTCACTACAGCCTCCTTTCAGGGAGTTGTAGAGAGCGATAAGGTCTCCCCTCAGCCTCCTTTTCTCCAGGCTGAACAACCCCAGTTCCCTCAGCCGCTCCTCACAAGACTTCTGCTCCAGACCCTTCACCAGCTTCATTGCCCTTCTCTGGACACGCTCCAGCACCTCCATGTCTCTCTTGTAGTGAGGGGCCCAAGACTGAACACAGTATTCGAGGTGCGGCCTCACCAGTACCAAGTACAGGGGCACAAACACTTCCCTTGTCCTGCTGGCCACACTATTTCTGATACAAGCCAGGATGCTATTGCCCTTCTTGGCCACCTGGGCACACTGCTGGCTCATATTCAGCTGGTTGTTGGCCAACACCCCCAGGTCCTTATCCACCAGGCAGCTTTCCAGCCACTCTTCCCCAGGACTGTAGCGTTGCATGGGGTTGCTGTGGCCCAAGTGCAGGACCTTGCACTTGGCCTTGTTGAACCCCATACAATTGGCCTTGGCCCATTGATCCAGCCTGTCCAGGTCCCTCTGCAGAGCCTTCCTACCCTCAAGCAGATCAACACTCCCGCCCAACTTGGTGTCATCTGCAAACTTACTGAGGGTGCACTCGATCCCCTCGTCCAGGTCATTGATAAAGATATTAAACAGGACTGGCCCCAACAGAGAGTCCTGGGGAACACCACTTGTGACCGGCCACCAACTGGATTTAACTCCATTCACCACCACTCTTTGGGCCTGGCCATCCAGCCGGTTCTTTACCCAGTGAAGCACACTCCCGTCCAAGCCATGAGCAGCCAGTTTCTCCAGGAGAATGCTGTGGGAAACCATGTCAAAGGCTTTACTAAAGTCTAGGTAGACAACATCCACAGCTTCTAACCATAAATAACAAAAAAGGCATAATACAAGACATGAAAGACTGTACAGTATTTTGTGGACTTCTTTGCAATAACTAAAGCAAAAGTATGTTCCTGGAATGGTTCAGCACTGACCTGAAACTGAGTTTTATATACTTATGATTAATTTCTTGTTGCAGTCACACAAACAATAGTTATATTTCTATTGTACATGCAAATGTGGAGGGAATTCTGCAAAGCCGCATGCTAAGCACCAGTTATCCTGCACACTGAAAATATACTACAGAATACTGTGTATTTCAAGAGTAGAGCAAGAAGGGATTCCTAGATTTAACACGGAGGAATTATGATGCATTGTCGTTTGACAATAACAGGAAGGTGATACTGAAGTTCAACAGTTCAGGAGCATTTCAGCTTTGGAGAAAAGGACCTGGGGGTCCTGGTGTCCACAAAGTCAAACATGAGCCAGCAATGTGCCCTTGTGGCAAAGAAGGCTAATGGTATGAGCTCCATTAGACAAAGTATTGTCAGCTGGTGGAGGGAGGTGATCCTTCCCCTTTATTCAGTGCTGATGAGGCCACACATGGAGTTCTGGGGACAGTTCTGGGCTCCCTAGTACAAAAGAGACATAGACATACTGGAGAGAGTCCAACCAAGGGCCATGAAGATGATGAAGGGACTGGAGCACCTCACATATGAGGAAAGGCTGAGAGAGCTGGGACTGTTTATCCTGGAGAAGAGAAAGCTCAGGGAGATCTTGTCAATGTATATAAATAACTGATGGAGTATGCAAAGAGGGCAGAGCCAGGCTCTTTTCAGTGGTGCCCAGTGGCAGGACCAGATGCAATGGGCACAGACTGAAACACGGGAGGCTCCATCTGAAGATCAGGAAGCCCTTTTTTACTGTGAGGGTGATCAAGCACTGGCACAGGTTGCCCAGAGAGGTTGTGTAGCCTCCATCCCTGGAGATATTCAAAAGCCATCTGGACACAGTCCAGGGCAACCAGCTCTAAGTGGCCCCGCTTGAGCAGGGTGTTTGGACAAGATGACCTCCAGAGGTCCCTTCCATCCTCAACCAGTCTTTGATTCTGTGATTCATGGCATCCTCAAGGCTGAAGTAGCATAAGGTCAACCCTATTCTAGTGCACTAGAATGACTTGTGTTCCTAGATTAGATGGGCAGCATGGAAACATCGTGTGGCTTCATGAAGTTTGGGATTAAAAACAAAATCATGGGCCATGAACATAAAAGCAGAGACATAAAGAGAACCCTTGAGGCTTTCAGAGCAAAGGATTACAAAATGAAGTTGCTATTAGCTAAGAAATGAAAGCAAAAATTTAATGTAAACAGTAAAAATACAGTTAGGAATAGTCATATAGCAGGAAGTTGTGGGCATATGAAAGACCCTTTAGGAGGTATCACTACATCTCCTTTTAGTGACTACCCTCACAATTACACCTAGGAGTAAGAGAGTACCTTGGTCTCTGTGCCCATTCAACTTCTTGGCATCATTTCACTTTTCATCTCCCTTTCTGCTCTGCTTAGGGAGTCAAAAATCACAATGGCAGCAACTCTTCTCATTATTTTGGAAGCGTTAATCATGGGTTATTTATGCTAACAGTTGTTCACATCAGCTATGGCTGCTAGCTTTGCATGTTATGTGATCATACATGAAGGCAAAGTCTTTGGACATTGATTGAAGGAATGAATGGTCCTATCAAAAAAAAAAGTCTATACTTTGCTGGTAAATTAGCACAACTCCATCAGCCTCGAAGAAGTATACCAGTTTTCCCCAGCTGTAGTCTCCCACTGCCTATCCTTGGGCACAATGCGAGAGTGAGAATTTCCAGTCATTACCAGTGTGGAGGAGCTATTTGGAGCTGGAGCAGGCTACTAGGTCTCCCCAGCAATGGAAATGTCATCAGCCAATACTAGATGTTACTTACTTCTCTGTATGAGCAGCACACCTTAGCACCTGTTGCACGTGCCTCAGAGCCCATTGGTAATTCTGGAGTTCTGTAATTCATGAGCATTTAGAAAACAAGCACACCTGAATATTTCAGGGATGAAGAGCTATCCTGCCATCTATTCAAAACATATTTTTTCTATGTATCTGCACCTAGTTAAAAATATACTTGAAACAGTTAGTGAAATAGAACAAACATGATACACCCAAAGGAAATACTTCCTCAAAAAAACCCAAGGTAGTTTTAAAATGAAGACTAGTTTTACAACCATCTTTAGAGAAATGTGAGAAGATGAAGAGATGTGAACATAATGCTTTTGAAAAGGGGAAAATATTAAAGATTTCTTTATTTTGCTCTTTTCTGAAATCAAATTCTTTGAGAAATCACAGCTGTACTCAAGCTCGCAAGAACACACTGAGCAGTACCTTCCCCCGATGGGAGTCAATATTCCCTTTGAATTCAACACAACTGGGACTTTAGCCATGTTTCTGACATTAATTTGCTATGGATACTCAAAACTGCTTCACTAACCCACTCAGGTGAGTTTATCCAGCCACACAAACACTTCCCTAATGCAAGACTCCAAGGTACTAAACGAGGTTGTAGTCTCCTCAGTTCTTCTAGTAAATCTGGTTAGTAAAACATTTTTAGCCACCTGTGAGCTGAGAAGGGCTTGCAAGTTGTTTAGATTCACAGCTACAGGAAGCTTGCTGCCACTAATGCTGCTCTTCTGGCTGTCATTCATCTCCTCTGCTAGGACCTTTATAGTTTATAAAATATTCCATCTAAACATTTTGTACATGGAAAAGCAAAGAAAAGGAGCTTTAATCTTACAATGTGTTTAAAAAATACATAGTTTTGTTTTTTCAGCTGTTACCTGTATCACAGTATGGAAATGAGAAAATTGGGCTGTAAAATGTTCATTGAGCTGCTTTTCCATTATACTAGGTCCCAGCTGGAGCTCTTAATTTTGCCTGGGAAGGTACTACTGAAGTCAAACTGGGAAACAAAATGAGCAACAGTTAAAAATGAAGGAGCTACACAAGCAAAGGAGACAATGCCTCTACACAGCTGGAGAGGCAGAAGCCTCACCTGGGATGTTGGGAACCAGCAGGATGAGGCTAGGAGAACCTGTTAAAATAGTCATAAAATGCTAGAGTGATGATGCTCATTGGGATCTACCTACTGTCAGACAGGCCTGGTCACAAACATATTTTGGAGGAACCTCAGAAGTACTCTACTGCTACACCTGTGCCCTTCATGCCACATCTCCAGTGAGCAGTTGCATCTCCAAGCACACCCTTAGGGCTCCTTTTGCCTGAGGGGAAGCCATTGACTCCAATCAGTTGTCACTGAAAAGCACATTAGTTAATAAATCCACCATAGTACGAGTAGTGATGGACTGAAATATGACAGCGCCTCGTTTTTGGGAGGCAGTATGGAGGGGCCGTGTGTGCTAGCTCCCTCCCCTCCTGCCCAGATGGTGGCCTCTGATGGGCAGCGTGTCCATTTGCGAGCCAAAGTCTGCACTGCCGCTGCCAGCACAATTTGTTTCTTGTCAATAGAGCAGCAGAGCCACTAGGGCTCTGCATCACTCACTAATAATGAAGCTCAAATTAATTCCAATATTAGTTCCTAGTTCAACAAAGGAAAAAAGGCAACCTGAAAACAATAACCCTGGGGGAAAAAAAAAAAAACCCACGTGCGAGATCCCAGATGGCAATAGGCAGAGCTTTGTTCCTGCTGACTTTTTTATGCACTAAATTACCTTCTATTTGGAGTTTCATTACATATGAGCCCCTAAAGCTTGTTTCTTCATAGTCTGGAGTTTTACATCAAGATTTGAAATTCCCAGTTGATGAGGCAGCTGACAAATTTCTTGGCAGCCTTGTGTGAGCACGTATTTTGTGCTTTTTCCATTCAGATGTCATTTGGTACCTTCCTTGACTTGGTTTGAATGCCTCATGACAAATGTAATTATTTCTTTCACATGCATGCAGCTAGGTCTGGGTCTCGTGAACAGTTTAATGATACATTTATTAGCATGAAAATCTCACTACCATGAGTCTTGACTCAGGCAAAACTACTTATTATTTTGAGTAGGAGGTCTCCCCAAGACTAAAAGGCGCTTTCAGGAGTTAGACCCATCAGACAAAACTCCTGCCCTGTTGAAGTCAGTGAGAATCGTATTGTTAAATGGCTACAGGTGGAGCTTTACTGGCGGAGTTTTGCGCTGTGAGCTACCTTGTGGTGGGCTCTCAGCTTGACTGCAGACAGTGGCGATGCACTGATTTACACCAGCTGAGAGCCCGGCTGCTTCATTTCACACTCGAAAAGTAATCTGTGCCTGCTGAGTAATGCATGCAAGCATGTACTTAAAGTTAAGCATGTAGTTAAACGTTTGCTGAAGTGGGCCTCAAAGCACAGAAGATGGGTGTAGTTTCCTCTTCTAACTACCCTTTTAAAAATAATTTCATCCACTATTTTGCATGCTTTTAGGGAAATGATGCTATGAAGAGCTCTGATTACCTGCTGTCAGTGAGCTGCATGACTTTTTCTAGCACAGAAACAAAAGTGAAAAGTATGTTAAATGCTGCTTCACTAAAAGTAATTATCTTAATGCATTGTCTAAGTGCTCATATAAAGGCTGTGATTAATAAAAATGCATTGACTCAAGCATTCTCATGCACAATGTCCAAATTCCTTAAGGCTAGTAGGTAGCAAAGCCTGTGTCCTGAAACAGATTTCAACTTTCTTATTAATAACCTGACTATTTCTACCAGGTACAGCCCTTCGTTTGCAATTAGTGCTACAAACGATACTAATGTTTTTGTCGCAGAGTGCTGAATGACATGTTTTCCCCAGAGAGCCATCCTGTAACTTATGTCAAGCACAACTATGTGCTTTTTTAGTCTCAACCTAAACAACCTAATGATGGATTTTAGTCATTTTTATAGTGGAAGTTGTGGGAAAATGTGAAAATAGTGCATTCAACACTTTGAAGTCACTTCGATCATTGGTGAAAGGCTGTTAGTTGCTTTTTACTAACATGCCTGAAAGAAGTCTTCTGCTTTTGCTGTGGTTTGTTTCACTCGTAGCTAGTTCTAAAATGATTGGCTGATTTTATTTTTTTTCAGCCTCCTGAAAGCCACAGCTGAACTCTTCCAATATGCTTTTTTAGAGATTCTGGTTCTGGATGTCTGGAGATTTGAATTTGGGTTGTTGGGGGGTTGTTGGGGGGTTGTTTGGTTGCTTTTTTCAGGAGGAGAAATTCAGACATACCAGACACTGAAAAAAGCCCAAAAGAGTTACAACCAAGATCTCAGGGGCTGCAGGTGACTTTATAAGCCCCTCAAATCTCTAGTTCACCGTTCACTCACAGTCTCCACAATCTCCACTTAGCTAAGGCAGCTTTCCTACTGTCATCTTTCTTCTACTGCTTCAAATGTTGTAGCATGTGATTTCAAAATTAAAATGCCTCTATCCCTCCCCAAAGCTCCTGCATTAAATTAGAATTTAAATATGAAACATGTTAGCCTGACAGTATTAGCCAAACTAATGAAGTTTGAATCCAGTGTTTTCTCTCTTCTATCTCCCATTATTTAGGAAGTACAACAATACACAGTATCATTTATAAAAAGAGAGCTCTTCTGTGCTAGTTGGCAAATATCCATGTGCAAGCAAAGACAGGCCTTGTGCCAAAGAAGAGATCATTGTAACCATTCTCAGTTCTGTATTTTCACCACTGACCTGTGGCTAGCCACATCTGCACTTACTCCACATCACAGTGCCATCACCAGCTGTGCAAAAAAATCTTCCAATACTTTTAAAAGCAGAAAATAGGTACCTGTCCTTTCCCTCTTTTCTTTCTAGGTCTACTCTGACTACTAAGCCTACAATGGAACAAATCACTGATGCTGATTAAAGAAATCTCCCCCTTCGAGGAAGAAAAATGCCTCCATAGGCAAAGCAGTAAGAAGAAAATGCGCTTTGGCAATTGAAGGAATAGACTGGCTTTGCAACCATTCAATTTCTCAGCAAGCACATTAGACAATTTAAAGTTACTCTTCCATCGATGCTTGCTGTTGAATGCAATATGCCTCCATAGCAAACAGAAGGAGAAAAAAAAATCAGTCATCAGAGACCAAGGCTGTGTAAGAAGAAAGGAATATTGCAACCTGAAATAGAAATAATGTGTGGATCACATTTTTACTTTGTGTTTAAGGGATATTTCCCTGTGAAGTACATTACAAGAAAAGCAGTACTAAGTGCCTTTCTGTTTCGCTAGAGGACTGTCCACTTATTTTAGGGCTATGCTGGATAAAGCTATGAAATACCCAGTCTATACCTCTGAGCAGACTGATATACATGCAGGCAACATTATTTCAGATCGCAGACTCAAACTTTAAGGAATAGCCTCAGGCCCTGTCTTAGGAACTCCTCTGTAGTAGCTTTGATATGACAAATGTAGTCATACATGCACCGAGATATAAAAATAAAAAGAAGAGGGAGAAGAAGGGGAGAAAAAGCCCTAATCAGTGTTCAAGACGATGGAATGATTTAAAATGAGACATCGGCCCAAATTCCTTTGCGGCAGGAGTTGCGCTGGTGAAGATATTATGCAGTGCAAAACAGGGTTGTCCCTCCACGCAGACATGAGCAGCTTGCCAAACCTCTCGTGTCCCTGAGGGAGAGTACGCTTACGGTTCCTGGGGGGTGCCACCTCCTGAGTCAGGTAGGTCTGTTATGAAGGTCCACCAAAAAGAAAAAGTGGCTTCTTTCAACAGAAATTCCCAAAGCAGGTTGATGGTGACAGTATCTTTGACCACGGCATAAGGATGGTCTCTTCTGAACAGATGTTTGCTTGTCTCAGGTCTGAGGATCCTTCACATTAGTTGTCTGAAATGTATTTGCCTTTAGCTGTTGTATCCTGAATTTATGACTGTATAAGGAATTTGTAGGACTCTTTAGCACAATAAATACAAAAGGTGTCAAAATAATGTATTTCATTTGTAAAAGTTTAAAATGAGAAAAATTTGAATTACAGGCAGAGAACGTTTTGGTCCCTTCCCAATATTTTTGCACATAAATATAAACATCAAGAAATGGAGCTTGCTTTTCCATGGAGAGTACAACAACTCTTGATTTAGTAAACCACAAAATTCAATATATTTAAGCAAACAATTTCTTAATTCATCGTAACATTTTAATGACTCAGTGTTTACTTTGATTTAAAGTTGTTTTTTAAACGACCTCAATTCCTTTTTACTCAGGAAGAATAGATAATCCTCTCTGGCATGAAGCATGCTGTGCTAAATAGATCGAAAAAGATCATATGACCTTAAAAAAAAATAAAAAAGCACTCCATAACATTCATTTCACTGGTGTTGTGCCCAGTAATAAGATTCAAGGGTCTCATGCAAGCTGTCAATGCATCAAGGAGAAGAGCAGCCTGATCCTGAAAGGTCCCAAGCACTCTCAGAAGGGAGCCATTGCTATTTCCCGTCCTCATGCCCAGGAGATGTCTGGTAGACACAGGAGCTCTGACCAAAAGCCAAGGTTAGTAAGGGGTGAGCTCTAGAAATAGGTGTGAGACAACTTCAGATCAGTAGTTTCGGTACTATTCCCTGTACACGAGCATGTCCCGTGGGAAGAGTTTGCTGCAGGAGGCAACCTTGCATGCTCCTGACAAGTCCGAGGCAAAACCGCAAAGGAATCAATTTACTTGTTCAAAGCGGTTAACACAATCAATTCCTTTTTGGCAGCCCTGAATGTCATTTAGGCAGCTCAGATTTCTTTTTCAAGTATTGCTTACCCTGAGTATAGCCAAACTCCTCTAGATTTTTCCATCATTTTTTCTTAGGTAAAGTGGAAAAACCCCTGCCCTCTGGGTTTTATGGTTTGTTTTAGAGCCTTTGTTTATTTCAGCTGTTATCAGAGCAAATAACAGAGTTCTGGGGTTCTGTTTTGGATGATGCATGTTTTGTATTCCCCTGATCCTTTCTGCCATACCAGTGTTATATAACAGATATTATTAAGGACATTAAAAACAAGTGTGGAAATTCATGAAGGAGAAGTGGGCACCCATATCTTGTTGACTCTGGCCAACTAGAAGTTCCTGAAGGCAAAAGTCTTCCATTAATCCACAAAAGAAATCTCATATGGAAGGAACTGTATTCAAAATCTGATGCCTATTAGGACCAAACATGGCCTCATCGAACACGGCCTCTAAGCAGGGGACCTCAGTTTTGTATTTCCAGTCTCTTGACAGTAGGTGACTTTCGGAGATTAAAGATCCACAGAATTAACTGGAGCTTTGGGAGCTCTATGCCCCAGAATATCTGGCTTTTCATATCTGAAAAGATACAGAAAAGAGGGAAATGCAAAATTTATGTGTTTGTCCCACTAGGTGTAATACCTCCTCACTAAGATTGCCAGTGATGGGACCAGCTGTACTTTTTGCTTTCAAGATATGATGTATACTTACAGTAATCTCCATGACAGTGAAAACGGCTGCTTGCTCAGTCATGGTCATATGACTGCTTTTCTAAAATAACAGATAAGCACTGATTTGTCAGACATTATATTTGTAACTGCATCTCAGACTTTTAAACAGAAAATGCCAGATATGGTCCGGCTTAGATAAGAAAATTACCAGAGTGCAATTCTTAAAGAGATCTAGGTCCACAGTTGTTATTCCATTAGTGGATATCAGGTAATATCATACATCACATCTCACCAGAATCCCCTAAATATGTACACTGCCTTGTTGCTTGAAACGCTACAGTTGCGTTAACATGTTATCAATATGCATCAAAATTGAAGATGCAGGCGCTTCAGTGCCCAGCAGCCCTCAATACTTCTTGTGTAAATCTATTTAAAATACGACACTAGTAAATTAGGTTAAATATTTCAAATTTGATCCCTGAAATGAGCCCAAGAGACCACTTCTGAATGTCTCCTAACTTCTTTAGGATGTGAATGGATTCTTTTCAGACTTGTATCTCCGTTTTATTGAGTCTGCTTTAGACTACATCCTTATTTCTTGGGTCAAAGTTTTGTCCTAGTGCATGAAATTGTAGATATTTAATTAATAACTGAAAAAATTGAGTTAATCTGGTTTAATACCTGATAAGGATCTCTAGCCTATTGTCATATCCTTTTGCTTTCCTAATTCTTTTGCAAATGTGACATCCTAATACAAAAAAATGCAGCCTTTTTTTTTCCAAAACTCTGAATTAGCCTATGATTTTTTTTTACACCTGCACCTGTGCTCTTCCTAAAATCCCCTCATTATCATTTTACCCCTATATATCTATACAGTATTTCTTAGTCAAACAAGGGAGCAATTAATTGCATAAAAAAAGAAGCAAAAAGTTGGACAGTGCCCCACTATATTTCAAGTTCAGCCTTTGATACGATATAATCAGAGGTGAAAACATGACAGGATGTTACTTTTTCTCAAAGCTGCTTTAAGCTGATCACTCTTTTACTTTGGCCTTTAAAATTTTATATCTGTTGTTTAGATTCCTACAGGTGGTATTTAAAGAAAATATCTTTATGAAACAATCTGCATCGCTGTCAAAATATTCACAGATATATCCATTCTGCAAGCCTTGCTTCCCTGAGCATCTCTTCAAGATCCCTTATCCAAGAGGCCTGGGTCATGCGGATAGAAACTGGTTATCACCTTCCTGCATGGCTGCAAGCTCAGCTGACCTCTGGGCAGAACCACACCGGGAATGTGGAAAGGAGGATGTCCTCCTGGTCTCAGGCCTTCAGTGGCAAAAGTCGTCTTCATTTGAAAGGGGCTGAAGTTTCTACTGTCATAATTATAGACCCTAGGGCAATTATAGACCCTGCAGCAAGTCTGGCCCATTCAAATAGCAGCCAGAACAGAAAAGTTACCCCATAGTAATCCGTACAGAAAAAAGTCACCTGTGCTTACGGTTGTTGTCTGTGTGCTGTTGAGTAATTTTGGAGCTGCAGACCACTCACCCTCTGGGGAACTGGAACAGTTGGGGTTATTAGGACCAGCCATCGGATGTCAGTATTGAGCTGCACGAATGCAGCAAAATGGCAAGGTCACCAACAGGCAGCGAAACGCTTGGGCGGTAAAGGTCTTTCAGCTTATTAGTTTCAGGTACTTTGTCACAGAGCTCAACCTGGGAGGCAAAGCAATTCGTCAGCGTGTGCGGGTGCGCATATGTCTGTATCTGTCTGGAAGTTGATGACATAGGGAATGCCAACCCCTCGGACTCACAGCGCGTCCGTGCCTTTTGGATCAAGACAGCGCCCAGTTCTTCGTGGCAATATTTGTGGTTTCTTTCTAACAGGCAGGACTACTTCGATCTTGCTAACCTTGGAGATATCAAGAGTTTTCAGTCTAAAATTAGAAACATTTTTCCATTAATAAGCAGACATTTACCATTCCTTATAAACAAGATTGCAGAACTGTGGCACATCTATGCATATGCAAGAAGAAAATAGAATTAATCAGGCAACAGAAACACTTTTATTTCCTGCATCACGTTTTTTTCTTGTGTCTAGTAGTTGCTTTCAAGGATACATCTAACACAAAAAATCTAAATAGGTAACAAGGAAGTGGGAAAATTTGCAAAATGATTAGATGTCACTTAAAATAAGTATGCAGCTGGGTCAGCAAATCCAGAAGCTACCATGGGCCAGAATTGCTGGATAATCTGCATATGGATATATATTGGTCTTGCTTTAAGTAATGGCTTGTCACTGAGAAGAAATGTAATTTTTCCTAACGGCTAACCACTCCCTCAGAAGAGATATATTTGTCAAATCTGATGCTCAACATTTAGCAAAAATGAAAAATATGTTGTCCTTCTTTTGAAAATATTAGGTCTTCAGCAAGCCTATGAGGTTCGTATGGGATGCATAGGTAATAAATCACCAAATTTTGAAATGCAGCCATGTCTGAAGCTTCCTACTGGCCACAAAGGCAGCCAGGGCAAGGCATGCAGAAGGGTGTCCATTTAGAAGTGGAAGAACTCTTAGGGGAAATGAAGGGTTAACCTACACTTATAAACTACCAGTTTTAGAGAAATAAATGATAGAGTGGTAATAGTCACATTTTCAGCTTTTTGTCCTCTTCAAAGGATGTAAAATTTCCTTCGTGACCTATACCATTCAATTGGTTGTGCTTTTACTATGTGCATGACAACAGAACCCTTGGTGAGGACACTACTGGCTCTGTTACAATAGCACCCAGTGCCCCCAGATGGGGCTCAGGTTGCCCCTCTGCTGGGTGCTGTAAAGGTACAAAACAGTAAAAATCATTCCATAAAGCTTTGTTTTCAATTGCAGGGAAATTCTTTCAATGAAAGGGATTGTGAAGTGCTCACTGAAAAATGTGTTCACTTTGTTCACTTCTAAGAAAATCCGGCAGCATTTGTTTTCCTGGCATCTTCACAGCCAGTACTTTTAGCGTATGCTCATTTTATCTCTCCTTCTTGCCCCATCCTGAAGTTAAGTGTGGTAGCTTTGACCCATTCCTCAGCTGAAGGAATTGGGGCAGCCCAAAGAGTCAGGGGAGCAGGCAGGGAAGGTTGGTGGGCAACGGGTGGCTGTGGAGGGGAGCTGACAGCTATGCAGAAGTGAAGATGTCTCTTTTTAGGTTTTACCCCCTTTTTATTAAAAAGAAATGTGAGACACTTGTAAAAATTTAAATAAATTAATACCATCATGCATACTGTTTATCCACCAGGAAAACAAACTGAGTTCTTGAAGGAAAAATAAAACCTTCCACCTCCCCGTGTAAAGGTAACTACACCAAGCAGCATGGCGGCTCATCCTTCAGTACCAGCCCAGCTGAGAAGCACACCAGTCTCTGGTGAGAGCTTGGAAAGTGAACACTGGCCACAAGTGGAGCAGCAGTTAATGCAATTATTCTACTGCTATACAATTGCCATTATCAAACAATTAACAGTACTTTTGGTTTCCATGGGCACCAGTGAGAAGGGCCACTGGTGGCCCACAAGTTAGTGAACTGAACTGGAGCAGCAGCGTGAGTCCTGACTCTGCAATACCGCGTTACGAGGAAGGTTTCAGTCCCAAATCCACTGTGTTGCAAAGGTACAGCAACACCTCCCACGGGTGTTATGACAGTTACCTGCTTGCTACCCATCGGCTGATAAGCAGTAATTGTCTGTGTTTATGGCCTTAGCCTGTCCCACTTGTAGTAAAATGTGTCGGCTTGAAGCTGTTGCACACAGACAACGTTAACTTAATGTTCTTCACCTCAGAATTTGTGCGAGGTCCGTAACTGGACCGTGCACAGCAGCAGCCGCAGCAGTGCGGCTAACTGGGAGTAGTGCTCGGAAGTAGACTGTACTCGTAACTCAACAGAAATGCATGTACCGGCACAGGTGATCAGCTTAGCGAAGGGACACTAGTCCAACAGGCAACTTCATACTGCTAGTAACTGTAGGTGCAATAGATGCAATCATTTTTCTGCTTTTTAACCATGTTTCTAGCCTGACTAGCTAAGCTGTAGGGAAAGGAAAACAACAAAGATACGTAGGTAGGGAAAATAAGGAAGAAAAGAAGGAAGAAAAATGTTCAGGTTAGGAAGAAGCTTTCCATTTGCTGCTGGGTTTTGGGTGTTGGTTTTTTTTTCCTTTTTCCTTGGATTATATGGAAGGTGCAGCATAATTAACAAGGTGATCAAAGAGAATACAGTATGTGGGTTGGCATTGGTCTGTCCAAGGGTTGGGAGCACCTCCTGCGAGATTTCAGGAGTCCCCTTTAGGACTCAGCTACAAACCATTAGACGCATTCACTGGTATGATAGAACTAAGGCCTCCCTTGCCAACGCAGTTAGGGCCACTGCGCTGCCTGGCAGAAGAAGTTGAAGGGGGTCAGCTGCAAGGACACAGGCGGTTCAGCCAGAGTCCTCCTCAGTTGCTGAGAACTCTTATGGTACCACTGGCAAGAGACAGCTACATCAGCATGATATTGCCTGCTAAAACAACTGAGCAAAACTGTCTTACGTTTTGTGGTGTTTGGCAAATCATGTACTCTCAGAAATGCAACCAGGGCTCTGGAACGATTTCTGATAGAAGACCTAAGGCCCTCTTCCTGACCTAGTGAAAATTGCAGTTGTTTATCAAAAAATGGAAAATCTAAAACAAGAAAGACTGAAGTCTACTCCAGGATTGCCCCAGCTGAGTGATTAGATGTCCCTCTTAGAAATGGGAAACACAACTTTTCTCTTTCAGAAGGAGGCAGAGAGGCTATTTGACCTGAGGCTCTAGGAAATAGGATTTCAGTGAACCTACGTGTCCCTCCCTCCCATCAGCTACTGTGTCTGAGCAGAGCTCAGCCAAAGCCAGGGATTGCACTGTGGACCAATGCAGAGATTACAGGTCGTATGAACCAGCTTTTTCTGTACGGCTTTCTAGGACAACTTCCTAAATGAATGCCTAATTGGGATTGTGTAGTTGTGAGTTGTTCTTACAGGACTGGCTCTTTGATTCTTAAAATGGGCAGAGACCTTCATTTCTAAGCTGTCCTGTTTTGCCTCGTTGCTTCAGGTAACTGATGCTGTTGCCTTTTTTCATGAAATGTAAAGAATACTTGTGTTCATTTGTATGTAATATCAGACATGGTTTCCTCCAGCTCTCCAGAGAGTCTTGCAGACTAGAGCTTAATGACTCAATACCCATTTTAGATACCAGCATGCTGACAATTTCAAGTATTTATCCTATCCTTGTTACACCAGTACTTGAGCACCTCATATTCTTCAGTGCCTTTACCCTCATAGTGCTAACATCCCACTTCTAAAATCAAAACTGAGGCCCTCCTCTTGCCCTTGAAGTCCGGGGCTTGAACCCTTTTGTGGATGTAGGCATTAGCAACCTGCCCAACATCACCCGGGCATTCAGTAGCAGAACAGGGGCTTTGAGTCTTTTCCCCCACGTCCAAAGCAGCTGTCCTAAAGAGTGGCTGCTGTCCCCCATGCAGGATAGACGTCTGCTCCAGAGCTTGAATGGCTGCGGTTTCCATCAACTTCAGCAGGATTCAGGACTGTTCCTCACCTTTGAAAATCACATGTGTAGAATTTTTGTGCTCTGCCTGTACTGGAAAATGTGGATACCTATGTGCTTGTATGTTAATGATCTCCACACAAACCATACACTCATATTTCTGAGTGCACGCAGACACTTGCAAACAGATTAATAAAATTCATGATAACCATGTGACTTCTCAGCTTTTGCTTTCCTGAGAAGGGTTGAAATTTGCTGTAGTGAATCTGCTGCGGAACTGCAGCAGCTGGTTAGACAATCAGGGCTTTACTGCTTGAGGAAAGTGAAAATCAAAATGTTAAATAATTATAACCTCTTGCAGTCATACACTCTGCAGAAAGAGTTCTGACCGTAACATATCGTCCTTATCTTCCCCAATTTGCATCCTGAACAGTCTGAGTTATTCCCTGGGATACAGCAACGTGCTTTGCTTTGTTTTCTGCCTCCGTGTATTGCAGCATTTCCTACGTTGTCATCACTAATGACAGAGTGCATGTTCTTCTGAGCTATTACGCACAGCTCAAGTCTTAAAGCTTATCAAGCTATAGGAGGCCAGAGATGGGGAGATAACGCTGTGGCCACAGTGGAGAAGGGAAGATTAAGAGAAACCACCGCTTTGTAGTGATGGTACATGGTCCAGGTTCCCACAGACTGCTTCTCCCTGAGTATTCAGTAGCTTGTCAGACAGGAGGAAAGGGTAAATAACACTCTTCTCATGACTGGCTGAGGAATATATAGCCATTAAATTTATTCTCAAGAAACACTGAGCTTGAGCAGGGCCTTTTCAGACCTCTAGTGCATTCTACAGTTGTGCCTATAATGATTTTAACAACACCAGCTCCATGACTGTTACTTGATTACACACACATTCACTGCAGAGGTTTTGCAGATGGCAGTGGGGGATTACACTGAAGAAAACCAGCTTTAAAAATGCAGGCCTTTGGCCCAAAATTTGAAGGAGAATGTTTATTATCTCTCAGGAGGATGTTTGTTAGCTATAAAGCAGAATTATGGCAAACAAGTGCAGGTCAGCCCCTGAATGTGATCTAGGATCATTGCCCCTCCCCACATTCTTGAATAGGTCTGACAGATCTTGATTAGTTCTCGGAAGAAAAAGTGGCGTGCACACACCAAGGCATTACCATATCACCTATAAATGCAATAATGCAGAGAAGATATAACACTGGAAGAGGCAGTTAGGAAATGTAGGGTGTTTAAATCCTTTTTCCTTGGGGAGTGTGACTGAAGAAAAGGGAACTTGTGCATATTCACGAGTTTCATCCAGCTGAGTTCCTGAACATCTCAGAAACCTCATGGGAATGTGGCAACTTCCATTGCACTTGAGGGCTTTTTATTTGAAGTGCAAAAAATCCACCTGTACCATATCAAAATCATTTTCCTTTTAAGCAAAATACGAATTTATTACTTTTCAGAATTATATATCAGTTTTGGCTCAGCTACTTTACTGTTTATTAAAAGAATCTTACAATCAGCATTTTGACAGAGGTATAAAATCACTGCAGTGAGTGATGCCCCAGACATTCCCTTCCAATTATGTTGAACTGTAAGAGTCAATTGCTATGAGACATTTCATTCTTCAATGACTATTTTCATGGATGTGATTTAAATTATACCAAAGGTTTTTAATTAAAGTCACCCTTGTCATGCAAATATTTAATTTGTATTGATATATTTTCAGCTATAAACCACTGTCTTGATGCTTGGAAAAGGCTCTTTAAAATTCATAAGACTATTTTAATACAATGCCGACACTGTGTTACTTGTGACATGAGATATCTGTCAGTCATTCATTATCTGTCTGGCTGGTGAGGCTGTAGAGGTGAAATTCTAGCTCTGTTTCAGAACAGCAGAGGTTTCTGCCAGGCTTGTATAGCTTCAGTTAAGTATGGGTAAAAATAACATTTGATAAAAGTGGGGTTGCAAAGTCTTGTAACTTTTCACAAGTCTCGTGGTCATAAGTGTGCTTCTCAGAGGCTCAGCTTTTGAAGTCACCTCTCTGCAGGAATAGCTGAAGTTTTTTCTGAAGAATAATTCTGGTTCTAGCCTTCAGTATTGCAAATAAATGCTTTAATATGAGATCCTTCAAGGATCGGAATCCAAAAAGTGAGTAGAAATAACTTGATACGGGCATCTTTCTTTTATTTTTATTTTTTCCCTGACAGAAGTGGCACAGCACTGAAACAGAGAAGTTGTAGAATATGAGTCTTTCAAGATACGGTTAGAGAAAGCCACCTGACCTGATCTAGTGTTGAGCGGGAAGCCGGATTAGATGGCCTCTGGAGGTCCCTTCCAGCCTGTGCTTCCTAAAACTATGATTTGAAAGTCATCTTCACAATATGTTATAACCTTGAGGATTCTCACACACTAAAAATCAGTATTTCTTCTTCTCTAAACCCTGGAGCATTAGGCCTCTACTTATTATGCTTCCATAGTTCCTATTGTATAATCCTCCTTCTCTGAGCAAGACTGTGCTGTGCCTTGGAGAAAGGACAAAACACTGTACCTCAAAAGCCTTTGTTTTGGCTTCTGTTTCTTAGGACATTTAAGGATGCCCAATGTAACTTAGAAATTATGGGAGAATAGGGCATAGCAACTTTCTAGGAGGTGCAAATATTTGTATCATTATTATAAAGCTAGCTACTAGCATCAGCAACTTTTGCCATCCCCCTATTTGTTTCTTTCCCATCTTATTTTGGAAAGCCTCCACTGATGACCTTCTGCTAGAGTGAAACTTATTCCTACCTATTGTTTCCTATATTTTTCAGTGGATCTCCAGGCATGAAAAATTCCCCTCCCATCTGGTGGCTGCTTGGCTTCTTGAAGAGCCGCTGGCAAGGACACTTGTTCCCTTTGTAAATCCATGCCAGCCTCATCAGCAGGCTGTTCCTGGTGTATGTGCTCACTGGCTCTTTCTGAGGCCTCCATCCAAAAGATTTGTAAGGCCCGACTTCCCTTTGCCAAAGCTCTGCTGAGCTTTCCCAATACCCAATGTGTATTTATTCACCCACCGAGTCTTTTTAGTCTGGCTTGACCAGGCTGCCCCGTTTAGGTGTCAGGCTTTCTGATCACACTCCTCTCTCACATGGGGTCTCGCTAGCCACCCTGCAGTTCTGCGATGTGGAGACAGTCTCAAGCAAGCAGTTTCACATCACAGTTTCATCATTAAGTGCCTTAGAAACTCCACCTGGTCCAAGAGATTTGTGTCTGCTCTTTTCATCCATTTGATTTCTGATCTTGTCCAATGCTCTTGGTTGAGACAGAGCCTCTGGTGCATCCCCCATAAAGACTTTCAGCATGGGAAATGCCTTGAGCTTCTCCATGATAAACAGATACAGAAAGATAATTTCATTTCCCTGCTCTGCCCTTATCTTACTTGAGCATTCATTCCTTTTATGGCTTTGCTCTCTATCAAGTCGTCACATCTTCTGGCAGATGTCCTGCAACTGCTGTGTCTGAAAAAAATGTTATGCTTTTTGCAAGTTATTCTTCAAGATCTTCTTTAGCCTTCCTTATGGCATTTTTACAAGTGACCTGGCAAAGTTTAGGATCCTTTCTATTTTTCTGATCAGGTCACATCTTCCCAATTCAGTATGCCACTGGCTGTCCTGTTCATGTTATTTTTGCAGAATGCTTAGTACGTCCAGCTCATGACTTTCCAGGGCTTCAGAGGTCATTCTTTGCTGTCCTAGGGCACTCTGAAACCATGGTGCTTCTCATTTTATGAGCACCAGCGGGTCAGTGAAGAAAATAAGTAGTTCCATGAGCAGCCTACTTAATGAAGCCTGCTTCCAGATGAACTGCTGTGAAGTGGTTGTATTTCCTAGGACTTAAAGTACCAGCTCTCATCAAAAAGCTTCCTGCAATTGGAGTATTCATAAAGCCACTTCTTTTAATATGGATTCTCTGTTGTGTCATAATAGAATTGATCTCATGCTGCTGCCTTTCTCCCCCAAAAAAAGGATTAATAAGACTTTCTCTCCCTACCCAGACACTGAGGTTTACAAAACTCGGAAAAAAACCTCTGTCAAATTTGCTTGAAACTGGCTAATGGACTCAGTATGTTTTAGGGGACAGTAACAGATACGTTTATATGGATAGCACAACCGCATAGTTCTCATTTCTGTAAGAATGGAGGCAGAAAACAAAATCTTTCAAAGAGGGAACACAGAAAGAGTAAGCGATGAGTCCTGTGACAACTATGGCAGCTGGTAACCGTATCCCCGACACCAAGTTTTCAACAGGCAGAAATCTTTTCCCATACCACGTTTTCGTTGTGTATCCAGAAAGCCCAGACAGTGCCTTGGTATCAGAGAGCAGCCCGGACCCAGCTCACCTCCAGTCTGCCGCAAAGCACTGCCTGGTTGTGTCCTCTGGCCGTGCCACCTGACCTGCCTGACATGGTTTCAGCCTGATCACTGGCCACCCTGGCTAGCACGCACCGGGGTTTGGCCTCCCTTGCTGCTCCTCTGCCCTTGCAGACAAGCGTGTATTGCAACTGCCCACGGGCTCCAAAGACTCCCTGTCACGGTACAGAATCCTCAGGAGCAGAGGGGAAACGTCAAATCGTACCTCGGAGACAGTCAGCGGAGGAAAGGCGCTGCCTTTGCTCCAGCACGATCTCTCTGTCCCTTCTCTCTAGTTCGGGTGTGCTACCCAACCAGTAAGTCTGAGCCTGCCTGCAGTTGCTGTGCCTTGCGAAGCGGTGATGGAGGACTACTTAGATAGAAAGCCTATGCAGATTAAAGTGTGCGAATTAAAACTAGTGTAAAGATAATTGCATCTCAATAGCCTTTCCTCCCTCATTCACCATCCTCTAACCTCTCCTTCAGGTCACAGGGTACAGATAACGATTAGGCATCTGCTGTGCCTTGAACACAACGGCTTTGACACTGCGACTCTGCACAAGTGTCTCTGTTACCTCATATGCTCCCTTCCTGCTACCTCACGTGCTCCCTCTCTGTTGTATTCAGTGTCCCTCATCTGAAACTCCGACTGTAAACATTTTGGACTAAAACTGTCTCTTAGTTACACTTTCGGTGTATGCAGAAAAATGGGCAGTGGCATTTAGACTGCTGTAAAACAAACAAAAAAATAAACCCAAAGGCTCATCAGTTCTTCTGCAGTATTGGGAAAGCTCCTCCCCGAACGCTCTGTGACTCATTCCGTTTAATGCTGGTTTTGCACATCGTGTTTGATAAGTTCTGTGTAAGTAAAAATGAAATCTGTGGCAAAACAGGGACATAAATCATTCATAAGATGGTTACAACTGTGTGTCATTTCAACAACTTCTTGCTGAGACTTAATTTTTCTAACTATGTATGCAGAAGACATCCCCTGAAGTACTTAATAACACCACACTGATTTTTCCTATGGTGTAGCTGGTCTCACAGAGGCTGATTTTACATCAAATTTACTATGTCTGTGCTGAAGACAATTATATAGTAAACCAATAGATGAAGTAGACGGAATTAAAAACAAGCTGACAATCCGTATATAGCTTCTTTAAAAAGTTAAATGGAGCAACAAAGACAGTAAACGCCTAAGAGAGAAACCTATGCTGCTTTTCATTTCCCTACAAAGAATGCTGATAACAGCTTTTTTGGAGTGGGGTGGGGGTTATAAACAAAAATATTATTACAGCTTTTGGCTGTGAAATAGCAGTCAGAGAAAGCCAAGAGAGATTTCAGAATGTGTTCCTGTTCAGTTCAATGGTTTTTTTTTTTTTGCAGTCAGATTTAATATTCTCTGCCCGTTTGAAGTGCATTTAAACACACAGCATATGCAAACATGCTTCTTAAAAACTGGCCGTTTGTCTCTGGCCAAAAAGAGAGTATGCCGACAAAAATGTAGGTTGTATGTGGGCTCGCAGTAGAGAAGAAATGCTTGTTCCAAGCTCTACTCCAGAAATTTTGCTTTAGCTTAAGGAAACTGGTCCTCCCTTTGCTTTGTGGCATGAGTCTGACTTTGCTTTCTATTACCTTTTTCAGCTGTTCAGGTGACCTTTGAAACAAGTACATATAATGTACTTGGAAAAAATATTGTTATTTCAAGAGGTACTTTAGGAAACAGAAAACCCACAACAGTGTTGGTTTTTTTACATCTACTAGCAAGACCCAGATTTCCAAGATAAAAACAGTAGCATCCTTTGGTCTAATCAAGGTTTAATTGAGTCTGCACTGTCAGTCAGGCAAAGGGCTGAAGGAAACAAAGCAGAATTTTAGAGAGCAGCATTAAAGAAGCACCATTTAGTAATTTCCAGAGGTTGCCAGCTGGTTGACAGAGTGATGCTGAGCTCTTTTTAAAACAAGCTTTTCTAATTACTAACGTTTCTGCTTTCTTTAATTATCTGCTCATTGTTCTATAAAAGACTAAGCACTTTTTAAGCATTCCAACTAAGAAATCATAATATGCTAGTAATACAGCAATATAATAACATATAAGCTGTTCCCAGCACCATTAGCAACAGCTGATGTCTCCCTCTATGCAGCCTAGACCCCATCTGCCTCTCCAGATAGAGAACATGATCCTTCACTTATTCTCTTTTTAATGCAGCTCACAGCATCTTCTGATGAACCAGCTAGTTTTGTTCCTCCTCTTCTTTCACACCTCTATTCTCCTAGTAACAGTGGAGATAAAATGACAGATATTTCCAATAAATGAGTGCTTTTGTTTTTCAACAAAAAGCAAGAGAAGCTTTTCTTTTTAGAAAAAGGCAACAGGAGCATTTCATTTACTCTTGTAAATGAAATGTAAATGAAATGTAAATGTTCATTTACACTTGTCGTGTCATGTGCCCCTGGCAAGCCCTAGGAGTGTAGTCTGGGAGAATTAAAGAGTTAAACGTTCATACTTGAAGGCCACCTGTGCTAGAAAAGGATTCGTTCCTGTGTTTCACCAGCTCAGCACACAAACCCCAGCCACCACTCCTTGGCTGGAATTAACAGCAGCTAATTCTCATAGCACTGGTTACCATTTCGCTCAGCACAGAATCACACATCTTCCACCAGCCTCTGAACTGCAGCTCTTACAGGGATCAGTGAAAATCTATTGGTTTTGGTGACCATTAGGACTGTTTGCCTCAGTTCTAGTATAATATGTCCCTGCACTGTAGATTAACATGACCTTTTGAAAACGAGTATCAACCTTTTGTTTTTAGAAGTTACTGTGTTTGCCTTAGCACATATTCATCCAGTTTTCACTGCTAATGTATTCTGGTTATTGCACACTCAATGAAGTCAATAATTGCTTGCTATACATCCAAACCTTTCAAAAATGTTGCACTTCTTAGAGAACCTTTGGCATGCCTGTTATTGCTTGCAAGACTGACTTTGTTAAGGTCTCGATAACCATGTAAGCTTTCAGAATAGTAATTTGAATTTTTCTTCTGATGGGGATATGGCAAAAAGTTAAACTCATTCTGAAATGTAAATCCATCAATGTGATTACTGGTTTCTTGTTCCGAAAGTCTTGCTTTCTTTTTGGTTTTATTTGAGATGCCTGTAGTTTGGGGAAGATTTTTATCAAATGTACTTCAGGCAAATTGAATATAACCAGTAATTTGCTACCGTCATTTTTTTACATCTGGAATTACAGCATTTCCTTCATCATTTGTCTCACTTTGCCACCCAGTACTGTTGTATTCTAGCACCTTCTATGTCAAATCAACAGTAATAATGAAATTATTCATAAATTTATGAGCCTGGGTCTGTAACTCTTCTCATCTTTTGGGCAAAAGTTCACTTTGGGCTAAATTGAGGGGGTTAATTTTTCATATTTTCTTTCTCATATAGACAAATTGTTGATCAGTGTTCTTTGTTTCTGAAGAGTGTTTGATTTAGGCGGTAGTTTTCCTGGTGGAACAGAAGGGCACCAGTACTTGGTTTTTTATAACTACAGTAGAAAATGAGAAGATTTTGGAAAATGAGAGGTGTACAGTGTTGCTTAAAGATAGTCAACCTCTCTTCCTTGGGAACTTCCTTCAGGTGGAGTGAGAACACTCCACCTCATCTGCCAGAAATTTTCTCCTTGTATTCATGACCTGTATTTTCCCAGGTATCTGCAGATGATGTGATGACTCTTGCACCAAAAATCAACATTTTTAATGGACCTCACGCTTTGTCTGTCAATCCACACTTACTCATTTTGTAGGGAGTAAATTCAGCATTACCACTTTAAGAAGTTACTACTGCCAGACCACTTTTTTTAATGTAATTACTGCTTTTATGAACCCTGAATAGGGGTAGGTATGTTCTTACAGAGCTGAGAAACCACCCCCAGGTGATGTCTTCCAGCTGGGACAGACAAGAGGATCCTGGCTCCCAGCTCTAGCTGTGACCAGGTCCCAGGGCGAGCCCGTTCTCATAGAGGCAAGTTCTTGCCTTGGCACGAAGCAGGTGGGGCGGTGCTGGATGTTTCCTCCAGAGGCACATACCAGTGCTAATCCCCCTTCCTGCCAAGCCTACTGTGCTTTGAATTTCAATTGCTGGCACATATATGCCAGCCACATTAGGAGATTAAGACCGCAAACTGGCATCACACTCCAACAAAAAGCCAGACAAGGGGCACAACTGTGGCTCAACGTGCCTGTAGCAGGCCAAACCATAGAGGGAGGAGATAGCTGCCCTCTGGACCAACCCAGAACATGTGCATTGTCTGGTTCAGCTTTGGAATACAGTGAATTACAGTAATCCCTCCCAGAGGTGACAAATTGCAGGATTATTAAGGGGTTCTTATCCTGGCAGAGGCAACACAATTTTTCTTGCAAGCTAGAAGTGAAAAAAGTATTTTTTAGAGTTTCTGTGTTAAAGTGGTTGTCCTCCTTTTCTAGTGCTAGAAAGAAACACAAGTACTGGGCAAACCTGCATTAAACAACATTTGATAAACCCACATTTTCTTTTTTACAGAAAGGGTATCTGTTTCCAGATCCAGCTAATATACCTTCACACTACACAATAGCTCAGGTTTACGTACAACTGTTTTAAATCAGTGCAGCCCCACTAATGGTCTGGAGGTGGCTAGCACTGGGTCACTAGCAAAAAGTCATCCTACTATGTGTCTTACCTTAAGAGACACACCTAAAATCCCAATTCACTCTAAGGCATCACTGACCAGAGCAGTGTACTATGGAGAAAAGCGCAGTGACAAATTGGAAGGCAATATCCCTCAAGAGCTTGACCGATTTCTCTGAGTTTTGCAGAGATTGTGCCTACTCCAGCTTGAATTTTCTGTTTAAGGTGATTCTAGAAAGAAAATAAAACACTTCTCCCATTGCACTTCTGTTTCCTCAAATTGAGCTTTTATTTCAGGATCTTTTGTTATAACCTCAATTTCAGTACAATACAGATCATAGAAAATGAACCTAATATTTCTGCCAGGAGGGTGTGGAAATGTCATCTTGGTCAGAGAAATGAAGGCCTGGTAACAGACTGATGCATGGATCATCAGTGCATCAGACAGGTGATTTCTGAATTACTATGGTGTTTTCTTAACAAATGTTTCCTAAATAAGTTTTTTCCTGGTGTCTTGGCATGTCCAAATGGGAGTTTGCCAATAGCCATAAGCGATGTGCTTTGGTTTCGCCTGTGGCAATCAGGCAAATGTAACTTACACAATGGTCAACCACAGTAAAGATATCATTGGATCATTGTCTGCAACAATTATTAATTCTTAGGATTTAGAAACCAGGGTATCTTTAATTGTTGCTTTGATGACCCAAGCACAATGCAGGGGTATATAGTACAATCCAGTAAGAATTGTCATTATCTATCTATTGCAAATAAAAATATCTTTGCTCTTTGGCAGAGGACCATTATTTCATCTACTGCAATTATACATGCTTTCCAGGAATTTTCTGAGAATCAGACTGTGATTTTAACAGACATGCCTTCCAAATTTATTTTTACTCTTTTTCATTCATTTTGTTCATAATATGACTATTAAAAAGCCGGTTACGATAATTATATAGATAGCATCAAAACAACACTCAACAACTTCTACTTTACTTCTTTACCCCAGCCCTACTCTGTAGCTCCAAACAGCAGAAGTTATTGGCACCCTTTGTATGATACAATTTTAACTCTGTGTGCTTCATCTAAAGCCTTGGATGTTGACAGAAAGATTACAGGGGTTTTTATTCTGACCGTGCTGATTTTGGCTGGGGTAGAGTTAATTTTCTTCACAGCAGCTAGTATGGGGCTCTGTTTTGGATTTGAGCTGAAAACAGCATTGATAACACAGGGATGTTTTCGTTACTGCTGAGCAGTGCTTACACAGAGTCAAGGCCTTTTCTGCTTCTCACCCCACCCCACCAGCGAGGAGGCTGGGGGTGCACAAGGAGTTGTGGGGGGACACAGCTGGGACAGCTGACCCCAACTGCCCAAAGGGCTATTCCATACCATATGGCGTCATGCTCAGCATATAAAGCTGGGGCAAGAAGAAGGAAGGGGGGGACATTCGGAGTGATGGCATTTGTCTTCCCAAGTCACCGTTACGTGTGATGGAGCCCTGCTTTCCTGGAGATGGCTGAACACCTGCCTGCCCGTGGGAAGTAGTGACTGAATTCCTTGCTGTGCTTTGCTTGCGTGCGCGGCTTTTGCTTTACCTATTAAACTGTCTTTATCTCAGCCCACGAGTTTTCTCACTTTTACTCTTCCGATTCTCTCCCCCATCCCACCGGGGGGAGTGAGCGAGCGGCTGGGTGGGGCTCAGTTGCCGGCTGGGGCTAAACCACGACACTGACCTTGACCAAAAAGGTAAGTGCTAGCAGCTGTGCATCAGCAGACAAAGGTGAGTAGTATGTGGGTTAGGATTTGGAGGCACTGCTTCTAAAAGACACCATTTCACCTCCCCACTTAATCCCAAGGAGAAATGTAGACATGAGTGACAGTTTTGTTGCTGATCTGAACGTGACCAGGTTTAAATGGATACAACGCAAATAAATGTCATTCCTGTGGCAGAATTTTGCTTTTTGTGGAGTCTTTGGCCCATCTCTTCTCCCCCTCACCCAAGCTTGTTCAAAACACGGATGCCAGGATACAGTGGTAAACCTCAGACATCAACCTGAGAGTGCTGTGCTTAAGGTGGGTTTTTAGATGGCTGTCCAACTCGAGTGCACAGAAAATACTCTGACTTCCTTTGTAAAGCAGACTGTATTTCCAAGCCATGCATACGTTTTTTCTTCCATACTTGCCATATCCAATTCCCCTTGAATGCAGCACATATACACATACACATAAACACTTTTATATATATACATATATATAGTCTTGCCCATGAACTCCACTCTTACCTTGCTTCATGTTTCCTTAGTTACCAAAAAGTTCCTTTTTCCAAGTTTTCCAAAATCTGATTTATATACTCATTAAGGTAATGATGAATCTGCTCTTGAAGAAGACTCAGGATCCCATTGAGCTTCTTTTTATTTTGGTTAATTTTGAAAGCGCTGGAAAGAATGCTACAGTTAACCAATGGAATCATTTTGATAAAGGCCACTTTTATTTTTGGTACTTTTCTTAAGTGCTAATACTTACACTTTAATGAGACAGTAATTCAGTTTCAAAGCGGCTAAACTATGAAGCCAAAGGCTTATAGCATATCCCAACAAGGGAAATTGAGCCAGTTATCCTACCACTGGGAAAAGTTGTAACGCAGTGAGTTTTAGAAACAGGAATAGAGAAATTGCACTTCATTGGGGCCTTTTATCTTCCTGGTGTTCTGAAAAAAAATGCAGTATAGTCCCAGCACTGAGAAATGAGATGGTGGCTGTGTCTCCCACTTCCCTGGAAGCTCAGTGCTGTGGGACCTTGACCAAGTTGTTCGCATCCCCAGTCCAGAAGGAGATGTTCATCACAGTGACATCAGAATTCACTGTCTTGTCTTCCGCAGCTCACCCAAAGACGTGCTTAATGCCCAGGTGGGAAGGAGCATCCCTTTCGTGGGTGCTCAGAGGAGATAGGGAAGGAGCTGGTCTCTGGTAGCTGGCTGAGCAGCACGAGAGGGTGAGCTGCCACCAGATACACGTGTAGCACGCTGGGCCAGGGCGCTCCAGGAGCTATCAGAGGTGCCCGACTGCTCAGCCCGTGGGCTCATGTGGCATGAAGAAAGGCATTTTTGTGCCTGGTGGGTGATATGTGCCCAGCTTAGTTAAACTAGCCTACTGCTTCCAAGAGTCTGGACTGAGACATCCTACAGAGTCCAAGCTGGCTCTCATCCACAGAAGACTCCAACGAGGAGGAATGGAGAGTCTTCCCAGCAGCATGGCCCTCTGAAGTTCATGCTGTTCTGCAATATGAGACTTCCAGCGAGAAATGACAGAAAAGTAGGAAATGATCAATTCAGGTCCATCCGCATATGCACAAAGGCCAATTAGAATAAGAAAGGCAGTTTCTTTATGACAGCCAGGTAATGAGGGGCTGACATGCTGTCTCACTCCCGCTGCAAATGCATAACTAAGCCTCCCATCTGAGGGAAGACATTATCCCTCTGTACTTTCCTTGGAAATAGAAAGAATTTGACAAAGGTAAATATATTCTACTAGAGGAGATACTTCACTGTGTTATAAGTCTCCCTAATTATAGCTGTGGAGCTGGAAAGAAAGGCAAGAAGCAATGCAGGGCACCTGGTGTTTGTCCCATCAGCAGCAACTAATTTCCTCTCTGGTATTGCTGCATGGGCACCTTCACTGACCGTATTGCCTGTAATAACACTACTCCTATCCTTTAATATGGGGTATTATATACTTTATTCTAATTGGGATGTTCTGAAAGACACATAAAACCAGAGATCCCATCTACTCTGAAGATCCAAGGGTCCTTTTCAGAACACAGATTTTTCCATGCATCCTACAGTTAAAATAGTTATTTCTGTCTTTTCCCCATATTGTAGAGCATGTGCTCTTTGCCAGATGAATATTGCATCGCACCTCAAGGTGGATTTATTTCATCAGTACTGCCTGTATATCACTTGCAAAGCACTTAGGTATCCTTCAGGGTAAAATGTACTGCATCCTGCTTTATTTCATATTGTGTCCTTGCCTAGATCCTTGAAGGTTTTTTATTACTTGGCATATGTTGGTTGGGTTTTTTTCCATAATCAGTTTAAATGCAATGTGTCCCTTGTCCAAGTTAATTACATGGTTGGGTTAATGACTCATTGCTTCAGGCACTTGAGTGGGGAACTTAGCCAGTCATTAACGTACTGGCTATTTTATTGCCTCTAAGCTCAAGTTTCTGTCCAAAACCTAGACTCCAAAGTGGTTACCTTCATCAGAATCAGGTGAAGGTAGAAGATCCAGTCACAGACCTTTTCTTATGCAAAACTACCACTGAATTCAGAAGCTACTGCATTAGGTGCTTAGCAAACTAGATAGCTAAGAGTCAAGGGAATTATATCAGACTAACATCAACGTGATAGAGGGCTGAATTCACAGCCTGTTTGGGATGGCGTCTGCTGGCTGGAGAGCAGGAAATGAGACCACTGAAACAAGCAATTATAAAATCTCTGTGGAACACTTCACATAAAGCTACGTCAGACTACATTTTGGGGTGAAAAAAACATATAACTCGGAAACCATAAAAATCCCAGTCAACTTGAACCGGAATACTCAGAAGAAATTGAGCAAGAGTTTTGTAAATTGTGGTCTGTGGGAAACAGGCATTACATTTGTTTCTGGGAGACAGATGCCCATCCATCACTGCAATTCTCTGTAGAAGTGAACAAGAAATCCCCTTCAGCACCTTTGAAAATCCCCATCTGTTTAAAAAAATAGATGTCATTGACCACTGGAGGCATTTTTTCCTTAGAGCACAAGAAGCAGAGGGAGAGAGGAAGTGGAAGGCTCATGTGCAAGTTTCATTATGATGCTAATTATAAACTCCTCTTCTGAGCTGGTTAGCACTTATTTCGATTAGCTGATGATCAAGACCACTTTCCGTCAGAATTCTGGCAGTTCTGGCGAAATGAAATACTTCTCGCGGGCAGCTCTGCTCTCCTCCGTAGGTAAGCCAGTTCTGTGCAAGCCTGAATGCATCTCTATTTGTATACAGTGTCCCAAAGGCAATGTTTGTTTTCTTTGTTTCAGTAGACAGAGGAATTGGTTCTCTCATGTTTTATTCATGAAAGTATATCTTGTGAATGTGGCCTCCAATATGTATTAGAGGCAAAAATATCACTAACAGTAATGCCTGAAAGACTCTTTACTTGTGTAACAAACGGACACACAAATTAAATTACCACTGGTAATGCATGCCCACTCCATAATTGTAGCCCAGTTTGGAATGCTGCTGAAGCAATTATCTTAGTTCAGAATTGCAAATCAATGTTCGTTTTAATCAGCAAAGTAGAACATCTCATCTTAAACAAAGACAGTAATACAGGTCTGTAACATGTCTGACAAATTACTGTCAGGTTGGCAGAATGTATCAAATTACCCTCTCTTGACACCCAGCCTTAAAATGAAATTCTAGCTAAGCAGTCCTTTTCTCTGTTCATTCCCAGCAGCCGTATTTGGTTGCAGAACTAATTAGAAGAAAGATTTTGCTTTATTTTCTTGTTTAGGATGTCATTCTAGCTAGGTTCAGCCCTTATATTCACCTGCTGGAATGATTAAAGACAGTGGGAAGCAGTTACTCAGTTGGTGATATCCTATTCTTATTTAATCGTATCAACAGTGAAATGTTTAGGTGCCAGGGCAGGGTGGTAGCTGAACTCATCCACGCAGGTGCACCAAAGCAACACATCAGTTCATCTTTCCTGGAGCAAATGCATGTTGAGTCCCACAGTGCCACAATCTGGGTCTAGAAATCAGTCTTAGCTGTGGTTTAACATCACTACTACAAGCCATCGCTTCTTCACATGATGCTTAGCTCAGTCTGATGTCACCATTGACCTAAGAGCAACAAGCCAGGGATCAGAGATGGTTCAAACTCTTAGATTCTCACTTAGGAGAGAAACTCCCATCCACTGACTTTCAGGGATGGGCTGGCTCAGACCCCCACTACTGCCTCAGCAGGCTCCAGGGCAGCGTGCAATGTTACCTCCTCACACTTGGTTGCTGCCACTTCTCTCTCGCAGATTACCGCTCCATAGCACAACAGATCCCCAGTGCCCCAGTCAGTCCAGTTCTGCTGGTTTCAGCAAAGGTGCCAAATTAATTAAGGTAGCCCAGACAGGCATGCACATTCCCATCTGCAGACTTGGCCCCAAAGGCACCGACTTGCGGCAGAGGACCTGGGCAGACCTAGGTCTCATCTGTCTGAGACCTAGCTCCTGAGTGCCGTTTGTACCTTTGAAAATCTTTCCTAAATCACTTTTGTTAATGAGTTCAGCTCTCCTCGTTGCTTTGGCATGACTGAAAACTTGACTCAAGATCTTACATTGACAAATTGCTATTTCACAAATGTGATGTATTTTTATGTCAACACACTGAAAAGGAAAACCAGTTTTTAATAAACTTAGCTTAGTGCCAAATCATAGATGACATTCTGCTTTCCAACTAATCTTAAGTAATCTGATTTGACTGAAGGTTTATTTATTTCATACCATTCACATTCTTTGTGCATATGAAGGAGCTTTCAAAGAAAACAGAGCCTTCTCTTTTGCAGGAACCAAGTGGTTTTTGGAGGTCACCTCAGGAAGACAAAATTGTTCTTTATTTTCACTGCGTTGTTAACATGTCCCTAACCACAAGTTTCAGCCAACACTTTCACGGAGAATTAAACCCTGCTAGAAACTAGTAACTGGCTATTCTGTCGTACAAATGCAGAATACAGGAAAATACTTGCAAGCTGAGGAAATGTGAGAACTTTAGAATAGGGATGTCTTCTCAGCTGTAAAAATAGTGTTATTAACAAGCACTATAACATGAAAAAGTGTCAAGGGCAGCTAGCATTTCTCCTGAGGTTTAGTACATGCCCTTCTACCTTCTTCGTGCTTTCCAAATATTTCACCTATTTGGTGATTACTTTAAGTTCCCAGTAGAAATACGTTTAAAATAGGTCTTTGACTAAGAATTTCCTTTCCCAAAACTCAGCAAGGACCGAGGTGGCTGCACATTGCACAGGCAACAGATAGCTGTTTCTTACCTGCTTTCCTGAGGTGGTTTAAGACTAATGATATGGCATTTCATCTGAATTAACAACTAACAAAAATTTTCCTGACAGGCCCAAACAGGTCCAAGAAGCAACCACAAGGGAAATAACTTTTCCTGTCTTTCTCTCTCCAGGCACCAGAGCAGCTGCAGACCTACTCTTCCATGAAGGCTTGTTCAGCTCCAGAGCCACTTCAGAATTAACTAATATTAAAGCTCCTGTTTTCTTGGTTAGACAGGAGTAATGTCAGACAAAACAACAACAAAAACCAAATTAACCCTGAGGAAAATAAACAGAAAGATCAAGAACTAATCAAAGGACATTGTTTCAAATATTCAGGGACTGCTTATGCCAGAGATTACATACATGGCCTACAGGAATTAAAACTCATAAGAGCTGTAAGTTCCTTTAAGGAAGGGAATAAGTCTTTTTATTATAGTTATGTGCCTATATGCAAATACATATGCATAAATATATATACATATGAATTTAGTATGCCAGGTATTAGGATTTAGTTGAAAGTCTAGCTTTGTTTGATGTTCTTAAAATCCCTTGAGTCAATGGATTATGGAAAAATCCCAACTTTTGAAGTTCTTCCTAACTTAAAACACAATTCCATCTTTTATGACTTCAGTGCAGAGTTTATGCAGAAGAGCCTAAGGACTTTGAGATCCAGAAGACATACAAAAAACCTGTCAGTCATTTTGTTTTAAAAGATGATTTTAAGCCAATTTGAACAATTTCATGGCAGTGGCAAATAATTCTACACGTTTTGGTGTTGGCAAGTTGGTATCAGGTCCCCAAGTTGGGATCAGGCTCTGATCCACAGACTTCAGAAACTACCATATTTAATGGTACCAAAATTTCTGTTTCTTTAATTTAATTTAATGTCAGAACTTTCGAAGTGAGGCACTCAGCTAACATACTGCTCTCCATCTCTGCCATACTGAATGCCCAAAACAAAGAATTTGAGGTTCAGTCACCTGAAACCTATAGTTATCCCAGAGTAGATGACTTCTGTATCCTCTCCCAGTGAAAAGCTAGTGGTGAACTACGTATTTTTACTCTGTCTTGATGTCTATTTAACCACATTACCTGTACAAACTCGTGTAAATGACAGAGGTGTTTTGCAGTGATATGGGCAAATGTATGTGCAGTTCTCAGTGGCTTAGCATGACGAAACCTGGGCTGTTCAGTCCCTCCCAACCCTCCACCCTTCTCTTGTGCCAGCATTCACATCAATTTAACCACAGGGTGAGCCACTTCAGACAGCTGATCTGGCTGAAAACTGGTACTTCTTTTTTTTGCTGGATTAACTTCAGCATTAGCTTTCAGCTCAATGACCTTCCTGAACTGACTCACCAGGGGCCACACAAGAGCTTTTGACGGCACCTTGCCATGTGACTGATTTATCTGTGTTATCGCAGCACACCTCGAGCATGTTATTTTCTTTTGTTGGTCCTTATAAGTACTTGCAACTGTTGTCTACCGTATGTCATAAATACATACATTTGTTTGCATTACCCCTATCCTACTTGAGTTACGATTCTTTTTAAGGCAACTGGGTAAAAAACAAATGTTTTTCATCCTGGGAAACAGGGCAAAAGGGCACTTTATGAATTTCTATAGCTTCCCATCATATACTCCAGAGCATCCAAAGCGTAGCAGAGTGCATCCTATTGCAGCTGCAAGGGCCAAATGGCAAGCTAGTACCACAGGGGCCAGGAAAATCAGAGTCATCTTTCAGTAGCCAGTGGTAACTGCCTGGCCTGCCACACAGACATAAGGCGCGTGCTTAAGTGCTGAGGCTCCAGAGACTGTGTGACATTAAACAGATATTTGAGGATTCCCCATCTCTCGGAAAGCAAGTGTTCTCCCGAGGCGGGGGGGGCGGTGGGAGGAGTGTAGGGGGACACACCATCTCTGATCATGGTAAAAAAAAAAATGAGGAAGGGCTGAAAGGCAGAGATATTCTGGAGGGAATATTAGACGGTGAGAGGGAAATAAAGGGGAAGATGGCTAGGGAAAATGCCAGCAGCAAGACTCCAGAAGTCAAAGTGTACAGAATACCACAGGTTTTCTGAATCTTCAGATAAGAGTCATCTAGCACAAGGCTTGTGCTATCTAGAGCTATTTAGTGTAGAGCCACAGGGCATAAACTTTGCTCTAAAAATTCCTTCATCATAGTAGGATGCATTTCTACTACTAAGGTTATTCAATATTTGTTTTAGTGGGGCTGCCTTGGGTCATGACATGCACTGCTAGTCACAGGTCTCAAATTAAAGAAAATTAATAACAGAATCTGCTGACCACAAGCCTTGTTGGTAGACCAGATACTACAACACAGTCTCCTCTTCTACATGTGGGAGAATTATGAATTGTGGTGTTCCATTCTATTTCCCCCGGCAGTGCTGCTGCCATGGTTTCTTCAACATGCAGGGACGGAGAAGACTCAGAGAAACAGTTAACTCTCAATCATGTCAGTGGGGCTTCTAGCACAGGTGGAGCAAAATACTTGTTAAAGATTAGAAAAATGTACTCTGAGGAAGAAAATAGCCTGAGGAAAAGGGTGCCCTGCACACATTTCTTTGTGCAGTATACAAAACAGACAAACGAAGTGTATGTAATCATACAGAAGTACTCAGAAAAATTGTTTATTAATCCATGACTGAAATCTGTGTCTCCACTTGGCAGTGTTGGTAATAACTGCAGTATTTATGTTATCTTACCCCAATCACCTTCCAAGCTAAATGATGAAGGCTGAACAAAGCTGGATATGTCTGTGGCCTAGATTAAACTTAATAAATTATAACTTTCCTAGTGGGCCAAATTATTCTGTCTTGGCAAGATCCTGAAGTCATGACGATGAGTTTGTCTAGATTTTAAAACATGGGAAAACGATTTTGAGGACGGCTTTACACTTGCATTTCCTAGAAAGCAAGTAGCAAGGTTACCTAAACAAGTATGTGTCAAATTTAGGTTAAAAAATGTGTCTTCTGCAATTATAATCACATTTGCTGGTTTTGTCTTTACAGAAATTTCTCTCAGTCTTTGTGCCCACCCGCCAGACAGCTGACAACAGAGCTAGCTAGCAAGCCGTCTCACTGACACCCTCCCTAATTGCCACTGCCAGTGGAAGCCCCCTTTCAGCCCCTGCCCTCGCCCTTGGTCCTTCGCTGAGCTGAAGCGGAGGTGTGCCAGACGCAGTCTTGTACCTCTTTAATGTTGTTGCCAGCAGGCCAGTGTTTCCATGGATTGCGCCAGTTCGTAACTGGAGGAGGTGGTACCAGCGCAAACCGTGCTCCATTGGTGGGGCATTTACGGCGTTGTAGAAATCTTAGCAGAGAAGAGACCTCACAAAGCGTATTCAGGTAGAAACCTAGCTTCTCATTTCATGATGTGCTGCTAAAGAAGATGGTGTGCCACAGCCACACACATTTTTGGACATCCATGCAGCAGGGTTAAATACATCCTTTTAGAAATCATAAAGCTTTCCAGGAAATAGACTTCCAGGCTGCGCGTTGCTGTCTGTTTGAATTTTCAGCTTTTTTCTTATAGAATAAGCCTGAAAGCTTCTATTATATTGAGAGCAGTCAAAGGAAAGGACCTCTTTTTATCCATAAAGTATCCTTTCACAGCCCTCCAAGAGCCAGACATTTGGCTGGTATATGCTCAATCCCACTAACTTCCATAAAGCTACGTTGACTTAGGTTCCTGGTAACAACAGACAGCCTTCAGGTGCCTAGTGTGGATGGAGCCTGTGTTTTTCTGCTTCAGTCTGCGGGTCGTACACCTACTGCCAGCAGTTTGGGGCAGGGGGTGGTGTGCGTGCGTGCGTGTGTGTGTGTGCGTGCGTGTGGTGTGTGTGAGATACCCGCAAACAGATACAACTGCACACGTGAAGCCAGCTTCTGCACATAATACAACCAAGGCAGGTGACTGTCTTCTTGAATCATTCTGACTGCTATTACGCACGTTGGTCTTTTTTTACAGAGTTCAGGATTTAACTCCCTAAATCCATTCATTTCCAACACATTTATGCCTGCTTCTGCTGATAACTCTCCACAGCCACTGGCAGAGAAATAGGCTGTCCACTATTAATCTTCCCTGCTGTAACGAAATCTGATTTTTACTTTGGCATTCTGTAGTGAAATATAAGCAAAACTTATCCTTTTGAAGCATAGAAAGGGACCACTATTGTGAACTTATCATTAAAATGTTAAAAAGGTCTTCTGCCCCAAGAAAACGAAAACCTGCTAATTTACATACTAATAGACCTTTTATGTTCCGGAAGATAACAAATGCAATCTTTGGCCAGATGCAGAGAATTAATTACAGCAAGAGAAAGGATCCTATGAAATATACAAAGCAAGCTCTGAATATTCTGAAAGAGTATTATTGTCAGTCAAGTTTCAGTGTATAACATAATACTACAGGACGAGTGGATTGTTTTGTGTCTGTTGCAGGGCTTCGGAGAAAGAGGGACTACACAGGCATTTAGTATGTGCTGTCCATTTGAGACACTGCACCAAAGCAGATATGGAAGATAAAATGGATACACAGAAGGCCACTAAACCTACAATGTTGAGTTCTTTATGCACCTCAGACGTTGAAAATCTGTAAAAGAGCTCAGTACCAGCAAATAAAAAGCCCAATTCGAGGAGAACCAAAGCCCTCCAAATGGTAAATGACTTACTGAAGACCAAATAGGGCAGATACCTGCCTCAGAGCTACTGTTGGCCAGCAGTGTGCATAAGGCACTGCCAGAGACAGAGAGCTCTTGGAAAAGACATGAAGCAGAAGTGATCATTTACACTGCAACAAGTCACCAGGACCAGAGATTTCATCTAATGCTCTGCGGCAAATTAAGAATGAAGGAGCAGGAATATTAACAGAAATACGTAATCTGTTACTAAAAAGAGCTACCAGTCCCGAAGACTGGAAATTAGTCGGCGTTCCTTCATCCAGAATATTGCAAGCCAGGTGGCATTTCTGCATGATCAGTTATACTTGATGAATAGGTAATTAAGGTGAGAGTCATGAAACATCTATTTATCTCTCCATCTACATTTTTTAACTGTTGCTTCGTCACTGCATTATTTAACAAGAATGTCCTCTGCCAGAGACAAACCCATGTGACTCTGTGAACGTACGCCCACCCTTCCCGGTTTATTAGAATTCTTTGAGCTAATACAGATGTAAGAGAAAGGCAGTCCTTTATGATTTATTTCTGCCTTTCAAAAGCATTTGATAAAGTCACCGACAGGAAGCTGCTGGCGTAGGTAGTTCTATCGTTCCCTCATGTACTGACATGTAGCTCCATCAGGAACTGGCAGATGGTCAAGATGTAAAATACAAAATGTTGATGAAGACTTTTCAACACTAACAGAGCCCATACAGTCCCATGAGAAACATGAAGGCTCTGTACAGCACCCACAGATATTATTGGAGTGTATTGGCTTCACTGAGTTTTGAATGAGGTCCTACAGCCATCACCAATCTATATATGTGTTTAAATCCCAGGCATACACGTGCATATTTTAAATCATTCCTTCTTTTGTGAGCCACTTTGCTGCGGCACAATTTCCTCTGGCCCATCAGCTTCCCAGCCACAAACAAAACCTTTGTTAGATCCTATTAGATCTTATTTCCTTGTTGGAAATAGTTTGTCTCCTCTCACACCTTTGGATTTTATACTCTTTATTCTTCCTAGTTACCCGTTCTGAGCATAGCCGAGTGGTCTGATCTTACAACTGAGAACTAGCTATTTCTTAGCCTCGTCCTCTGCGTGGTACATAATGTTGAGGCTTCACTGGGTTGATGGAGCTGACAGGGTTCATGTGAGGAATCTGGCCCTGGAATTGCTAACACTGTTATGCTTCCCAGCTGCTGAAACCTAAGAAATCGCCGGGGCGTCAGTTTAGTCAGGCACGCAAGAAGTTAGCAAAGGCAAGCATGTGCTTGTGTCCATTGCGTAACCAGGGCCTTAAAACTTCCTCCATCTACAAAACCGGAATCACATATCTTCCTGGTCTCACAGAAAACACAGAAATTACTTTACATAATACATGGAGAGAGATTTAAAGACACAAAGCAATGACTAAGCAGTAATTTCTAGTAGTCTCACCCTGTACTTCTGGTACGGTCTGGACGGTCATGTTTTCCAGCACAGACTATTCTCATTTAGGTGCTTGCAGCGTTTCTGACGTCTGGCTGCTATTTGCTAGAAAACACTATGTATGTGTTGACATTTCAAGTGCAAGTACTGTAATTCTTATTACAGTGTTCCAAATGCCACCAGTGTTGTTTTTCTGCGCTCTCAAAACCTTCCAGCTTCCCTCTGCTTAGTCATTATCCTTTTAGAATAGGTTTTTGCCTTTCTCTGTCCTTACCCACTCATAATTATTGCTTCTATCCGTATCACATATCCTACCTTCAAACTCTGCTTTTATTTTTATGTATGGATTTCAGTAAAGTCTGCGGCATCCTCCAATACTTCTGTCAGAAGATGCTTTGCAGAAATAAATTGTTCTGTGCAAATAATCTGATCACCCGGTCTGTCACAAAGTAAAAGTGCAGAGCAATCTAAGAATACTTGGTTTTCCTGAATAAAAAGTTGCACTGGGAATTTGGGGGACCTGAGATTTATGATTTGACAGCAGAAAGACAAGATGTAGTAAACCTTAATGCTAATAGTAAATATAAAAATAAATATTCAAATGTATAAATGAAACATGGGTGTGGGGTTTTAGCTAAAAAGGCACAGGAAATTAATCTTTTTAACAAGAACTCCAGTATATAGAAAGTTGAATTTTGTTTTCAGTCATTATTAAGATTAATTGATTGATTTAGACCTCAATACACTTCCTGTGGCTAGCAATTGCATTATGGCTACTGCTAAACATGCTTCTGAAAAAATAAATAGCAATTTGAATTCATTCAACTACACATACGGTCCCTGTTCTTGTAATTAGCTTGAAAAATAAAACAACTATGTCCTGGTAAAATTTAATAGTTATCTGTTATAAAGGGTAACAGCTTTTCATAGTTTGACTATTATGTAGAATGTTATGAATATTTAAAAGAGATTGGCTTTTCTGCCCTTCCCCGGGTCATCTTGCCTTCTCCCTTAATTAAAGATCAATTAATCATTTTGTACAGCACCAGGGAAAAAAGTAAACATTCTAGAGCAGTACAAACCCAGTATTTCAGCTGTTCTAAAATCATGTTATTAAACAGTCTTTAGCCCAACTGAAAGTTTAGTTATTAATCCAGCTAATAGTTTGATCTTCTATTTTCTTTCTTCTTTGATGGTACTATTAGGTCATGAAGTCTTACATAAATCATTGGCGTTATGGCTTTCATCAAGGCATGACTTTTTCTTCACCTGAAGAAATCATACCCAATAAAACAAAAACCTGGCCATTTCTATTTCTGTGTTTCCTTCTCTTAATATAGAATATTAGTAATGATTTTTAAAATGTTATTGCATTGATTTCCTGGAACAGCAATGCTCTGCTAGTAAAGCAAGCTGCATAGTCAAAAACATGACATTATTCCAACATGTAGATACCACTATTTTATTCTGCTGATGCCAACTGATAACTTTTTATGCAACCAATTGCATACACTCACAGGCATACAATGTAAAACGAAAGTTCAATAATAAATGCACTGACATATTATTTAAAATGTGAAGGGAAGATAAAAAAGCCTAGATGTGAGAGTTTTACATCGTGTTATGGGAAAGATTTCTACAATACTCTGGCATTAAAAAAGAATCTATTGTTGTTAAATCATTTAGAGAAAGAAAAGACCACACCAATAACCGTTACTCATCTAGATCCTGTGAAAAAGATTATCTTTTGTTGTCTGCTAGTTTGGAGGTTGAAGGTAACTACCTGTCCTGGTTTCGGCTGCGATGATAGAGTTAATTTCTTCCTAGTAGCTAATATAGTGCTGTGTTTTGGATTTAGGATGAGAATAATGTTGACAACACACTGATGTTTTAGTTGTTGCTAAGTAGTGCTTATAGTAGTCAAGGACTTTTCAGCTCCCCATGCTCTGCCAGGTGCACAAGAAGCGGGGAGGGTGCACAGCCAGGACAGCTGACCCCAACTGCCCAAAGGGCTATTCCATACCATACAACGTCATGCTCAGTATAGAAACTGGGGGGAGTCAGCTGGGGGGCAGCGATCGCTGCTCTGGGATGGGCTGGGCATCGGTCAGCGGGTGGTGAGCGGTTGCATCACTTGTTTTTTTTTTCACTGGGCTTTGTTCCTCTCTCTCTCTCTCTCTTTTTCATTGTTTTCCTTTTCATTACATTCCCCCCCCAATTATTAAACTGTTCTTATCTCAACCCATGAGTTTTCTTATTCTTGCTGTTCAGATTCTCTCCCCCATCCCACCGGGGCAGAGGGTGAGCGAGCGGCTGGGTGGTGCTTGGCTGCCAACTGGAGCTAAACCATGACACTAACTAGGGTAATTCTCATAGAAGTGCTAAGAACCACATATTCTACCACATAAATAAAGTAGGAAAATACAGTAGTGTCAGACCTCATTAAAAACACATTTTCAACTCTCCTTCTCATGAAAATTAGTCTTCTGCAGTTATTCTGTCTGTGTGTCCAGCTCCCCCAGTAACTCTCGTACCTGTCGGCCAATTTCACTCCTTTTTGACACAGGAGTCAAAGCCTCAAGGATAAATTAGTTACTACAGATTTCAGGGGAAATGTTTAAAGATAATTAAAAAAAAAAAAAAAAGCCACTATGGAGGGAGAGGCAAGTGGCCTGGGCAGCAGATATCTGGTGGGGAGGTGGCTGTGCCCAGCCCCACATCCATGTCTCCTACCCACTGGAGAAGTGTCTAGCAGTTTGCACCGCCTGTGCCCAGCTGCCCCTTAGCGCAAGCTGCCCTAAGGGGAATAGTAAGCCAACCTGGATGAAACCTGGATTCCTTACCTCCCCTGCTGATAGGGCAACATAATTTAAAAAAATCCCAAAAAGTATCTTAAAGGGAGGGGTGGATTTTCAGCTGCTAATTAGGAAGTAAATACACAGTGAGTAAACTGACCTTGATTATGCCCTTCTAATCTTTGGAAAATCTCCATGTTTAGCAACATTTAATCTACCAATGATATAACATCTGGAAACACTTTTTAAATTATGGAAAATAATGTCAGTGTACATGGCCATCATGTCTCTACCACTGTCTCTGTGTGTGTTAGCATGTGCATACATGAGGAGTTGTTCCAGAAATGCCAAAGGAGAAAGAATACCCAACACCAAATTTCAGCAGGCAGTCACAGGGTGTTATCCATCCCTATATGAAACTCTGCACAACTGAACAAGCATCTCCAGGACCACTGATCCCGAATAACTATAACTGATGCCGACATGTCTGATGCTTAAAAGATCTATTGGTCATAACAAGAACCTTTCCATTGGCTTCAATAAACTTTGAACTTTACACTCACTCCTAACTCACGAATGTACTAAAACAACTTGAACATTTATCTCTGAAGTCTCGCATCCCTATACCTTTATTTCTCCCTGAAAAGTTTTAAGGGTGTTTTGGCTCTCTGTGTGAAATGGTATCAGTCCGAAATGACATGCTGGTACCACTAGGCCAGCTGAGTCATGTGTTTACGAACAGTGCATTACACAGGAACGCTCAAGTCTCTCTTGAAGGATAATTTGTCACGGGCACCACTCAAAGAAAGATTAGCATGTAATTAGCTCTTGGCAGTGGAGTGTTTCCAAACTGTGGGGTGTCAAACAGCTTTTTGGGTGGCACACAACCAGGTAATGGGTGCAGTGAGCCCAGGGAGAGGAAGTCGCTGCTGCTCTGCTTGGAGACAGGTCAGTGCTTTTTGTTGCCTGTGTTAACCAACACTTCACCGTCTTGTACACCTCCCTCGGCAAGTCAAATCTCTTACTCCACAAACTCCATTTCTTGATAATTACTTTGATAATCACTGCATTTTCCTGCTTGAAGAGACATGCGCAAAAGTAGACTTGGGAAGCAGGGGCAAACACTGGTGGAGAGAAGGCACATCCCAGCGCAGCAGCATGGACATCTGGAAACCCATGCAGTCCCTCTGCTGCAGAGGGGACATAGTGCGAGAGGCAGCTCTGCGCACCCACAGCGTGAGCTGGTCGTCTCATCAGAGCTTTCCACCCGGTGCTGCTGTCGTGGTTTAAGCCCAGCCAGCAACTGAGCACCACCCAGCTCCTCGCTCACTCCCCCCTGGTGGGATGGGGGAGAGAATCAGAAGAGTAAAAGTGAGAAAACTTGTGGGTTGAAATAAAGACAGTTTAATAGGGAAAGCAAAAGCCGCGCACACAAGCAAAGCGAAGTAAGGAATTCATTCACTGCTTCCCATGGGCAGGCAGGTGTTCAGCCATCTCCAGGAAAGCAGGGCTCCATCACGCATAACGGTGACTTGGGAAGACAAATGCCATCACTCTGAACGTCCCCCCTTCCTTATTCTTGCCCCAGCTTTATACGTTGGGCATGACACCATATGGTACGGAATAACCTTTTGGTCAGGTGGGGTCAGCTGTCCCAGCTGTGTCCTCTCCCAGCTTCTTCTGCACCTGGCAGAGCATGGGAAGCTGAAAAGTCCTTGACCAGTGCAGCAACAACTAAAACATCCCTGTGTTATCGACACTGTTTTCAGCACAAATCCAAAACATAGCCCCATACCAGCCACTATAAAGAAAATGAACTCTATCTCAGCTGAAACCAGGACAGCTGTGCAGAGCAGCACCCCTCTTGGTCACGCTCACTGCTCCCATCCTGGCCGGCTGTGGCCGAGCCGGAGGGCAGGAGGACTCCAGGAGATTTCAGGCCTGAACACGCAGTCTAACCTAACCTGGGTTAGACTGCGACGGATGGGAAATGTCGGGACAGCGCACCGAGAGACTCCGCAACCTCTTCCACTCCCCTTGGGGTCTGCCTGCCAGTGCCTAAGGCCAGCTCTGACATGGTGCCAACACACAACCCGGCTGCAGCCTTGTCCCTTTCCAGTGCTGCCCTCACCCTGGGGGCTGCCATCCCAGCCAGGCCTAGGGCCCGCCTGGGGCCTGGGCCAACCCCAGTCACCACGGCCAGCCCAGACCGGCTCGCCTCGCTGAGGGCTGCGGGATGAGGTCTGGTGGGGAGGGAGGGCACCACGCGCACCACCTTGGTGGCCCCGCAGTCACCCGTCACTGCTGTACCCTAGGAGGAAACTTTCAGTGGGGCTGTACTGGCTGTAGGTGCCCAGGCGCTGGCAGGGGGCGGCCTCTGTGAGGAGGGGCCGGGGCTGCCCCGTGCCAGACACAGCCGGTTCCAGCCGGCTCCAACGGCCCCAGCGCAGGGCACGGCTGAACCCCGCAGCCACGATGGCGGCGCCTCGGGGAAAGCCTGGGTAAGAAAGGGCAAAACGCTGCCCGGCAGCGAGGGCTGAGGGGAAAAGTGTGAGAAACAGCCCTGCGAGCACCGAGGGGAGAGGGGGAGGAGGGGAAGGAGGTGCTCCAGGCGCCCCAGCAGGGATCCCCTGCAGCCCTGGAGAGACCACGCTGGAGCAGGGGAAGAATGTGAGGAGGGGGAGTGAGAGAGCATCTGGGTGGGCATCTGGCAGCCAGACAAGGTCAACCCACTACAAGGACACATTCAGATGAAGGAAGGAGCATGGTCTTCCTTTAGAGCCGTGCAAAGACAATCTGCCATCGTGCATCCTCTGTCCTGGGGCTGCCGGCAGGAGCGCTAGCACCAGCGTTGGCCTTCCCCGCATCTCCCCTTGCGTGGCTGCAGCAACCACCAGGTTGGTGTAGGAAGAGCTTGCGGTCGGCATTTTGGATGTGCCAGTGGAGACCAGGACTCAGACTAACCTGTGAAACTTGGCCTTGCAAAAAGTTCTTAGTTAACAATGTACTTTTCTTCAACACGTGGAGTTTATGTTGCAAATTTTTGCTAAATTCAGAATGAATGTGACAGTATGTGAGGCAATGTTTGTTGGGGTCTAGAGATTATTTTCTATCTCCCAGCACCATCTGGCATTACAGTGGCAACTCTGAATGAATAAACATTGCTTATCATTCTGTCAGTCACTCATCCATCAGACAGAAGCTGAAACAGTAATGTACTCATCATCTTTGTCATTTGGCAATCAGGGACTACTTCACGGTAACTGAGACAAAGACCACAGATTAAGGTCCATAGCAGAAGTGGGCAACAGAGATTTAGCAAGCTTAATGTATTATTCAGTTAGACTAATGCTGATGCAGGGAACAGAACTTGATGGGTTTGTGGTTTCTATTTTTAAAGCATCTTTTTTGCACAAAGGTGTTGGATTTGTCAGTTAAATTTCCGTGAGCTCTTTCTTTGTTGCTGTTTAGATGAAGAGCGATGCTTAAATAAAAAAAAGGGAATGTTGAAGGGAACTGCATGATAAATTCATCTCTAGTGACTGATACGCAGGTAGTGTTTGCTTGTAAATTACTGGAGCAAGGGAAGTGTACACGCGCTAGGATGAACAATAACTAGTTCAAACATCTTGGGGCAATTCTGTCAGTTCCCTCCTCAGAGCAGAGAGCTGCATCCAGATTCTCTAGTTTGCTTCCCTTGTCAATGCAGCAATCATTACAACTCCAGCCGTGAGCACTCCTGAATAACAGACAGATACAGAATCCTTGATTAAAATGACACTTCTTCTTAAAATTCATCTTACCAGCAAGATTTGTTCTGGTTTGCAGGGCCCACATGAAGGAGGCACTTTGAAGAGCAGTGTCACTTTGATACAGAGTCTCTGCACCAGCACATGCACGCCGTTGGGCTCGCTACTTGAACTGGCTGGTAACAGAAAGTAAAAGCGCAGTAAAGTTTACTTTTCTATAACGCCTCAAAATTTCAAACTGTTCAGGTGATGACACATTCAAGTGAGAAGCCTTTTTGGAGGGACAGGCAAATGACTAGATAAAAGAATAAAAAGCCTAGTGCTAAAATTAGCTCACTCTTTCATTTTTAAAGGGCTGGAAATATCGGGATGAGAATCTCAGGTAACCTTTTGTGTTCTGCTTTTCTTCTGGTACAAACACCTGAGTTCAATATAGTATTTTCTCTTTTTCCTTTAATTGTTTTAAAAATGATGCAATTGGTTATATTGTCACTGAGTACACACCAGCTTCAATCCATTCTGATCCCTGGAACTGAACAAACTCTCTGATGCTGAGTCTGCGGGGGTACATGGCTTGTTAATACTGCTGTCACAAGCCTCTCCCTAGCCAGTTCTGTTCCTTGATGTTGCTAAAAACAAAATCTTTGTGCTTTTGAATATTTTTTGTTTGCCCTCATTGACAGCTGGAACATTTTCTGCAAGTGGCAACTGAACGCAAGAAGCACTGACACAGACCTTTTCAGCTGAAAATGTCCTACCCTTATCAGGGTATTTCTTGTTTTCTTTTGCTCTTTGTTTCTTAAAGTAGTCATAAAATGTCAAGTTAGTCTTACTCAGACTCTGAGACTTAAATCAGGAAAGCAAAGTGTGTAAGACAGAGAGCATTTCCTTACCAGATACAAAAGAAAGGAATTGCTTATTTGGTGGGTTAGCTCTGTCCCAGTTTTCAAAGATGACGTAGGACTCCCCTGAAAAGACCTCTTGTGCCTTTTTCAAAAGGATGGTTACAGTCAATCAGGACACAACCGAGCTCCCATTTCTGACTTTGTGAGTCCTCACACTGATTTTCAGGAGAGCTGTAACATTTTTTAACATAAACTCGTTTAGTCTTAATGTCCCTCACACAGAGCTTTGTCTCTGCATATCAGGACTGATGACTGCATGCATCGATTTGTCTCAAAACCTGTCTGATTCACCTTTCTGTTATAATGAAATGTTTTGCTAAGCCCTCATTTTTGCCATAAATATATTCCCTTGGCTGCATCTTAGTGGTGGATTATTTGCTCCAGAATCTTTTCTCTTCATCTCAGAGATGAATATACATTTTGGGACCAGCTTTGGAAATATCGATTTGCTTCAGGAAACTTCTTATAAGCAAGTCTTGGAAGTCAGCACTAAATCAGTTTAGCGTATTTTATTTCCCAAGGAATCAGACCCACTTTGTTTATTATCTAGCAAAACCCAAAGCATAATGTAAAAACCAAGACTGAATCAGAAAAGGACATTATAAAAATACTGAAGCTGTCTTTCCCTGGCAATAGGGAAATACATTCATTCACTTTAATATAAAAAAGAAACAATGATACAATGGTAAAAAAAAAAAAAAACTGAAGGGTTCATACATTTATTTCAAATACATAGCAAAATCTCAGCTATCCACATTTATTTCCAAAGTCATTTTGTCCTGCAATCACAAAATATTAAAGTATATGATAGCATCAGGATATTAAACTAGATATTTAACCACAATATTTAATCAGCTGTTATTAACAAATACAGCAGGCCTGAAGTTTCTGACAGTTGTGCCTAGAGGAACATGAACATAGCATCACTAAAGCAATTTTACCGCCTCCACTCCTCAATGAAAGCAGAGCTCCAGCACACAAAAACCTGACACAACGTTTTAGTAATCCCTGGCCCATCCACATCAAATGACACCCACATGTCAGGCCTTTTCTTCTGAGAGAAAAGTCCAGTCAATAGCGATTAAGAATCACAAAATCATATAGGTTGGAAAAGACCTTTAAGATCATCAAGTCCAACCGTAAACCTAACACTACCAAGACCACCACTACACCATGTCCCTAAGCACCTCATCCAAACGTCTTTTAAATACCTCCAGGGATGGTGACTCAACCACTTCCCTGGGCAGCCTGTTCCAATGCTTGATAACCCTTTCAATGAAGTAGAATTTCCTAATATCCAGTCTAAACCTCCCCTGGCGCAGCTTGAGGCCATTTCCTCTCGTCCTATCACTTGTTACCTGGGAGAAGAGACCAACCCCCACCTCACTACAGCCTCCTTTCAGGGAGTTGTAGAGAGCGATAAGGTCTCCCCTCAGCCTCCTCTTCTCCAGGCTAAACAACCCCAGTTCCCTCAGCCACTCCTCACAAGACTTCTGCTCCAGACCCTTCACCAGCTTCCTTGCCCTTCTCTGGACACGCTCCAGCACCTCCATGTCTTTCTTGTAGTGAGGGGCCCAAAACTGAACACAGTTTTATTATTAGCCCAAAACTGAACACATTATTAGCCCATTATTAGCCCAAAACTGAACACAGATTATTCACACCCTGCTTCCTCTTGGTCCTCCATCACCTAGTGTGTAGCCAACACTCTGTTTCTACAACCCTCCTGCGCCCTGGAGTGAAGAGGCGGCCCTTTCCCTAAGTGTCTTTGCTGCATTACACATGTTCCTGAGCATCCTCTCCTCACCTATCTCACTTGGGAGGGACATGTTGAGCCATCTAAATAAGCTCCAAGAGTCACCTTAGACACTCAAGGTTACCTGAGACGGGGTCTGGCTGAATATAACCCAGAAGGGGCAGGAGCTCTCCTGGAGCAGCAGACAGAGGGTAGAAGGTGCAGCCTTGGGCACTAGAGACCTGTGCAAGCTCCTCCATCACTCCTTTCAAGCCAAGCTCTTCCTGTTACCCTCGGAAGACTCCTGAACAGCAGCAGTTTGTTTTCAAAGCTCAACCACAGTTTTTCGTTAAAGCCCTTAAAACTTCCTTTTCTTACTCGTACTTCCAAACTGCAGCTTCCAACTAGTCGGTTCTGAGCATCACAGGTTTTGAATAGGGGAAAACGAAGAAGAAAAAACTCTGTCTCCCTTAGCAGACGTAAATGCACCCATACAGTTTACTCAGCCAAATGCATTCCTCGCATACAGAGGTAAAATATCTAGTAATCATCTTTATGGGGTTTTCCCCACTAGAATCCACAATAAAGGAATTTCTGTTCTGTTCAAGGGGAGAAGGCTAACCACTGTGTTACATCTCTTGCAGATTAGCTTCTTATGAGAAATTTGTTCCTGCACCAAATTCAGAAATTTTAGTGTCACAGACTCTTAAACATATTTGGGTGTGTCTAAAGTGCTAAATCACATTACCAGAAACTGCCATTTGTGTCAATAAAACCCCAGACATCCAAACAGCAGCCCAGCCTAGCTGTACGCTTGGAATCAAGGTCAGACTCCAAACCCACATGCAAGCACAGGGCTGTCTGAGCTTAGAGATTTTGTTTGAGCTCATCTTTTGATCAACTGGTAAAAGAGAGAAATGGAGTAATAAGCAGCCATCAGGTGTTAATGTTAGATGTAAAAAACTTAGGTTTTCTTTGAAATTAATGTTAAATGCTCAAATAAAGCAGTTTCATCTTTCAATTCTTTGAAAATAAAGTTACTAGTGTAAATGGCACACCCAGTTCAAATTTGATTTCTAGATGAACGCACTGATAGTGAAAGCATTCAGGATCCTTTAATTAATGTTACAGAAAACGGCACTTAATTACTTCTTAAGCACTTACATCTGCATAAAGTTGCATTACACTGAATACGTCATCATTTAAATCCATTACCTACATATAAATATGTATCAAATTTGCATTGCAAATGTCTTCATCCTCTGCTTTGTTAATCACAAATATCATATCTAAATGAATCCAAAAAGTGCAATTCTGGCTTACTCACCAAATAGTTCCTTATTAAATAAAATATGTATTAGAGAACATAAATACAATAAAATAATAGGTGGAGGTCCTCCGGGTAGTATAAATTATTACCAAAGTCAACAGAATTACTCCAGTGAAATGAGCTGCCTGACCCAGTGACAGCTGCTGTGACAGACATCAGCAGCTATAAGACAACACAAAACATATATGGTTTAGTACTAGAAAACCTACTTACAAATGTTCTCTTAAAGGCTCATCTGGAATTAATAAGTGCTGATTTGACTGCTCAAGTAATGAGCAAGATACATTAAACCTGTTTTCTGGTGACTAGAAAATTCCCACTGAAAGATCTGAGCTGGTTGTCTTAAATGTAAATGCACATTAGTTAATATACGTAATGAATATCTGTGTTCAACAGTGCTGTTTCATTTAGGTTCATCTGAAGTCAAGTTAATAAAAGGCTTGTTTAATTAAATGCAGCTTTCCATGTTCTGCTTCAAATTGAACAGTCAAATGAATATATAGAGTCATTGCTCTGCTCAACTCGAAAAGTCATTACACCTTTTTTTTTAGATACCGGTCGCAGACACAGAAAAGGATCAGACTGAGTAGCTGTGTCATGAAATTATCAATGAAATGGTACTATCCATTACTACTGTGTAAAGAACCAGAAAAAATGTTTTGAACTGGACCTTCTTTGGTCACTTATCAATGTTGTGACATGGACACTGTCAAAAGCAGGCTCCAAGTTTTCAGCTGGGAAAAAAAAATGCACAGCTGCAAATACTGTTGAACTCTGCACAATGGGCAGACAGGCATCAGGCTGCTCAGTCTACATTTTCAAATAAGTCCTATGAACACAAGACAGTCAGCAAAACATCAGGGCTTGGATTTTGTGGGTGTGACGGAGGATGTAGGCAGGAACTCTTGATCCTCCAACAGGCATGTGGGGATTACACATTCACATTGCCTGGCTTGTTTAATTATACTTTACATTAGCATGGTGCTTTAAAGTGCATAAAGGCAGATGGTCTGTCCTGAATTTTATAGAAGAGGAAGTGCTACCTATAGAAGAGGAGAAGTCATAAAAGACAAGAGGTAGCAAGCAACGGAAAGCTAATGCATTCATGGCAAAGTCTGGTGAAGTGATTAAAAATTTTATTATTCCATGAGCTGGATTCTGTGCCCTGCAGAAGAGGTAAGAAGGATACATCAACCTCACAAGTATCAATGAAATCCATAGTCAATCACAGAGGCCTCTGATGGGAGAGCATGAACATTTGTGTGCTGGTATTGGAAGTTAGATTGCTGGTGGCTTCTCTGTTCATTCAGCAGCTGCTTCAGCCATGCTGCCAACTCCATGCTTCTCAACACTGTCCTAGAGCAGTCCTTATGAAGACCTTACCTTAGAGTAAAATGCACTGCTCCCTTTGCACATCACGGGTCTAGGGGAGGGCAATGGTGCTATTGCACAGCAGCTGCCCTCCTTCCAGCCCAACCATATGCTGTTCATCTTCTCTGAGAGACTCCTGGCTGCTGCTGTTCCCATGCCATTCTTCATTCCCATATAATGGTGAGATTTCTCTTCTGACTGTGCTCTAACATAATGCCCGTGTAATATTTCCTATAAGCATGTTAGAAAGCAGATATGTATGTCAATAGTAAACAGCAAATGAACAAAATTGTTCCTCCATTACAGACTCAGAGTTTAATTAGACACTGAAGTCAATCAGTACGTGTCGACATGCTAAGCAGAAAGATCACATGTAGCAGCTACACATAGGCATGCACGCTTAGGGATGGCCCTCCTGCAAAGTCAGGTTTGTGCAATCTGTGACGGGAAAGCGATGGATACCTGGATTTTGAGGATGTATCAGCGCAGCACCAGAAGCTACAGTACATTGCTCCCGCAGCGATGAGAAGTGCAGTGCTCACCCAGCCCACAAAGAGAGCAGCTCCTAGTTCTCGTTTCAGAGGCACAGGGACTTCTGGATCATAGAAGTCGCGAATGATGCTACCTCCAGTCCAGGACACGGGGATCAGAACGAGGATGCCCGTCAGGAGAAAGGCAACTCCAGCTGCCAGTATGAAGATACTGATGCCCTGGGGATCCTCCTTGGTCCTGTGAGTGTACTTCACACCAACAATGGCCATCAAAAAGGAAATGATTGACAGGATCACTGCAATGCACATGAGGGCTCTGAATGCCTCCAAGGGTGGGGGGAGAGCCAGGACAGAGTTGTAGAATTTGCACTGCAGCCTGATGCCCAGCTGACTGATGCAGTCCATCCACAGTCCTTCCCAGATGGTCTCAAACACCACAATGTTGCCATCAATGTAGGCAGAAACTCTCCACTGCGGCATAATTGTGGCTGCCAAAGTCCCGACCATGCCGACACCTCCGAATATTAGACCAGTGATTTGTAACACACAGCAAGCCATGCTTCTTCTGAAAAAGACACCTCAAGTGAGGTGGCCTAGAAAGTCTTCCAAAATCACTTCTTCATAAAAGAAATATAAAGTATGAGAGGGAGTATTTTCTCCAGTAGTTTCCTCATACGGCAAGCTGTTGTGTTTTTTTAAAAGCAGCTCGCTCCCTTCTGAAGTTCAGACAGGTGGAAATCCATTTCTGACTGGCTAGAAGGACCTGCTATTTATTTGCTTTGAAATCCCCTCTGACTACAGCGCCTACCCATCAAGCCTAACAAGTTTCCAGCCAATGGGAAACTAGGAGGGTTGTGTCATAGTTGATTTTACTGCTTCTCATAGTGTGTCTGTAGTGATGCTGTAATTAAGTAAGTGTCAGGGATTGAGTTAAAGGTACCTAATTGCAGGGCTAATAATTTCTTAACTGCAAGATTGCAGCTATGTTGAAACTTAGTACAGAAAGTCTGAAGTTCCATCTGTTAAAATATAATGTAAAATAGGTCATTACAGTTGTTCTTATGACAAAAGCTAAACTTGGACTTGGAGTGGGACTTACTTACTTTCTAAGTGCTACAGCCCTGGGAAAACATCTGGGTTAGTTTTTTTTAAATCAAGCTAGGAGGTACTTGGTGTTACTCTTTAATGTAGATTCCTTGTTTTGATCAAATACAAAAGTATAATCATGGTATTAGACAGGTACAGGAAAGTCAAGTATTCCAATCAACATCAAAGCTTTACTCTACCAGCTGCATAATTCACAAGGATGACAAAGAAAATAGCTGGCAGAGTTTCACAGCTTCCGCTTTTGAATCCACAAGTAAGGTCGCTGTTAGGAAATATCCTCTATGAGACTCTCTCCCCACTAGAAGGATAGTGTTGTCATTACGTTCCATACTAATAATCTTCTGCAGGTAACATTAGGAGGGGTTGGGGGCAATTGCCTAATATGAAAAGGATGAGCTTTTCTTTCAGTGTACAATGCACCTCGAAAGAAGTCAGAGATCCCTCCCACAAGCATGTACCTCAGCCTGCACAGATAGCTACAAGCCTGGACAAAAATGCACGCCAAAGATTGATTTGCCTCGGGCAAGTTAGGAATAACTGCTGCATTATGGGTTTTTTACTTTCTTCTCCCTACCTTGAAATAATAGTATGTGATGACAACTCATGGGTGTTGTTGAAATTGATGTGTTTCTGGTTACTCCAGTCCTTTGAACCAATGGGGCTAGTAAAAAAAAAAAGTGTTTGCCCACTAAAGACAATGAAGGTCCCTAGAATTGCTGTCGAAGAACGACATATTCTTTGATTGCTTGTGGGTTGTAGTGTTGTGGGCTCTCTGTGTTTGGAGATATCAGGCATTGCCTTTGATGGTATTAATTTAGTTACAGCCTTAGGTGCCTACGCAACATATTCAAAGCAAAAGGTAAAACCCATGAAAAGTGAATTGCCCATCTAAACCGCTCACAGCCCACAAAATCCCCTCCTTCCTACAGTTACTAACTGTAAGGAAGGAGTGCCAGATAATACGAGTTATATAGTATAATGTTACATGTCCATGTGGAAAATACTCCCAAGGGATCTGGGCAATTCACTTTTGCCTTCAAGTCTGCTAGCAGGAATCTGGAGAGAAAAATTGTCTTCAGCTAAGATGTGAGATGTACCTTTTAGAAACTAAACACATTATCGGATTTGTTCTTATAGAGAGATGAATATTGCATCACTCTTCTGCAGACATAAAAAAAGAATCCCATGATGCAGAAAAGTTAAGGCACTTTGCTTGATGCCACAAAGAAGGAGGTGGTAGAGATGAAATCAGAAGTCATAGATGGTTACCTGTCTAAAAGAAATGCCTTTCTCTGGCAGGATACTGCTCCCTTAGAAGAAGACTGCACACAAGACCTTTGCTATTTAACTTGAGTACAGTCTCCATTAATCTTGTAGGGCTTTTTTACCTCTGAATTCTCAAAACTGTTTTTTCATTTGTTATTTTAACTTCAAAAAAGAAGTCAACTTATTATGGAAAAGCCCTCTCAAAACTAGCATTTAAATGTCATTTTTTTCAACAGAAAAACTCTTTGTGCAACATTTTCAGGCAGCCAGCTCTTGAAGGTATACACAGCTGGAGAACAGACCATGCCTAATGCCCTGAATCTGTTTATCTGACTGCCTTATCTAGCAGGATTGCTCTGAAATCATTTTTCCTTACATGACGCTGGGAGGGTCAGCCATTGAGGTCATGCATAAAATTACACTCTGTGACAGTCAGGGCATGGTTTGTATATAAGATGAACTGCTCGCAAAAATACTATTCAAACTCGTCACATGCTGGTTGTGTAGCAATACATCCAGAGAGCACTAAATGGTTGAGTGGTTTTTTGCTCTTTAATCGGAAGTAGTACCTATGGTGAGTGACATCCAGTGTAGGTGTAGGCGTAAGAGAGGAACACCCAGGCTTACACTGCTGCAGGTACTGTCTAGTGGCAGGATGGTTCTTGTTATTGAAACCTGTGGGGGAGGAAGCAGGAAAGGAAAACCAATAAATGGCAGTTCTGAAACTTGAAAATAAATTTCAGAAATGAAAATGACCTACAGGAGACAGGTTGAAAAACAAAATCAAAAACCACTACCTATATCTTGGAAACTCATGAGGACTGAAAAATCTCATCAAGCTCTTAAATGCCGATGAGTCCCTGGCTTCGCTAATGGCTGGAACAATTATCTTTTGCAGAAAAGTCCTGTGTTTCAGGCAGCCTGGAGGGAGCTCTTACACCCTTGTATACCCTAGAGAACTGTACCTCCATTTAAAGGCTCACCTCACCTCTCAGAAAGAAATGCTTAGTTGACTGAGTTACTTCAAAATCACTCTGAACAGCAGACAGCTCTTAAAGTAGAAATTAAATATATGCTTACATAGTGGGCATGGCAGATACAATGGCTTTAGTGTCAGGTGAGAAGAAATAAAAGGAAAACCCCATTTACACCTGACTAGACTTTAGAAGTCTCCTCATTCTGTGTATCATCCATCTGTTATGCTATTTGGATGCTTACCTGCCTCAAGACAAGAATACCAGTTCTTATGCAAACATGTCCACCCCAAAATTTGCCTTCAACGAGGAAAACAGGCAACTGAGGAAGCACGTAGCCTTTACACCTAATCTTTCCCTGGATCTCTGTTCAGATTTACATTTTCTCTTCCCTTCAAATCAGGATGTTCATTTGAATCTTTTCCTGGGGCAGTATCTTCTGTTCCCTCCCTACCTTTTAAAAGGCTGATGCCCCTTGAAAAGGAGGGAGTAGAGCATCTCCAGTCCACAGGATTGACAGAACCTGTCGATGGTCCCCAGTGCTTAATTACTTATAGGCATCAATAATGTAAACACTTAATTGCCTCCCAGAAAGCAGGTTTCATTACTCTTTGTGTATCTTCTATGTACGTTGAATTTTAGAGTCCTTATACATACACATGCACCTATATATAGACAAATAGACATTAATCTTGTACAAATATACAACTATAATGTACATAGTTCATTACGAGCTCTCAAGAATAGATAGGTTGGTTATGTTACAGGCTAATGACCTAAATTTAAGGTTCGGTAACATTTTTGGAACAGGCAAATATGCAGATTTATCAAAAGCACATTTTAGATTAGTGATTACTAAGAGTTACAGTTAAGTATCTTAACGTCCCAGAGGCTGCAGTTATCCAGTAAGGCCGCAAAGGCTCCTAACCTGCAGAGCCTGGCAAGGGAGAGTCCAGCAGGCTGTGGCTCTGCAGTCACTCTGCATCCTGTCCCCTTGGGCAGAGGTGCTGGGTGAAGCCACGCAGACCGAGATCATGCTCTACATGTAAAATCTGCTTTAAGCGTGCAACAAATAGGGTTAGGATTGTTTGCAGATCATTTGTTTTGGAAACACATGTGAATGGCATCAGTTCCTCCCTGCTTATGGCTTCCACTAACACCATTACATGCTGTGTTAACCACTTTCTTTTCAACTATTTACAAGGGCTGGTCAATGAAATCATAGTGGAGTTAATGGTTCCGTTACTTTCTATGGTATTTTGATTGACTGTGTTTTGAGCCTATTGGTAAAGCAAAAGGTTACTTTGATTCTGTTTTAATTCAGGAGAAAATGGACTGAAGCCAACAGAGGCCTTTTTATTTGTGCTAACTTTAATATTGCTGCCTGCACATATGTTAAAAGATGAAGGCACATCTCCTTCCCCCTCTCTTCAAGCGTGGCACATTTTGGAGTGAGAGGAACATCTGCTCAGTGTAGCTTAGAGAGGGATTTCCCCCAGACACATAACAGGCACTGTACTTGGGCACTGACCTCTAACTCTAGCTTTGAGGCAACCCATGACTGACAGTTGAATTGAAAAGAACTAATATTTCTTTTCCGTCATCTTCCTCAGCATGCCTGAAATTCATAGCCTGACAAAACTGCCAGACTCTTAATGATATTCCATGTGTGAGGAAGCCTGTCTCCTGGACACTGCGAATGAACTTCAGTTCAGTGTAATAAAGCCCTACAGTAATAAAATATTAAGTACTCCTTTGAGTATTTAATCCATCTAAACTGCTTCAGGCTCTTACAAGGTATTTGTCATCTCCATACTTGCGTACAGGGAGCAGCCATCCTGATAGAAAGAGAACCTGCCAGAAAATATGCTATCTCACTTTGCTGTTTAATGACAGGACCTCAAAGCATATTTGGGGGGCATTTGATTGCACAGTTCACATTAAGCTGTTGGAAGTATAACAGTGGCAAATTCCCAAGGCAGTATTGATTGTTTTCATGGGGGTTAACAGCAGGGTATACAGTTAGGCTGTTACTGGATGAAGCACAGGGGAACTCCTTTATTTACATGATTTACTGTGATGGAATAAAAGAGGAGGAGTATATTGTGGTATATTGTTGCAGCGATGGCCTAAAGATAGATGAGAGGCAAGGCTTGTAGAAAGAGGTAATAGGTTTTATTAGACTACCTGATACTGTTAGAAACAAGCTCTTAGGCTCAGAATCCCAAGAAAGATTGCTTTTGAAGCACAGCAAATAATACACCCTTGAACTAGCTTTCCAGTAACCAAGCAGTGCGGGTAACTAAACAAGTACCTCTCAAACTTTGAAGAACAGGGTTTTTTCCCCATCTTTCTCAGTCATAATTTGGGCTCCTCCCTGTCCAGTCCTGCCCCCCTCACTTTTTGTCCTCTCCCAAACCCCACCTCCTGAATGTAACTAACTACACTGTTGATTTCCACCTCCAAAACAAACTCCAGCAGCGTGAGCTCCACCTCCACTAGCCTCAACCTTGTGCACCCAATGACACCCCCAAGCCTGTCATCTCAGCACACAGCAGGGCCATCCTCTACCCCTACCCTCTCCCCTTTCTCTCTCTACCCAAATCCAGAGCCCTTTATCAAACCTCTGTGCTTCTGGCCAGGATGTTCCATTACTCCTCTCTCCTTAGGATTGGGGTTCACCTCTTCCCTGGGACACCCTGGCTGACTTTCCCCAGCTGGCAAGCTGGGTGTCCCCTAGGAAGGAGCAGCATAGCCCCTGCCTGTTGGGCCTGCGTAGCCGGCAGAGTTCATCTCCCAATTTACCTCGGTTCCCCTTCAAACAGAGGGAGAGGAGAGGATGCGGAGGAGAAGGGAAGCCCTCCCCAGCCAACCAGCTGTTCCTGCACTCACACAAAAGAACTTCTTCCTGGAAGTCATAAATCACTTTGGATTTGTGCTGGCACAGAGACCAAAGCAGGAGTATTTCGCAGGAAGCAATTAATTTTTGTCACTTGCTCGCAGAACACCCTCTCAAGCATCGTGAATCGTCGCAGCTCCAAGGATGCACCACTGTCACTGTAATTTTGCACATTGATGCATCTTCCTGGGGCTGATGTGTCTCTGCATAGTGACAGCCCACAGCCTGCAAGGGCACAAATGATTCACCAATGTGGGCACACTGCTTCCCTCCAGGGACACTCCAGTGCTGTTCTTAATTGCAGGATCCTAGGTAGCCAGACAAAAGATGAACTTCTTTGTCCATGATCAAGCAGTAGCTGTTTTCATTCCAGATCTGAAATGTGTAGTTTAGCACGGAGTGCAATACTTCAGAAGAAAGAGGAATGTCTAATAACTATTTCTACCAACCACGTGTTGGGAGTTAAGGGGCTAGAAGTTAGGGAAGGGAAAGGAAAAAAGATAGGAGACAGTCTGATACGTGCAGACTGACTTAAAAAAGAAGTATAAAATGGAGGAGGGAAAGGCTTCAGCAAATCTGATGCTTTTATGTTGGAATGGAACAGGGCTCACATTGTGAGGCAGAAACTAGTATGTGAAGGATCATCAAGATGAGAGGATCTGTATCCCTGCAGAAGACCATTGCCAATGAGGTGAAAGTGCCTGGAGCACTGAGGGAGAACAACTCCTCCAATCCTGATCACATTATTCTTTATTAATTAGACTGAACAGCTTAGGGACGTGAATGTGGATGGGGCTAAAAGATTCCTTAGGAAGTGTCTGGAATGTGAGTCCCATGGGGAAGGAATGGAGAGACTTGTAGAAGTAACATTGATACTCAACTGGATGAATAACTCCACAGAGAAGGTATTTGATAGAAGAACAGAAAAGGTAACCAACCAGCAAAGAAAATATATCTAAGAGGTCAGAAAATGTTAGGGGAAAATGAGACTCAATAAAAGTCAATCCAAATCAGGCTTTTCAAAAAATAAACTAAAAAAGGTGCTCCAGGCATACAAATAATCCAGAACAGCAAGGGAAGAGGCATGCTAGGCTGTGAGTATGAGTCTAAGAAAGGTAGTTAGCCCTCCTCTTTGAATTTAAGTAACCACAAGGATATAGAAGAAGGAATGGATGACAGAATTACAATACTGTATCCAAGGTAGATAAAAAACTAGAAATCTTTATGAGCACAAACTGAAGAAAGAGAGTAATTTCCACTGAAGGAAATTCAGCATGTGCAGCTCCAAATCTGGTAGCAAGGACTATTAGCATCTGTGTCAAATCGGGAGTGATACTGTCTGTCTGGAGAACAGCGGAACTAAGGGAATGAGTGGAGAGGTGGAAAACCCTGTGCACAACTAGAAACCCGTTAGTCAGAATCTAATAGATGATTTGAAATCCATTACAAAGAAAAGAATAAATACCTAGAAGTAAATGGGAAGTTAAATAAAATGCAGCATGGACTTAGCAAAAATAGACTCAGTTTTTGTTTGGTAACATTTTCTAGAAAATAAAAGTTGAAAAAATCTAATCATTTGGACCTTATTAAAGCATCTGACACAGCAGTGGGAAATTAACAGAGACACTGAAGGGATGGAAAAGAGTAAAAATAATGTAATGTGGAAGCAGAATCTATGAGTGAGTAAAGCAACAAAAGGATATATTGGAAGAACTATCATGTTCCTATTTCCAGACATTGATTTCTGCTACTGTTGGAGCCAGGGATTTCTCTGGGGTCTCATCTTATTACCCTCAGGCATCTAGCAATAAAGGAGGAACCGCAGCAAGGAAATTTGCATTAGACACCCAGCTGGTCAATGTACTGTCAGTGGTTAAGTCCCGCAGCGCAGGAAAGCTGGTGATCTTGAGGCCTGGAATAATAGAAGTGCAATGCATTTAACGTGTTCCAGGAAGGTATTTGCTTGGTTTTGTGAATCATTTACCCCATGCTATGATAACCTGCGATAAGTATATTCAGTGTGCTCAGCAGTGGTGAGGCTTCCTCTGGGATTCTTTGTCCAGTTTTGGGCAACAAACTTAAAGAAAGAGGTGGAGCAGCCAAAAACAACCAGAGGAGGTAAACAAGTATGGGGAGAAATTTAAAAAGCATGCCAGTGAGGAAAGAATTAGGCGTGATTCAGCTAAGCCAGAGAGGTTCAAGTGGTCAGATGGTAACAGTCCCGAAATACGGAAAAGGCTGCCTGTTTTAAAGGAAAGCAGGAGTCTGCTTTCTATGCCTGCTGCTGATGGGACAAGAAATCATGGAGCAGCCTTAGCCTGCAGTGGGGAAATTTAGTTTAAGCTTCATTAAAACCTTTTTTAATGAAAATTATGATGAAGTACTGGGATAGATTGCTAAGGACACTGCAGAGTAGCCACCTCTGGAAGTTTTTATTGCACAAATGTCTCTCAGGAATAATTCTGGCATATTATTCATTGAGAAGAGCAATGGAGTAGTTAATAGATACCACCTTTTCTAGAGTGAACTCCACTCGCACTGTCTTCTCCTCCAATTTGTCCTCTTTGGCCCTATGGACCACCTCCCACTGGTGAAAGGAACTGCTGGTGCTGACGGGACTCTTGATGCTACCCAGGTAAACTAGTTGGCATCAGCCTTCTCCTCATTTCTCAAGCAACGCATATTTAGGACTGCCAATGGCCTACATCCCTTAGGCGTCCGTTCCTTGCTAAGACTTTGCAGGAAAGTATTGTGGCCACCAGCTCCACAGGGCAGTGGGATGAGTGGGGAGGCAGCATGGTTAGCAAGGGGTCACCTTGCTTTCCTTCCTAGGGGTTGATCCATTATAGAGTCGCAGGCAAATTCCAAGGGCTAGAAGCATCCAAAATGCTGAACGGAGGCAGGCGTTGCTTTAGAGGCTCAGTTCGGGGGCTTAACCCTGCTCTGCAAGGCAAGATGGGGGTAGTGGATATGCCTGTATCAGGACCGTAGGTGCTGGCCAAGACCTTCACAGGGCTGGAGTTACTCAGCACTGCCCTTCTTCCAGCTCAGCAGGTAAGGAGAGCGGTGCATCATGCTTCATGCTCAGAAAGCCCAGTGTATCTGCTGTGTGGGGTCAGAGTATGACCCTTGGTGAAGGGCTTAAATCCCGTACAAGCCTGCTGTTTTGTTAAGCACAAAGATACCCTGAGTACAGGAGGGTGGAAGTGGGGACAGTACCTCCAAGCACAGCTGGCCAGTGGCCCTGGTCTCCTGCTGCTCTGTAGGCACCTGCCCCTGCCAGTGGCAGCAGCACATCTCCAGACATCTCCAGGCCGACACGGTAAGGCCACTCTTGTATTTCAGCAATGAGCCTTCCTGGCTGTGAGGCCCAAGACATGGCTTCTCCTAATCTCTCCCTGCTCCATTTTCTATTGTTCTTTACTAGTCATGTTTGAGAGTTGAACCGAAAGCAAGCAGCCTACAGATAAACTCTCACATATAGGCACTATGTATATTCAAAATCATGGGGCAGTACACCACCTACTCAGGACTGCACCTTAAAGAGGCAGACAAATGCATTCTATGCAGCTGACCTCACTGGATTTGCAGATGTGTGATAACCTCATGTTGAGGTTGAGATGATTCATTCTCATATAAAATTGCAAAACAGGAGCTCACACACACTCCGGCTCTGTTACGACTCTGCCTTGCCTGCACAAAACAGCTCCTGAAATTGGGGCTCTGCTGCCACCCATGTGTTTACCACCTCGCTGTCTAGCTGTAAGGAGAGCAGTGCCTAGTGATGCAGGTGGCAGCCCTACCCTCTAGACCTCCACAACAGTTGCACCAGCAGTGGGAGAATTTCAGAAGAGGCTCATTACAAATGAAAGCCCAGTTGCTCCATCACGGAGCGGTGATTGAAATCTTGAACCTTCACTCGTCTGAGTTAAATGAGCATTACTCTCCGCTGACCTGCAAGTTGTGCATTCATTTACACAGCACAGAGGGCACCAGGTGGACCTGGAAAGGCTCCATGTCCCTTTTACATTGCAGGAATGCATACAAGCGCCCAAAGTGCAGGGCAAAGGGGAACAAGCTAGACACCCTTGGTTTCATTCACGGAGGCAATACTGCTTATTTCCCAAATAAGTTCTCTTGACTGTAAGCACAAAAACGAGTTCGAAATTACAGAATACAATATTTGAAAGTTTATTGCTTCAGGCAGGTGTTTTGTGCTTGGTCCCCTTAGATGGGACCCTCTGCTCAGACTACTCAGGGTTTATTTCATGCACAAACCTGGGGAAGGCCAGCTCTGTTTAAAATGGAAGCTTTCATTTCAGTTCTCTTGAAGATATTGTATATGGGTGAGATGATACAATTTAAAGGCAACGGCTGGATGTGCATGGGAGGTACTTAAGGGGGAATACGTATGTGGTATAAGGTGAACTGTTTGCAGCATATATAGGATCTCTAAGGGAGATTTTCAAAAACTTCAGGGTCCCACTCACAGTCCATTGGACTTGTGTTCCTGTTAGTCCTGTGGATAGTTTTGGAAGTCTTCTTATAGTCTTCTTGTATCTTCTTTTGTTTGTACAACTAGATCAGTGTGTGCTTTACCAGGAACAGATAATACTATGCGATGTAGCAGTAGTGTTCGATGTACACAGGGCTTTTACAGAGATGTCATGCTTATCTCGCTTTTCACCGAGGCTTGCCTCAGACCTGTAGATGAATACTGTATGAGTCACTCTGTGTTTTGACAGCAGAGATAACTACAGTGCACCGGTAAATATACATGTAGTTTTCTGAGTAAGATCTTGTACCTACCTTTTAGAGAGATGAACTAGGCAGGTGACTTTATTATAGACACCATTATAAACCCTGGTGTTCTAGCTACGAGTTCTGTGTAGGATATTCACAAAGTGCCGCTAACAACAGGTTTTCTCCACTCTCTTCCCCCCAAAAAAGAGACCGGACTGGCATATAAACATTAATGGAAATACAGCCACAATACAAAGGAAATACAGCCACACACTGCTATATTACAGAAAGGTCATGCACGTTACACATATACATATGTAGAAATAATTTGCTTAAAAATAAGGAGGAAAAATAAAATTACATAACCAAGCACATCTTACTATGTATCTTACAAACACTGTGAAGAGAGTTCTAGAGCAGATTTTGATTTCCTCTAGCTTGTTCAGATTTGCGTTTTACAAAGTGAAGAATTGGCTTCCGAACTTTCAAGTAGTAATAGTCCAAGGAACTTACTAGAGAACTACAGATTACATAATAAACTTTCTATAAAATATTTAAAACAGTCAATCAAATTCTAGAACAAGAATGTTGTTCTCCATTAAACACCACAAATTGAATTGCATTCCCAGTTCAGTCAAAGGCAAAATTGCATTGATTTCTGTGGGTCTGGAGTTACACCTTATTAATTGGTTACAAGATTCTATTAAAATATTACTACTATTGATTAATTTGGATCATTTATTAAAGTAATTGGTATGGAACTATTTATTTTTCAGTAGACTTGGTTTCTTTACATTGTTGCTTATCATGGGTGCATGATCTTATTATTAAAAATATTGTTTAGCTTGTTCTAATGTGAACTGTGAGAAAATACTATCACTGTTTATGTTCTTTATGCCTATAAACTATGCTGGTGTGAGTGGGTCTCAGCAAAAATATCGGCCTGATTGTACAAAGACCCTTATTTAAAAATAACATATATCACAGAGTCCTGCAGCAGTGTTTGTGATCTGTGCAATATTGCAAAATGTTGTAAGCCGTGAGGAGTTTGCAAGGGAATACTGCTGCTTCTAAAAAGAAGGATGTGAATGAATTTGACCTATATGGATTACAACAGAAATATTAACTTTCACCAAAAAGATGGTATTTAGGATGAACATAGAGCTATGTTTATTCTCTGAAATAAGGGACATTTTTCATATATTTCAGCTTACCTTCCTCTGCTGAATAAATTCTTCATGCAACCTTCCATTAAACCTACAGTAAATCGATCCCTTAGCGAACGCTTTTCTTTTAAACCATTATTGTCTTGTCCTTATTCACTGTTATCCCCTCTTTCCCAGGCAGGGAAAAAAATCCTAGGTGCTTAACTCCCCTCTTCTTTGCAATAGGCCAGAATGTCATATCACAGTGGAACTTTAAGCCCTTTATTACTGTTTTACACATAAAATGCAACCCAAAGCCAAGCCACACAACCCAAAAGCTATTCCAAGTTACTGTTAAAATTATATTAAGCATTCACCTTTCCATGCATTAAAATTGTCCGTGCTGCAGCATTAGCCACAGCAGAGCCCGCTGGGGGTAACCGCAGCTCCAAAACGCAGCCCCAACAGCAGCAGTTAAAGGGCAGAAGGCGAAGGCAGCTTTCTGGCTGCCCTTTTGTGCAGAAGCTGAAATCCATCCAGACAGACTGAATGCTTCACAAATAGGAAAAGGCAGGAGGCATCTAGACGTACTGACTTTTGGAGTATGAGCTTCCAGTCTTCCTGTGCAAATGCTGGCTGTGAGCAGGATAGTGGGTTGGTGCGGAGTACCCGTAGCTTCTGGTTTTCTCACAACAGTGGCAAAAGCAACAGAATATGGCTCCAGCAGCAACGAGGCAGAAGGCAGCTGCCCAGCCCAGGTAGAGGGCTTCTCCAAGCTCCCTCTTCTGTGCAACATTGACCGCGGGGTTGTAGAAGTCACTGATGATGGTGTTGGCAACCCAGCAGACTGGAATGAGCTCGGCGGCACCCGAGAGGATGAAGAGGAGCCCAGCCGTCAGAATAACATAGCCCTTGGCTTGCCAGCTGCTCTGCACACACCGCGTGCACTTCATCCCAATAACGGCAACCATGAAAGCGAGGAAGGAGAGCACCGACCCAGCACACATCAGCCCTCTGGATGCCTGCAGGTCCGGCGAGAGGGCCAGCACGGAGTCGTAGACCTTGCACTGCATCCTGATGTTGGCTTGCCTGATGCAGTGCATCCACAGGCCTTCCCAAATGGTCTCAAACACGATGATGTTGTTCTCGATGAAGGCAGACACCCTCCACTGAGGCATGCCCGTGACAGCGAATGTCCCGATCATGCCAATGCCACCAACGAGCAGCCCGGCAATCTGCAAAGCACCACGGACCATGTTGCCTTTGCAAAGTGCGCACACCTCAGCAGGTTCCCGGAGCCAGGCGCACACTGCTGGAAAAAAAAATGAGCAATTTTTTCCGAAAGTTGTCCCTTGTGCCAAGAAAGTTTCAGAGTCAGTCTACACAACTTTAAATCAGCTTAAATCTGGCACATGCTACCGGGGACTTGGCTGCACCTTCATCACCTTTATAATTCCCCCGCCACCACTGACTCAAAGAGGCAATCAAGTGGAACAACTTTCCAAAGCAAGAGAAAGAACAGGGTGTGTGTAAACCAGCAAGAGCCACTTAGGATAAATGTACCTTCTGAGGAAAATGCTTTGCATTGAAGTCACTTATTTTTAAAAAAAAAAAAAAAAAAAAGCAAGCCCTACCCCTAACTCTAGCTATTTTCTACATATTTGCCTGTGCTAAGGAAATGGACTAGTCTCAGTAGGGAGACTTAGGTGTGCACTGGTGCAGTTACTGAAGCTGTTGCACTGAACAAGCAAGAATATTCTGCCTTGGCTCAGCTCAGCTCGGTGGCAAATTGCCAGGAGGAAAGCAGAGCCCTGCTCCCTGCCACAGGGCCTCTGCTCCCAAAAGTACTTTTGTTCTGAAGCTTGAAGGAGAGTACTGCAGTGACAGGATCAAGGAACAAAGCAAATCAAAAGGATAAAGATAAAGTAACTCTGAACCTGAAACAGTTCTGCAGAGGATAATCAAAGCTGCGAAAGCCCATTTAAGAGGTAGAATGAACAGCAAGAGACCTCAGTCCTGCTAATACCTGTATACTTATATAGCTTTATACATTTCTGTTGCTCTACCAAGTGTTATGGGGATAGGCAGGCTTCTGGAGATGTCCACATGCTTAAATGATTGCACAATCAGGTCTACAGAATGGTGATTCAAGCTATGTAGCAAACTGTGTTCCTGTGCAAAAGGGAACCCAGCAATTACCCTGTGATGGAGTCTAGTGCAATGGAAAGCACTGGCTCTCCAAGTAAAGACCTACTAGAGCTATCCATGTACTAACAAATACTTTAGAAAAACATAATTGTAATTAAAAAAAAAAAAAAACATAATAATTATGGAGAGGAGGTGAACTGTTCATTCAAGAGTTCTTGTGTGATGTGACCAGCAGACAACCCTGGAAAATGTCAGGTGAAGAAATCTGGGAAAGTCAGAGCAACAGAAATCACAGTCAAAAATCTAGAAAAAAAACCCAGGCATGTGATAGTGGATTCTTTTTACAAATTCATATAGCTACGAATGTATGCATGAAATATTCAGCCTGATCTCTGCATGTGCCTTAACACGGAAAATAAAAAATTAGGCATAAACTAGGTTTTTTGTTATAAAGTAGTACTCCATATGTTAAGACAAGAACTAATTTGTTACACTGTAAAAGATCAATTTAGGATATAATTAGCCAGATATTGAAATACTAGTCTTCTGCTATTCATTTGAACTTTCTTGCCTCTATTTCTTTTCTTGCCATTGTATATCTTCAAAACCAGAAAGTAAATGCAAAAAAATAGAGCAGTGCAGTGCTAAATATGCCAGCTTGTTGGCATATCAAAGATAGAGAAAAGATAAAAGTCCCACTTACATATAATATTTTATGCTCCCTAAGTGTGTTTCTGTGTGTGTGTGCATAATGGTTAGGAGGCAAGGGAAAGTAAGAAGCACTCTACAGATCTTTCCATATTCAGTTTGGTTTTCATATCCACCTGCTTTTCCAACCTCTGCAGCAGGCTGCTGCTTATAAAGCCATGCTAAAAGGATGAAGGCAGGTAACATCTCCTTCTGTTTCTGGTCCCTTGAGCCCCGATGTGCGGCCAGGCAACTTTCCATTACGCCCTTTTGGTTTTGTTTCTATCTCTGAAATCAAACCTGCTGTCTGCATGCCTTTCCTAATCCAAAGGCACTGAGTGCCTTGCCCTGAAAAGTGCAGTTAGTCTGATGGCAGCTCCAAAAGCATTTCAAGGGATGAGAAGCCAAGCAGGAATCTGTTTTTTCGGGTTTGCTCCTACTGCTGTGGTGCTCAGGGGTATCTGATCCCACTGCAACTACACTGCCTGCTCTGCATTTCTCCTGCCATACGTTTGTATTTGCATTTTTGGCTTCTGCTCGCCATCAGTCCCCTGGCAGTTCAGGCCCCTTTTGCCGTGTCCGTGAGCAAGGCAAAGGAGGGGCCCTATAGCCTCCCGAGTTAGGGACCATGACCGCCGTGTGAGCTGAAGGCCCGTGTCCTTTCTGACTGGCCCTGGGCTTTACGCCCTGCAGCCCCATGGCCCGGCACCCTGCTGCGCTCCTTGCCTCTGCTGGCCTGCGTGCACAGGGCAGTGAGTGGGCAGTGCCCCCCTCCCAAAGGCGAGGTGCCAAAGGCGTGCACCTTGCAGGTGCAAGGGTGCTGGGGGGGCTTAGCTCTCCTCCTGCTGCAACCCCTCGTCTCCTGAAGGTGAAGGTGTCCTTTTCTGGCCAGCAATAAAGGGTGACTTGATTCTGTTGTGCAAAATGTACATATTCTCAATGCATTAATTTGGAGAGGCCACACTAACTCATACTGTATTGATGCAGGAACCGTATAGACTGCTATAGCATGAGAGAGTCTGGATCTGTGTAACTGAAATCACAACTTGCTGTTTTGCGTGCTGCAAACTAGTTCTTTTATACAGGCCCATAAGTGATGGGTGTCTGGGTACAGGACTTTGGGAAAAACAAGTGGGGAAAACTTCTTGGATGACCAGATTCATAGAGCACGGAATAATTCAAGTTAGAAGGAGCCTCTAGATGTCATCTAATCCAACCCATGCTTGAAGCTGTGTCCCTCAAAGTCACGAGGCTAAGAATCCAATCAAGGTCCATTTCAGTCATCAAAAAAAGTCCCGAGGAGTTTTTGGGGAAGAGGGTGGTTAAATCCTGTTCCCCCAAGGGGGAGACAAGGAGGATTTTGAGGAGAGGTTATAAATGCACAGTATTTCTCTGCTAGAATGGATTTGGCATATTAAATATATAATAATGTAATTATCATTGCATGACTTTGCAGCCCCACAGTTGCCACTCAAACAGGAAAGAAAAAGCTACCAGCCTATAGCAGAACAAATAAACAAGCACTTTAATAACATATCAGTAAGTAAACACAAATGTGATACAAGCAGCAGGACTGATTTTTCTTAGAGACTACTGAAGTTCTAATTTACAGGACATGGAAAATAATTAGCTGAGCAAATATAATTTAACCACGTTATTGATTAATTTACAACACCATTAAAGCTCCCATATAAATTCATGGTAAGATTGTGTCTGCGTCAAGGATTCAGTATTTCACATTCTTAGGAGGATTAAATTTGAGTGCCTTATCTTGCTTAAAACCATTTTCAGAAGCAAATGTGGGGAAATCTTATTTAGCGTTATGGATTGCATCTGCTTGTTTACAGTTAAAACACAGGAAGGGGGCAAGTCAAGAATCTCATTATTTGTTCTTCTCTGTATTCAAACATGCCGTTTCATTATGGGGAAATATCAGAAATACCTGTGACTAGCTAGTCATATTTCACTGTTGCCCGTAGGATCCTATTATTTTGTTATAAAACAAATATGCACATACATAATTTTTCTTTTCTTTTCTTTTCTTTTCTTTTCTTTTCTTTTCTTTTCTTTTCTTTTCTTTTCTTTTCTTTTCTTTTCTTTTCTTTTCTTTTCTTTTCTTTTCTTTTCTTTTCTTTTCTTTTCTTTTCTTTTCTTTTCTTTTCTTCTCTTCTCTTCTCTTCTCTTTTCTTCTCTTTTCTTCTCTTTTCTTTTCTTCTCTTCTCTTTTCTTTTCTTCTCTTTTCTTCTCTTTTCTTTTCTCTTCTCTTCTTTCTCTTCTCTTCTCTTCTCTTCTCTTCTCTTCTCTTCTCTTCTCTTCTCTTCTCTTCTCTTCTCTTCTCTTCTCTTCTCTTCTCTTCTCTTCTCTTCTCTTCTCTTCTCTTCTTTTTTTCCCACTATGTTAAGGAATTAATATCCTTAAAGTCAGTGTCAAGCTTTTCTGTATGACCTGTGTATTTTCCTGCTTGGTGTTCCCATCTCTGCCCTCCTCCCCCTTCTCCTCTGCAGAGCGGGTGAGTAAGTCAGCTGCAGGCACCCGTTGTTCTGTGTTCTTGGTGAATAATGTGGACCTAAAGCAACTCCAGCTCTGCCTGAGCAGAAAGCACGTAACATTTCAGGACTGGGCTTGGTCGGTCTGCTTGTTAGCTTCAAACAGGACCCCACGGGCAGGACGTTTTGCTTCCCTGTCTCTGACACTCTGGTAGCACCTTTCTCCAATGAATCCCCTTGTGCGAGGGCAAGAAAGGATTTCTCACCCTTCTTACATGGCTTTTCTTCTGAATGCTGCTCACAGTTTGGGGAGGAGGTAAAGTGAGGAGATAACCCTGTGGTTAGCTCAGCTGCCGCTTTGCACCATTTCTCACAGCTTCTCTGGGAACCCACTGCTCCCCACCAGGGCAATACAGCCCCCAAGTCCCTGTCATGACCCATTTTCAGCCACTAAAGGTGTTTTGGAATAAAATATACCAGGAAAATATGTTTTAAGCATAATGTCGTTCCTCTTCCTCAGCATGTAGCATTTTTTAATTCCGGAGTTGTGAAGTGCTAACAGCAATCACTGATGCTGAGGGGGAGGTAGGGAGAGGGGGAAGAAGTGGTTGCTCAACACCTCAAAAAATCTCACCCTGCATCAGCAGCACGTTGAAAAGAATCCTGATTATTGATGCTCTTATGGAAAAACAGAGGAGTGTTGATGTCAGACAAGTTGTTCAGCATTTTCTTTCTTGGAAGGCTATTATTACTGTGTCAGTGGATATGCAGTGCTCTATGCCTTGCCCCAGGTATACCGTAACCCGGCATTTATTTTTCTCCAAGATCTTTTACCTAATGCGGCAGAACACGAAAAGCCAGTTCAACAAATCTAGCGCAAGCACAAAGAGTCACATACATTCATAATCAGCTTCACTGAAGAGCCACTTCTTTTCAGTTGAGGTAGCTTTTCCTCCGGTGCCTTCTCTCTCCATCACTTACCACTAACAAGAGACCATCATCTAGACAGCAAAAGGGACAATGACAGAAGTGCAAAAAATAGTAATCCTTGGCTAGTAATGCAACAGCATTGCCGAAAATCTTTTTACCTAATATCCCAAATAACTTCACACATTTGCTTCTCTTGCTCCCCACGCTTTAAATCCCGTATATAAAATCCATGACAATGTGATGATGTTCCCCTTGGATTAACATGCGGTGCAGAAATTTCAATTTCCCTGCTTTTAACTTCTGTTTGTTTTGTGAAGTGTTAATGCAGAAAATTTGCCGAACTTGGAACAGGGACACACAGTTCAAAAATAGGATTTCTGAAGATACCCGGTGTCTAAAGGGCGTCAGAGGCAAGAACTTCCTACGCTATCTGCCTCCGTACACCTTTAGAGAAAGCGGAAACCTCATGAAGAGCTGGATACCTGAACAAAGAACTGACCTATTCTGTTGCTGAACCTTCATAAGAATTAATAGCAGACAATGCTATGCTAAAGGAAGGGATGGAAAACGGACCAGGTAAAGTTCACAGGCAGATGTCAGGGGATCCTTCTGCACCAGCAGATCCAGCCTGAGGAGGCTATAGGACATTTCTGGCCCCAGACTCCAGTACTTGGTGCCCGGGAGCCTCCATCCTAGGCTTCTCCCTAGAGGGAGATCCTGGAAAGGGTCATACAGGCAAGCTGACTTCTGACTTCAGATACCTAGCTTACGCTCACTGAAACCCATCGCTCCTCTGCTGTGAAATGAGGAGGAACATGAAGTATTGTGTATAAAGTCGCTTTTTTCTTCACGCAGAAAGAGACACGATCACTGATGTGAAGGTCTGAGATGAATATATTTCTTCATTGTTTTAAAAGAAGTTCCATGATTGATGTGTTTGAAAGAAAATTTAAATCCCAGTTTCTCCCATTCAGGTGGTTGCCTCAGTAGCTTTCTCTAGCATCTCCTGCAATTAGCCTACAATTTACAGATGCCAGACCTTCTTTGAAATGAAATGTTGCCTAAGCTGATTTGATTAAAATTTTACTTCTCTAGACAAAACCTATCATTGTGGCATTTCTGCTCCAGCCCAGCTGAAGCATCACCATATTACGTTTAATTTTCTTTTCTAAAAGCTCCCCAGGCTTTTATTTTTAGCATTCCTAACATTCTTGCTGTGAAGGGCTGCCCACCCTGAATCATAAGACTTTCACGAGTGTGACATGATAGTTCATTAAAGAGAAAAACAACTGGCAATGCTTGTCTTCTGTTATACCCCCGAAGCCTCGATGACTGCGGCAGGATTTCACAGGTGGAAATGAGAGCAAAACTTCAGTTTTACCTGCTTGCCTAGAATCTATATTACGAGTTTTGCAGAGGAAATGCTCAGAGGAGATAAGGATTGTTTTCAATTTAATTAATAATGTTTAATCTTTTGGGATAATACGATTATTGTGGTGATAATGTATATATTGTAGAAACAGTCTGGCATTTTTGAGGCATAACACTAAACTTGCAGTTATTTGTAGTAACCTAAGGGGAGGGAATGAAAGGGGGACTCAGACAAGCAAACCCCCAAATTCAAAATATATGCTGTGTGAAGTTAGAACAAGACTGAAGGGAGAGTGTTGCTTCTTTAGCACAGCAGTTGAGCTGCAGCCCACGGAATCAGCACATGCATGCTTTAGGGGTAACGCTGCGGTGTCAAGACCTTGCACAAGTACCAACAGCGTGTATTTCCTGCCTCTGGCTTTCTGTCTTCTGGATAGGCTTCCCCACTCTTTTTCTTGACTTTCCTTTTTTATTCTTGATTGATAGAAAAAATCCAGGCTTGTATCCCAGAAGTTTTCTAACATGCTTTTGCCTCTGCAATAGCTTACCTGGCTTTAGCAATAATGGATTTTTGTGGATGAGCAAAATAACATCTTCACAACCAGATCATCACAGCCTGGCATGATTTCTGGAAGAACAACAGACAAATCAGTAACACAATAAATATCCTCAAGCAGGCCAAAAGAAGCTCTAGAGTTTTAATCTTTGCATGGCAATCTCTGTAATATGATAGACATTTTGTGCCAGAAGCCAGCAGCTGGCAGGTTTTCGGAGTGCTCCCACAAATCTTTCGAAGCGCAGCCCGGCACTGCTGGCGCCGCTGCCCCTCTCAGCAGCTGTGCCTGGGCTCTCTTCGGCCTCGGATGCAGCGGCATCGGCTCGTATCCAAACCTTACCTCTTCTTATGTGTTAAACCCACCCAGACGCCAGGCAGTGCTCTAGTGGTAATAAGCCCTTCCCTTCCCTATTCAGTCTGCACAGTGCGTTTCTGACAGTAGGAGAGACGACATAAATATGCAAGCTGTTTTACAGAGAAAGCCCCTAGAGCCTGCAATAACATTGCAGAGCACAGAGTCCACTGCTGTGAAGTGGGTGCTAGTCGCAATCTTTCGCTAGCCACATCTTATAAATCGCCACATCTTATAATGGGATGAGAGAGGTGATGGAAGCAACTGCTCTTGCAAACATTTTTCAGGCGCTGCCTACCCTGGGCAGAGTCCCACGTTCCAGGGGCAGGAAGGAAGGAGCTGCTGTTTCCACACACGGGAACTCATCACCTGCAAAAAGAAAAGGGCAGCAACCATTTGCTGTCTTTTACGTGGACACAACACGGTCAGGAAATAGTCCAGCTCAGGAATCCAGGCTTAGGTACTTTTATGAGAGCACAGCTGGGGTTGGTTTGAGTGCTGGCCTAGGGGGACAAACTGAGACTCGTTCTCTAAATACTCTTTATATGTGGGTGCAACCCCCCAAAGGCACTTTCCAAAGTTCAAAGGGGACAAAGCTTTCTCTTTGTAAACATCATAATTGTCAGCGGCGCTCTAGAAAAAGGCATCTAAAGCAGGTACGTGTAACTAGGAAGCCTTTAAAGACTGGAGGAAGGATCAAAATATCATATAAAGGGGGATTTCAATGTTTTCTCCTTTAGCCACTTCTTTTCCAATCTGATTGGGAAGCCACGCATCTTAGTTTGCTCTGGGTTAAAACTTTCTCCTTTATTGCAAATTCTCTGTGTTTTTTTGTTGGCTTTCCACTGCTGCATCCATTAGTAACATGGGCCAGGGGTAGACAATATTCTCACCGACCAGGTTTTCCCATGGCGGACCCCTCCTGAATCCTGGAGGAGATCCACTCGTGGAGTAATAGCAACACCAGCCCACTTGTAATGCCAAAACTCTTCAAGACCAAGGCAAAGTGTTCCAGCTGCAATGTTATTCACAGATCAATATCCTATTAAATTAGTTGGGGTGCTGCACAATAAATCTTTACAAATCTACCATGAAATATCTACATGATTAAATGAATGAAGTAAGCTCTAGATGAAACAGATGAGTGGAGGCAAGAAAAAGGAAGAACTTTCTTGACATTTCAGTATTATTCATAGTATTTAACCAAACATACAAGAAATTTTCCGAAACGTATTCTAGCCAAAGTGCTCACCATATTCAAAGCAAAGTTGTTTGCTCACCAAAAGGCATAAAAGAAAAAAAAAAAAAGAAAAAAAGGCAGGCATGCTGGGGAGGCTGAAGTGTGCTGGGTTGTTAGTTTTCTCGCTTGAACCACAGCGGGAAATCCTTAGCTTCCAGGGAGCTCCCCTTTTGGGGATTGCTTACAAGCCCTGGCTCCTTGGGAGCTGCAGCTCCTTGGAGTTCCATTTACCTGTCCAAACCCTTTCCTCTTTCTAAGAAAACTGCAGGTACGTACGCAAACTGTCATTCAGCTCACTCCTGCTTCAACATACAGCTGTTGCCCCCATATCCCGCGTATGCATACTGACTGCTCGACGTTGAGAGCTTCCCGTCTCCCACATTCCCTGACCCGGCTGCTCTCTGTGTACCAAGGTGGAAAGGACACTCTGCCTGAGGTGAGAGGCTGTGCCCAAATTTGTCTTTGTTTCCTCTTGGTGTGAGTCAGACCTATGATATTACAGAGCATCAATGAACAGCACTTTAGCCATGCAGAATGCGTCTGCACATTTGGTGATGGTTTTTATATTTGTTTGCAGCCTTCCCAACTGCGTCTTTTAGATCACCACCTTCTCCCAGATTTGTGCTAAAAGCTTATGCCAGCAAACTCACATTTGAATTTGGTCTATTAAAATGTAAACCATCAGATGGCACATGTTCAGCTGGCACAATGCACTCTTACTTTCGTGAAAGTACTGAACAAAATACTTTTCAGAGATACAGCAATCATCCTGAAGCATTATCAGTGCTATGACACTGCACCTCCTCTGATAAGTGAAATTTATCCTCATTGGGAAAATGTTCAATTTTCTCCGGCATTTCTTTGTTTGGCTCTGTGACCCGTTCTGCTGGAGTGCGAGACTGGGATGCACACATGGAATGTGAGAAGAGCCGGGTGCAATTTTTTCAAGGACAATATTTTTCAATCCAAGCAGGGTTTGGCTTTTAACAACAACATATGCTGCAGCAAATGTTCTTTTCTGTCAATGTAATTCATTATCAGATGAAATTTCCAAATGAAATATTTAAACAGTGACAGAAAGTCTAAATACTTAATAGAAGTCTCACCAGTGAAAGTAAGTTTTAAAAGTTGTAAAATAAAAAGCCACCATTTTTCTCCACGTGATCTATTTAAAGAGCCAAAACTTTTCTCTCTGTACACTGAGAGAAGTATTACTGAATTGAATTTTATATTAAAATTCCCATGAAAAACAAAAAAATAAACTTTTTAGAAGGAAAGTAATTTAAAAAAATATATTTCTCCATCTATTTCCCAAAGATACTTATCCTGTTTCCAAAGAGGTCAGCATTTTGCCACACACAGTGCTTTCCCCCCTTCTCACGCATACAGACATGTGTTTTTTCCTTTAGCAAGGAAGGCTGTAGGAGCTGCTGTCTCTTGGTTATGTCTGCAAAAGGAAAAGGAAAGCAGTAACACAGTGCCACAGCCATGTCCCTGCCTTGCGCCGCAGACCTGACTGAGAAAGCAACTGTCTTAGGCCTGAAACTATGGACCATTTATCTAATTCTGAGCCTCCAGTAGGTGTACGCATCTCCTGGGCTATAAGTAGAGGAAAAAAACCAAAGCAGCATTAATCTGTGCCCTGCCCCTAGCACAGGACAATGAAGAAGTTGCAGACTGAGCCTTCGCCTGGTTTCAGCCACCCAGAGCCATCTGCAGTCACAGACTATTCTTTCTTCAGTATTATTCTGAATATTTCAATTAAGGATAAAGCCAAAAGGAGAAAAAAATCCATTAAAAAGAAATGCTTTGAACATATGTATGTCCAGTCTATCTCTGCAATAGCCCAAGTGAGAATAAGCCGTAGAGTTTCAATTAGAGCATCAACTGCTGTGTTACTGATCGGTTATTAGAAAATTTCTCCAATACCAGGTGCCATATGGGGTCCTGCTCCCACCCCTATTAAGACATATACAAAACTCCCATTGCCCTATTTTAATGCAAGCAGTCTCTAGTTCCAAAGAAAGTAAAACGAGAGCCTCTCAAGTTCTGACCAGAGGACAGGCTGAATCATTTTTTGTCCTTGCACAACTTGCCTGGCTACTGTGGAGATCCACGGAAACAAGTGTGACAGTGACATGTGAGGACATCTCCTCGAGCCCACCTGCAAAGAGCGTGCCAACATTATCACCCAGGAGCACTCACGGAGCGGAGAGGCATTGCCTCTTCTGCAGCCCCCTGGACCCCTCTGCTTCAAAATCCAGGGACAGCAGGGTTGTGCAGAAGTGGCCTCCAGCACAATGCCAGGGCAAGCAGGAGCTTCCTCCAACATAGATGGTGAATCCACACCAAGAGCCATCCAAGCAGATGCTTCATGTGTCTATGCTTCCAGATGAAGAGAAAAGCCACTGTGACATATGCATCAAGCGCTCTGCCACCACATCCCTGCTGGAGAGGAGCACCATAGGTAGGTGTTGGCGATAGCCAGATGCAGCTGCAGCTTTACAGGTGCCCACGGGAGCTATTTCAGCCCCAGAACAGTGATATTCTGGTGCTCACACCAACACAGAGAGGGAAAGGCTGAATACACCCTGACCAATATAATTCTGATGGAGTGGACATGTATCAACCAATGTCCCAGGAGATGAAGGTGAAGGATTTCTGAATCCATCAACTGCAGTCCCAGGAGTGCTCCTGCCCTCAGTCCTGCCTGGATTCACTACCTCTCTGCCAGCTGCTGTTTCTCCCTCCTCCCAGCCAACGATACAAGGGCGAGTCCTTAGATTATCACCCAAGCTCTGGTCTTAGGATATATCTCCACTACACACCATACCGCAGCACAGAGCCAATGGAGCTCCAAATTCAGCTGGGTGTCCCAGCAGCTCCAAGTGAGCTGATTTCTGTTGTGACTCAGCTGCTTCCTCTGCTGAGCACACGAAATTATCTCCACATGGTCTGTCAATCTTCAGGACACGCGCCCCTTCATATCTGCTGACAGATAAATGGAAGAGCCCGTACAGTATTGCAGGATTTAATTAATACGATATTTCTCGTACTCAACTTTTTAACTCCACCCTTGGAAACATGTAGGTCAAGGGAGCTGTGTAAGGCTGCAGTCAGTAATAGGTCACCCCTTCTAATCAATATCAAAAGAGAAAAATACATATTATAGGCGTAATCAGTCCCCTGAATGTGCAGTTCAGCAATATTGTTGATAGCAATCTGTCCAGCTGCTTCACACAGTTCTCACCTCAGTAGTATCTGAGCATCTTCCAGTTTATGGCTATAATGCCAGGTACCCCTCAATTAAGCATGACAATACCTAGCATTTGTCAGCTGGTAAACACATTACAATTATTAATTAGGCTTCACGATACTCATTCAGATGTAGGTTGCTAAGTACAGTATGGTTATCTCTGTTCAGTGACAAAAAGCAGGTTGCAAAAAATGCAGTTACGGCCGTCCAGCCATCAGAAAATTATGTATGTGGTTCACGCCTCCAACTTTCAGTGTTCTGTTACATCATGGTTATCATCCTTTTCAAGGACTGAAAAGTCTCTTTTCTTCTGTGCTTTCTGAAATACATACCTGCACTGTCAGCATTTCCAGCTCATTTTCCCTTCCTGTTAAATCATCAGCAATTTAGAAGCCATTAGGATATAAAAATTGCTTACTGGCTGCCTGATCTCGGAACACGTTGGCGAAACAGACTTTCAAGCCCGTACGTGGGGGTAGGGAGCAGGGCCGTGCTACTCTTAAAAGCTGCTGCTAGTTCAGGTTCGAAATGCTCCATGGTGCCTGTAAACCGGAGTTAGTGGCTGCTGAGCTCCCTCCTTATGGGCCCGGGCACGGGGAGTGCACATAGAGAGCAGGAGTGCACGTGCCTGGAGGCAATAGCTGGCACCTCTTCAGAAAACTAATGGGCCAAAAAGCCTGCACACAAGTCGGCCCACAAATGTGCAATGTAAGCCACTGGGACGTGCACTTCAGTAACAGTCAAGCTGGTTTTGAATAAGGCATCCAACAGGGCAAGCGTGGAGCAACCCAAACCATTCAGGGCAAGATCAGAGGCATCACTTGATTCCTGCCTTCCCGCACAAAAGCGCTGGTGGAATCCGTTGTGGGTTGGTTTTTTGTCGTTGTTGTTGCTCGTTTCCATTTCTTTGGTTTTGGAGGGAAAAGGAAAAAAGTCTTAGGAACCATGTACTGAAATGTCTCCAGGTTTGGAATACCTCCCCTATTCTGACTGTTGCAAAGCACCCAGCAGCTTCAGGACATGTACGTTGGATCATTTAGAGAAGTCAACCTTGAAAAGAGGTAAGTCTTTACTTTTATCTGAGACAGAAGAGCGCTCCCTTACAATCCCAAAGATAGGAGACTGAAGAGCGTGCCTGCAGCAGCAATTTAAGCTAACCTTTTGCCTTTGCTCTGCAAGGGCCTGGACGGGCTCACACAGTCACTTACAGCTGTTCCTGGCGTCCCACTGCAGCCTAAGCTTCCCATAGCGAGAGAGAAGGGGTCCGCTCAAGCCGGCGAGGACGGAGCTGAGACTCTTCTGCCAAGGAAGGGACAGGGTGAGATGAAGGGCAGAGCCGTGAGGAAAGCCCTGGAGAGCGAGCACGCCTGCTCCTGCTGCCTCCAGGCATGGGCAAGGAGCCCAGCGGCTTCCGTCCTGCTCCGGGACCTGGCACTGGTGGAGTCACCGCGGGGCATTTGGCCATTCCCACCACCCTGCTGATGGCCACCACCAGCTCTGCCAAGAGTTATCCTCCAGACAAAATACCCAGTGCTCTTTCTGTGAGTGTCCAGGCAGCAAAAACCGTGCCGGCAGCCCGTCCCCCCTGGGCTTCCCCACTGATGTCTTTAACCCGCGGCCGGGAGCTGCCCGGTGCCAGGGTGCGTGGCATGCAGGCGTGCTTGAGGGCAACCAGCTCAGGGCTGCGCTAGCTTGGCTGAGCTAACAGGGCTTGGGACCTTGCAGGGGTTAAGGGCCCGATTAAGCAAAGTACCGCTGGCTGGGGCAACGAACTGCGTTGCCAGCACAAATAATTAACCTGGTAAAAAACCCTGGTAACTCAGTTACCAGGTTCAGACACTGTCTTTGGGAAAGATTGGCTTAAAACGTGAGCAAATACATCGAGGGTCCACTCTACACCCGCTGAACTACATTGTATACTTATGCCTGATAGTTTAAATGAGATTTTTGCATCAGATTTTTTGAATTTATTCTAGTTGATTGGATCTAAAACCTCTAATAACTACTCCCATTTGTACTATATATACACAACCATTTAATACAAAATAAATCTTGTACCAGGGCTCTTGATGGGCTCTTGGAAGATGTTATACTGCAGCTGTAAAAATTACTATTAGCTTTAAAGTTGGACCGTCAGATTAGTGTCTTACAAGTAACAATTCCTATGCCTCGAAATGTTACATCTCAAATATTACGGCAATTTACTGTCAAATAACAATGATCAGATTACTTCTTCTGGCAATGCTGACTATCAAATTCCATTCAAATTATTAAAAAAAAGTACTACCCCTAAAATCACTTTCCCGAGCAGTTAAAAAAAAATATGTACCTTTTGACCAAAAACCTTAGGCGAAATCAATAGTCTTGGCTTCTATCCAGAACATAAAGATGCAATAGGTAACGGCTGAAAAACAAGTTAAAAAGCTGCCTGCTCCCAGTGGCGCTGATGGCAAATTCTCATCTATCTTGGTTTTGTATATCTACAATAAATGTGTGAAACACCTGTTGTTAAACCAGAGTTTGCCCTCTGTAGGAAAGGAGCGTACAGTTACGACTCTGTTCTTGTGAAAAACAAGCCAGGTCAGAATTCTTTGCAGTGGTGCCTTCTGCAGCACTGCCCTTACCAGGCGGCAGACACTATGTGTAGCTATAAGGAGACTAAACAAACAGATGTGATATACGTGGATGAAGGGGAATGAGAAATATGGGGAAGAATTCAGTGTGACAGAAAGCACACCTCTTTAGTTCTAATCCCTTCTCTTCCCTCCTCTGCAGTGTCCCAAATAATCCTTATCTAAATATTTTATTCTGAAACTATGTTGTCTCTTATCTTTTTACACCATGTTTTTGTATTTGATGTTAATCTTCTTCTATTTAGCTTGTACCAGCCTCTGGCCTTTTCACATTTAAGGATTTTCTTTCTGCAGAAATTTCCCATTAGGAGTAGCAAAAAATGTAAGTATTTCTGTGGGTAAACAAGCACACAGGATCTAATGTTATATATGGAGGAAAAAAGATATGGACATTTTAGCATGAATTCATTTTCCTAAAAGTTAAAGACAAGTCACATAATTTTTTTCTTATAATGATATTTTCCATAGGATGAAGGCGTGCTGAAGGCAGTGCAGTGAAATTACCCCCATTTACAATATTGCAACACATCAGATTCCAGCCTGCTGTCTCAGGAGTGTGCCTCTAGCTCCCGTAAACAGCTCTGGAGTTCTTTGGAGGAAACATTTACTTTATAATTTCACCACAAACTAGAAAGTCAACATCGGCTATAGTGTTGCTAAATTGTTCCCCCCTCACAAAAGCAGCTGTGAAAGATTATCATTACAGATCTCAAACATACTTTTTTTCTTGGTTACAAATTCTCATTTAAGATTGTTGACGAATATTAATTCTCATTATCCCCAAGTACCACAGAACGTGCACTCCATCATAAATTCCTGACAAGACAATCAAGACTTCATATTTTCTGTTGCCACTTGAGTTTCTTCCGGTGGACGAGGAACTCCTTGTCAGAGCTGAGTCTGAACGCTGGAGGTAATTCACCACCGTGCCTTTCAGAGCAGAAGCGGAATCCTGGTTCTGCTGGTGGCCCTCCTCTGCTGTAAGGCCATTGCCAAGAGAGCCTGCATACCAAACCGGCTTTCCTTTTCCCCACATATTTCAGAGCAGGGAGTGGGATAAATAAATATAAGCATAAAACCCCCTTTTCTTTAGCAACTATGTATTCACTCTGACCTTATCATGCTATACAAAAAAGCTGGACTCGGAACATAGCTCCACTGCCACAAAGCTGCAGCCGTAGAGCGTGTAGGGAAAGCCACGCTATGGTCACCCTGGCTGCCACACGTAACAGCAGAAATGCCAGCACAGACGTACGGGATGTGTAGGCTCATCAAGGACGTCAGATTCAATTTGGGAGCTCATGCTGAAGCCCAAGCCACTGATGGGCCATTACTGCCATTACTTTTGCTAGCTAAGTAAAAAATCGGGATATGCCCTAGTGCTTTAATCACATTTCTATTTGAGTAGAGATGGCAATTATTGTACAGAATTATCTGCAAAAGATGTGCAAAATATTTACAGTGAGTGATGAGTCCGCGGGCTTATGTTTCCAGGAACTTGGCCTCAGGTTTACTGGCTTCATAATTATAACAGAAACCTCCTCCCACTTAGCCACCCTCGCACCATTGCTGCCTGAAGTTTTCTAAACCCAGATAGCAAATGAAGATACCGGGGTCAGGCATAGCTGAGAGAGAAAAAAATCTGCTCTAATGAATTCAGCCTGGTTATTTATTAATTTTCCTCTTGTTAAACACCCAAACAAACCCACACAGGATGTTTGCTTCCAACCAATGCAGACTGTGGGGTTTAATCAGCTGAAATCTCCACAAATTGAGCCCTGCCAAGTTTGAAGTGCTGCGGTTATAACCCAAGGTTTAAAGGAGACAGAAATGGCCGTAGGATATCTAATTATGTCCTGGACTAAAGTGAAACGGTGACCACCTGAGTTCAGGTGACAATATCATCAAATTTTTTTAAGTGCAGTGAAAGCTGTCTTTGTCGTTCTAGGGTCTCTTTGAACTGCTGAAGTGTTGCACTCCTGGAGAGAAGGACAAACACGCAGCTAACGTAGAAGTAAGCATCGAGCCCACTCAAGGTGAGATGGTGTGTCACATTCTTAAGACTTTTGTGGTTGCTTTTTTAAAAATACGTAGTATCTTGGCAAACTCAGGTAAGAGTTGCCTTTGTCCTCCTTTCTTGTATGAAAAATGAAGATAAAAGCCTCAGAAAGAGTGACGCTGCATGTCTGTTTTAATAAGCTGATATTCATCTTGTCAAATGTGGCTTGTAGGGCTTAATATTTCGTCTTTAGATTTAATAACACAGTTATTTTTACCAGTGTGTACTTAAAACACATAGTCACATGCCGGTTCAGGGCAGGAGCACAGTCCTGGTCCCTCATGAACATGATGAAATCTTGCACCATCGTCCAGTACGGACAAGATAAAATGAGTCAACCCCACCGCGTTGCTCTTCCTGAAGCCAGCCCTTGCAGGAAAGCCTGCCTCCGGGAATCCTTCCCTTTGCTCACTGGTGGCCTTGCTCTCTTTTCCCTACAAAATGACCCCAAATTTCCCTGTGTTGCTCTCTGCAGTCCTGGGTGCTTTGTTGCCCCGTCATTCCCAATGGCGCATTGGGCTGAAGCCACGAGTGTAAAGGCTGTTGCTTTGGGAGAGCTCTCTGGAAGCCATCCTTTCCCAGAAAAGAAGACTCCCAAAGTCTGTCTCAAAAGAGGCGTGCTGCTTGCTTGCTTTGTTTTGGCTTCTCCTGGCTTGGTTCCTTGGGGAACCGGCTTATAGGCTCTTAGCTCTTGGGAATCCAGCTGTCTCCTGATTACAATGCTGGCTGTCCTCCTAATTTCCCAATGCACTATTTATCCTCTCTCTGCTGCTTCAGACAGCATTACCCACTCCCCAGTTTGTTTTGCATAGAGGTTCAGTACATGGAAGGAGAAATTCCCACCCGGACCATGAAAGAGCTCCTGGGAACTCCTGCCCCCAGAACCCACAAGGTCACCTCTTATTGCCATTGTCACCATATTACTTCGTGTGCTTACTACATATATTTTTTTTTTCATTATCATTCGTTATGCTTTGTCTTTCATATAGCCTTGACTTGAGACAAAGTTCTTCAGCTCGGCCAAAGGTTGGAAAGGATAATTGACAAAGCAAAGGTAAGTACTGAGCAGTCCCTAGATTTCAGCCCTGGGGTGTAACCTGGCTAAATGATCTCTAAGTGAAAGGTAGCTCAAGAATTTGAGGCTAATTCCCGTCTGTGTATGTCACAAATTTTAACGCAGACTCTCATAGAAGGTTGATGCACGGCTACGGCACTGCATCACGCCAGCTATTGCTAGATTTGCTTCAGCGAAATCACTGAATTTGTATTGAGGTAGGGTTAGCATAACTTAAAGGACAATTAGGTACATGATCACTGATGTTCTTGGTCAGTACTGTGATTTGTTAATAAAGTCTGTTTGCTGACTTGATGCTGACGACAAACTATCCATTATTTCAAGATCTGTCTTCCAGTGCTTTGCATTTTGAGCACTCATAGCTATCTGTGCCAACTACGCGTCAGCTCTGTCCTGTCATCATTTCACACCCACTTTGCATAAAAGTCAGCAGCTAGACAGAGGGATGGCAGGGAAGAACAGCCCCTTTGAAAACAGCCTCCCTGCCCGTTCCCCTGGCACCACCAGGCTGAAGGTCCTGGGTGACTGAAGCTTACGCAGGCCTTGGGGACAGGGGGAGAGGTGGGATGGTCCCTTCTCCGTCCTTCCTATACCTGCAGGACCAGCAGCACTGGAGATAGCAAAGGGGCTCCCCTCCCCATCTTCCTGGAAAACCTCCTCTCTCCAAAGGGATCTTAACCAAAGGCATCAACTTGTGTCCACCCCGTGAGCATCCAGCAAAGGCCATAGCGGGACAGAGAGAAAATCAGGACTCAACACAGCAGCAGATTCTGTTTTAGGCTATAAAGGCTGAAGCCATGAGAAGAAAAATGCCTCCCTCTGGAGCAGCACAGGGCGGTGCACGGGCCCAGGCTACCTGGACCAATTTGTGTCAGACGCTGCTTAGAAAAGCTGCCAGGAGAGGCTGCCTTGCTAGGGGCAGCTGCGGGCTGGAATACAGGCGTGTGTACGCTGAGAAGTTAAAAACAACTCCAAGCCTAATGACTGTTTTAGTTGTGACCCGGAGCCCACACGAAAGCAGGAAAAGCGCGCTGAATGTGCTCTCTGGTTTATTACCACCCATTGTCTAAAATAAAGCAAGTCAAAAAGATTGTTAAACCCTGCTGCGGTCTCAGGGACCAGATCAGCCGAACAAATAATTCCTCTGCTTGTTGTTAACACGTCCCAGAAATGTGAAACAAAAGGCAGAAGCGATGTGTTGCTCCTCTCTCTAATTTTAAACATGGTTCTGCAGACAAGATGTTCCTTACCGCAAATTCATTACAAAGCAGCAACAATAGAGAGGCAAAGAGAAATAAAAACTTCACATCTCCCTGGGGAAGTACAATCCATTTCTAGCCCTTTTTTTTTTTGCTTTTGTGTAGACAACTGGCATCGGAGGGTAAGCAGACATAACAGAACTGCGTGCTATTGCCAAGCCGTGGTTAAAAGAAGAAAGGCTGGTGTGAGGTTACACTGTTCTCCAGTCCGCTGTGCAAAGAATGATAGCAGAGGTGGGAAGAATTACCATTGCTTTCATAAAAGATGGACAATTGGTTCTCTGAATTATGGAAAGATCCGGCTTAAATATAAGAATTAGCACAGAATGGAAATGGAAGTTTCTTTTATAACAAATAGCAATTACCGAGGAGGCCTGGCTTTAGAAGCTAATGTGAGTTTGTAATGAATAGGGAACTACGGAGCGGATGTAGAGAGAGCAATTTAATCAGCCCAGGGATATAAGGGGCCATGGTCAGCTCCAGTTGGCGTGGTGGAATATAACACACATGTATTAAAATATCAATAAAGGAAACAATGAAGCCATTCAAAATACAGGCTAAGAGTTAGTCACTGTGTGTTTCTCCAGACTGCACGGTGCTGCCAAATCAAAACCTATTAATTCCACTCACCTAGGAAGTCAAAACGAAAAGAAATGTGTTGGCCATATACTGGAAATACTGGGAGGCCTGAAGTCCTCCGTAAGGATGATAGGTCACCCAAAATTGCCCAGCCTTCCAGGGACATGGAGGGAAGGGGGAGCCACATACGGCGCAGCTTCTGTACCTGCAACAGAAAAGAACAAAAAGAAAGAAAAGATTTACCACTTGAGAAAAATTAGAAATGCAGGAATTTCTAGGGCAAGCAGAGAAAAAGTGGTGGTGAGGGGAGGCCAGGACATGGGCAGGAAGGAGGCAAGGCTTTGCAGAAAGGGAGGAGGGGGTTAAATCTTCAGGTGAAGAGCAGAATAGTGAAGAAAGCAGCAAAAACCAGAGTCCCGCAGAGGAGGAGGAAGAGGGGGGTGGTGCCCTCCAATGTTCCGAAATCCTGACAATGTGAAGTAGTCTTGCCCTGAGATTTTTGGACTCGGTCCATCTGTCTCTTAATACTTATCAGCAATATATCTTCTTCAAACACCTGCAGAAACATTAATCCTAACACCAGTCTTCTGAGGTAGATTTGTAATGTTATTGTCCTCACTTATAAATAGAAGAGCAGAAAGATGAGAAATGAGACCAGGCAGAAGGTCTTCAACTGTGTCTAAACAAGGTGTCAAGTGGTGTTTTCATTCCTGTTAGGTAATGCTGGGGGGTTTCTGCACCTTCTCTCCCAGTAGGAACAAGTCCAGGCAAGCCATACGTTATCCTCTGTCTTCCCAGCATAAACTGACCTATAGACAGAAATTGCATTTAATAGCTGAGGAGGAGGGATCAGTCTTCATGATATAAAGGTAAAGAGAGAACTTAATGAAGGAATATCAGTCTGGCTGAGGGCAAGTACCAAAGAGGAGAGGGGAAGGCCGCTGCGGAGCCAGGGGTGTGTGACACAGGGTTATTGCAGACTGGATTGTATCCGAGGAAAGGGGGCATTAGGAGCCATCCCTCAACTGGAAAGGAATGTCTTTGTGATTCGAGGCCCACTGCAATATCGTTTATGCAGGAGCTGCTGATGAGGAAGACTGACTTCCCTGCCGCCAGCTGAGACGTGGGCAGCAGTGGAACTCACACTTTCATCCAAATATTTCACTGAATTTCCCCCAAGTGCTTTTAATATCTCATCGCTTTCATTGTGAGTTGATTTGATTTTCTTTTAGTGCCACCAGCTGCTCCACACACAAAAACAGTTGGCTGCGAACTTCAAAGTTTAACACTGATTTTCACTGCAGTTTCATGCCAGGGTTCCTATAAGAGAAGATGGAGAAGGTAAAGTATCTTGCTAGGGACACATTTCTCTTCCGTCTGTCCTGGAAAGGTCCTCTTCAGATACAATACATTCTTCTGCATACATAACTACAGGCATAATCCATCAGACCACAGGTCCACCTAGTCAACAGCCCTGTTTCCAAAGCAGCTCGTGGCTAAGTGATGTAGTGTAATGGTGTGGCAAGTGATATCTTTCCCCACCATATTCCCAGAAGTCCCCCTCATGCAATTTTCAGCTTAGACTCTTTTCAGCATTTTTGTATTTAATAGCCCTCAATGGATTTTCCTCCCAGTCATTTGTCCCATAACATTCTGAGTCAACGTAACCGGCTATAATGCTGTGCAGCTCCCAGTCCCACCTCTGAACTGCACCCTGTGTGAAGGATGGCCTCCTTCTCCAGGGATGGCTGTCTCACTTGACCCCTCCTAGCTCTTCTGTTGGAAGACGCTGTAAACAACCATTCCCTGTTCACCCTCTCCTTGCCACTAGTGATTTAATGCACCTCTCCCATATCCCTTTGTTGTCATTTCTTTCTCAACCTGGAGAATCGTTGCTCATACAGAAACTATTCCATACTTCCGATTATCCTTGTTGTCCTTCTTGGTATTGTTTCTGTGTCAGCTGCATCCCCTCCAAACTGAGAGGGCCAGATGTGAACACACATTTAGGATGCAGGCACAGCATGAATTTGTGTGATGGCGACACGCTGCTTTCTGTTTTGATCTTACGCCTTTCCTAATAATCCCTAATTTTCAATGTGCTAGTGTGATCAATAACAAGCACTGTAATGATGTTTTCACACAACAAACTATTAGAAACCTAAGAGCTCATTCTTGTGAGATAGCAATCACCCTAGAGGCCATCATTTTATATGTGAAATTAGGATTGGTTTTCCCATGCACACCACTTCACGTTTCCCTACAATGAATTTCACTGACCACTTCATCGTCTCTTATAACATCCTTCTGCAGTTCTCACAATCAGCCTTGCATTCACTGCTCTGAATAACTTAGTATGATCAGTGAATAGTCACCTCATTTTTTCCATTTTCGGATCATTTAGTAACACATTGAACAGCACGAGCTCCCACACAAATCCCCACGGGCCTCCATTCATGACCTTCTTCCACTGTGAAAGCCGACCACTAATTTTTGCCTTCTGTTTCCTTTTAATTATCCGTGCACAGACCTTCCTCCTTCCCCATGGCCGTTCAGTGCTGCAACAGCCGATGGTGAAGGACCTTGTAAAAACAACCGTAGAAAGTTATCAATTAAATGAATCACCCTTATCTGCGTGCTCGTGGACTCTCCGCACTTGTAAAAAAATGTGTGTAAGTAGATGTGATTTTTTAGTCTTCTTGGATGTGAGGTCACATCCCAAGGCAGTGAAATTTCTAGCAGCGATTCACCAAATGTCAACAGCAAAGTGCTCCCCGTCCTCACATGTGCAGCTTTACAGGTGAGTAATTCTGTAATTGCAGAACTAATCCCTGGTCTTCAGCACGGTTTATGCTGGTCTGGGCACTTCCAAAGAGCTGCTTTCATAAGAAACACAAGAATAAAATGTGAAATAACTGGGAACAGGTGTTGTAACCTGCAAATAAAACAAAATTTTATACCAAAGATAATATTTGGTATTTCAGTTTGAATCTGGCATTCCCATTTTGCAAAACATTATATCTTTGCAGTTATTTAAACATACATATATCGCAGCCTTCTTACTGCACTGAGTGTGGTTCATTCATTTTTTTAATTAACTGATTGTTTTTATTAGTTCAGTAAAACTATTGTACAGTGGAAAACATGCTTTTCCGCTTCTTGCAGTAGCAACTGGCTGCCACATTGTGAGTGAACCAGGCATTGACCTGAACTAGCTGAATAAACTAAAATGAAAAATAATCCCTCTACTGTCAGAAAAGACGACTCTCGTCAGCATTTATTTGGCACTTCCACGAGTCAGTAACCACCCACCAGCTCAGTAGTCGGCCTTTTGTTTAAAATGTTGGCACTAAAAATGTGTTACTTTATATTATCGCCTTATAATCTAGTCTGACATTGTGAAATAAATTTTTTAAATATTCCTTAAACTTTACCTTGCCATTGACTTTTAAATTGTGTCGCAAAGAAAGAAACAGTTAAATTTAAGGAATCAATTTCTGCAGTAGACATCAAATTATATCTACTGTGACATCTCTAATCTCACACGCTGAGTGGATAAATCTTGCAATTGTGTGGGGAACGTTGCAGGGGCATGAAAAATTTTTGCAAAGCAAGAGGGGACCAAGGAGTGCAAAAAGCTTTTTAAATTCATCCATAGAAAGCCAGCCACCTCTGATGGCGCGGTAGCTCTGTGTCCCCAGGACTGCCGTCCCAGAGCGTACAGTAAGAGGATTCTGCAGGGTTGGAAATACCGCAGCGAATCTGATTTGGTTAAACGAAGCATCTCCTCCTCGCCACGCGAACGGCTTGGCAGCAAGTCTGACCCCGTGGCTGCCAGCACGGCCCACGTGGCTGAGGAACAGGGTTGCACCACGGCGAGACCCATCAGATGCAACTGGGGTGGGCTCACACGCGTCAGAAGGGCGTTTGCCTCCACCACTCCTGCTGTTAAGGCTCTCGTCACGTCCAGTGAAACTGGAATAAAACTGTTGCAGTAAGTCGTAGCAGACAAGCGTATAAACGTGACAGAAAACACAGAAAATGGCTTCTCGTGCTTATTTCAGGCCAGAGAATATTTTAAAAATATTCTTGCTTTAAATATTCTTGCTGGGCAAGACCAGCAGAGGTGATGACTGGACATGGAGCGCTCTCAGAGAAGTTTAGCAACATGCTGTCCCTTACGGTCCTCCACCACGGTATTTAAATATTTTATCTCTTTCCTGCACTCAGGATTATGTATTAGGAGAAGGAAGGAAGGATCTGGAAGATTGTTTTCCTGTGTTCTTGTTAAGCTTCTCTCTCTCAAGCCTGATGCCCATATGGCCTGTTAATAATGCAGTACCATAATTTAACACAGTTTGCCTTCAAATAAATACCGAAGTAAGCGTGGTCCGGGATAATGCTCACTTAATATGAAGTGCATGTCCCAAAGGGAACCGACAAGCAAACCAAACTGTAAATGTGAAAAGATGGAGGAAAAATACAAGCCATCCCAAGCACTTCAGAAGTTTTTATTATTATTATTAATCTGTTGAGCTTTCATCCTGTCAGCTTAAATGAAAAAGGATTAGATCTTAATATTGTTCTGCCGTCCCCGTGACTTCCAGTAAGGTGCAAAGTTTTAATGAGAATGATAAAAGGGGTTTTTTTTAGAAAAAGCTTGTAATTTCATTCTAATACAATCAGGGAGGGTGCTCCAAGGCAACTGATGAAACATCTGATGATTTGTTAGCATTAAAAAAAAAAGGAAAGAAAGAAAAAGGAAGGAAGGAAGGAAGGGAGGGAGGGAGGGAGGGAGGGAGGAAGGGAGGGAGGAAGGAAGGAAAGAAAAGAAAGAAAGAAAGAAAGAAAGAAAGAAAGAAAGAAAGAAAGAAAGAAAGAAAGAAAGAAAGAAAGAAAGAAAGAAAGAAAGAAAGAAAGAAAGGAAGAAAGAAAGAAAGAAAGAAAGAAAGAAAGAAAGAAAGAAAGAAAGAAAGAAAGAAAGAAAGAAAGAAAGAAAGAAAGAAAGAAAGAAAGAAAGAAAGAAAAAGAAAGAAAGAAAGGAAGGAAGAAAGGAAGGAAAATGAAGGAGCTAAGGAGTTGGACCAGAAGTTTAGCTTTGTGTTAGCAAAGCCAGGAGTGAACTAAGATTTCACAGCAGCGAGTATCACTGAGATATAGGTGCAGGGCTTACAGGCTTCACGTCAGCTGCCAAAGACAGGTACAGCCCCTTGGTTGATGTGGGGCCACCCAGCAGTGCGACAGCTGCTCTTTGAGTGACACAGATGGGTGGAAAGAGGAGCACTTTGCGCATTGCTCATGTGACAACCATAACCCAGACACCATCCCACATTTACCATGCCTTTGGGCTTTGAGACACAGCTTCTGTGTCTTCTGAAAGCATAAGGAAATACAATGAGCCAAAGAGTAAGAGAGACATTTAGACTTGAGAAAGACTGTGTCATCTCCACTGTGTCATGACTGTGATTAAGCTGCACCTCTTCACTAGCAACCACAGCACTTATCCACGCAGGCCCTGCTTAAAGTGAACAAAGAGAAAACAAAGAAAAGGTGAGCATATGGTGAGCCAGTACATTTAATTTTACTGCACCTCTGTAAACTCTGTCCTGCAAGGTCAGAAGAGAGGCCTGGGCCAGCAGCTGGTAGCGGTCTATTAAGACAAATGGAAGAATTTGTAGTGTTCATATGGTTGTTTTTACTGGGAAGAGCTGGACTGACCTGGACTGACCGGCAGGACAAGGGCAGCTCTCGTGCAAGGGCATGTTTCCTCCAGCAGCCTTGTGTCACCTGTGCTGCCTGCTCTCACCGCCGGGCACAGCCACCCTCGGGATGCAGCCCGAGCTGAAGTCCACAGGGCTTAGCACATCAGGGCTCTCAAAAGGCCTCTAGTTTTTCAAAAGAGAAAGCAAAAAGTTTTACTAAATGAGAAATTAAATTTGCTTAATGTGTTTCCAGGGATTATTCACCAACAGTAACAGTTTTTATGTGATTTCTGCCCACAGCACCCCAGCTAACATAACGCTTAAGTATCCAGAGGAGACAAAAATAATTATGTAACTTTGTGATATCTAAGCAATAATAATGAAAAAGTTCCATTTCTATTACAGTTATAGAAAAACAAGACCTATTACTCACGTAACATTTAACTCATTTTCAATATGGCAGTATAGTTCTTCTGTCTCAAAGCATTAATAAAATGCAACTGCACTGCACATGCTGTTGAGAAAGCAGATTTCCATAGATTTTCTAAAATATCTGAAGGTTTCTGTTTAAGCATGAACAGGTAACTGAAATATTATTGCAACAATGAAACTAAAAACTCTTCCCAAAGTGCACATGTGGCCTGAAAAATAGATAAATAAATATGAGGTTGATAAATGCAATATCAGTTTCAGTTACTATTCTAGGGAAATCAGGTCTTTCCCCACCCTCCCCAAATTACAAGTGTAAGGAAATTTGCCATTTTTTTTCTCTTGAATTGCTCTCTTTATAAAAGGAGTTTGAAAAATCACAGAAGCAAAACCAAAGCACGTTCCTTCATATGCATCATCAGGATCCGTCAACTTGGATTCTGCACTGGTTTGGATGCCTGAAACCCATAGTGTTGGCATGTGCATGAATTGGAAAGGAGAGATGAAACGCCCAGTAAAAGGTGGGGAGTAGCTGGCTACACGGGAAGCACTGCCGGAAAAGATGACAAACCATTCACTAGTCAATAATGTGACGCTCTTTCTGAAAGAGGAGGTCTTCTCCTGGCATGCATTCACAGTATTCTTGTCCATAAGACTTGAGAGAAAAAGATAATTTCTGTCTGTACTGGGGAGGCCTCAGCTCTGCAGAAGTACTTACCTTTGGGAACTGCGCTCCAGGAGTGCCGTAGGAGAGATGGAGAGAGCACAGAGGCAATCCTTGTCATAGGTCATTTGGCCTACAGGTCTTCACGAGGAAACAGTAAAGGAACTGACTTCTGAAAATATCTGTAAAAATTTATATACAGGTACACACACACACATATATATACTGCACGTCTGTTTTCTAAGAATATACCTTAAAACTCAATAGCAGTTCTATACAGATCAAATTTGGCATCTCATGAATCCCACAAAACAGCTTACATCCTAATGAAACAGTCCAGCACACCTAACTGCAGATTTCTTGATGAACCATTTACTGTATTGATTACATGACAAGCTACATAAAACCTACATTAGCTATCCACAGAAAAGCTTAGATTTTGGCTAAGGATTAACGTAAGAGTTTTTATGTGATGCAGGCAAATCTACTTTAGCTTCGCAAGACTATAACATTCCCAGGTTTGAGAGAATTTACTGACAAAAATCCGCTTTCCCCCCATACTTAAAGTGTGTACAAGAATATTATAAAGCATAATTCTTCACTATCTACTCAATGCTATCATGCCCCAGTTATACCAGCTTTTGCAGATTTTTAACTTTGTGGTTCTATCATCGTCAATGGATATATTTATTTCTGTTTCAGACTTACCTAAAAATGATTCTCTAAGTTTTTGTTTATCTTTCAAAGTTTCTTCTAAAAGAAGAAATAGCAAACCAGCATCTAGACAGATGACTGGAGAAGGAAGTTGCCTATGAGGCACCCTTAGCGTTTTCATGACTGCTGACTTTTTAAATCTTACTTTGTGACTTTCACAGTTTAGATTTTAACTCACTGAACTGGAAGAACTTTGGGACATGATGGTTTGATACAGAGACTTAACTTTCTTGCTGAGCACCATCTGCAGAGAAGAACAAAGAGATGTATTAAAAGTACCTATAAACCTGTATGCAGTTTTCAAATGGGACTGTATATTGCAAAGATTTCCTGCACTGTATCTACACTGGAAAGCAGTTAAATCAAGTTTAGATATACATAATGAAACATTTCTGAAGTACAACAGACATTTCACATAAGACAACTACCAGATGCATATATCTGTTAACTACATATCTATCTAATAATGACTTACAGTTTGAAATATTTATTTGTTTGTTTGTTTGTGTTAACTTCTGATGGCTGTAAACAGCAGAAGTTACAGCCCAGCTAGAATAAGTGCCTTTTCTGGAATACATCCACACCAATTCCGAGAGGTTCAGTAGCCCCTTACCTACACGGGCAGCTTTATGCGCCCATCCTTCGCACTCTGCAGGTGGGCTACAGCTGCATCAGCACAAATCTCTCTAGCACCGGTTCACTGCATCCCTTGCCCAGCCCTCCTCCGCCAGCCCCTCTGCTTCCCCCAAAGACAATAAAGATCCTGTCTGTGCAGGCATCCCATAGCTTGATCCAGAGCCTTTAATACCTGGTAAGGGCTAGGACAGGAATAAGCTGCTCTCACCTGTTTATCCAGTGCTAAGAGCCCAGGGGAAAGCAAGATCATCCTCCTTATGGTAATTACGTCTACAGTTCTTGTCTGCATCTTATTTGTGAAATTTCTACCAGCATCACTAGGGCATTTGAATGGCTGCCATTTTAGGAAGTGTGTATGGGAGACGTTTTGTCAGTTACCTTTAATTTTCTAAGCCAGATCCGAAAGGTTGGTCACGTGTCAAGGAGCCTCCTTGCAAACTGGGGGTGTCCTCATGCACAAAACCTGCACTTCAGGCGGGAAAGCAATGGGAGCGATGCTAGATTTTTTTTCAGTGCACATGATCTCAATTTGTAGCAGAGCAGGTGAAATCCTAACGCAACTTCAGCAAGATGGATCCCACTTCTTGCTATCCTTTTATCTATTCCAAGCCATCAATTTGTGTGTGAATTATGGGTGGGTTTTGGTTGCTTCCTATGCATACAGTGTTCTCCTCAAAACATGTGTTTCTGCCAGCTCTGTATGGAGGCTTTGTTAGTGGGCATAAAGATGCTTGTATTACACAGTATAAAGTGTGTAGGTGTTGCATTGGTAATACATCAGTTCATTTATGCTTATGGTACATTTAGTCTATGCCTCTAGTGTAGCGTTTCTGAAGTACCCTTCACTTTTCACTGGTTGCATTCAAAACAGTGCATTGCTATTTGCAAGTTTTCTGAAGCCCTGTTACATTGATCGTTATGTATTCGCAATAAATAGCACTGTATTTTAATTGGATTGGAGAAGGATTGGGGTTTTTTTTGCTTGTCAGGAAGCAAATTTAATATAGATGTTCATTAAAGCAGGAAGCCAGAGCATGTTGAGGATGGTGCCAACTGCTTGTTGCAGGTTAAATTGAGGCAAAGGACATGGCGAAAATACAAAAGATTTCCTCATATATGTACACCTGCAAAGAGCTGCGCATTCTTCCCTCAGATCCCGACTAGCACACAGTATTGGTATGCAGGACCCGGCAATTTTACCACTCCTCACAACTCCAGCCTAAAATTTTCTATTGTTCGGGGCATGCCTCAATTGTATTCACTCATGGTTTTGAACCAGCTAGAAAAAATTATGGTTGTGGGTTTCTGAAGTTGCTTTCTCCATGAGACACTAATGATGGGTTATTTGCTCTGCCCTTTTATTTTATTAAAAGGAGTGCATGTGGATTCTCATGCACTTTCTTTCTTCGTGCTGCACAGCTCTACAAATATATAAAATCCTAATTCAAAGAAGATTAAATTAGATTTGGGAGATGCGAACTCCCAAAAAAGAAAAGAAAACAAAAACCCTAATCAGGTATTGTGATCATGGAAGACCTTCTAAAGACATTTCATGTCCTGTAATACATATTTAAAAGGCAGGTTTTTACAGCCGTACATTTTTTCCTGTTTCCTTATGCATGGTAACAAGTAGCACTGAGACACAAAATGCATTGGAAGCCACCACACAGCACAGCCACCCGCGGAAACAGCAAGTTAATTTCACATCGGCTTCTTGTGGTTTTAGGCAGAGACGCAAATGGCAGATTCTAGTAGTACCAGGCTGATGCAGCTGGTTGTCCTACGTCCTTTCTCTTATCCCATTGAGATACCACCCCTGCAGCTGCTCCGCTTGGTTGTTGCTCTGATGCATTACTTACTTATCTGCACCTTTCTCTTTTTATGTTGCAAAAATAATCATTGTTACAGGACCTGTCTTCTGCGACAAGCCAACCATTGGAATGTAAATGTAGTTTCTTCCATGACTCAGGGAACTCTTTCAGTTCATGGTTGTTAGGAGAGGACCAACTGAGGGCTGGCTCGACCGAAGAACGTTCATGAAACAATTCTGCGGTGGCTGACCCAGTCTCATGGGTGTCTGCCTCAGTCAATGAACTCACAACCCGGGGTGAGTCACACGAGCATCCTATTCAACCTCAGGGAAAGGAGTACATATATGGCACTTGGATCTGTCAACATGCTTCCTAACGAAGGGTCAGACTAAGCACAATGATGCACTCTAGGACTGCACCGAATGTACTTGGCTGCTAATGGTATTCAGTTCATGGGACTGGGCTCACATTAATCTGACGTAGCCCTTCCAAAATGCACGTAGTGTGGATATCGAATCCCCAGCACCAAGTGTTTTCAACTGCACATCTGTTCCCACTGGACCACAATACTCGCTGATGTAGACAAAAGCATCAGCGTGATAATCCAAGCTGTTCAGCCACATCATCCTCCCTCTGAGTTTCAGAAACCCTGAGCTTCTTCCTACATGGTCACCTTTACTCATGAATCGTTGGCACAGAGATGTGAAACAGCCACAGATCTTACGCCCTCTTTCTCCTAAACAGCCCCGTGACCACTGGGAAAACATAGGTACATAGAAACTTTAGATCGCCCCAAAAGGTGAGCAATTATTTTGAAGATTTATTTTTTATCGATTCGTGGATCTGTTTTCAACACAGCAGTCTCCTTCTCTCTCCAAATTGAGCTTTCTCTTCTGTTGCTTAATACCACTGGTATGTGTTAAGTTCTGGGAAATGTTATACTCTCTCCAAAAGACAAGAGCATTCTGCTCACAGTAAGTAATATTTCCAAAGGAAGTTCAAGCTGTTTCCAAAACTGGGATTGAACAGGGTTGAAGTTCATCCAGTGAACAGTATAGTACTCTGCCTGTGCAGAGACTTGCCTCTAAATGGGTAAAAGACTATGCTAGAAATTCATTTCAGTCCATACATTCACTGTTAGCGAGAGCCATAAAAGTCATGCTTTTGAAATTTTGAGGACTTCCATCAAATCACTTACTGCTGCCAAATGCATAGAACAACTTAATTAAGGTTAAAAAAAGACCATCATATGCAATCAGGATCCTATTATTACAAGAGAAAACCATTATTCCAGTGACCCTACACCCTTCAGGAGACGATACAAAATTGTTTCTGCAGACAGATGGAAAAATACTCTTTAATGAGTCACCTTTTGACAATAAAGAATGAAACCTATCTGGATTACAAGAATTCTGAAAGTTTAAAAAAAAATGTCTTCATCTAAGAGAGTTTAAGACTTGGACATGTTACACATACTAGCTTTTTTAAAGCAACAGGGTGGAACTGAATGAGTAGGCTAGTGGTAAATAAGGTTCTGCGGTACCTCTCCAAGTTCATTTCAAGAAGCCTTGACTCTTTCTGTTACAGATAGATTGCAGCCAGAATAGACTGTTAGGGAAAAGGTTGCACCCTGAAAATGTAAAAGGACATAAAACAAAGGATGCATCATCAGATATGAAATCAGATCTCACCAGGCAAATTTTAGCCTTAGCTCTTAAAACCTTCACTTAAGAACCTCTCGATAAATGTGTTGATGTAAGAGCACAGAAAACATACATTTTATTAGCTGTTAGGATCTGAGATAAATCTTTATATTTATCCTTAACTAAAGCAGGAACTGCTTCAGTGTGTGTTGGCTATGTCTCTTGTCCTGTTCTGTAACTCTGTGTTGCAAGAGGGAAACAGTGCAGTGAACTGAGTTCCTGACAGTGCTCTTGTTCCCTGTTTGAACTCTAATTTTCCTTTCCTTGGGGACTGGGGGTATGGGCAGTAATAAGGAAAATCAATGATTCCTGATGAATCTTCACATTTCAGCTCAAGTCAGGTACAATTTTCTGGAGAAGTGTGCCAACAGGGGTTGACTGGCTCAAGAACCTGGCCTTGGATGGCCCTTCCCACACTGTACAGATCAGCAGAGACTGCAAGATCACCCTCATGGCCTCGGCATGAAGCAGTGATTCACGGTTTCTGCAGGGCAGATGTCCACATGAGGAAGCCCCAGATCAGCACTAGGCATTCTTTGAGATGATATGGAGAACAGATAACTTACAGACTCCCATCATTGTGGGATTACCCCCTTTTTTTTTAAACTTTGTTACCTAATTTGCTTTGTCAAATGCCATTTCTCACCATTATCCTTTACAGATATATCAAAAAGCAGCAACCTTTACTTTTCCGCCTTTTGCAGCAGATATGCTTTCCTGGACAAAAAGCAATGGAAATCTTGATAAAGCATGTGAATCAGAGATGACAACTGTCTTCCTCTTAAAAAAAGAGAGTTGAAGAGGCAACTGAGGCTCCTGCATGGTTCCAGCACAGTGGAAAATCTCTTTCCTTCTGCTGATCCAGAGATAACTAGCCAAAGGAGGCTGGCTGCATAAATTTCCTATTTCACGGGGTCTCTGCTCATAACACAGTGTCTGCTCCAAAATCTGATGAGATTCTGGAATTTTTCCCTTTGATTCAGCTGGTGTTTTCAAGAAGTCTCTCTCTATAGTTATACTTCAGGGTTTGGAGGTGACATTGTGTTGATTCTACAAAGTTTAAAGAAAATAGTGGAAGCTTTGAGTGATTCTTTGTGACTTTCCTCAGTGCAGAGCTTCAGAAAATATTTGGGGAAAATACTCAAAATCAGTAACATTTGTAAATCTTTTCCAGTTCACCTCCCTGCTATGTATAGCTGAGGAATCAAGAAAGTTTATTGGATCAGATAACCTAGGTTGGACTCTTCCTTTACTCAGCATCTCAGCAAGGTTAACCAGTTCTCCAGGATGTAATGGACAGCAGAGTTTAGGATACTCGAGGCAGAATTTAACACTCTGATACATAGTCGGTGTTACAGATTTCTTTTGTTCACCCCTGAGTAAAGAACTTACTGTGACAAATCATATTCCTGTTAATTCACTTCCTGAGCATTTGTCCTACAATATTCTTGCTCCTTGTCTACAGAGAAAAAGTTGAAGGATTCCACCATATGGGTATAAAAATATTATCTCAGATGGCTTATTATTTTATAGCATCCTATTTCCCACCCACAATATGAATTCTTACTTGCACACTACCCAAACATTGGCAGCAGCTACTTAACATTTACATCTGTCCATTATTGCTGTTCTCTGTTCCCTAAGGAAACGAGGTTATGCAGTTGCACTGTCTATCCATCCATCTGCCTGTCTGACAGTTTCTCCAGCCCCCCCAAAACAAGTGCTTGTTCTTGGCCAGTTGCAATGACATTTGACAGAAACATTTAAAACCAAAAATTAACAAGCTTCATGAAAATGAAAGCCAGGCAAAGGAGACAGACCCAAATTACTGTCACCACTGCGGGAAAGGCAGGCAGAGCTCAGCCGTCCTCCACCTGGCAGCAGCTACCTGGCCAACGAGCCAACATGTCCTTGCCTGCCCACCGGCACAGCGGGGTCCCTGCCTAACCTCTGCCCACACAGTTACTTGCCCTTCGTGGTGGCATAAGAGTATATGCAGGGAAGAGAGGTTATTATCACAAAGAAAGGGTCTCAAGGACACAAACCTACAAGAAACTCAGCTACTGGAGCTAGAGGTTTCATTAGTTCTGCAGCTTATGGGACAATCTCTCTCTTATTTATGTGGCAGCCGTGCCTAAAAGCCCCTTTTCTGTATCAGACCTCAATTTTCTCAGCACTGTACAAATACTGACTACAAAGACAGTCTCTCCTTCTTCCTACCAAAGCTTTAGTCATTCTTATGGCAGTTTCTGTCTCCTGATTGTGTGTCAAATAAAACCAATAAAGACAACAAATTGTGGAATAAAGATAATATAGAGTGGTGGAAGAAATGCATGTAAAAAATGTGTAATGAAGCCAAACCGTTGCTAGTGTAAAGTCTCAAGTACGATTAGTAACTTTGGCTATGTCACTATATTTATTTTGTATTCTCACTGGATATGTTGCTGACGATACCTTCAGAGTGCCTGATTTCTCAGGCATAGATGCTCAGTGCTGTGAAATAAAGTGAAATCTGTGTATGGGGTTTGTGCAGCTGCTGATTCAATGTGAATGGCTGAAATTATTGCTCCCTCAGCCAGAAGTTCCCTCACTGTAGACGTGATGAGATGAGTGAACTGACCATATGCATGCTCCAAATCTGTTACAATGTGAAACAGAATAGGTAGCTTTTATCACACTTGGTCTATTTCTGGCACCAGGAAATGAAAATAAATCTGTACTGTCACCTTAGCAGGCATGATTTTTTCCTCTCTCTCATGGGCACTAAGAGCTTTTGACAAGAAAAGTACCTTTTATTTGAGGAAAAGGGGAGGAGGGAAGCAAAAATAAACCTAATGCAATGTCTCAAAAAATTCAGTCGACAATGCAATTTAAAATTAACCAGGGAGCAGCAAAGCCCTTCACCCCTGGCCAACCCAAAATCCTCCCCAGGACCCTGTGAGACACAGAGGAACCAGAAGGGTGCTCACCCCATGAGTTAGTCTCCACCCAGGTTATGTCAGCCCAGCTGGCCCATCCAGGCTCAGCTATAATGTCAATTTTTCACCTCCCTAAATCTAACCATGTTTCCCCACAAAGTCAATCTGATGCTGTTTCTGACTCTGGCCCTGCCCAGTCAGGGCTAGCCGGTCCCAAGAGGGACTCCCAGTGCCAGCAGACATCCCTTGCTGGGCCGTGCTGGGCAGGTTTCCCCCGCCAAAGCATCCCACAAGCTCAGGGTGACCTGTGTAAGGCAGGACCCCTCCTGCCTGACTTCTGTGCAACTGGAGCTGTACGAAATAGGAAGTCAAATAGGCATTAAAAGCCATGCAGGCTCTGAGGAAAGTGCTGGAAACCATGTTTGAAGGACTATAGCAGCTCACTGGTAACTACTGGATCACTTCAGCTGTTCATCACAACAAACACAACCAATTCCAAAGCATAAAAAAACCCCCAAACCAAAACAAGCATTGGGTAAGGAAGGTTATGCTTTACATAAATAAAATAAATGAAGGTCGCGAAAGTTGGGTCCCCCACTTTTTTCCATATAGAAGCATAGAAAATAATCTCCCAGTCCTTCAATGGTTACAGGGTTTTCAGTTACACAAACTAATCTGGTCTTGGTCAAGAGGATGAAATCCCCCCCCCAATTGTTTTGTCATGTTTTGTTTTAATTTTACTACCTCCTTTTTTTGCCCTTTGGGCAGTTCAAGAAATCACATGGGGCACAGTTTCAGTGCTCTGTGCCACTCCATGTCAGCATAAATTTCAGGGAAAAAACCATGCAGGAACAGAAAATTCTTTTTTAACCTGAGGAAGTGTTAAGGCCCTTTCTTCTACCCACAAATCAGGAAAAATGGGAACAACTTTGAGATACCTTGCCCAAATCCTCTCTGCTGAGGAAGAGCGTTGTCTACATCAAGTCATCATATGGCCTCATACCGAAGGACTCTCTTTTTAAGGAAAAAGAAAATTCCATATTCTTGTTTTTATTCACAGTTTCTGCCAAAACTGTTTGCAGGTGCTTTTCGTGGGTGAAGATGAAGAGCTCTTTCATCTACATGCGGTTACTTTGACTTAATTTCCTTCAATTCATTTTATCAGCTGCTGCAATTATTTCTCTTCACAGAAACCCTTCACTGTCTGTTATCAAATTGCCGGTACTGCGTGGCAGAGTACCCGCAGCAATACTTACCACCAGTGTCAGCACTGGAGCCGAGTGTGTCTTCTTCTGAAGGACAGATTAGTAAATGGGCTCTGTTTACTTCTAATGCTTTCCTTCCCCAGGGTGATAGCGCAAGTGAGTCCGACTGGAAAAAAAAGGAAACACCGTTCACGCATGTGTGCTTTATTTTGAAAGAAATTTTCAGGAAAAAAGACAGCCAGTACAGAGAGAAAGAAACAGGAGTTCCCACTGCTCGCTTTTGGCTGCAAAATGTGTTTTGCTGCTGCAATTATCCAGTGTGCTATTCTGTGGTATATTTTCAAATTAACAAGGCGATGTGTTGTGGCAACGTAAGTTGAACAGCAAAGATAAGAGTCTTCCCAGCAAACATTTGGGTAATGCAGGTCAGTCGTAGTTGGCCTCCGCCGTCTATCTGGCAGCTGACCCAGCTACTGCAGGACTGGAGCACTGCTGCTGTAGTCAGAAACAGAAACCCAGTCCTCCTCCAGAAAGAAAAACATCTCCATTTCACAACATTTCTGGAGCTCCCGTCTTTCCGTGCATCCAAATATGCGTGCTCCTTTTGGCCAGTGTTATTTCCCTGTCACCCACCCACACAGACCTTTTCTTCTCTAGCTCCCTCACGCCTTCGCTACGTCTCAAATTCATTACTTACTGCCTACCTCTTTTGGGCAACCGGTGACTCTGTTTCTGGTTTGAATGTGCTGCTTCTGGGACAATACACCTGAAGAGGGTTTGATTGCGTTGATGGAACACCCTCTCCAGCGGTGATACCGTTCCTCATCGCCTGGTCTGTGCTAGCTCAGGAATCGCTGCCAGCAGGTCAACTGGCCTTGTACGCGTGTCCTCAGCTGCACCTCCTGACGTTGTACATACATGAGGGGTTTGGGGGCTACAGGAAAACTATTCTGCACTACCTAGTCTCCTTTAAAGGAAGATAAGTTCTAACTTGTCTTAAGCGCAAAGAAAAGTAGCGACCCATCTTCTTAAGATTTCGAGACATTAACTTAGATTTGGACAAAGAAATCAGATGACAATGGCTTTTTCTCTACTTTCTTACCGGTTCATCTTTTTTCTTCACCTATTTTTCTTTCTCTCATCTTTACCTATCTCTCTTTTTCTAATCTTTTCATCTCTTTTGTGTTCTCCCCTTGCCTTTGTGTTCCTTGGTCCTGCACAACACCAATGCCTCCCTCCAGCTTGGTTCCACTCGGAGCCCAGGGCTGACAGAAGCCCAGAACTGGCGCAGGACAGTTCAGTGCAGGGCAAGGTTGGCACGGACAGGCTGTGCCCTACATCGCTTAGCACATGAACGCAACTCTTTCTCTTCTTGGACACAAGTGCAAATGTCTGATGGTTCTTCCTAAACATAAAGCTCCCGGTTCAGTCTGGGGAGTGCTGTCTGAAAGGCTACAGCCCGGCGCTGAAGGGGCACAACGAGTTTTCACTTGTTGATGCAGATAGAAGTAGCTTGCACAGAGAGACAACAAATTTGGCTGACTTTTGTATGAGCAGTTTTCACGTCCTGACTCCATAGAAATCCTCTGCATTGCAAACATTGTGCTTCTCAGCTGGATTTTGCAGGCTATTCACCACCACCAGCGTTCACTGTTCTCTGCTCCAGCTCCTTGCTTTGCTCCCGGGGACGTGCAGAAAGGTGGCCCGCAGCAGCAGTGACAGAGCAGGGCTGCTGTTGGCCCAGGCTGAGTGCTTTCCCTACTCCCAAATCCTGACTGTAGCCAGGTCTGACAGGTTTCTGGGGAGAGGGCTTTCACCTCTGCAAGCAGGGGTCTGTGGGAGCACACGGTCTGTATCGGTAGCACCTTGCTCATCACAAAAAGCCACGGGAACTGTAAGACTTAACATTTCCTTTGTGTACTTCTTACGAGCACTAATGCCTCTGGGATACAGACTCTTTGTTTTCTTCATGTTCTCTTTTACACTAGTGGCATTTTATCAGGTTGATAATTCAGCTATATAAGAATCCCCTGATATCAGCATTAGTTTTGTCAAATCCCTTATCCACTGAGTGAAAACAGACAGGCATTTTGTTGAAACAATAAATCCATTATGTCAACACAATTAATTCTGTTCACTGACTAAAACATTCTGTCGAGGAACAAAAGGCATTAACCTAATATCTTTATCTAGTTGACAAAAAACAAATTAGTTCACAGTCTTTGATGTCATTGTGGTTTACGCAAAGGAAAATCCTTCTTGTCGACATATCATTTTATCATTATTTTGTGGGGAGTCAGGACACATGGGCTTTACCAGGGCTCTGCCGAGTGACACAGGGAAAGTTATTGCATCTGCTTGTGCCTGTATTTCTCTCTGTCTGGACCAGGGCTTCTGCAGAGAACCGTTTCTAATTATGTGCTTGTACCATGACGGTCTGTTCCCTGGGTCAGGGACCATCATTTCTCTGTGTGTTTATTTTTATAACACAAAAGGAAAGAAATGGGTTCCCTCTCTGCTCTTGCAGCACCAACAATAAGCGCTTGATTTCTCTTGGCACTTCTTAATGCTATTATAGACCAAATCACTTTCAAAGTCATTGGTGAACACAAGGGGTTTCGGGGCTCCGAGTTTCTAAATGAGATCAGCTATCCATGCATGTCTCCATATGCCTTAAGAAAAGTCCCTCTCTTCTCACATGTATGTTTTTTCCTACAGCCATTGAAAATTAGAGGTTCAAATTTCACATTATTTCTTCAGGGAATTATTTCATTACAAAGAGACCTCAGGTTTCACTGAAGCCCTTAACAGTGGGCTGCATATGCACAGAGAAAGGAAGTTTTACACTGGGATGATGTTCTTTTTTCCCCCCTTCTCCTCAGAAGAGGTGAATTACGTTGAGATGAGTTTCTAAATCAGCGAAGTAGTCAGTCCCGCTTCCCTGGAGGCTAAGGTACGACGGTGGTTTCCCTCAGCTCCTCCTGGCACTGGGATGGCTCCTCTGCAGGGGGCCTGGGACTGGAACGTATGAGAGCAGATGATGCAGACAAACCCAGCCTGTTGTAGAGGATGGCCTGCATGAGCTTGGACGGCGCTGGGATGCAGATACCGGGCAGGACCACTGCTGACGCTATTGCAGCAATTCCTTTGCCACCCATGGATTTCTTTTGCCACCCATATCAGGACAGCAGCCCTTCTGGCCATGGAAGCAACCCACATGCAGAAGTTCAAATTTGTTTTCTCACGGGCACAGGGTTTGTGCAGCACCTCCAGAACCCCATTTGGCCATGCCACATAAAGTCAAGGGCTCCTCCGTTCATCCTCTGAGGAAGGTCCTCCTTTAAAGATGCCCATTTTATTTTGTGCTAACAGCACTATACACAAGCATGCAGATTGGCATTGTCTTTTTAATGGATGGAAAGGTTGTTATGGAAAGGATTCTGGCTGAGATTTATCAAATCTGAGATTTATCAAATCAAAGCTAAATCTCTGGTCTGACAGAGAAAACCTGTGCATGCCCCAGGTTTCCTTTTCTTCAGTGTCCACCTGGAAATGGCCATAGCGGCACATCTGTTCCTCACAGTGAGAACAAAGATATCTCTTGAGGGCGAAGAGGGTTGTGAAGTGATACTGCATGCAGTAATCTGAGTTAGAACTAAGCACAAATATACTTTTAGAAGATGGACATTTCACAGTGGTCACTTGGCCGTCCACTCCAGCTTCCTTACGTACCCTGAAAGTAGCAGGACACCGTCAGTCTTTGAAGCACTGTAGATCCCACACACAAGACTTCAAACAGAGGTCAGGGCGCCAGGGCCGTGTGAGATTCATCCTAGCTACTTGCTTACTAGGAAGCTACACTTGCCTTATCCATGGAACTAACATTTGGTAGCAGATTTAAGAGGTTCATTTTAAAAGAAAAAAAGTAGAAAGAATTAAAAAGATGCTTACAATAAACATTCAAGGAAAATCCTCAAATTATACTTCATCATATCTAAACCTCCTTCAGACTGCATGCCTACATTTCTTTTTCAAACTCCCAGTAGCTAGGTTTTCCTCCTTACACTGTCTAAAAGGCAACAGTGTAGCTCCACGCAATGCAGATAGAATGATTGTGAATTGTGTGATTATCAATACATTCCTGATTAGCAATTTTTCTTCCATTTATGCCTGCAGTGATTAAGAAATATCCACTTCTTTCATTTTTTAAAAAAACTTTTTTTTTTCTATTCTGCTGGAAAATAATCTGTCTTGGTTGATCTGTGATTTGGCCCTCTGCTGTGGTCATGCATTGTTTTAGAGTAGCTTGTGAATCACAGTTGTGAGCTGAATTTCTAATGTACTTATGCATACGCTTACCTTTAAGCTGGCAAGTGATCCTTGCAAGATCAATAATGCTGTGTTTAAGTACGTGCTTAGGGGTTTTTTTGGACTGAGACTGAAGTGTTCAGAATCTACAAAGCTGAATTCCTGGTGGATAAGTGCTGTAATCTTTAGATTTGTTATAGTTTTAACAGCCAAGGCTTTCTCGTTTATTAGGTAGCTGCTGTTCCCTAAGCATATTGGCTACGACATTTTTTTGAGTGATCGTCTCAACGTTCCCACAGACCTCACCTGTTGTATCACCTAAGGTAGTCCGCTCTCTGAACTTCAGAGGTAGTACAGAAGTTATCAGCAGGATCAAATTATGTGATAGCTATTTTGCTAATTTGGTTAATGAGATGCTTTTCCAGTGTGAGACAGATGTTGCCTATACACACAGGCACAGAGAGAAACCTACATCTCTGGAAACAGAATTACTGCCTTCGGGAAATGTTCTGCTCAGCGTACTTGCAAATGCTCGTGGGAAACCATTCTGTTTTACCTAGCTGAACTGAGATAATTGGCTAGGGATTTTCTATCTCCAGTTCTAAACTTTTCTGATATTATCTGGAATGCTTCAATACTCAGTCTCTGAGGTTTTGCTGTGTTTCCTAAGCTATGCTCACTGAAATCAGCTACAAAATCTTATTAAAATTTGCTTGAAATCATTTCGCGGTCAAAGCCAATCTGTCTAATGTACTGTCATAATATTTTAGATAGCATCTGTACAGAGGTCTCTTAAAAAGAAATAGTCTTAATTGTGTACTGTTTCTCTGTTAAGTCTTTCCACTTATTTGCCCAGTATATTAAATCTGCTGTACACAAACTATTTATTCTTCCTAAACAGAAAAAAATTAAGTTAAACTTTCAAGTCAACTTTCAACAAAGCATTTCCCTTCCAGACACAGAAACACCTCTTGCTTCGTAGCAAACAAAATGTTAGAACATAACATAAAAGTGTGCAAATACTTAACGGTCTGGTAGGACAGAACCAAAAGGTGGCAACGCCATGTTGAGCTGCTATTAATATGTGGTACTGGGAGAAGAAATACAGACTCATTGAGTCACAGGAGAATGGCTGAGGTTGGAAGGGACCTCTGGAGACTGCCTCGTCCGAGCCCCTTTTCAGAGCAGCGTCACACACAGCAGGCTGCCCAGGGCTGTGTCCAGCAGGGTTTTGAATATCTCCAAGGATGGAGACTCCACAACCTCTCTGGGCAACCAGTTCCAGTGTTCAATCAACCTTAAAGTAAAAAATTATTTTTCCTGTTTTCTAAACAGAATACTGTACATTGGAAAAACATTCAGCTGCAGCCTTTCACAGGGGGCTGCAGAACTGTCCTCAGGCCATGAAGTCAGCAAAATGGTAGCAGTCCAAACTGCAGAGTCAGAAAAGGGCATCAGGGTAAGAGACACCCAAAATTGTAGTGAAGTAAGATGGTGTCAATGGTCTTTTTGAAATCAATTAGCATTATCACAGAAACGAGCTATTGCCACAGCATTAGTACATGGCCCTGCCTCAGGTTCCCCCAGGTTTTGGCAGACCAGTTCTGGCAAATCTCCTACCAGTACTTTAAGGTGCTCCCATGCCAGCCATCCCCAGCTGCAGGACACTCACCCCAGAGCAGGCGGCCGTGCGGGCTGTCCCACCACCACACAGCAACTTTCTTCTGTGGCTTATGCTAAGATGGATGGAAGAAGGGGCTGCGGATGAATACGCTCTGCTGCTGACTCTGCTGTGGCAAATGAGGCTGTGCATGGACAGGCAGACCAAAGGGGTGACAGCAGTAACATTTTAAAGCCATTTAGCAAATATGACTAGGGCTTGCCTGTCAACTCCCATATTTAAAATGTCATCATAGATGAAAGACCACACAGTGCAGTCTCCGTAGGTCACATGTAGGATAAGAAGGGACAGTGCACTTGTGGAAGGGCACAAGTGAAGAAAAACAAAGTTTGGGGTTGACAAGAGGTGCTCAGTTGCTCAGTATGTGTGATGTGGGAGCAGGGGGAAGGCAAATTGCTGACTGCGAGTGGTGCTGCCCTGCTGGGTCCCTGAACCCCCTTGCAACTCAGGTTTTGGTCACCAGCCCCATGCGTGTCCCCTTGGGGGACACGGCAGGCTTACTCATGTGGCTGAGGCAGATGCATCAGGACAGCCCACCAGATAGCCCATCACTGGCCTTCATGGGTGTTTCGATGGCTGAGAAGGAAGGTAGAGCAATGACTTTCTCTGGGTCCTTGCACTGCCCCTGGTCAGCCAGAAGTCCTGGGTGTGGAGGACCCCATCGTTCTTGGGATGTGGATGGTGACGTTAAGCGTGGAGGGGCACAACAAAGGCACGAGATGTTGCTGCAACTTTTTTGTTGCCAGATTGCATTTTGGGAGCCCGTACTCGCATTCAGGAAGGCAGCTATTGCCTTCTGAAGACTCATGGCTTCCCTACACCCACCAGTCAGTGGCTAACCATTTTGGGATGGCACATCCACCATGCACCTGACATAGGTCTCCACAGCCTTCCACCAAACTTTCTAACTTAGACTAGCAAGTACCAACAAAATCACCTGAGTCTCTATATTCCAGAGTTTCCCAAACCCAAATTAGCTGTGATTACACAGGCCACATACACAGCACTTGTCCCACCGGTCCTACGGCAGGTGTAGGTGGAGCATGCCTCCAGCCCTCTTACTGAGGACGGCAGGTGAAGGGCTGAAAGCAACACTGCGCTGCACAGTCCCTATGAGCCCTTCTGTCGTGACCAGAGCAGCAAGGACTGGGTTTTTTGGCAGCTGTATTCCCTGCCCTCCATCCCCACAGCACACAGTCAGGCCACCCACACCCTGGCTGCCACCAGAGAGGAGCACGGCCGCACTGGGTGCACAGGGATGGACGGGCCATGTGAGGACGCAGATTCCTCTGCAGGGTGGTGAATGTCAGAAGATGAATGAAAAGCACCAGATGGCTTGTCAGGTTTATCTTTTCACCCTCTTCTCCTGCTCTCCAGCAACATTTGATCACGATATCTTCTGGGCAAGCACATTTCCTTTGCTTACATGTCCCTGGGCCCTCCCTGCCCTCTCCCAAACACCGCGGTGTGCTCACCACGAGCATGGCCTCCACCACCCCCAGGAGACCTCACAGGCCTCGGGGGTGGTGGCTGAGTGGTAAAAACACGTCACAAAGTGGCTGCACAGAGGATGGTGGGAGGAAATTTTGGGGGGCAGCTTTCTCCCCATTTCCCAGGGTGAAGGCAGGAGATCTGGGGGCTGTGGGTGAGGGAAGATGGATGAGCAGCTCAGAGGGAGTCAGAGCGCCACAGCTATGGGGAAGCAAACATGTTCAGAGCACACAAAACCGTACTCCCCAGGAGGGCCAATGTGGCCCCTAAGCATTAGGGAGATGAGCAGGGTTGTTGGGGAGGCCCAAGACCTTTTGAGATAGGGCAAGACTGATCTGGAAAGCAGGCAGTGATGGAAGAGGGCAAACCAGGACAACAGCACCAGCATCACTCGGTGGATCAGCGCATCCCAGTGGGGACTAGCAGTAGTAAGCCCTGGCCACATCACCTAACTGAAGCAGCAGGCATGATTGAGAAGGCCGGCACTGAGTAGGCGTTGAGAAGAGATGGCTCCAGTCATCCCCCTGTGAGCAGAGGCTGGGGGTGATGTGAGCACCTAAGGTCCATCACTGAGGCCCAGAGATGCAGTGGAGCCAAGAGAGGGCATGGTCCAGCTTCAGGGGCAGGGCATCCTTCCCATCCTTCCTCCTCTGTAATGCAGGAGGCTTACAGCAAAGCTGAAGGTATATTTGGCCTCTCCATTGCCCGAGAAGCACTTCAGAGTGCTGTGCGACCTCTTGGTGTTTCCAGAGCCTCTGTTAGCATATGCATCCACAGCAACTCCTGGAGGTCTCAACAGCTGCATGGCTGTGTCATTGGTTCAGACCCTCGTGTCCCCGTTCAAGGCCAGAGCGCATGAGGCATGCTCCTGGAGCAGATCCTCCAGTTTCGCTTAATCCGAAAGGGCACCGGGTCACTGGCACCAGAATCTCCTTGCTACGTGAACCAAGGCAGGGTCAGTGCGAGTGATTGGGACGTTCACATGGAAAGCACGCCCCAGAGCCAGCTAAAACACTAATGCAAATGTGCACTGAGGGCTCTGCTCTGCACCTGTTTCTTGGCTGATCCAGTATACCAGCTTTTAAGCAAAACAGGACTTTTATACAGACCAAAAGCACTGATTAACTGGTCCTCAAAAGAGATTTTGTTGTGGAGTCTGTTAGCGTGGTGTAGGGTCTTTTCTTACACATTTTGAAACTCAGAGCTGGATCAAAGTCCAGAGGGAAAAAGGAAAGAAGGGGTTTTTTTTTCAACTCGTTCATCTTTATTATTTGAAGGCAGGCTTTTCAAAGACGAACGCCTGACATATGACTATGAAATCTATTGTCACACACCGCAGCCAGCAGTCACCAATCGTTCTCTTGAAACTTTCATAAAAGAAAACTGCAAGACTCATCTTCCTAACTAAATACTCAGCGCAATGCCACAGCACAGTGAAAACAGACAGATGAAAACACTAAAACCTGCTAATGTAACGCGACGAGCCACACGGAAGTGTGGTGTGATGTGCCGTAAGCTGCAGGGCTTTGTGCTCAGCATTCAAAAGTTCATCCATCGGCACCGTTGTGATAATAAGACTTTTTCTCCTTTGTTCCTCTTGCATTAGCAACCCACAGAGCCGTGGTGCTGCCAGGAGAACTGATGTGGAACCGCCTCCATTAGCAGGAGAGAGAGATATTCAGAGGGTGCAGAGCTTACTGTCAAGTAGGTACATCCACACCTCTTTAATAAGTAATTATAGGAAACAAATACAACCCAGGTCCCATTTTATCTGCAGGCACAACAAGGCTCCGTCAGAACTTCAGAGCATATCATGTGGACTGAGCCGTGGACTGAGCCGCATTCATTCAGCAACGCAACTGAGCTGTAGCTAGTTTCTATGTGTCCACTGATGTTGCTCTGCAAGAAGGGAAAGTTAAACCTAGGATTAGGAAAGACAAATCTGTATTGCCAGAAATGAGTAATTTCCATAAGTACCAAACCAGACAAAAGACTGGAATCCCCTGCCACTCTGAAGAAAAAGCATATTCGTTGGGAATGTAGTCTCACGCAAACTGTAATGCATCTCTTTTTGTGATTTGTCTTTAAAGGAGAAAAGTAAGCCTGTTTTCTCTCTGCCTTGAAGAGACTTGCACATCCCAGCCTCCAAAACAGTCCCATGCAGGTGAACACCTTCTCACTTGAACAGGATTAATTTATTTATGCTCCCTGTGAAGAAGCTACAGTGGGAAGAACTTCCCCCAGCCACGAGTAGGCCCGAGCAAATTGAGCTACCAGTGTCATTTGATTTTGATTCACTTCTTTTTAAATCGAGGCTGTCAGGCTTTTAAACTGAGCCTGCTGACTTTTAATGGTGTTTCCCAGCTCCTGCCACGATGGCGTGACAGCAGTTTTCACAGTGCAATAGGCTAGAGTGTCCCCATCAACAGCGTCACCGTTGCGCCACACGGGAATAGCAGCAACCGAGAGAGTGCGAGCAGACCCAGGGCAGCAGCCTGAACTTAGCTTTGGGAGCCTCAGCCGAAAGCAACTAATGCAAAACCTCCTCATTGCCTTAAACCACATCATCACCGCTCCTAGAAGGGTTCTTCTGCTGTCACCAAAATAACAGAGAGCCGCCGATGGAAATGGTTGTAATGGGTTTTTACCATCCAGCGCCTGAGCATGAGAGCTGTTTACATGTGCACAAGATTGTTTTGTCAGCATTTCTGTCTTGCCCTTACACCGTGCTGCATTAACAGTCCCTTCAGGCTCAAATTCAGTTGAATTTAATTATATTAGCAAAGCGACACCATCCCTTCGCATGACTAGTTTCTGAAAACGGTATCACATACAATGTCTCAAGGATGTTCAATTAATAGCCTGCAAGTGAGGCTGGCTCTAGTCGCTCGGACAGTGATGGAGGAGCTGTAGAAAGAAAATGCTCCCTCAAAATCACAGGTCAACTGATATGGCCCTCAAGTTTGTGAAGCTGCTGTTTTTAACTCCAGACAACTCCAGTTCTTTATGAAACTGGAGAGAAACCCTTTCCCAGCTGTAAAAGTAATATAGATAGTTAAATTTTGGGATGATCCATTTCTTCCTGATGTTATTGCTTTCAGGACCAGGGAGCAAGAGAAAGCTTAATTGATATACTATGCTTCCCACAAACAGATCTGTTTTGCCACTCCAGGTGTAACCTCAATCAATGATAACAGGGACAATGTTTGGCAGGTGGTAGGACCAGCCAGAGATCAGTATTGCACACTGATGCTGCAGTTTTTTACACACAGCTGGCGGGATTACTTGTCTATGTCACAATATTACTCTAAACTTCTGCATGTTTGGGATCAAAGTTTTATTATCCTGCAAGTTGCTTCCTCATTCCCCAGTATTAGTCTCTCCAGGGACAGGACATCTTTGTGGACTGACAAAGCACTGAGGATAATAGTTTCGCAAAGTGTTAATTCCTTTGACTCATGCTAAGCACACCCTTTGCCTACTGCTGCTGTATATTTTATATTTATTTATTAGTGTAGAACCACAAGGCAGCATTTTAAAGTGTGCATAGTTTTAAAAAGCAGATATAGGTGTAGAGGAAGGGAACTGTTACCCAGCTGGTACCATAATATGTTATTTCTTTAGAGACCAGTCATAAAAGCAACCAGGTGAAAGCAGCAGCATCCCTGTGCATTTCCAACATCGGAACAAGCAGAGATCTCGCCCTGTGCTGCAGACCTTGGCCTAATTCGGGGTTAAAACATGTGACTGTGAGAACCTGGCATAGCAAGCAGAAAAACTGAAAGCCCCTCAGGAGCAGGTGAGCCCCCTTGCCAGCACAGACAGGCTCTGCATGGGGGGTTGTCTGTGCCGCCGTGCCCCACAGCCCTCACTGCGGATCAGGGCAGCACTCTGCAGGATCAAGCTATTCAGCCTAAATATCCTAAACAAAAAAGTCCTCCCCTGTAGTAACAATCCCACAACTGGGATTGTAGATTGCACTATGTTGTTTCTTTTTTCCTGAATTCTCTCTTCGTTTCTCTCTTCAGTTCCCAGCGATATTGCCTCACTGCCCCCACTCCCAACCCTGATCTTAAGTCTCCACACTGATGTTTATGACCTTCCAACTCCTGCTCTTGCCCCAACATACTGAAACACCTTCTTGGGCCATCTACAGAAATAATGCCAATCATCGCAGCTCGCTGCTAGGGGCCTTTCCCTGCATCTCCTTGAAATCAGCTCTTGCAGCTCCCTGGGGAAATGCAGAGCTGAACCTCACAGCTCCAACTTGTCTGTACCATGCTGGGGTGAATCTTCCCAGACTCATCTACTGTTTTCAAAATGCATTTGCTGTGCAAATGTGCAATTTTTAGCCCAGTGCTCAGTTTTATTTTACTTTTAACAACAGCTCTTCCTTTACTTTTTAAATGGGAGGCAGAGAAGAAGGGTCATTTAAGAATCATTTCATTACCAACTGCTCATTTTCTCATGCTTTGTGAGGTTTTGAGGGGGCAGAGGATTGGATTTTCTTATCTTTTTAAGTTACTCTTTTTTTTTTTGCTGTCTTTATCTCCTTTTCCTGTAGTATTCCAGTGTATAATTCAACTAATAGCCTGCTATTGCAGTGACCTCGAAGAAAGCTGATACTCTTCCTTTAGTTCAGTCTTTTAGTTTCTTCCTGGAGATCTAAAAGGCTTTTTTTTAATGCTGTATTAGGAACATGTGGGAGAGGATGAAGCAGATTCTTCTGAACTGCATTTCTACCAAAGCTTGCTTCCACATCCCCTCTGCCTTCTCCAACAGTAGGGTTTTTCCCCAGACTCTCTAGTATCATGGACAACTCTTGAATGCTCTTCACTTGCCGTTTTTAAGCACAGTGTTGCAGTTCTCAAAGCAAACTTCAGTGATGCTAGGCTCTTGCCTTGACCTACCCAGCCACTGCCCAGCCAGGACATGCTAGGAAGACTCAGCACAAATCTGTAAATGCTCTTGGCGAATGGCTGCTGGCTCCCACACTGCCTTGCGGATCCTGCAAAAGCAACAGGGGATGCAGGACGTATATGCCACCTTCAAGATTTGCAGGTACAAAATCTGCTTCTCTTTTATGCAATATTTGCCTATCACCTACAGCACCCGCACAGCCCTCATGACGGTGCTGAGCAGCCGGCCATCTTCCACACTTCTGCCTGTAGGAGGTGTTATCCCCATCTCTCCCCTCCTTCCTAAAGCCTTGAGGGGATCCTTTGGTCCCTTTGGAAACTTACTACAACACAGTAGACAAGATTGAGGGAGACTGTGCCCTCCTTCACCCCGGGGAGATACCCACTGCTCAGGAGCATCAGTCCCAGCGTCATTAGTGCTTGAACAACTACAGAGATACTAAACTCCGTAATACCCCTTGAGGAGTTAATTAAAGGGGTTTAATCTCCGCTGAGAAGAAGTAAATCTGGATTTATCCCTGGAAATTACTTTCTCTGATGGAACGATGTAAAACCCAACTCGCACCCTGCACTGGGTCGACGGCCGCCCCGCAACTGGGCAGGATGCCTTCCGTCACCTGAGCAGAGAGGATGCTGCTTGTCTGCCTCCAGAGCACGCCTGCCTTTAACTTATTTTCTGTTTATTTGTTTTATTGAAGCGGAAATCCCCCGGCTTTTAAACGAGCTGCATAACCCGGCCGGCTCGGCAGCGAATCGCTGTCCCATTTGCAGGGGAAGAGGGACCCCCGCTGGCCGCGGCGGGGAAAGGAGCCCCGGCCCCCGTCAGGGCGGGAAAGGAGCCCCGGCCCCCCTCACGGCGAGGAAAGGAGCCCCGGCCCCCGTCAGGGCGGGAAAGGAGCCCCGGCCCCCCTCACGGCGAGGAAAGGAGCCCCGGCCCCCGTCAGGGAGGGAAAGGAGCCCTGCCCCCCCCGGCCCCCGTCACGGCGGGGAAAGCAGCCCCGGCCCCCGCCCCACCGGCCTCCCCCGCCCGCCCTCCCCTGTGGGAGCCCGCCTTGCGTGCCGGCGGCCCTCGGCCCCCGCTCCCCTACAGACCAGCCGCCGGCTGCCCTGCCGGTTTGGGCCTCTGAGCAGCCACCGCACGGCTCCGCGGGCAGAGCGGCCCTTCCCAGGGCAGCCCCAGGGATTTTTGAGAGCTGAGCCTGTCCGGGGGTTCTAGCCTGGGGAAGCGCTGGGTGGGCTATTGCCGCTGCGCCTCTTCAGCCTCTGCTCTTTGCTGGAGAGCCCAGCCGCTTGCTAGCAGCCATGCTGCGCTACCCGGGGGGCAGAGGCACAGAAGTCAGCTGGGGCTCTGGCTCCACGCTGAAGCTGATGCTGGAGCCAAGTGCCTCCCAGACAGTTAGCCCTGAGCAGCAGCAACAGGCAGGGCTCACGTCGTGGTCATCGGGAGCAAAGCTGCTCCAGCCACTCCAGCAAACAGGCCGTGGGCTCCCGCGCAGTCACCGCCTGTCGGCTCAGCTTCTCGCGAGCTGTCCATCACAAAACACTAGGAGCACGTTAGGCATGGCAGAGATATCTGAACTGAAATACCAGCCTGGAGGACCAGGCGGGTGCGCAGTACTGCGCGTTGCCTCGGCTGAGCGGGGCAAAGCCTTCAGCATGCCTGGGGAAACCACGCAGGGCCTACCCCGTGCAGCTGAAGGAGAGCCTCAAGGCTCCCGGAGCTGCCGTGAAGGAAACAGGAGGAGCAATGAATCGCACTGGACCGACCCAGTGAGTGTACAAAGTGATAGGCGTTTCCTCTAGGAATCGGAAGAAAAGCTGCTGGAACGATGGCTGTGCTATTAAATTTGAAATGTAGCGCCAGAGACTACTCTCTGGCAATGGCCACAGCTGATCCAGAACAGTCTATGTCTGTGCTGTGGAGCTCCCTTGATCTCCACAACACTGTGGCCACAGGCAAGATATTCCTGTGGCCACGTGCTACCCCATGAATTAGCATGGGGGAGCCTAGGGGGCCTGAGAAGCAGGAAAGCATCTGGTGAAGGAGGGTGCCTAGAGCAATCCTTGTCGGTACAGTGAGTGCAAAGGTTCGTCGAGAGCTTTTTTTTAAAAGTGAGGCTCATGCCACATAACACAGCATGTTGGCCTTTTGGCACGGAGGAGCGCTTGGCTTTTTCCTTGCCACACTCCAAGAACCCCAGTTAGGTGCTGATTCAGAGCCTGCTTTCCTTTCGGAGACAGTGTAGCACATACTCAATATTCTATTCACGCCTCTCTGCAGCTTTATGAATCTTAGTTTCTGGCTTTGATCCGGTTCCTGGAACATTAATTAATTTCAGGCCCTCTTGCTCCCTCTTTTTTCAATAGGCTGTTTCTAATTATTTCTTATTTCCTCAGGCTACCTATTTCATTTCAAACGATTTTTCCCCAAGAGCAGAATACTTGGCTGTTGTAACAATGTGTGATTGCGTATGGGTCATCAGCTAATTGCATAGACGTGACATAGGGATCCGGCACACCTCTCCAGCACACAGTCTACTGGAGTCTGTCCTAGCACTGAGAAACAGCGTCGGTATTCACCTCTCCAAACTGTGCACAGAATTGCAGGAGGAACTGCAGGAGGAAGTTTCCCTCTGTCTTCCTCTGATTCACGCAGAGATGGTTGGCTCGTGGTAGCGCAGAGCTTTTAAGCCAAAGCAGCGGGAAGGATTTCAGATCTGGTGCAGTGAAGTGCACAGCGAGCTGGCATACCTGAGCCACTTGTCACCGCTTGTGCGCGTGCTCTTCTAGTTGTGTGCTGCTTTCTGCTTGATGCCTTGACTCTCTTTCTTCATTTCACTACTTCACTGACAACCTGAAGGTTTTGGATTAGTCTGGTAGTACTACAAGCTGAAAATAATCCTACCAAACATTAACTTGCTGTAAGAGATGCCGCTGCTGTAGGAACTGCTGCATATACCATACCCCATTTTCATGCCATTTCCTTTCTGTGCCTTTTATTGTCATCCCCTAGAGAGACACAGAGCTCTGCAACATTTAACCACTCCAAGAATCCTTGTCAGGCTTGCTGGCAACATATTCAAGATGTTTAATTTCTACTTCCTTTCACTGTCATACCCTCATACTTTTTATTATCTCTTTCAGGGAAAAAAAGTCCCGTGGCATCAATGAGCAGGATTAATGGCTCTTTGAGTACCAGAAAGGGCTCAGTCTGGAAAAAAAGCTGACTAATGAGGAATATGACAGAGGTTTCTAAAGTTATGGATGACGTGGAGAAAGTTAGTAGAGATTGAGTCTTCACAGTTTCCTCCAATGTAAAAAGTTGATGGGTACCAAATGAAACTAATGGGATCCAAATCCAGAATGAGCAAAAGCGGGTGGCACATCCCTGCCTGGGTACCAGACCTCTGAGACTCCTTGCAAAGGATGTCTGGACACAAAAAGCTTACCTGGATTCAAAGGCACACTGGACAGCCTCCTGGAGCAGAAGTCATTGGAGAGCTACTAAACCCACAGGGTGGGACTCAGTTGCCTCTAATGCCATCTGAGCTGCCCCAGGATTACCCACCATACTCCATTGTCCCTCCAGAAGACCATAGCTCACCTGAAGTGCCTGTGTCCCCCCGCGCTCCCACGCAGATAGATGTCTTGGACCTTAGAAGTCTGAAGTGTTGCTACTGTCTATGTGTGGGCAGCTGAATTGATCTTGGGATCTTCTGAAGTGCCTTAAGATACTATACCATGAAACAGCACTATGTGCCTGTGTTCAGGAGCTGGGAGTGTAGAGGTCAAAGTATCACAAATGTTTGTTCTATTCTTCTTCCCTAGACATATGTCTGTGGATGCTGTTTGAGGCAGGACACTTGGGGGCATCTGTAGGGGAGCCCTGAGGCTCCATTGCCCCTTGCAGTCAACCTTTCCCAAGAGATGCCTCCTCCAGAATAGCCACATTCTGAGTAGGATGCTGACCTCAAACACCTACTGGGCTCTGGGAGGAGAGGGAGTAGTACCTTTAACTCTGATGTGCCAAAACAGGACGTTAGGGGGAGATTTTCTCGTTTCAAATATTTTGCTTCAACTGGGAGAAGACAGGGGAGTAGAAAACATGGTTTTGTATACCCAAACACAGTTTAGATAAAAGTCCAGTGATGTTTTCGCATTAAGGACCCAAGGATTAGTGGCAAAGAGGCACTTCTGCCATTTACTGTGTTTAGTAGATGTGGGGCATCCCAGGAAGTATATCTACATCTGCACCAAACACTTCTCACTGGGGGTGAGAGGATCAGGAGAAGGTGACTTATGGCCTCTTCAGTTGTCCCACCCCCACACTAAATCTATGCTCCTGCCATTTCCTATGGAAGATGGTCACCAAGCCTTATCTCCTGGGAGTTCGTCTATTTGGTTTCTTTGCAATATTTTAATCTTTTGATACAAAATTCAAGATACATTTTGCAGTTTGTTCCTGACTGGAAAAAAACAACAAAGAAACTGAAAGTTATCCTGTGTGACGGGGTGTGGAGGGGGAATCACAGGACCCCAGGATGATGCAGGTGGGAAGGGCCCTCAGTGGGGTCTCTGGTCCAAGCCCCTGCCCCAGGCAGGGCCAGCTCTGGGATCAGACCAGGCTGCTCAGGGCTTTCTCCACATGGTCCCTGAAACCCCGCAAGGACGGAGCCTGCACAAGCTCTATGGGCAACCTGCTCTCCTTTCAGGCACACCCAGGCATATTCGCCCCCGAGGCTGCGTGCAGTCAGCATCACCTGTAAGATCAGTGCTGGAGGCGCACAGCCACAGAAACCATGGCTTCATTTTGAAGGTCACATGGAAAATACTTCATTGGTTACAATTATTCCCTGGGATTATTTGATGATTCCATTATGAATGAATGATGATTCCATCATCATCCTTCCCCCTCTTATTAAACTGATTGGAAACACAGAATTGAAAGGAGAAAGCAAACTCGATACCACAGCATCAGTGTATTCCCAGCTGTAATGGACAAAAAAATCCCCGCTGCCCAGGCAGGCTGTGTGACTTTTCTGATCACTTTATTACTCTGCCACAAGAAAGGATTCCTTACTACAGCTAATTACTTCTTTACATTAACGAAAAGGAAACATCGTCCAGACTAATGGCTAAACAGCCTTCTGCAGGCCTTTCACCACTACCACAGGCTTGCTGCATGACCTTGTGTGTACTCCTCCACCTGCCTTCATTTGTCAAGCTTTAAAACGGGAACAATTTACCCAGGCCCTAAGGCTGCTATAAGACGTCATTATTGCAAAAAGCTACTCAAGCTCATGTCCACGTACAACGCAGAGGTACTATGCATTATTAACAGGATGTGGCTGAAGGAAAAGAGAAACAGAGGAAGCAATTTTTCAAAGGCTTTCTTTCTCCTCATTTCCCCCCAGAATAAGGCAGAGCCACAGCAAGCTCCCAAAATGCTGGACTGGATTCATTCAGTAATACTGACACGCTGAGTCTTCAATCAACGTGCACGACAGCTCTTGTAATTGAAAGGATTAAAAAAGAAAAGTCTAGTGTTCAAAAGAAGTACCTCAGCAACTGTTGAGAATAAAATTAAAAAGAAAGGAAAGCAAGTTGCAGAGAAGCCGAAGACACCAGGAGGGGGAACACAAGCTGTGGGGAGAGGCAGCACTGTCTGCTGTCTCCACGATTATCTAGCCACATTTAAAATAGCCACATGCAGGGAGCAGGGTCACATTCTTGACATGTTATTTGCAGAGACAATAGCCTCAGAAACAAAATATTTCCTGTGTTGCCCTGAAGCTGATGCAAGCAAAGCAGGGCTGCTAGAGAAGACAACAAAAACCCAACTGACTGGTACAAGTAGAGTTAAGAAAAGCACTTCCCAAACCTCAGTGCTACGGGATGCCTGTGCTCTCCCCATGAGACCGCTGCTGCTTCTACTGTAGGCAAGACCAAGGGGCTGTGCAAGGTTCTTCCTGCAGCTCTGGCAATAACACCTTGTTTTCTAATAAGCCAGTTTCCTCATGTCCACCAGCCCACCTTTTAGGGACAATCTGCCAGGATCCATGCACATAACCAAACTGCCTGTACACAAGTAGTCCTAGTTCCCCTAAAGAAAAGTGGTGGGAGTCAGGGTCTCACCCACAGGCCAGGGAAGCTCCAGGCTGCACAAAACACCAACCCACAGCGTGCTCCTCACATTTGGACTGAAATTCAGCACCCCAAAGGGAGGGGGTTTGGCCAAACAACCGGCCATGGCAAGACTGGAGAGCTCTTCCAACGTAATTGGAGTTCTTCTGGAATTTGCTACTTTTTTCCTCTCTCTTTTTAAAATATGCACTTAAGGTTCCTTGTGACCAGCACAGAAAAAGAAACAGGCATGACTGGTTATGGACGTAATAAGGAAAATGGCAACTCTCACTTCTGCAAAATACAAGCTGAGCCTTACCCGAGGGCTCTTTCCTAAGCTACATGATAAGCTGGTAGGTGAGAATACAAGAACTACTCCATAGCGTTACACTTTCCACCTACCACACCTTCTGTGTAAGGCTTGATATGTGATAAATGAGCTACAGAACATGAATTTTTAATACAAGGCATGATGTTATTGCAGTAGGACAGGCTCTTTAAGCAACTTTGTATACAACCTGAAAGCTGAAGTCAGTTGCTGGAAACATTGCAGTAGCTAGTAAAAACTAAACTGTGGGGGAGACAAACACGTGAACACGTCTAAAGAAAGGTGGCATTTAAAATAGAAGTTCATACTTGTTCACATTTGTTCTCTGCTGAGCACACAAGCGAGCATTACCACGCTTTGCACTCATGTTTCAGTAGAGGTTGATGCAGTTTCACAGATTTGGGGAACAGCGTTGCTAGTTACGGACTTGAACATTCCATTTTAAAGTTAGTGGTCCCACTAAAGGAAAGCTTCATTTTGTGCCAAGGTGCATGTCAAATAGGCACGCTGTGGGCAAATACTTGCATCTAGCATTTGATCTTTCTGTCTGTCTCGTTTTCCATCCTCTAACAGACAAGACTCCAGGCTTGGACCTTCCATGGGGGAAATACATAAATCGAAATGGGGTTTCAATAGGAGAGAAGGGAGGCCAACCAGCTTGCCCCAGCCTTTCACATGGGACAGGCTGAAGCTCAGCATGTGCCAGCCAAAGGAGCTGTTATTTACCCCAGAGCTCAGACCCCACCAAAAAGCAGAGCCAAGACAGGCTGAACCTGTTCTAAGGGGACATCCGCACACGATACAGGGCACACACTGCTCAGGGTGGAAACCTTACTATTAAGGAGACTCCCTACAGGTTAAAGTCAGGAGAGTGATCCCAACAGCTTCATCTACTGTAGGACTTGCTTCCTTGCTTGCCTCTACCGAGAGGCACCTGTCTTGGAGCGCATACGTACACATACCACTCTTGTATTTTTTTCCAGTATTTTATTTCTGACAGGCATTTACAACGTTCCATTCATAGAACTAAAAACATAAAAATAGACCTTCTTTCAGCTTATAAAAGAAATATATAAGAACCTTTGACATAGACATGTCATGACATTATGTACAAGAACAACGGTACCTTCCCAGTACCAGCCTTCCAGTATTTCAGCGCTGACTGTATTCCGCTGGGTACAGCATAGGACAGCTAAAACCTCCGCTTCTCTAATACACTGGGACACAACTGACAGGTAGATGATATAAAACAATGATGTGATAATACAAAGGGTATAGAAACCTCTCTAAAGCTTTTACGAAAAGAAATCAGAAGATAGCAAAAAGTTAATAGAGAAAGCTTTCATAAGATCAAGTATAGTGCACCAGAAACCAGAAAGGGGAGGGCAAGGGGAGAATGCTAGCTGGGACACAAAGACAGTGATGGATTTTTGGGGGGAATAATTTTTGTTATGTTTTAAAATATAGTCAGAGTGGATTTTATAAAATATAATCCTAAAGCTATTATAAAATTTCAGGTTTTCAAAGTACCTACTAATGTGTCAAACATCAATAGATACCAACAAAAAAAAAAAAAAATTTCATATAATCTTCCTTTTTTCCCTATAGCTGAAACCGAAATGGGAAAAGCTATATAAATCTTAAAAAAAAAAAAGTGCTATTTTGTGTTTCGTATTTGGAAGTCTACTTAAAAAACACAAGATTTTAGTCACATTTTACCCTGTTTTAGATGTTTAAATAAAAGATTTAAAATGTTGAAGAGGTTTGCTTGTGTAGAACTTGTTCATACTCTATTGCAGTGGAAAAGCTTTTATAAAGGAATTAAAATACACTAGTTTCACCCACAGTAGGAGAGTGGATGAGGTCAGTTTTTTGGCCATGAATTCCCTGTCCCCTAAGCCCAAACTCTGCCAGAGAGAGTGGACCAAACGGATCTGTGATGTTGCTACACTGTCTCCAGCAAGGTTACACCCAGATCAGTTTGGTCCACTACAATTCAGTCATGTCATTTTATTTTATTCTTTTTATTATCTAACTAAACTCCTGTCTCAAGCATATACAATAATCCTTTTCCTGAAGAAAGTTATACCTAAATAAGAGTTTCCAGTTCATATTTGAATATAAAACCACCATTCCTAACCCTCTGCAAAAAGCTAGCCTCGTATCCTAGACGTGGAGCTACGCTAACGCTGTAAAACTCTTATCCCTTTGTGCCCCTGCATCTCAGGTAAAATACAAAAAAATATTTCTTCAAGTGTTAAATTTGGATCTCTTTTAAGAGAGTTTGGCATCTTTATAATATTATGTAAAACTAGAGCTTCCAACATTGACATTAAATTAGACCAGCCACAAACCAAGAGGACTTAACACAACATAAATCCCAAACCTTTCCTCACACATTCCTAAAATACATGTATATTCTCTTACATTTAAAGAGGGAAAATTAATAAGAATACTGCAACTGTACACGTTTAAAAAGGCAGTTTCCTCATTAAGGAGATGAGCCTACGACTGACGTTTTACGGCTATAAAACTCTCTGTTCGTTGTGCTATTGTTTAAGCTAGTTTGCTGCACGTAGGTTAAGACATCCAGAGTAATTTGTTTTCCAGTGATGATATTCTCCCCTTACTTAATTTCAGCCCCTGATTATTTTAGAATAAATAAAATAGTGTGAAAGCCCTTGGTAAAGTAAGACAGGACCATAAGCTTATTCCGTTCCAGGTTTTGAGTGTTTTACAGTTGCCTAAAGTGTGGCCGCATGGCTTCGGACCAATTCAGCTGCCGAAATGGTGTGTGCAAGTGTGCAATCTATTGGGATCAGCTCTCCGCGGTGTGCAGGGGGGAAGGGAGGGATGGAGGGTGGGACGGGGAGACCTACGCATCCAGGGGGGGGAAGGGGACTGGTTTAGAGCTCCGTGTTCAGTTTCCTGCTGGGGACAAAGTCTTCACGCCTAACCCAGATGACCTCCTCGCCGTGGCCCTCCATGTCACCGTTGATGCCGGACAAGGCTGCCTGCTTCTTCAGCTGGGTCATCCTGGAGGCGTGTGTGTCCATGGCTGGGCGCAGGCGGTCTCCCCGGCACGGCTGGCTACTCGTGATGGAGGCTGCCTGCAGCCGCTCCCGAAGGTCTCGGTCAGCCACGGCACCTCTCATGGCCTCGCAGTACTCATCGTCATCGCTGAGGATGTCCGTTTCCTTGATGTCCTCCTGCTCCTCATACTGAGCAAGGTCAAACTGTTCCTCTACCCAGCGGTCAGTGTCCCCACTGTGCGTGGGCTGCTGGGGCTCTTTTTCAGGGCTGCTCATGTAGACGGCATCTGAGTCAATGGTAAACCTGTTTCGGGCCAGCCGCCGCCTCCTCCTCCCAAGAGACTTGCTTGGGGCTGACACTGTGCACACACAAAGATAAAACCCCACAGGCTTTTTACACACGGTACAACTCTCCTTAAAAAAGTTAGTCTTCCAGGGGCCCTTTATTTAACACTGCTAGGCACAAAGCAGGCAGACTCCCACAAATGACCTAGTCATTCAGCATCCTCCCTGCGGGCAAGTCACACTTCACTCAGCTCCTCAGCACAGGTCTCTCTCCAGCTGAAAAAGGAGTTTCTGCTACTCAGATCCACAGTTGGGATAATGGCCCACAATTACTGTTCCTCCTAAGCGGTAGGCAGGCAGCCAGCCAGCACAAAATGCATCTGTTCAGCTCAGCTTCTCACACGCAGTGCCCTGCTGTCAGCACACCATGAAAACCAACTAGCCTTACGCCTCGGTACGGGAAATTGCTTTGTCTGGGGTAAGAGCACCACTATACGTTTCCAAGTAGCTACCTCAGTGCTGAAGATGCTGCAATTGTTGCTTTATTTATGGGGAAGTAAGTTCCTTGGTCTAGGCTCTGCTACTCCCTTCCCTGCTCCCTCCCTACTGGGGGGAAAAAAAAGGAAACCCCCAAACCAGAAAAACTTTCAGAAGTTCCTTACTCAGCATCAGCTGGTCTACTAGCTTTTGCAACTGGCCCAATTAGCAAATTCACATCTTCTGTGTTGGAACATCTTCATAAGAGGCTTGTGAGGCAAAGCAGGGGACGAATCCTGCAGCCGAAGGACCTGCAGGCATTCCAGCGCTTTACGTGCACACACGCAGCTCCATCGCAAGCAGGTGAGCTCCGAGGTTACAGCTTGTCTCCCTCCACTAAACAGCACGTTACCACTTCCAGTATATATTTATTAAATACTAGCAGCTTGGGGGTGGGGACTACATTTTAATATCCCTGAGCCGCAAAACATGCATTAAGTAGAACAGCTCAGCAGTTGCAAATTTGAACTGTAGTGAGTGGTCTGGACTCTAAGAGGAGATTTTAATCTCTGCAGAATTCATCATGCAAATGCACCAACAAGCCGAACTGAAAGAAGGTTTGGCATCTACAGCAGATTAGCCCCACAGGCTGACTGAAGAAGCACTGTGGTAAAACAGTTGCATTTTGGCCCTCCTTTGACTGCTCTTCCTTACCATTTTAAGTGTCTCTGAGGCAGATGGCTAGCAACACCCCGAGTGAGAAGCCATGCTGCGAATGTTATTGGTCTGGCCTGCCCATTACAGAAGAGGAACAGAAAGCCTGGTTGTCTACATTGCTGGATCTAATGAGCAGAAAAAAAACAATAAATAACAGACCAGAACAAAACACGCAGCGGTGCCGTGTACTTTTCAGTTGGAAGCAAATGTTTCTTCCCTCCATCATCTAGTGTTCTGAAAATGAAAACCTGCTTTTCCCTGGGATTTTCTCATTGCTTTTGCCTGAAGTCAACTGAAAAGGAAAATCCATGGTTTAGGATAGGCCATTACAAAAATAGTAGTATCAAGTGCATGCCTCTCCAAACGTGAGAGGTAGAAGCACGTGCCCTTTAGCAATAGAGCTGAACAGGCTAAAATGGAGGACATACAAAGCTATCTCTTCAAACCAAGCCACTCACTCGGGGTAGCTGATTTTTCTTGTGCATTTTAGTTTAAAAGTGCTAGGGTTAGCTCAAAATTCTGTACATGCTTTTAAGAAATATGCAGCAGGCTTCTGCTTTGTTCAGCTGAAACCCATTTCCAGATTAAAGTGCACAGCCAATCAGTATTGACAGGAATCCCATTTCTTCCTTCCATGCCAGAAGGACCGCTCTGAAGCTGAGCCTTGAGTGCAAAGCAAGGTAAACAGAGGCAATTTAAGGCTCTCAAGGAGGTGAAGCATGGAAAACCAGCAGATTTTACATACACAGGAGAGAATGCTAATCCTAATATGCAAGTAACAGACACCACCACATGTCCTACAACAGTGCTGGGGTTACTGGGATCTTGAAAGTCTGTAGCCCTACAGTACCTGCCCTGTTCATGGCTGGCCTTGCACCTTTTAGAGCACACAATCTTTTTCCACCAAAAGGAACATATTGCTGGGATGAGGGCAAACTTTCGGTTTTAAGAAGCTGCCTTCTGTGTTTATCCCGCAGAATCGAGTGCACTGCCTTCAGAAAGTCCTTCCTGTGTTCTGGTGAACTGAAAAATAGGTGAGAATACAAAAGGCAGCGTTATCTCTCGGGAACTGCTAAGAGCTCACTGTAAATGAGATAAATAATGAGCAGGTGTGTAATTTAAGACAGTGCAAACCAACTGGCATGCACTTCCCCCACAGAAGACTCAATTTAATACAGTGTTTTCAAAGCGAAGCTAAATCTATAGTCATTGCAATGGACATCAAAGGAAACAAATACACTGTTCATTACAAAACATTTAGCTATTCCCCCCTCATGAAGCTTCCTTTTCATCCAATACCAACCGTGCACTTCTGTTTGTCCGATACACATCAAACTGACCTACGGTGGCTAATTAAATCTCAGTTTGTCTCCTGTAAACACACACCAAGCAGAAGTCCTGCAACTCTCTATTACCTAGTAGTAGGAATTGGCTTGGTATCAGCTCTGTTGGACCCTGGTGAACTTGTGTACCAAGTTCTTATTTGAACTCAAACACATCAGGGCAACCACCATAACGAAGATGGACAAGGTTTACTTAAGGAAAGGGCAATGACCTCAGAGCAGAGGTTAGAACTTGCTGCCATGAAAGATACCAGCTGAACACGACACATTAGCAGCTACCTGGCATAAAGATCCAATGCTAGAGTTTAACTGGAGGTAAATTTGTGAAAGGAAAATTGTAATAAGGATATTCCCATAAAGGTGCAAGGCTGATCAAATATATGTCTTTATTTTAATACATTGTACAAAATTCTGCCTGCCAGGAGTAAGGTTTTAACACCCTCTCCACACTTCCCCTACTGGCTTTTCCCAGATTGCCTTAAAGGAAAGACGTAGGCAAGCTGGGATCCAGAGATGCAGCTGCCATTGAAAATATGGAAACGCACTTACCTACAGCAAAGGTGAAACGTTCTTTCTGGCCTGCCTTCAGACTCAGATTTAACATGGACAATCTCACATACAGAGTTGGTCTCTGCATCTAAAGTGAAAAGCAAGCAGAAGTTCATCTAACAGTTTTTCACATTTAATCTCAATTAGAGTATTTATTCCATAATCCTGAAGAAGTGTTTTAAGACCATCCAGGACAACAGATAATACAGTGCAAATAATATTAACTCATGGCTGAAAGGCAGCAGTGGGCAAGTGACTAATGAAACAACAGACTTAAACTTGTGAAAATCTAGTCGTATTTTATATGCACTCACTCAGTCCCATAGAAATACAAAAAAAAAAAAAAAACCCCAACCCAGCTTTTCAGGTATTCCATAGAGTATTGTCACATTTTACAACTACCTCCTATGTTCTTTCCACTTTCACTTATGCATTAGAAAGGGAGCAAATTGTTTAAAATTTTGAAATTTTTAATACTATAAGCTTCACATGAAGCCATCAACCACAAGAACAAAAATTCACTAGCTCTGTTGTCTCACAGCTGCAAGACTGCCTTCTAGTCTCCAGAAGAGGAACAGAGTGAACCAGAGTCAGCAATAACTTTGCCCGGTTTTTCCAGAACCCTGCCTGGCTTCAGAAAAGTACTGACAAGCTGGAGATACACAACTGGAGCTTCTGCCCCTTCATCTCTCTCCAGGGCTATTATGGATGTTGAGGTTGTGGGTTCCCTTTTCAGAACCCAGAAACTGTGTACACATGTACTAAGGACAAACATTGGTCAGTGAACGCCCCCAGACCAAACATTAAGAACCCCGCCAAATTCATGCAGCGGGAGCATTACCTGCACTTGCCAACGCTCGAACCTGCAGTGCTTCTAAAGGTATCATGTGGCGAAAGCGGAACGGATCCCAGTCTTCATAAATTGAAGCTCTATGTGATCCTCCCTGGAAGAATTTCAAAATACCGTTAGGAAATGAGACACCTTGGGATAGTCAGACACAAAACTCTCCTGTGGTTTGCACTGAGAATGTCCAGCTAGAGACTTGCTGCAGTGCTTATTTTCTCACTACATCTTAGTAACCAGTGTCACTGAAGTGCCTATCTAGGAAGATCTTGCTAAAATCTAAACAAAAGCAACAATTAGGCCAATCGACTCTTATCAATGCCTTCAAAAGTCATTCGAGACCAATCCAAGTGAACATGGATTAGTTTTACTTTAGTTACTCTGAAGTTATCTTGTGGCCAGTTGACTTTAACCATACAAGCATTTCAAATCACACTTTGGTTTATGCCATACGTAGGAATCAAAAAGTTTTCTGTAATACTATAAACTGTGTTCCCTATTGTAGCAAGGCATATGTTTACTGTCAAGCTTAGCCTTAACTTTTAATCCCAAACTCCAGTAGGATCCCCTGATACATACAGTAGGCCCACCTAATTTAGCTGAGAGCAGCCAGCACTTGCTCAGTGGCTGCCAGAACAGCCAGAGTAGCCAGAGTAGCCAGAACTGAAAAGAGGGTATTGTGTTTCACTAAGAAAGTTGACAGACATCAGCTCTCATATTTGATTCACATACACCGACCAAAGAGTTGAACACAAGAGGGACGTTCAAGGTGATACCTTGTTTCATGAAAGTCCACTCCACAGCATGGAATGGATGTGGCAGGCAACATGAATGACTAGTCCAGCAGAGAGCAAAGGATAAACTAAATGAATGCTTGCAGACTGCTGCACCCAGGCTGGACAGCAGGCCACTCGGCATTACCCAAAACCTCAGTTGTGTGGCAGAGAACAAGGATCACATATGCAAAAGCACACTCTAGCGTGACACCTTTATGGAAAGCAAATCTTGATCATAGCACCACAAATGCACACAGCATCACTGATGTAAGTCCATGCAACTTACAAGTTTCTTCTTCTGTTTGGAACCATCCTTGTATACAAGGACCACAGCAGTTTTGAACACTAAAGGAGAAAATTAGAGACAAAAGCCATGTAGTCAGTAAGGTTGGGAACAGGTCTCCTCTATGCCCAAGCACACAGACCTTTCAATTCCTCAGACAGCCCTCACCTGAGTCAGGGAGGGAAGGCAGGAGTAAACCTACCAGCCCTCTTGCATGTTCTTCCCAAAAAACTCAAGCTCAACAGCTTTTACCACACAAAACCAGGTTACTTGAAAGTCACTTGAAACTTAAAGAGTTTAAGTTACCAGTTATCGGAACAACTATTTGAACAGCAACAGTTCTGTATAAAAATTCAGAAAAACTTTAATCTCTCTGGCTAAGTTCACCTCAGACAAATGAGCAGCATACAGCTGCACGCAGCCAGTCAGACGATGAGACTGCACTTGGACAGAATTTGAACCCCTCCCAGGTAGGACAGTGGTCTACACTGAATTAAAAAGCGAGTACCACTGGCTGGCAGAGGTATAATCCAATTCCTCTTCTGCCACATAACATCCACGTGGAGCTGGAGTTTCAAGGCTCCAGTTTTCCTTGTCATCTCCTTCTTTGGGCCTCAAGTGCACCCTTTGTTTTCACACTGAATTGCATGGACACAATATAGGACATTTTATTAAACCAATTTAAAGATTTTTAGAGTAATTAGGAGTTGCTGCACATTCCTAGCAGCTTTCATGAAGCCACTCAGCTTCAGGTTATGACCAGGTGCTTTCCCAACTTACAGGAAAGCAGTCAATTTTTATAAGCTGTTCCAGAGCAAAGCTGAAAGAGTCTTCATTCATTGTCTGTTTGGCATGAAACAAAAATGAAAATCGCTGGCTTCCTAACCAGCATCACTTTCTGGAAACAACAAGGAAAAAGCCTGTTGTGTGTAAAGAAATTTAGGAACAAATAAAGAAAACTTAGCACACTCTGCATTAATTGATATAATTCTGAAAGAAAAAAGATATGTGATTTAGCCAAGATAAGCAATCATGTACCTTTCCAAGGGACCACACTTCAATGCAGTGGAAAGACCTTGAGATCTATGCCAAAAGCAGTTTCAATTTCTAGTTTGGCCACCCAAGATAGACTACTTGGAGGGAGACAGACCACTCCAAAGCAACTCACTGGGAGTCCTGGCTTAGCTTTTAAGCACTTTTTAAAGCTTGGATATACAAGTTCTTTCTGGCAAAAGGCACTGAGACAAAAGGCAAAGCCTCTGCAAGCCCCCAACCCATTCTGCAGGGTGTGAAGTAGAGTTACTTGGCATCGATCAGACTACCGAACTATATCTTTTCAGAGACAAATACCTTTCTATATAGCTCTTAATTCATAGCCTTGGATATGGGTTTAAGAAATGCTTGCACTATTACAGCAGTCATTTCCAAATTCTTCACCAGTTTTAGAACAACACAGAACAGAATTTGACCATTGCAGCAGAGACGAATACGGTTTTAAGTTCCAGCCAACCTTGCGGAAGGCAACGCTCAGCTACCTTCAACAAATATCTGCTAAGGCACAGTTGACAGTCTTTTAGGCGTCCAAAATAAAATTACTAGGATACAAACCAAATGCTGCCAGCTCAGGTTCCTTCTTCCATTTGCCCAGTGAAGCAGGAGGATTCAGCCATATCACTGTATTATGCAAGAGCAAGTCCCCCATCGAAAGGTCTGCAACCTGCCAACACAAATACATGCACAAAGACACAATGTGTAATCAGTTCAAGAAAGCTTACTTCAATTTTCACTTCAAGAAAACTTGCTTGAAGTTTATTCCTAAACAAACAAAAAATACCCCACAAGCAAACTTTTGGAATATTTCATCAGATGACTGCAAGCATGTGCAAACAGACTGTGACAGTTAGCAATATATGCATGTAAATCCTTAACTGGTGAGGATAAATTAGGAGAAGTAAAACTCAAGAGTCTGGCTCTCAATTTGGTGGGAAGCCAGGGCAAAAACCAGATGTTTTTCTCCTTTGTCCATCTTTCTCCCTACCAGTTTCTCTCTCTTTTGTTTGAACATTTAAGCATAGCCCCCATCACACACACACAGTTTGGGGTAAAGTTTAGAGACCACATCACGTGAAGCAGTCAAAGCACTTCCTCCCCACAGTTGCTATGGCTCTTGATTTCACACAAAGGCTCATCTGTGGAAACCACATTGCTGGAAATGGACTAAAGGAGTTCATTAAAACTGTTGGGAGATGCCTACTAATATTGCAGCAACCCGATCTTCCACTTTGACTTAGGATCTCACAGAGGGCTATCCCCAGTCTAGTGGCCATGCTATCCCATTCCTCCAGCCTCCTCTCAGTGAAGTCTGACTTTTGCCAAAGGACGGCATGGATACCATCAGCACAACAACCTGAGGTCTCCCTGATAACAAGAGCAACACTAAGATACGTGTTTACTGTCTCCTCTCCCAGATTAACACCAAACCACGATTGCTCTCCCAACAGATGTCCCGACACGCTCTCTCCACTGCTGCTTGCCAGCACCAAACCTAGTCTCTGCCCTCTACCCACCATCTGATCCTCCCTCCCCACTGCTGCTGTCCAGCTCTCACACCCAAAGCTTCCTCAACACTACTCAGTCCCAGACCTCCTTTGCCTTGTAGCCTAATGCCTCTTATGTTTGTTCTTCATCCTGGCTGTTGGCAAAACCCCATTACCATTACTTCATACGGTCACATCTCTCTCTAGTCTTCACCCACATCACTGCTCCCATTGGCCCTTTAGTGTGTCTCTACCTCTTCCTCGAGTTCCCCTCGACCTTACTCCATTCCCCTCTCCTTCACTGTGCCACTGGACTGCAGACCTACATTTTATCAGTAAATGGAGAGTCCAGGTCTCAGTCTGACACTTCCAAGACACCTTCCATGGGTTTCTGAGATGGCCAGCCAGGACTGAGCCACACTAGATCTTCACATGTTTGCATATGCACCGTATGAGACATGTAGACCAAAGCCCAAGGCTCTCTCACATATCAAGCCCACTAACACACTTTCTAGAAGAGAAATAGCAGGTTTTCACACACCACTCCTCACATTTTGATCTCTTTAAAGTGATTAAAGAGCTAAGTACAGACTTGCCTCAGCACGCCAGTCCACTCAGACTGGTGGGGCGAGATTATTTATGTGGAACGAGGAGAGCCAAGACATGGACATCAAAATAGTGAACTGCAGGTGAGGATGTGATTTTGACCCAAGCACAATACTGAAGGTGAATTAACCCACTACTTCTTTACATTGGCCCCACTCACTGAACTGTACATGAAAAAGCAGTTTTTGAATTGGATTGGGATTTATCTGTTTGCACCAGGATCCACTTAAATGACACAGCATGAAAGGTAAATATTTGATACAATTTAACATTCATGCTACAGGCACAAAAATAACAGCCTTTTTCTCTTAAATTTGATCATCTGTTACCTCTTTTTTCTCCCCTGTTTGTTCTGCTATGAGTTGGTCAAACACTGCCCCATATTCTTCATGGATTTTCTGCATTTCGTTGATGTGGCTGGCAACTTTGTTCATTGTTTTTATGGCCACTAGAAGAAAGACAGAGAGATAGGGGAAGACACAAAGGGTATTTTTAAGCCTCTGAGAGGAAGGGGGAGGAGGAGGGTTCCAGATCAGAGGTTAAACAGGGAAGAGCAATGTAGGTTAGCCCCTTACCATCAAGGTGATAATGTTCTTCACTGTCTACGTCAGTCAGAGCAAAGAGCTCCTTCAGCAGGAGAGGGTATTTCAGTATCCGTTGGATGGGTTTGATGAGGTAAGACTCCAGCGTGGAGGAGTGCTGTCGTCGGGGATTCTGAGCATCCAGAAATGCTTTGAAAGCAGTGTCTGTCTTGGCTGCAAGATTAAAATGAAGCTATTTGATAAATCAAAAATCATAACAGATGCCCTGATAAAGTGACTTTTCCAGCTTTAAATTCATTTACTCAGAGATGTTTTGCAAGGCAGTGCAGATTTATCAGGACCACAGTGTTAGATTTATGCATTTCAGGTTTTAAGTTACTGACACTTTGCCACAGATATGCTGTTTATGATTTAACAACAGGCACCCACCTACCATACCAATACATGCAGTTTTTAATTTCACTATCCACAATATTTCTAGCCTTGCAACTATTTCAGAGTAGCATAAATAGTTTCAGTCATCTGTTTCCTTTAAGAAAAGGCTCAAATTGGATATTTGTAAGAAGTCACCACTCATGAGTCTAGTCTGACAGGTACACCTATAATATTGGCGAGTCTGGTTATGGTTCCCTCATTAAACCTTAAAATGCAGTACTGAACAACAAAAATAAAGAGCTAGTAAGGAGGCAGGAAGCAGTAAACTTATGATAGTACATCAATATTTTGGGAGCACAGGCAGACTGGACACCTGACAGCTATCATCTTTTCTACCTGACTGCTACTGAATTTATAAAAATACCATTTTCTCTGTTGCTCCCTCTACTAGAACATAAATTTGTACAGGGAGTGAAGTATGGAGAAGGTGGCATTTTTAGACATACAAGTTATTCCATGCAGGAACAATTCCACACAATTGCTTTTATTACAGCCATGTCCCCTGCCAAGGTTGGGTGGGCTTTTTGCAGACAGTCACCTGATTTCAATAAAACAACTTCAGTTTCAAATCCAAAAGCCACCTGCTCCTCAGCTGAGGACACCAAATTATACCTGAAATACACTCCAAGGCTTTTAAAGAGATTTATTACTGGAACAAAATTTTAAGTTCTGTTTGTGCCATAATTCAAGCACAACCATTTCTCATTTATAAATACAGTCAGCAATGAAAAAGCAAAACAAAACAACCAGGTCTACCTAGTCTATGGCCTTAACATTAAGGTCTAACAAAATGATGCTGAAAGAAAGCATGGATGTGACTAGCAACAAGTAATTTATTCATATATTCCACAGAGCTGCCAAGTATTCTTTGCAGCGTGGTAAACAGGAGTTTACAAGTAGAAATGAAAAAAATGTGCACAGAAGGAAAAAAAACAAAACCCAAACCAACCAAGAAAAAAAAAAACACCCCAAAAAACCCTTTTGATTGTCAGGCAGCCAGATGTTCTTTGAAAAATAAGAGCTCCTCCCTTAATGGCATTGCTCCTACAACTGGAACCATTTGTTTATTTAATGTCTTGGCCAAAAATGAATTGCATGAAGCACTGCTAACTCTAAGATATTAGTACTTTCACAGGGGAAGAAACATCACCCCAAGGCAAGGAGGCCCAAGAGCATTTATAAGCCAGACCACGGTTCATTTAACTCCATCTCAGCAAGCCAAGCTCTACTAGGAATTCATACAAGGAAATTTCTCAGGCAAATTGAAATGAAGGTGAGAGGAAGAAGAGACGGGAGAGAGAGCATGGTGAAGTTAAAATATTTCGACAGCTTCTATAAAGCATTCCCCTAAGCTGATCCCTTCCTAGTGGCTGTCAGCATTCAACCACATTGACTGGAGCTTCAGTGGGATTGCCACTAGCAAGCATTCATGGCACAAACTCTAGAAGAATCCAGAGGTCATTAACAAGTGTCACCGCTCCTGGTTCCAAAGTACACAGTGATCCATTAGCACATGCCACATCGCCCATTTATGAAATCTTTCCACTCCCCACATGACTGAAAAGAAACTGAACATGTCAGGGGAGAATTAATTAAGTGTGGGGGGAAAAACTACATGCGAGGTTAACGACCTCTTGTAATGAGCTACTCGGGTATCATTGCATCGACGGTGGTCCAAGAACACCCATAGCACAGAGCTCTCTGCGAGCGTCTCAGGCCAGATGGACTTACTTCCCTACTGCCAAGGCTCCTGGAGAACAACCAGGCACGCATGTGTCCCCATTCCTCCACCACAACTTGCCCTGCATGGTTTGGGGTGCAGTGGCCACCTCTCATCATCCGCAAGGACCACCTGTGCCAGCCCAAAGCAATGTGTCACTGCAACATCTCTCTCCCTGCATGACCAGGTCTGTTTGTCCAGCACACGGCTCTTACCTTTCACCAGTACTTTGGGGACTTTTGTGTGGCTGGCACAGAAGGCACTGTACAGCTTGAACCGGTCAGCATAGTAAAGAAAGGATCCACCCAAGGAAAACAATACTTTCTAGGATTGGGAAAAAAAAAAAAGCATTAGGGAAAAAAGCACATGAAAGCCAGTTAGTTATTTTCCCTTCTGCCAGGTCACCCAAAGTTTCCGTTTAGCTTTTGGATGACAGGATACTGTATTTTTAGAGTGTTTTCACACCATCTAGCAAGAAACAGGCCTAGCCTTGGTGTCTGGATTCAGGCTATGCAATTAACATCATTAGCCAAGTTCCAGTTAGGATGATCTGGAGACACCACTGACTACAGAGGGAACTAGGTTCACGGTTCCAGAACTGTAGTTAAATGCCTGACCTTAAAACCTTATTGATCTAAGTAATGACCAGAGGCCACAGAAAGGACTGCATGTATCTGACTTTGTAACAGATCAAGACACTAAGGAGCTGCAAGCAAGACTATTATCCCTCTGCACAGACACACCAAGGTCTTCACTCTCTTGAAAATGAGTTTGTCTTAAGGGCCAAACACAATCTTGCCCTAAGATGTCTATGCCACGGCCAAGTGTTTGCTCCACTACCCACTTAGGAACAAGACAACATGGGGTGGAGGGCAGCTTGCCTAAGTCAGCAGAGGGAAGCAAACTGCAGAACTGAAACCATGAAGCCCTGAAGTCCCATTTTGCACACTGCTTTCAGACTATGCCCGTAGGACAGAACTGAAAGTGAGGGTGATGCACTTTTTATGGAAAGAGGTGGAAGCAGCAGTGCTCAGAAGACAGTTCTCTCTATAAGGAGGCTTCTTCCACGCTCCTCTCTTAAAGCTCAGAGCACACAGTGGTCACAGAGGCTTCCTCCACAAAAAAAAAGAGTGTGTCTCTGCTCTCCATTAAGGGCACATTTCCTACAAAACAAAAGCTGTGTTCTAGTTATGCAAGGGCAGTGTTCATGATTGATGCTTATTTTAAACAAGCACCTGATGGCAAAGCCACACATGCGCAAAAAGACAAATTCTTTCAGTAGTTCTTCCAGGGCTGTATGTTAGCTGAACAGCAATCCCAGTGGAATTATTATTATTCATGCAGACATCCTGTCCTCTACCAAGGTGAGTGCTCAAAGCAAGAGTAAAATTCTCCAAAGACAAAACATTGTATTAGCTACTTGCCATATATCCAGTACATGACTGAATTAGAAATAAAACAAAATTTCTGTTTCTGCATTTTCTTTCTTTTTTTTTTTTAAGTGAAGTTTATATATCTTTAGTTTACATTTCTACCTTTGATACACATCTGCTGATAGTTGGAAGTATTTGCCATATAGTTTGGCTATGCATCAAAAGCCCAAATACAGAATTCAGTTTACAGTCTGATCTGTAGCCCTAGTTGGCTTCTGAACTACTACATTAGACTTGTCAGAACAAAGATTTTATGTAACTTTCCATTTCTAGCTTTTCCTGACAGCCCGAGACAAGAAATCTGGCAGAAGGGCAAGAATAGCATCTAAAAGCACATGGTGTTACAGATTTCTAGTGCTCTATATGGCTAAATGCAGTATAAACTACAATTGTAGCAGGATGTTTTTCAAACAGCTCCAGTATTAGCTAAAAATTAATCTCAAGCGTAAGTAGATGTAGTTTTTTTACATGAACAGTGACAGCAGTCAGACAAATACGATGAAGAGTGTTAAAGGACTACTCAGAATGTAAACAATGAGATTACCTTAAATTGCTCAACTTTTTCGAGCTTTTCCAGGTCTGGAACCAGCCTTACTCCATCTTCAAGAGTTTTCAAGAACTCTACCTGGAATGCTACCATTTCAGTCAGATTCCCAAAGAGAACATCCAGCTAATAAGAGAAAAAAAGGCAAGATGCTGAAAATACCACTTTGCAGCTAAATCACTTTTTCTAGAACTTGAGTAATTCTCAGTCCAATTCTATATTCAGTGTGATGTCAGGAAAAAAACCTACAGACTATACATTATTGAGCAGTACCTTTATATTCAATCCATTATTTTAAAAGAAATGGAATTCAAAATTTCTCCGTAGCCCTTGCTCAGACAAGCGTCAAGCTGGGGGCGGGCGGAACAGAGCGGTGCACGTAAGCTATCTAGCAAAAAGATAAGCAAGTTAACATACCTCATCTGGTGTGAGGAACGTTTCTTTCTGTAGAGGCTTCAGGTATCTCTCCATTAGACAATTTAAATCCTAAAAATGCAGAAAAATATTCCCATGTTGGTTCCTCAAACTGCCTCTGAATATTGATTGAAGTGGCAAAGATCATTGTCTACCTAGTCTATGAATTTTTCCCTTCCACACATAAGACAAAATAGCCGGATTTCACAGAATTTAAGACAGTAAAAGGAAACATTTACACAGTTTTACTCACAAAATCAATACCAGATTTCATTGAGCGGTGTTCCTCTGCACACCAGCTAATTTCAAAATGATAGCATAAGAATTTGGAAAGCCAACTTATTTCAGAGGTTTAAGTTACTATTCTAGGGACAGATTGTAGAATTGAATGTAAGTTAACTAAGAGATACATGCATGAAACAATTTGAAGTATTAGAGAAGAAACTAGTAAATTTTCCAGAAGCAGGAGAAATATTAGTAGACTGAAACAACGCATCGAGACCCCTTACTTTGACATAGGTGCGCTCTGTCTCGAGAAGTTCACAGATAACCTTTCGCAGTTTATCTGCATCTGTGAGTTGTCGCATGGTGGCCAGCTGGGGTCCTGTAAATTCCTGAGGATGAGCACTTGAATCAGAAGGGTTCATTTCATGCAGACTGCGACAGAAAGCAGCGACCTGCTCTGTACTCTTTAAAAAGAAGGAAGAGGAAAGACCAGCGGTAATAATTTAAGTAAGAGCTATAGGAAGGATGGAGCTGAGAAGCCTTTGCAGTTAAGCAGTTGCAGCTTGGGGGCTTTTTAACAGGCACCAAAGTCCAGAAGTGCACACATCATTTCACATATCTGTCCTTCCTATCTCTCGGTGACTGGGATGGGAGGGGAGTTGCACAATTCAAGTTAACTGAAGTGCTGTTCAATAACATTCCTGATTTCAGGTAAGCATGAACCTTAATTAAAATAGGCTCCTCCAGTACTTAAGATTGAAAAACAAACAAACAAAAAGGCCCAAGAATCGGGAACCAAAAATGACTGTGCAAACAAAACACACAGCCCAGCCCTCCACCAGTTCCCTAACTTAGTTTGCAACAGTCCTGTGAATAGCTGTGTCAACACAGCCAAGGAGACAACGCGGAGACAGAAACCATTTAAACTCTTTTTCGGGGAAGCAGAGCCATCTGGGGAACCAAAGCTTCCCAAGGCTTCAAATGCAAGCTCTTTGGGAAAGTAACTGTATAGCTGGTCTGTGTCAGGAAACATGGCTTGCGGGGTGAATTTCTTCCCCCTAAGTCGGGTTTTTCAGAGCTGCTACATCTGGCGGGTTTCTTTAATGTTTAATCAGCTGTCTATATATATAGACAGTTATCCTCTCTTCACCTCCTCATGTTAGATCATCTTCTCGCATCTTTCATTACACTGAAAAGTTTGGAGCAGGTATAGTCTCTGGTGTCAGCGACGACAGCCCCAGGCTTCTAGGGTTGCCAAAGCAGCGACGTGCCCTGTCTCCATCCCTCCCAGAGACCTGGAGGGGGCATGGGAGGGAAAAGAGCTGCTGCACTTGATAGCACTTGATCACCTCTCTAACCTTCTGTGTCTAATCCTGCCGTGGTATCTTAATCCAGATTTAGTGACTTCCCAGCACTGCCTCTATAGCCCTCCAGTCCATGCTAAAACAACTTACCCAAAATTAGCCTGTTCAAACAGAGAATATGCAAAGAGAGGAGGGGAAAAAAAAAAAAAAAGAAAAAAAAATTTAAAAAAAATTAAAAAAAAAAAAAAAAGAAAAAAGCACATCACCACCTTGTAGTTTGGAGACACAGCCCTGCCCCCTGGGAGATTGCTCCCAACAGCCAGGAGAAACATCACCCAGAGCCTGCACTACCCCACACCTTCGTGATGACCCAGTGCTGAAAAATGCTGCATTTCTTAAGCTGCACAGTCTGCTCACACATAGCTGTTTTCCCCTCTCACTGCACTGACAGTGCTACGCAGCCATGAAGCCCAAGAGGAGCATTAACCACGCTAGTGACAAGTAAGGGATTTCCTTCCATAATACAGTTGCTTTCCCTAAAGGTAATCTTATGGCTGTAAATCCTCACCTGAGTGTACCACTGCAAGGCATATTAGTAAAGACACTTGTTATGCGAAGGATAATTTTCTTTAGAACACAAGTGTAAGCAACGAACTAATTGTAACTGACTGTCTATACAAAAATGCCTCTTGGACATAGTTTATTACAGGAAAAATATTCATCTTCAGTATCTGAGGTTTAACTCAGATGAGGAAGAAAGGAGAAGCGTTGTAAATTGAGGGCAGGGGGAAGCAGTGAGTTGAACCAGTCCATTTCCAACTAACTCATCTTCTGGTAACGGCACATGTCACAGAGTTGGGTTTATTAGTCAAAGTAATTCTTTTTATTTCTCAGCAAGGTTCCACCTATACTTGCCATACTCTTAGGTATATCCAAAGCATACCCAAACTTTTAGGTTAAGTTTGCATTAGATTTCAACAGGTGATTCCAACAGCCCCAAATCCACAAAGTGCAGTAGGTGACAGCCTGGCTTCAGCGCAGGCAAAAAAAACTGCCTGAGTTACCTGCTCTCCTGGAAAGGGACAAAGAACTGACAATTAACAGATGTTAATCTGAGCCTGCAGAGACCCAAGATAGGCAGGGTTTTCCTTATAAACATTTAGCTTTATTAAGGCTATTTTGTGAAAGAATATTTGAGGAAGGCATATCCAGTGACATTTTGTTGTAAGAGCCAAATGTACAATTAAAAATAGTTATAATGTATAAAGCAAGTATGGAACCAAACTCCAAAAATAAACCAAGTGTTTTAAGCAGTTCATGTTTGATACCCCACAGACAGCTCACCATCCTGTTGTGCACTCGCAGTAAGTTGCAGGGAAAGATGGGTCACCCAGAAAGAGAGCACGAAAATCCACTTACACCATGAAACACCAGCTAAATATTAAGAAGTATTTGAAAACTGGATAACTGTCATACAGGCGTGCTGTCTGCCCCAAAAGGAATAGTTACACCCATATGCCAAAAAGGAAGCACAGAAGACTTAAAAGCCTTATCTCTGCTTGTCCACAGTTAACAAGCTGCTCGCTGACTTCAGCCGTACCCAGCTCCAGCCAGCAGCAGGGCTGAGTTCCGCCTTGCCACTGCCCTACCTCACATCTTTTACATATTTCCCAAGTATCATTCACTTGATACTCTTTGAGCAGATGAAAAGTCTCAAGCACAATAATGTTCACAAACCTGTTTTCTTGCTTGTTCATTGAACGAACTGCCTTGTTTCATTCCTGAACGTAATCCTTTCTACCTTATATTTACTTTTAAAAAATCAATTTCTAGACAGAAAGCAGATGCGTATTGCACCCAGGGAGGTCCAGAACACAGCTATTTTGCTGAAAACTCTCAAAGTATTAATGAAAGCCTCTCTGTCCCCACTTTCCTAGAGAAAGTGGATAGACTAGGGAAGGTTCGGAACAGAAACACATCCCTTTATCTCCCAACAGCAGCTCTCTTTGCCAGCTGCTACAATGATAGTACTGAACCATGATTTCTCTATGAGAATTACAGCATCACACTTCAGGCACAATTCTGCAAGCAATCCCATCTAGCAACCTTAAAATGAGACGGGGGGCTGGCACAACTGGGCTGTAAAATGAAGTTTACTTTGCAAGTACATTAACCCCCCCTCTGCAGGGGGCTCAGCAGAGGAGCTCAGCTCACATACTTCCCATGCAGGAGGAGCAAGTCCTTAAACTCATCAAGCTGCCCGCAGCGGGGAGTTTTGGCTGCCTGCCCTATAGTTGTGAGAGCCACTTCCTCTTGCACTCACCGTATAAAGACATAGGGGTGCCTGGGCATCAGGCAGATTGCCCCCTTGAACCACATGCAGCACCTCTGTTCTGCCACGGATGGCAAACTCTAAGCAGTATTGATCTCCCAAACAAAACTCAGGCAAATTGGATCCTTTCATGCATTGCCAGGATTGCTAATGACATTGCACAATAACAAAAAGCCTCTACAGGGTATATACATTACAGCTCAGCCTCGAATTTATAACCTGAAAATTAAAACAGCATGGAAATTCGTTTAACTGCTAATTACTTAGATTAGTCACATTGCACAGTAGATCTGCTCACCAAATACAGCATACGGTACAGAGAGTCACCGGCTCTCCCAGCGCTTTTGTTCTTGAGTTTATGGTTAACTCTCCAAAGAGCCGACATCGCTGGAAAGGCAGTATTGCCAGAGCTGTCACTCAGCTAGGAGGAAAATCCCAGTTCTCCACATATTCAGCTGATCCAAAAGGCTTTCCCACTCCAGACAGATATGCTGTGCTGGTTACTTGGCACGCAACACAGAAGATGGCTGCATTTTAATAAGGAAGGGCAGTGACCATATTTCTCTAAGCAAAGCCTTTCCGCATGTGTCACTTGCCGCCGGCCTCATTTGCTCTCCACATCGGCTGGAATTAAAAGCCGGTTACCAGTCGAAGCTGAGAACTCAACACTGCTTTCCATAGACTTGTTAAGACGAAAACTTCAGCAGAGAGGCTGAAATGCAGCAAAGCAGAGGTGAAGGCAGCCCAGGAATATAAATGTCTGTTGCCTGTGGCTGAGCATGAGCGGATTGGCTACGAACGGCACAGCCGAAGAATATTAAACATCTGAAGGGACAGAGGCACAGAATTAAAAGAACTTTAAAAAGCCAGTTACGCTACCGGAAAACCTACCCCTCAAATCCCTGTTTTAATCCTTTCACATGTATTGCAACACGTTGAAGGTTTTGAGACTTAATTCTGGTGCTGAATAATGCTGCAGAGGGAAGACGACCTATTTTTTCAGAGAAAATACCTCTAAATGGTGTAAGCATGTACACACACAGCCCATTACAGCACACTCCCCTAAGCACAAGTGCTGCAAGGTAATTAGCTTTCATTTCAAGAGGCAGATGTCTTTAATTAGAAACAATGAGTGTCCTGCCGTATTTTAACTGGTAACAGTTTTTAAAACACATCCCCAATTAAATTCAAAGGACCATTACAGGGAAAAATATGCACAAAGACTGATCTTGAGATGCAATACAACACCAGTCTTAGCCTTTGGTAACCTGCAATATTAAGAACTCACACATATACTCAGTTTTCAGGGTACCTCCTTTGAACCTCAATTTATTCTACAATATTTAAAAGGCCAGAACAGTCAGGTCACCACAGAAGCAAGTAACCATTTAGGAAATGACTCTGGTATGAAATGTTCCCAATACTCTGTTGAACCGGAGACTGACAGAGGGGCATCATCTAGATTTCATAAACAGCCTGAAACTTGAATTCACATGCTAGATGAAAACAAACCTGAAGAGGTGGCAGAGAGCAGGCTTTCCTTTCCCCCACTCTTCTCCCTCCCAGCTCTCTCCTCCCTCGACTCCCACACAAAATGGGGAGAGAAGGGAAAGTCAGGAGCCCACCTCAGAGCAAAAGCAACTGGGAGCACAACTCAGGCCACTGTCACTTGCATGGCTTAAAGGAAAAGAGTTGCACCCAGAAAGCGTACCTGCTTGCTACTGTTTACATAGATTTCAACCCAAGAGATACTGTACCTAAGAGGGCTGGCTGACACAGCGAAGGCATCATGAAATTAGATAGGGAGCGAGTCCAGAGAACAACAGCTATCCCACACCACTGCACTGCCGATGCCTCAACCCACCTTGGAAATGCATTTCTAGTATTTTATCAGAATAGTTCTACAGACATCCCATTTTTGCTTATTATTATAATGATTCCTTTGACAATAGTGGTAGAGAAGTAAACTCCACGTTGTCAGGTCTTTAGGATACAGAGAAGATAAGATTTTCAGAAAAGGGAGGAATCCTCCGAGCTACTGGTGTACCCTTCAAATCCTTCACCACCATCAACAGCTTGGAGGCTTTTGCAGATTAAGAAACAAATGCACCACTACTAAGGAAACACACCCACGTGCACACATGCTGGGCTGGGGGAAGGGAAAGGGAGCTGGGAGCGAGGAGAAGGAGAAGGGAAGACAGATTCGAGTACCTCCCGTGTTACACATCCACCTATCACCTACGTGACAGAGTTACAGGTAAGTCAGAAGGGACCCAAGCGCAGCTTTTGGTAGGATTTCACACAGCTTACCTTCATAAAAAGCCCACCCGGCCTCTGCTACAAGAGCGGACAAAGGAGAGCCGCAGCGCTGTGTTCCTCTCCTTTTCCCATGAATTATTAACTCTCCCCTAGGATCGCTTTGCTGGCTGGAGAGCCGGGAAGTTTCCTTGGAGAAGCTTGGAGCTCTCCTCCTCTGCAGCACTCTGTGGGCGTCAGCGGACCGCCAGCACCACGGCACGGAGCGGTGGTGTTTGCAGGATTAAGCCCTGCCTCAGGATCATGCTATCACAAGGCAAAAGACAACCCAAATGCTATTTTCAGATCTTCAGCTGCTAACGCTGCATCTGCGTTGAAAGAAGGGGAACTCTGCATTTAGGTGGGAGGCTCCAGCGTAGTTAAACTGGATCTCCTCTGCTGCCCAGAGGTGAATGGGTAAGAGCGCTCCTGCCCTGCTTTTGCCAAGAAGGGCAGAAAACAAAGAATGTCTCCCTTGAACTCCACCATCCGAGGGAGACTGGAAGCTGTGGCAGCGATGGCGATACAGGAGAACGTCCCTCCTGCTGGTACGAGGGCAGAACGTTTCACTTCCCACGTACAAAAATAACCCATGTAAAACAGTGCTGAGGACATCAGCTTAATCTTCTGCACCATAATCCTAGGAGCACGGAAAGGTGTGGCAGTGCACAGAGAGGAAAACACCTTTGCTTTTTTCCTCACTGTACCAGCCAAGTGGTGACTTTCCACGGAAAAACACATGTTGCAGACTCCTTACTCCCCACATGGATTGGCTTTTCCAAGCACACAGAAAAGCAAAGGGATTAGGAAAACCCTCCCGTTGATTGAGCTTTTTTAGGTTAGGTTTTTTTGCATTGTTGTTGTATTTAAAAATTAGCATGTGATTAGCAAGCAATGACATCCTCCCCTCTACCATATACTGGAATTATCTGTAGGCATTGTAAAATAATTTGGGGGTTTCTGCAGCTTTCGTTAGAGAGGAGCCACAAAGAAAGCCCACTTAGTACAGAGCTATTCTACGTGAACAGAGACAGTGGCATTCATGAATTTGCCAAATAGATGCCAAATGTACAAGTGTGCTTCTTTTTTTATGGAAGACCATTTCGAGCAGTTTGTCCCATAGCAAACAGAACGTGAAGTAAAATGCCTCACTCCCCTCTATATCACACAAACAAAACAAGACATATTTCTGAATTTTAAAAGAAAACATGTACTGATGTCCACATTTCATTTGCAGAAAGACAGATTTTCCTCTCGTTGGAAACCAAGGCTTGTTAGAATTACAAGTTACTCTTCCAATAAAAGAATATTAAGCATTAGAGCTGCTAACACACATTTCTCAGTTTAACTAAATCTGCTGAGCCACAAGGCTAATCATGTAATCCTTACACCTTGCTTCAGGCAATTACAGCTCTGAAGATCCAGGAGGCAAGATGCAAAATGGAACCCCACAGCCTGTCACACAGTTCAGAAACAGAAAGCTACAGAAAACACAGCAAGAACATTTATTCCCCCAGCAGCTATGTGTTATGCTCGGTGCTTTTCCACAGCTCCAGTGTTTAACAGAAGAGACTCCTTTCAGAGCATATGAAAATCCCACATATTTACAGTTAAAATTCCCAAAGTATCAACAAACATTTCCACTTACTCAAGAAGAAATTCTTTGTACTTACAAGAAAATGTCCCGTAATAAAACCTGGAAACAAACTGTAAGAGTAATCACCCCCCCTGCATGCAAGCTCTGCATGTATTTCATGCACGGGAATGTTTCCTCTTATCTGACTTCCACTGTCTGGCTATCAAAGACAAAACTACAGGCTAGCGTGACATAAGAGATCAGGAAACAAGAGGCCAGGGTCTTTTCCTTCCTTTTGCTACAATGATGAGTAGAATAGCACAGGGACCAGTTCAGAGCTCACTGTAACACATTTTAGTTAAAACAAGAGCTGAGAAAAAATACACCTGTACATAAACACAGACTGAGTGAGATCTGATACTCATTAGATCATGAATTCTGCAGAAAAATAGCTGTAAACTCTCACCAACACCTATGCAACAAATACCTAAAAGTAATCAGTGCCCTCAAAATAATCTCACTTGATTCTGCCACAAAAGCCACTGATCATCACACCTTATGTTGTGTAAAGCTCCCCAGCACCAGAGCAAGTACAAACTACCAACCACTGCAAAACCCATCCCTTAATAGATGGCAATTAGCAATCCATTTGCACAACCTCTTAGCTATAATTGAAGAGTTTTGCTTCAATTTAAGGTAGATTGGCTATAATTAGTTTGCATTTAAAAACTATCATGTGTGCTATGCTATTGATTTAAGGCAATACTGTTTAACTCACATTCCTCCTATGCCTAGAAATCAAGAAAGAATAAGAAATCGTAATAATCCATCTGATCTTCTGGGTTCGCTGACCTGCTCTGGTGAAGGATGTGATAAACCAGCCCATTTAAAGACTATGTGGGAATATTATCACAAGATACTGAAGATGTGAACCAACCCTGGAAAAAGGGTGCAAGTCTTGCTTAAGAGGTAGCAATGTGCCATAATCAAAGCTGCAATTTGTTACATTCAATATCATCCGTAAAAAACTTCAAAGTAAGATTAACATTTTCCCAGGCAGGATGCTCTAATCGTGTGCCGCTGTGAAGTCAGCACATCAGCTGTGAGTGTACTGCACTTTCGCTCCTTGTCATGTGAAAATGAAACTTTCTCACCTTGCTCATCTTATCGGCCTCATCAGATGACTCCAAGTCTTGCGCTTCTGCCTCCTCTGGAGCTGTGTCAACAGAGCTGTCCGGGTCGCCGCAAAGCAAGTGCCCTCCTGAAATTGAGATGTGTGTGAAAACCCAGCCATAATTTCCAAAAATTCAAAAAGCTGGGCACAACAGACATGGAGTTCCCATGGAGGGCCCGGCCCCATCCTGCACACAAGTACACGCCAACAAGATGTTATGCCAGAGGCACTCAAGGACCTCAAAGGACTACCTTGGTTTACAGCAGGGGCCAGGTTTAACTACAGGTGTAAAAATAAACAGGTTATGGCCAGACACACTATTTAGTGGAAACTACGAAAGCCGATTCAGAGATAAGGCTAAAATGCCACATTGAAATTCTTACGTTTATTATTTATTTCTAGGCTGGTGAGCAATTGCCTACCTTTATACTTCAGTGGTTTCAAATGGAAACTGCCATATGTGAATGGCAGGCTGCGCCAAGAAGCAAGCCTTGGTCAGCCCTTCCTCCAAGTTAAGTTGAATGTGATGACTTTAAATTGCTTGCAGTTTTGGCCGAACACACCCACTACTGAGTTTCTATGTTGATTTTTAAGGAAACAAACCCGGTTTTAGCAATTTTTAGGAGTCTATTACATTAACTGAAAACTACATTTCATTTCCATCGGTACATGGCAACAACTGTGCACCCCTATGCCTGCACACTCTTCTGGAGACTATGTTGTTGACAGAGCTAATAACTCCTTTGTGACTCCTTGTAAGTAAATGATGAATTACCTGAAAGTGACAAAAGAAAGAAGAGAAGTAATCCCAGTCTGAGAGCTCTGTGCACAAATAACTTTTTGGGGGATCTCATTCTCTGACTCGAATAGCTGTAAGAAGCAGTATTACTATGCCTTAGCCAGTCTTCACAGAAAAACAGATTTCATATACATTCAGCTTCTAGCTATGGCAAATTATAATGACCAGTGATGGACTGAACTCTGCCAGGAAACTCCTGCATGCCTCAATTGACCTTCAAGCCAGCATAAAGAGATGCTTTACAGCAGCTGAGTCCAGACACTAATTCCTTTTACCTTTCCCCTCTCCTCCCCTCAAGCCCATAAGGAAGAGTTTTTTCTATGGTGCCACTCCTGGGGCTGGATGGGGAAGGGTGGTTTCTGAGTACGCCTCCCTGCCCGCATCCTGCCACACAAATAGGATGTCGTGTGAATGTGAATGTCCCACCAGGGATTATACCTTTTATTCCATTACATTTATTCTTCAGACAATGCAGAAAAACATAATCAAAGTTCAATGGATGCAGCAACACTGAAAGTCCCTGCTTTTTAAAGCCCAAGACTCAACAGACTATATTAACGTAATTTTTGGTTGTATTGTTAGCACGTAGCATTTAAACATTTTGGTGGAAAACTGACACTATTCTGTAGAAGAATAGAATTTTTTTCAAACCAGTGGGTTTTTTTGCTTTGCTAGCCCTACAAATAGAAGCAGCCCAACAGCACACTGTCATGTTGTCAGCACCCAGTGGTCCAGCAGCCATCCCTTCCTATTCACTACTAGGTTGAAACATGGATGTTTTACAAAGATTAACAGTGATTTAGCATATCAGATGCAGCACCATTTCTATGCTAGTCCCATACTGACTCTCACATTACTTGCTATTTTTCAATTAGACATTTCAATTTAGGTAAGTCACGTATATTTGTCTACAAGGAGCATTTGGCTAGATACCAATGCTGTGAGTAAAAAGGCTACAGTGATGATAACACACATCTGTTATACTGATATATTTCAGTTAAACACTGTGTGGTTTGGCCAAAAAGGCTACAATAGCATGGATGGTCTTTTTAATTCAGATAAAATGCTGCTTTAAAATCAAGAGATTTTGAAAAAACAAACCCTGATTACACGCATCCAATGTATTTGTTTATATTTATACTGGAATTAAATATATTTCATGATATAGAAATGATACTCTCTAAGAAATACATTTCCTAAATGAATAAGAAAAATTCTGCTGCCTCTTCGCTACGATTGAAAAGCCACTGCTCTTCTTTCAAGGAGCGTTATGTTAACGCATAGTGTTGGTTCACGAACACATCCTAGGTGAGGCTCTCTCTACATCAAGACTGAGGGCAGAGATCCAGGTCTGGGTTCTTCAGCACCCAACTTTCAGATGCTGCCCTTGCAAGCTTTCAGCCACCATTATCAAAAACAATTTTCAGGACTATACAAGATTTCCACTTTATTGAGTCTGGAAATAATTTGGAAAAATTGGAATTCAGAAAACCAGAATTAAATTCAGAAAATATTCTGCATACTGGGATGGAGCTAAATTGGACATCAAATGAAATTAAAAGGACATAAAAGGTAGTTCATAGTTGAGCTTCCGGAAGACATGCCTCTCTTCTGAAAAGATAGGTTTACCTTTTAAAAAGATGTGCTTGTAGGGGATGTTTGGCAACACAAAATCTATTTGAGGGAGTGGTTTTTTTCTGTAAGAAGTTAGGTTTTCTGAGCCTTGGCCATGATTTTATCAACTTGGACTAACAGCTTTCTGGTCTCTCTATTAATGTGTGAAAAAATTCTTAAAACCCTTAAGCTATCCATTAAAAAATAAGAGAAGAAATGTGCTGTATGTCATAATTTGGTTTTGGCCAGTCTGTGTTTTTTCACTGCAATTAATTTCTCATTATAAGCTGTGTGAAATACATCCTACAGCTGTTTCTCACACCAAGCCAAGGCAAATAATGTTTGTTTTGGGGTTTTGGTTTTTGCTTTTAAGCTACCACTTTTTCTTTTCCTGTATATTAAAACACCACTTAATCTATTTCCTGCAGTATAAACACTTTTACCCAGTACACAGCAATCTCTCACTTACATCTTAATGAGCAGTCACACAGTACATGTGCTCAGGGTATTTCTAATGTCTTAAGCTGCCAAAGCCAATGTCAACTTTAGCAGGTTTATCTGCTGGTTGTTAAACACAGGCAATCAGTTCAATAACGCCGCACGTTCCTGTCTTTTAATACCTTCCAGTTACCGTCCCATTTCTGTCAGGTTCTTTACATCATTTTATTTTTGCCCTGTAAATCTTTATTTAGCTCTGCAAGGAGCTCTGAGGACAATGTGCTCATTTCCTCCTGCAGCACCTGAACGCTGCCCAACCCCTATCATTTGCTAGGGACAACAACACATGGGCTTCACTTGACATTAAGGAATTAGAAAGGGAAATCCAAAAAGCAGCAGGAAAGGGGGGTCAAGTCCGTGTGGCCACCAGCACAGATGGAGGTGACACGAGCCCCCAAGCTGCCTCAGCAGTGTAATATCCATGACATTATGACTAATGCCCATTAAATAACTCCTACTTATGGCTAGAACTAAGAAAATAAAAGGAAGTCTTATATTACTGGAGCAAAGGTGCTGGGGCTTAAAGGCCTGGAGAATCACGTAAAGCTTAAGCACCATGCCAACACTTGGCTAAAATTTTCCACGGCTGCTGCTTCCAATTTGCAGGGTTGCTGTTGCTCAAGATTTTAATGAGACTTTCACGATATTTGGTACTGCTCTTAAAGCCTGTTTCTTGGTGCCAGAATGCAGTGGAAATAACTATTCCTAGCCAAACTCTGTTACAGCTGTGGTGCAAAGCTCAGAAGTCCACATCCTACTAAGACAAAAAGCAGCACACAAATCAGAAAACCCTCCATGCCCATAATTTTAGCATCTCGATGCCTTATTCCTAAGTATGTGGAACTGGCAGTACTGAATTTAGTCCCCTCTGTGGCTGCAACAGGGAAGTGCTGGCAAGGACAGCCATCTGCCAGCATGTTACACGCTGTGGGCCAGAAGCAACAACAGGCTCGGATGGCTGAAAACTATGGTATGTAATTTTAAGGTGCCTCAGTTTCTTAAGCAGGTCGTTTTACACATCTCAGCGCCCCACACAACACCTTGCCGTGCGACTGAGGCAGAGATCTGGGACTGCTGCTGCAGCCGGGTGGCAAGTGTCAGAGGCCGAGGAGCTCAGCCTGGTGTCCTTCCCTGCCTGCCTGCCACCGCTCGCTCCCTGCTAAAGGTGCGTCGTTCTCCTCCATAGTTCCTTCACTGATGAAGCTCAGCGATACTGGAAGTCAAACATAGCGATTGCTTAATCACTTTCAGCGAGAAATAAGCAGTGACCCCCATCCAAGTTGAAACGACAGAAGAAATATGGAGCAGGCAGAACACGACTACCCCGGCTGAAGCCCAGCCGAGACACTCAGGTGTCTGTGCTCCTGCAAGATGTCCTGCCGAGGCTTCAGTGGCCAAGTGCTTTCAGCAGCTCGTTTGACTGTCATCGTAAAAGAAAAGAGTATCACTTACTTTGACAGTTCAACGGCAGCTTCCTATAACAGAAAGTGTAATTTCTAAATGCTGTTGGTGAACAGCACCGTTATGACAACGGAGTACCTTTCAGAAGAGACTCTGTCACAAACGGAACAATTTTAATACAAATTGCTAGGGAACTGTCTCTCAGATTAAATTTTTATTTGAGACAAAATTTCACCTATAAATCTACAATTAAAAAGGTAAGCATGCATTTTTTTCTTTTTTAGAAGAATTCTGGTTAGCTTTGAAACACTGAAACATAAAAGAAGAAAATATAATTTTTACACTGGGGTATTCTGTCCCGTTGGGAAGTCCCACAGGATTGATAACCTCTCCAAAGACCTGTAAAACCAAGCTGCAGCTACCACAATTACAGTCAACTGCGTGACCAAAGAACAGTATAGGAACAAATTGGGGAATTCTGCCTTTCTTGGAGAGCTACAGAACAAGCCCCATAAATCTCTTTCCCTTTTGACAGAACTCTATTGCTACCCTTTCCATTTCAACTAGGTAATAAATTGCGCAAATATAGAAAAACCTACGCTGAATGACATTCAATTCATTCACTCTTCTTGGGAGAAATGCAGATTCAATTAAAATTTCCCTATACCCACTGTACCGCGGCCACTTTTCACCCTCCCCAGGTCAGGAGCCTCATCAAACACGTGCAATACACTTGAGTAGCCTGTTTGGAATAAACAGGAATTTTCATAGACCTAAAAATGAAGCATGTGCTCAGTGAGCTTGGAAAGCAGGGACACTGAGATCCGAAAAACCAGCCTTTCCTTGTGCAAGTACCAAGCTGCAGCCTCGGGTCGCGGAGCCGGCAGGGGGAGCGGCAACACAGCAAGAATATTAAGATTAGAAATCCGCGGGTAAGGGAGCAGGTCTGCTTACTGCAGCTAAAATGGAAAGGGCCAGAAACCCAAAGCCGCAATGCAAAAACTAACGTGCTAATAGCCACGCTGCTTATTTCAACAGCAGCTCAGGCAGACTTTAGAAAAGCTAGGAATGAGACCTCTGAATGCAATTCTGACTGAGGCAACATCCTTCAGCTTTGGCTTTTAAGCTGTTAGAAGATAGATCTCGTGAACGACAGTTCTGCATGTCTCCAATTAATTACATGCAAGACCCTCAGACTGCTGCTGCAGTAAATGCCCCTGGAATTGTTAAATCAAGCACTGAATGATAACAATATTTTTTAACATGCTACAAAAGGTATGAAATTAGTTGTCTCCCTCAGGAAAATAACCCTGAAGAAATTAAGGTTACTGTTAGTCTCAGCTTGTTCTGAAATCCCAATTACCTAGCCTAAGGGGACCTGTGACAGGACGAGGATGGAATGAAAATTAGTGGCCATTCTTATAGTGCAATGAAAGTTTGTTTCAGTTTTATACCATAATCTTTAGAGCGTGTGTTAACTTCAGCCTCTGGTTTGCCTGCTTTCTGAATAACAAAATAATAGACTCCTTAAAAATGCCTAGCTGCTTCATATCTAGAAGATTAATACACCCATTCAAAACAAGGGTATCCTTTCTTTTTTATCATTTATATGTTCTGCACAGTGATTTATATGGCTCGCAGTTATCCCTGCAGAGTCCTCATATCCTCATGCTAGAGGTCTCCAAAATACAGGAGCATGCAAAGCCTAAACCTCAGAAACTCTACCCCAGTGTAAAAAAAGGTAGTGAATTGTGGGGAGACCACAACAAATATGGAGACTACTCCCATTCCCAAATCCCGTTCTAATAACAAAATATCTCCTTTATGATTTTGGGGAGATGCAATGCGGTGTTTCCAGCTTTCAGCCTCTCATTCCCTGGATTGAGTGGAGCAGAATGGGGATACAAAACACTCCTCATGGGGAGGGGAGAGAGCTCTCACTGATCCTTTTAGGCAATAAGGAAAACATGCTGTGGGGCTCCAGACAGAATGAGAGCTAGTCCTCCTCAACCAGATTTATGCAGACTGCGTCAGCAGGAGAGAAGACTGAAAGCCAGGAAAAACAGCAATAGATGAAAGGAACAAAACTTGTGGCTCTGCAAGCCTGACGCAGCGCGAATTCCTAGGGGAAAGTATATATCATACCCAAGATGATATTTTTCACATCAATTAGAGATATAAAATCCAAGGCCATTTCAAGATAACCTGTTAAGTAAACGCAATTAAGTAACTGCTGCCACAGAGCTAATTTGCAGCTCTAGCCTCAACCTCAGTATATAAAAGGTAATGAAACAGCTGTAAGAGATGTAGTATTTAACAGGAGCACTGGTAGTCACTTCAGGGAGGTTGACTCCCAAAAACACAGCCTCGTTTTGCTCCTGGAAGGCCTCCCACTGAGTAATAAGGTGTTAGGAAAGCTTCCTTAAAAAAAAAAGTAACACAGCATCTTTCTGTTGAAAACACACAATGTGATTTGCCTCACACAAAAAATCTACTCTTTGCTGCCTTCATAGCTGATGAAGAATTGCTAGTGAACAAGATAATGATAGGACATCAGCATGATCAGTCAACCAGACCCTGAATTTCTGGAGAATGGAAGTGCCTACAGGTGATTTATACCTGCTGGCATTCTGGCCCAGAAATGTTTCACCCCCCTGCTGAAAGGGGGGCTATACTACTTCAGGACCGAAGAAAAAATCTGCATGCTATAAATAAAGCATATAACAGAAATCACTGAGCTGATTTGCCTAGCCAGCCAAACTGCCAGTAATCAACAAGGACACAAATAATTGGGTCAGTGGGTATTTCATACTTGACTGCTCTCTACAAGAAGCTGTGGAGCTGAGACCAAAAATCTAAGATACAGCCACAATCTCCCAAATAAAAGCACGTACCCCTTTTTAAAATTTCACGTGGATCCCATTTTAGGTAATGAATCCCTGAAAAAGCACAGGGCCAGAAGAAGAAAGGCTTCAGTAAAACATTGTGTTCTACAAACACCTAAATAGAGAGCAATTGATGGGGAAGATCAAAACACTTGCCTCCCAATCGCACACTTGGGTGCAGATCCTTGATTTCACTCCCACCTCAGGCTAAGTCATCCCAAATTAGAGCATCGGCGTTCTTTAGCTTTAAACACCATCTTAACATCATTCTTCAGAGGCATATTTCATATAGCAACTACAGGAGCTTTCAGAAGCTGCCAGAGACACCTGCGCATCTGCTGATGAGCTATTGTGTTGCTTCTGTTGGTTAAAGAAGTATTCCTCCCCCTTTGAGGAGGAATGAAAGCGATTCCCACCTCAACATTTGCTGCGTTTTGAAGGAAAGCAAATGTCAAGAGAGCTCTAGCTTCTGTGTCGCCTGTCGTCTGAAAGAGAGAGCAAAGGAGTTGAGTACAGCACACCAAAAGTGAAGGGCAGCCATACCGAGAGAAATCTGAAGGAAAAGGAAGCCCTAAAGCTTATCCCCGGTCCTGGGGAGCTATTTAAGAAGCAGGCGCTTTGGCCCACCAGACAGTTCACGTGCTCTCTGCAGGACATGGAAGAACAAGCAGCCGTTCCACGCCACTGCGATAACCACAAAACCCCAGCTCTGGAGAAGCTCACAAAGGAGGACAGGCGTGACTTGAGAGCAGCACAAAGGAAGTCGTGTCTACAAAGCGGCAGAGGCGGGAGGTCTGATTTTGCCGTGACATGTCCATCAGCCACGTCCTATGTCTTCATTTCACACGGTGCACACAGCGTTATTACTGGACAACGTTAAAAGGCAAATGCTAGGCTCTTCAGACACATTTGGCGAACCGTGCACTATCTCACCCTCAGCAAGGAAAAGGACCCCTCGATGACCCTCAAAATAATGATGCAGAGAACTGACAGCAGCAGAGAAACTGCTTGTTGAGACCAGCTGGTGAGACCCTGTGTTACAAAATGTGACTGCTCTGCCTTAGAAATCACCACATTGCGTAAATACAAAAGTCCCAGTTCCCAATTCTTTGCACCCAGGGCAGACACCCACTTCAGCGAAAAGTGGAGGTATGAGGACTCAGCGCTTGGGGTTTCAGTGAAAAAGTACAAGCAAGGACAAAAGGATAGGGCTTGCGAAGAGCTGGTGTTACGTAGGAAATGGGGGCATCTTGTGGCCAGCTATTAAAATGTACAAGATGAGCTTGATTTTTCAGCAGAAAAGCCTGACTGGAAAAAGTTCAATGAAAATTAAAAGGGGACAATGTCCTTCTGAAAATGTTTAATTTTAACTGCCTTTGGGGGTTTATCCCACATGTTACATGAGGTTGCTTTTACCAGTCCCCTCAGAGGTATTTGCAATAAGCTGTTTTTAAGCTTTCTTGTTCACACTATTCCACTTGCTATGAATACCACACTCCCCACAGTCAGACTAGGGGTCCAGCTTTCCCTTTCCTCACTACATGTTCCCATCACCTGAACAATGACATTTTTGCTAGATCACTTTCAGTAAATATTTTAAGCAAAACCAGAGCAGCATCCAGAAACATTCAGAGTCAGGCTGTACCTCCCTGACCCTTTGCAGGCAGAGATGAGTCAGCTTGGTCCTGAGCCCAAGCAAGCTGTCTTTCACTGAGGCTCACTTGCTCCAGCTCAGCATCATGCTAATGCACTCACCCCACTCCTGGGTTAGCTCCAGTTTGCACCAAGACTCATCCCAGAAGCCCCTACACCGAGTGACTGCAGCAATCAGACAGACGTGTCCTGGGAGAAGGCTGACTTTAACCCCGGTGAAGTGCATTAACAGCCCCCCTCCTGCTCCAGCGTTTTATTCCAAATGCCCAAAACAAAACCGTTTCATAGTTACTAAAACAATTATTTTGACATTTCTGAAACGTTTACTTTGGGGAGAAAACAAAGTATTTTGACATATTCAGACACCATTTACTTTTGATTGGAAGTCAAAATTTACCTCAGCTGAGAATAGTTTTGATTATCTAGAAACTACTTCTTTTTGGCCATTCCATTCATTTCTCATGTATTTTAAATTATTCCAAAAAACTAAAGCAAGCAGGTATCTCCAGTACCCTCTTCTGTTTTCGAGTATGGGGGGCATTTAGAAGCTGGCAAGTAAGACTTGACTAAGCAGACAAGTAAGAGGACACATGGTGAAGGAGCTTTCCTGCTATCCCAGTGCAGTTCCCAACACTCTTGTCTTACAGAGGTAATGGCTAGCAACTACCAAGGAGGCGATCCTGCTCTTCTCCAGTCATTTCTCTTATCCCAGCACAGGTGCTTGTCCTCAGCCAGTTCAGGAAGCTAAACTAGTGGCAAACAGTTCACATTTGCTAGAGATTGATCTTCTGCCAGTTCAGTTCTCTGAACTGAACCAGCGTGGTGGGCAGGAATGCCTCTTCCCACCACAGTGTGCTGTGGGACCAGTTAGATACGTTTGGCTGTAATATCAACCCCTACCTTTAGGTGTTTTGAACTGTCCTTGTGAGTTATTTATGTGTCTCATCAAACACACTGGGCTCCTGTGCTCCTGGCTAATCCCAGAGAGGGCAAATGCTTCCCTCTTCCTTCCCTGCCATACGTATATCCTGTGGGCAAATCCAGAGGTAAAGGCACCTCCTGAGCAGCCCAGGCAGGAGCAATTAGTTCTGCGACTCACTGTAGGCACAGCTAGATGATGTGACATGCATTTGGCGATGCCACACGTTTCACAGCCTAACCATGTACACAGTCATCCTTCATTGCTACCGCAGATTATACCTTACAGCTTCCAGAGCTCCCACGTATTATCTGCCCAGCGCATTCAGACTGTAATTCCTCTCACTTCCACCATGGAAGTTACATGCAGGGATCAATGGGATTACACCAGCACATTGTAAGCACGAATCCTCCTCCGGGTAATTTCTACATTGAACCCAATACCTTGGTTGCTCCCAGCAAATGTCAGTGTGCTGTCACTCAAGTCAGACAGGTTTTCCAAGCGACGTGGTGGTGGCTGCATTAGTTTCTGCCCTTCCTCTATCTCAGGATAGGTGCGCACGGTAAGACACAGCGAAGGCTGAACAAGGGCATCTTTCAGCAAAGCTGAGTCCAGATCCTCAGCAGCTTTCTTGTTGATCTCCACAATTTCATCGCCAGCTTTCAGGCCTGCAACACAGAAAGGAACAGGTAAGACTTGTACAGTAACTTTTCTGTTACCCACAGACATCAAGGAGCTCAGCCGGGTGTTTATGAAGTGCCAGACAGTGTTACGTCTAGACATAAAGTAAACATTTATGACTGCAAATGATATTGAAATTTGATGGACTTTTGCGAGATCTGTTGTCAGGCTGGTACTCCAGTACCATCCCCTAAGAGCGTGGTGCCCAGGAAGTCCCTCACAACGTACCAGCAACAAGATATCCCCTTTTTCTTCACGTCACTCTGCAAGGGAACAGCCACTGTACAGCAAGCCACCCTACACAACGCATTGCTCGTAAATAAATATATACTGAAGGACAGAGTCAGACTTCTGAGGTGCTGCACGCAACACTGGGGAAGGACAGAGTAGCTGGGCTGGCTTGATTCTTGCTTTTAACTTTCCATATAAGTGAAGGCTTTTATTTGAAGTGGTCACCTACCCATACACCTTAGGAGGAGAGAAAACGTTTCCTGCTCAGTCGGGGTGTATGGTGTAGGACTTCAGATAGCCTCCTCTCTGGCCCTGTCTGAATCACGGCCTAGCACGTAGATCTTCAAAAGTCAAATTTTAGCGCTCGGTAAGTTAGTCGTGGTTTTTTCCCAATCGAATTTCAGGAGCTATTTATAGCACCAGCACCCAAGGGAAAAGGGGAATTGCAGAGGAAACAGCTGACTCCCACTTGCTTTGGGGGCAACACAGCGATGCCAACAGGCGACGTGAAGTCCTCTGAGGTGCTGCAGGAAACCTGACCTTCCCCTCAGCCAGCTGGGCCCGCTCTCCGACTGACAACAGCAAGCTGGACCAGGGTTTACTCCCAAATAACCTTTAGGGTCAGGCAGGCGGTGGCACACCAGGGCACGTGGGTGCTGACAGCCCCGACTGTCGGGGGTTTTTTCTCCACTTGAGGGTGATGCTGGTGGTCCCCCCACAGGCATCCCCCCAGGAGCCGGCCAGCTGGGCACGGCCGGTGGGAAAGCATACTCTGCAATGGCCACCAACCCACCAACGGGACCGCCGTGGCATCCCAGTCACTGTCCTGGCATTTACAGGGACGAAAGCTGGAATTTACAGGGTCGAAAGAGCTGCTCCCTCTGTGGGGGTGACCTGCCCTCGTGCCGTGCAGTCCTCTGGCTGGGCGGTCGTGCAGAGGACGCGTCTTGCCACCCTTAAGCCCAGGTGAAAGGCCTGACTCAATGAGCCTGAGCTGCGAGCAGAGCTCAGCTGCATCCTCCAGGAAACAGATTACCTACCCGCATTCAAGAAAGAAACATGGAAGGGAAGAGGCTACAGAGCTTCAGTCTTCTTTAGGAAAATTGAGATCTTTCTAAATGCATGTAATTGTGCCCAGAAACTGTAGTGAGGCATGCAGTTTCGGAGAGAATAAAATGAACCAGATAGAATAGCTACAAAGTAAATGGACCATAAAATCATATTTGAAACAAGGACAAAACAAAGCAAGTCAAGCATTTCACATTATTTCATTTATTCTACTTAGTGATGCCATGTCATAATAGTAGCATTAATATGCCTGCAACCATAAACATCGTTTCTGGGGCTTCATTTACTCTTTGTAATCCTTGTTTTGAATCATTTGGGATAAAGCATCGTGTCTATCTCAGTACAATCAAGCACCTCAAATTCCAACAATGGTCTAGTTAACGCAGACCAACAGAAAAAAAAAAAAGATAAATCATAAAAATTATAAGGAGAAAATAAAGTTTAAGTTATCTAATTGGAGAAAAGATTGAAAATGCAATACTGTATCTCTACTGGTTAGCTATAGGAAGCGCAGTCAAATGCAAACTTGAATGTAAATAATGGGAGGAAGAGAGAGTTTTCCTCCCTGCTTTCTGCTAAGTATGGGTATCTTGTCATAATATCCTGCCAAATACTGTGCATACAGAAGTGGCTTTTTATATCAATTATGAAGAGCAATATATCACTGAAAGTGTGTTTTAGCGTTTCAGCCCCACAGGAGGCAGTCTGTGTTCATGCATTCATTTAAATTGTTGCTCAAACATTTTCTAAAAGCAAAATAAGGAAGCTCTTCTGAACTCCCCCATCCCCAATATTCTCTTTGCTCCCCACAAGAAGCCCGCAGAGTTTTATTTCCCTGGTGCAGGCTGGCAGAGAGCCACCCCCCAGCTCCCTTTCGGGGCTTCTGGCAGAATCCCCATCCTGTCAGCCAGGGAATCATATGGGGCTGAGGTGGGGTGAGGAGAGAAAGATGGTCTTTTCAAGCTCAATAGACATATGCAGCATCCTCCAGAACCACCTAGGGTTTTTCTTAAGTTAGGGTTAGAGGTTACAGCTGAGTGAAACTCGAGGCTCCCTGCAGTCAGAACTGTTCCCCCTCCTCTGCCCCCTGTTTCTTCCTTTGCAGTTCCCGTCTGCACAGTCCTGTCCCTCCACTGTGCCACTTCTGCCACTTGCTTCACTGCAACACAAGCCAACTCCATTTGCCAGCGGGTCAGAAAACCAGCCACGCAGTTCTGCCGCAGCAGTTTTCTATCAAGACGGGGAGCTGAATCGGCTCAGCTAAGAGTGCCAGAGTCAGCACAAGGCAAAGGGCTAGAGCAGTTTGGGGGAGACCAGCCCCGATTGCTTTCAGCAACAGCAAACTGTTGAATAAGTGCTGTATGACCATGTAACCACTCACCAATAAAACTCTGCAGGTGTTTCTGAAGACTCTGCATATACTGATAGGTTATGACGAGATGAGAGTCTTCTCACTCTACATGCTCCCCATGTTATACTTTAAAATCTGGTTAGGTTTCAGCTGCCCGGCTCCCTGACCAGCCCATCCCGTGACTGCATGAGCAGCTGTGCCAGCACATCAGAAAGGGCAATGAATGGGAAAAGCAGTAAGGGCATGGCAGTGTCAGGGTCGACCTCAGCTTCGGCAAGCTGCATTTAAACCATATCCTGCTCTGCCCTGGGACGAGCCCAGCAGCCTAGTTATCTCTGCTGGCTTCTGGTCCAAGTGCTGTCATGCTTCCTGCAAAACTAGAGGGAGTAATCCCAGCTGCAGAGAGCACTATGATGACCTCTACTGTACCTGTTCATCTTGCAGTGACTGACTTGAGAGGGGCCCTGCTCCTCTTTCTAGCTGCAAGGGACATGCTGACCCTGCTACATACACAGCAACTCAAAATTAAGAGGTTGCCTATATAGCACAGCTGATCCCAAGAGCAGAACAGCCTAAGGTTCTTCCCAAAAGACCACGGTCTCTTTTGGACTGGGACCCTGGTTTGGTGCGTTCGTAAAGCTCCTATCCCAACATACCAGGTCTATACCAGGATTAAACAAACAGTAACAAAAACACTTTAAAAAGTCTTTTACCTTTCTTGAAAGCCAGGCCTGTCTCTTTGACGCCGTTCACGTACAGCCGACGAATCCCTTCTTCTTCCACAGAGGACAGAGAGAAACCTAGGGAGGTACCCAACGAGACAGTTAGAAAAAGCCAACCACTTCCAGTGTGTCCTGACAACTGCACGCACTACAGGTAAGGCTGTGCTGTCCCTGCAGCGAGCAGTCGGGAATTCCTCCCTTCTCCTTTCCCATAAACCTTTACAAACGTAAAGGGAAAGTTAAAAAAATCAAAGTGGCTTTAACAAAAACCTGAACTGAATTTCTGAATTCATACATAAATCATCTATGGCTTTATTTGAGGATACTACAGCTGCAAAACGTTGGAACAGACTTCCAATTCTCTTGCCACAAAAGGTCACTTCAAGAAGTTTTGCTGTTTGCAGACAAAAGCTGCACAGAGATGTCGTTTGTGACCCAAACTGACAAAAGCCAGGAAACGGAGAGCTATGGCTGACATGCCATCCTGAACTCAGACAAGGAATAACAGCGCCTGCTAAAGCAGAATGCCAACTTTTACTTTTTTCAATTTCTGGACTGGACGAGTTTGTAAAAATGCCGCTTCCCCTTCTCCCCCTTTCTATTCTCAGCTGCTCCTGGCACAACCTGTTATTTGCTAAGTCTCAGCTCATTTTATAGCTACATTAGAGACCCATAGACCAGCCTTATAATGGAAGTACTGACACAGCCTTAATTTAAACAGTGCAAATGGTACTGTTACATTTGGTTTTGGTGATTTTCCTGCCATTTGTGTTTGACACTGTGTAAGATAACAACGTGCAAAGGAAATACAATGTGGTTAGTTAAATAGAGTTTATTTATTTACTGTTGAGAGTTACCTAAAGCAGAACATTTGCCTTTCTGAAACTTCATTACTCCCTAAATGGGTGCAGGCAACCATTTGGTCTCTCTTTTTCTGACTAGAAAAACATTTACAAACCTCTGGGGGGAGACGCTTGTTTGACATGGAATCAGCCACCAGCCAAGAGGAAGCAGATGTGCTGGGAGCCTATTCCAACTTTAGGACTCCCTTCAAGTTGGTGCTTATGGATGAGAAGTTATTTTTTCATCCACCATTTAAAAAAAAGAAAGGAGGAGGAAAATGTGGCAGCCTAGAAGTGAGGAGCATATGGCCCTTCGTGACTTACTGAGCTACTTGGAATCCGTATGCGAGCTCCTCAGCCTGAATAAAATGAAATTTGTGAAGCTCACTCATCACACCAACTTTGGCAGAGAGAAAAACTCTTAACTAAACAAAAGAGCAGCTGTAAAAAAATAGTAGTTATTGGTTGTCATCACTGCAAAGCCTACCTGGAAAACCCTTAACCAGAAGCACAGTGGAGCATGCCCAAGATTGCAGTTTGAGTCAGCACAAATTATCAGTTACTAATACCATCACCCTTTTGCAACTGAAATGTTGTTTTGCAGCCAACTACCATACAGTTAAAACAAGGCTGAGCTGCATCTCAAGTTCTTGCTGTGGCTAACTGTGAAGAGATTAACACGCCCAAGCAGTCCCAAGCTCCCATTCTGCTCCATGAGAAGACCTCTGTCTCCTCCAATCTGTCAGGGCTAAGGACAAGTGTAGTTGCTTTTTAATTCGGCTTTCATTAAAAAAAAAAATCCAGAGAGCGGAACAGGTGTAAAGAGCAATTACATGTGTTGTCATCACCTTTAAGAGATGAGAGATGGGCAATTGGCAACAGCCTTGAAACGGTCATCTCACAAATACACATAACCCCTCCACAGACAGGGCATGTGACTAAACCCCAAGTACGGATAAACTGTTTTATTTCCACAGTTGTGATGTGGCTGGATCCGGTAAACAATTTGAAGCAGCATTCCTGTTCCACTGCAGTGCCAGTACCAGTGCTTTCACTGCCATGCAGTAAAGCAGAGCAGGGAACTCATCCAGATGGGAAATACCTAAGAGTGAGTGTGTGTGTGTGTGTGTGTGTGTGTCTATAGAGATATATATATAGATATAGGTATATATATACTTGCATATATATATATATACACACTTGCATATATGCATATATGCATAAACACGTATGTGTAGTTCGTATATACACACCTCTAGTACGAATGTACAGTTTCCATCTGGCTGAATTCTGCAGGTGCTCCACACAAACACGTGTACTAGCACTGCATGAGAGGAAGGGCAGGAGTGGGTGGAAGTGACAGCGATTGCATAAGCTGGCATCACTGCCAAAAAGATTATTATCAAACTGTGCATGGACTCTGAAAAACAGGTGTGAAGAAATGGGTGGTGACCCAGACAGAGCCTCTTCTTCACTGCAAAGTTTTGATGACAGGAGAACAAAAAGTCTGTATCTATGAGTGCACATGGCCTCACTGAACCAGCACAATACCTGAACAAATCCACCTCCAGAAAATTCCCTCAGCCCCCTGAGACACACAGTAGCTAAGAAAAATGCCAGTATGTTCCCGGTACATACAGGAGCTGGAAGCAATAGGTTCTTACTGCTGGTGCGCCCTGATTCCTGCCCACACAACCTTTGCAAAGAGGCTGGTACCAGTGAAAGAGGCAAGAACGTATGTGCCCAGGCATCAGCAACAGCATCACATTGACAGATCTAACGCTGGCAAGGTCCGACACACCGGCCAGGCACTCCAGGAGTGCCTCTTACCACAGGCACGCTGGTGGGAGTAGAAACACTATGCAATCTTCCCAGGTGAGTTTTCCCTGAAACGCTCTGCTCTGTCCTCTTTACGTCACTTGAACTCGTGGTGTGCTCAGGCACGACGGCCAAGCTGCTCCAAAGGCCTGGTAACGGCTGAAGGGGCAGCTCTGCCCCCTCCCCAGCACCAGGATCTCTCAGCTGGCCTAAAACAGCTTGCAAAGCCAGCAGACAGCTATTCACTTCTTTTATTATCTTACCTTTCTGCCAGGCTAGTGAGCTGAACTGGCCTGTCTAATTGCACCCTTAGTGAAAGCGTTTCACCTCCCTATCTTTGATACTATGTCTGTTAAATGGAGATAACAGCACTAAGTCTACATTGTTGGGATTACTGAATAGCTGCTTGTGAAGGATCTTGAAAATTCAAGGTGATTTACAAGTATTATTATTGCTATAGCTGGAATACTAGCAACAGCAACAGGTAATGTCACTAATGATTTTCATAATCTCATCCATTTTCAAAATGAAGACTTTTCCAGTTCTTCTGGAGGAATCAAGGCACAGGGAATTTGGACATATGTTTTTAAAATGGGCGAGAAGTATGAAGCTTGAACAAAGCTGCACAGAAAAAACAAGTAATCATGAGAATAAAAAGTCCCTTAGCACTCTAGACATTCAGTTTCAGTACTGGCTCCTGACCCTGTTCCCAGCACTTGTTGAAGTCTCTGTGAGGGGCTGAGCCTCCAGCGCTGCCCAGCTGACTGAGAACCAACCTCAAAGGCAGCCCCGCTCACAGACTTATGCAGGTGCTTAGATCCTTGGAGACTGTGCAGTCATGTTATTGATTTAGGTTTTTTTCAAAACAAAACCAGTAGCAAGAACCCTTAAGCAACCCTGTTAAAAAGATTCTATGCCAAAATGTTAAAGCTCTGATCTTCATGTTGCCATAGCTCGTGAATGTGCTGTAGCTTTCTCTCTGGATTGTAAAAGTATGTATTGGCAACGCTAATTCTGTAAAGAGACTAAAAGAACTAAAAACTCAAATCAACCTAACATACAGGATGGAAAAGGATCTCAGGAGGAACCCTAGCCTTCCCCAGCACCACAACAGGATCAACACTTCACCTCTGCTCCCCCGCACATATGTATTTCAGCACACACTTGTCACTGTATGAACACATAGTACTGTTTCTCTGAGACACATACAGACTACAGAAATTCTGCTGCCATTTAGAGTCAGAGTAAGTTTTGCCATTTTCTTTCAAGGAGAGCAAAGTCAGCTTTTATGGGGTGTATTTAGCATTCACTCCCTGCAGGGTCGGAGCCACTGAACAGATAACATCCCATGTCTCACACAGCTGATGTCATTTCACAGGACATGACAGTGCATTTCACCATCTTTCCCATCTATCACTTAAAAAAAGAGAAGAAAAAGAAATAAACAGGAAATGCCACGATACCCCTAACTCTTACAGTGCTTTCAGGCACAGCATAATTGAACCTAGGGCCATCACTGTGCTGGTTAATATTACTCTCCTAGGCCTTCAATATTCAAATTGCAGTCAGTACCACTGCTTTGTAGCAGAGCTCAATATTCAAATGGCCTGCAGCTGTATAGTAAGCAGTTTGGGGATTCAGAATTATTCTAGTCATTAAAACAGAATATTTAGATAAACAGTAAAAAGATGCAGATCGGCTTCCCACAGGGTAGGTTGCACAAATAACTTTAAAATTTAATAAATAACAAAAAATAATAAAATTAAATAACAGAACTGTAATTGCCAGACCAAAGGGCAAACTCACCCAGCTGGAGGTCTGTAATTCGAAATACTCTGAAAGCTAAGAAATACGACGACCCCATGTAAAGATTGGGGATTTTGCTGAGATTACACAGGGAGGACTTCCCCTGTTTTAGATTTTACACACAGATCTGTACCATGTGTCAGATTCTGGCTCCAGGAGTCCAGAGGACATCCTCGAGGGCCAGGCGTGCACCAGGACCAGGCTCCCCCAGCCTCGGGAACGGGGGTGCAAGACAGGGACCCACCTTGCGCGCCCACGGCAGGCGGGGAAAGAGGCCAAGCAGCCTCTCCTGGGACACCTGCCCGGCCACAGACCTTGAGACGCCTCGTACCCACAGCAATGCTCCTGGCAGCATCTCTGCCATCACACTTGGTGGAAGGGGTGAGGAGGGGGAGAGCCTGCTAGCCGTGGCGAGCCACAGCAGCAGCCCTCTCCCAAGCCCCACTGCAGGGCCCCTGTGAACGCCGCAATGCAGGCATTCATGTAAGATGTGACAACTGGCAGAGGATGCTGTTTTCTGCTGGCGCTCAGTTGCACAAACTCCATAGGTGGTGTTTTGAGAAACTACAAGAACAAGAAAACATTTGTCCTTTCTGCCACCGTAGTTCTCATCAAAGAGCTGCACATCCTACAGCTCAAGAACCAGGAAACACAGCGTTCAGTTCACTACAAGTAAAACCGTCCTGCTTCAGGGCAGGGGAGCGAGCTTTCTGAGGATGGCACAGGAATCAGCTGCGCTTTTCTTATTGTGTTCAACAAGCCTGTCAGGTACATCAATGAATAGCAAGCAAGAACCTGCACACACTAGAATTTACTTGGTAGAAAAGTAAAAACAAATCAAGGAGAAACTCACCATAAATATCAGAGGATGCATCAGACTTCTCTATTTGAATGTGCTGTGTAATTTTCTGACAGATTTCGATTTCTTTGTACAGCTGAATAGAAAAAAAAAACCACAAAAATATGTTTTTGTGGGTGGACATCAATTGTAATCATTCTGAACAGATGATTTTTTTTTTTTAATTACAGGCAGAAGAAATGGACTGTTGTCATTATTTATCAAATAATTTTTCTCCACATGCATGAGATGTATTCATAGTGTCACTAAGCTTTACTGTTAGGAACAGAGTTAAAGAGGAGGCAGCAGTGTTTTATTACCACCATCATGAAAGCAAGGATCTATTTCACTCAGTCAGTATCATTTTGAGTGCACAAGAAGGAGGAGCTCCTTCTTGTTTTTGTATTTTAGGAGAGCTAGGAGAGCTCCTATTCCTGTTTTTGTATTTTATGGGTAGTCATCATTTAACATTTTTATATTCTTTAGATTAAGACATTGCAGGAATTAAATTACTCGATAGTATTAAAATCACAAGGAGGGATTTTGTTTCTTAAATACATTTCTTAATTGTTAGAAGACTACCAGATTTCTTAGCATGAAATTTCATCTTTAACACATTTATGTTTATTTGTACCAAGAAAAGCCACCAAGTCTTTGAAACGGTCATTAACATCCTTCCTGGGAGACCAGCACAAATTCACACCTAGGTAATAACCCAGAAGCCTACGCACGTAGGTGTAATTCACTCTGCCTTTCAGGAGCCAAGCAACCCCTCAGCAGGGCTACACCCCTCCGCCACTGCTCACACATCTTGTGTTTTTAAACCACTTACATTCTGCTGTCCTGTGTGGCTTGCTATTGTACCCGAGTCCTGCCCCGAGCTCTGAACAAAGACACTTGTATTGGGTCCTGCCACCTCACCTGAGGCAGGGAAATCCTGCTTTTCCGGACAAAGTCAGATATTTAGAGGCTCTGAGCTGACATCTTTGGGAGTCAGCCTTGACTTACTCTTTGTAAGACAGCCTTGACATACTGGAAACCTCTGGGTCAGCACAGGTTTGAAGGTGGTTTGTCCATAGCACAGGCTAGGACTTAAGTAACAAACCGTCTTTTCATCTTCGGAAAAAATCATACCCACGGGTGAATGAGAGCCCACACGTAAATATTAATATTGTTTACGTGCTGGTATGAGCGTGTAAAAAAGCAATTCACAATAATTAACATTTTGAAACTAAGTGACATCAGTGTTTGGACTGAAGTATTTAAACCATTTCTTTAAAAAAGAAGAGTAACTCATTAGTAAAGGGTTTCCTTAAAAATATAATTTTATCTCCTGCTTATATCAGCACTTATACATCTGTTTAACTGCAAATATTAGGTATTACAGAACAGTTATACACCCATTTAAATGGTTGTATATAGTAAAATAAAATGTATCGTAAATTAAATGAGGATGTCATGCTGGCAATATTTTTAAAATGCAGTTTTCATATATAGGAATGTATTGCTCAGAACCTGAAAAAGAGTCAAATGACATTTACAAAAATCTCAGCTAGATTTCAGTATGGGTTTTAAAAAGAGGAGAAAGAAAAAAAGGAGCGAAAATAGCAGTATTTTCTGCACAAAACTTGTGTCTGATCCCTGCAGTCATCGAAACCGAGCGTGCAGGACCAGAACCAAGGAGGACGGCTGACAAGCTCTTGCAGGGATACGGGAGCCACTTGCTGCCTGCATCCTAAAGTGCTGTTTTCAGGCAAGAACCTCTGTTGAACAGGAGGCAAATAACTGGGATGCTCAGACTGCACCAAACCAGAGCGTGAGTGCGACAGCAGCCCTGAGGTGCTGCTTGCATTTCCGTGCCCCGTGGACCTGCTGCCCCCACACCAAAGGCAGGCAGCATATTTGGGCTATGGTGGCTCACGCTATGAAGCTGCCGGCCTTGCGGGCACCACGGGCTCGTGGGACCCGGCGTGGGACCCAGGGCTCTGGGGTTTGATAGCGATAGCGGGAGCACCCCAGGGGTGTTCCTAGGCACCAAGGAGGGCCCAGGGACAGGATTTCTTCCTGACAGAAGCAGCATTGCCCCTGTGAGCCACTCCAGTCCCTCATAGTGTTTCTCATAGCAGTTTTGGGACTATTTTTTTTCCTTCCTTTTTTCCCCCCTCAAGATTTTCTCTTCCTTGCCCTTTTTTCCTCTACCAGTTTTGGTCTTGTCCCAGCACCCTTTCCCAGGACTACCTTTTCCAGCAGCCCCAATGCCTTCACCCCAGCCTCATCCTACCTGCAGGATTTTCAGGGAGGCCTCCAGTCTCCTGCTTCCATCTAAAAGTGCCATCTTACCCAAAGTAAAGAGTCTGGCACGTCAGGCTTCTGCCAAAACACTCCAACACTTAGTTTACAATAAAAGGTGCTTAAAAGCGTAACTGCCTGGTACAGCACCTAATGTTAAATACTCTGCCCTGAGCCCTTAGTAACATTTTTAACACATAATAAACTGAGTTTGTGAATTTTTGAAAGACTGTGTCAGTACACAAAGCATCACCATTAATGTTTTGGAGAGGAATGGAGTATGGATATTTAATCTCTGTTTCTTATTTAAATATATCTGATACATTCTGCAAGAAAAAGGAGTATCATCCTAAGTAAAGTATGTCCGTAAAAGCATTTTAGTAGACGGAAGATAGCTCTAGCAAGGTGACATCAACATTAGACAATATTATAAACATCTATTCAGGAGACGACAAAAATAGAGGCATTAGTTTTATCATATTGCACCAGAATAATTTAATTCAACACTTAAATAAAGTAACTCAAATTTTCTCATGAAACAAGCACACACACAAGCAAACATACAAATGCATGTTGTTTTAATGTTACTACATTAGATATAGCCCTGCAGCACCTATCTATATTATAATCTTTCAGCATGTACATAGTCCCACTGACTGTAGAGTTTTGGTTTAATTTCATTTTTTCAGAATAAGCAATAACTGATAACTATGTCAATCCTACATCCTCTCAACATAAGACAAGTCACCAAAGTCCTTCCAGGCTATGAAAGCTAAAATCTGTCTCCTCTGAGTTTTAATTTTTCCCAACTATATTTCACTTCCCAGTCTTAGTACTCCACTAGCACTTTCTCACTCTTTTTTTTTGTTGACAGTGTTAATGGCAAATCCCAGAACTTCTTTACTAAATGAATAAAAGCATCTATAACTGGCAAAGTTTTACTTTTTATAAATAAATCTGCCACCAATGAAAAGGACTTTAAAAAGCTTTACAGCGTGCATGTGTAAAATCATAGAGTTAAAGCACGACACTAATTTTGTTTGGTCTTTTTTTTAATCTCTCACTTCAAAATTCCTTTGAAGTCTGCTTTTGAGATGAATGATATGAAAACATCCAACTGAAGCAATTAGGAAAGTATATTCTCATACATAACTCCAGAGCTTTTTAACCTCAACATTTACCTTCCCATTTAGGAAAAAAACAAACAAAAAACAAACCAAAAAAAACCAACTAGTTGCGCCTTTCCCCCCTCTTTAAAAATCAGGCAAAGTCATCCGAACAAGAAATACTCAGGCCTCAACACTATGTCTTTAAAACCACCAAGGACAATATGAACAACAGGAAAAGGCAACCTTGAGAGAAGTTAAGCTTAAATGTATGTTACAGTGACTTTCACACATTACCTGTGGCTGTTCCTCCTCTCTCTCTTCCACATAGATACACGCATGCACAAACATAAGCTAAACACCAGCTCTCCTCAAGATGAAATATTTGGAGAGATTACTTTACTGTAGGCCAATTTGCTATGGTCTGCAAAGCACTATAATTGCAAGTTAACTCTGCATATTACAAATGTCAGATAAACACTAATTAATAGTGTCCTACCAAGTGTCATTTAATATTGCTCAGGAGGTAGCATTACCAGTTCATAGATATCCTCTTCTGGCTTTGGTACATAAAATTGGATCTGGTTTTCAATCAGGAATTTAAGACGCAGGTAGTGAGCAGAGTGATCCAGCTGGTGTGTCTGCAAGAAACGGAGAAGAGGCTTTAGAAGAGAAAAGCAATGGCTCACATCATCTATACGTAGAGAATGGCCTAACACTCATAGGAAGAAAAATGCCCCAGCACCGTCTTTCACAAGAGGCCCATGATCTCCTAACCTGAACAAGAACCTGAACCTCCTCCTCTTCCCCAGGGATAAGTGTTCATTTAACCACTGACCAGGATGTCAAGGGCAGTGCTAGTACTCTAAGCAGCCTCTTTGGTTCTGCTTATCTGGCAGTTCTGCTCCCTCCCATGCTATTGCAGAAATAAGCAAACACTATTACAGCAGAAGACTCAGAGCGTACCTTTGTATACAAAGGGCATTTAAAATCACAAGGAGGAAAATAAATGTTCTGCTAATGGAGAAAAATGTAACGGGAAAGTTTTTTCTGTTTGTTTTGGGTTTTTTAGCATCTTCATAATTTAGTGAGTAAGTATGATGTGGTAAATTTCAAGCAAGGTTAATATAAAAAAAATCTGTATGTCCTCTAAATTCAAAATGGCTCAGGATACACTGGCTTTATAAGGCTAAAAGAAGCCAAGAGTTGCACGCTGGATCACATCCCAGGGGAAACAGGTCACACCATTTTAATGAATTAGCTATAATTAGCTGAGGATACGGCATTTGGTCTGGGAGACATTAACGACCTTTTCTCAGCACGATTAATAAGCTTGATTTAAGCAGAGGTTAATGCAGTGTGTAATCAAAACACATTAGAATTATGATAAACACAAAGGATGTCATTCAGAAGTTACTTTCAAAGTTCGTAAACTGTTGACTAAAGCTAATGAAAAACCCCAAAGTGACTCACAAATACAGCAGGTAAATTCTCCTCATTGTCACTTTTGAAATCCCATTATTATATGCTTTTATATATTGGCCTTTTCATTTTATACAAGCAAATTACCAAAGTTTCCTAGGTTGTACTAAAAACAACGGCTCATCTGAAAAGTCATGCAAGAACGTCATTATTGCCTATTTATTATGTTTTTTAAAGCCTCGCTTATGCAGTTCAAGCCAAGATGATGATACACCGGGACTCAGCTGACTGATCACACAGCACAGATGATGAGTAATGTACACCGAGTGACCTGTGGAAAAGATCACACACTGACCTAGCAAACCCTTCAGCAAATACTCAGAGAACAGTGAATGTTTTTGAAAGTCTAGATCAGCCCATGAATAAAAAAGAGCTACCAATAATAAGAAGAAAAAAAAAAGACAGATCTATTGCTGCACTCAACATAGCACTACGTTCAAATAAGTCCAATTCAAAGACCAAATTATCCTTATATGAAATCAAGTATCTGAAATGGAATAACATCTGTAATCCGGACAAATACATAGTTAATTAAATAAAGAATTTTAAATCTATCAAGGGCCAAAATAAAAAGAGCTGAATGTAGGAGATCCTTGCCCTCTCCCCTTTTTTTCTTTTTTGATAAGCATTTGGCACGCTTTGCTCACTGTTTACTGACTGTTTTCACTAGTTTTCTCTCTTACATGCACACACGTACAAACACCCCAGAAATTAAAGGGAAGCAGAATTGGCTTTAATGGTTCAGAAATGATACAGAGGAGTCCTAGATTAGTTTCTGGTCAGATTAGTTTACTATCCCTAGACACAAACTGAAGACCGCCTTGCATACCAATTAAACAAAAACATATAGAGGAGACATAAACCCACAGAATGCACACCCCACGTCCGGAGGGAGAAGTCTGTGATAAGTCTCTCTGACAGTCCATGGAACACTTGAGCCATTTACAGCAAAGCCAGTGGGGAAGAAATTCTATGTGGAAAAACCATACTAGCAGAAAAAGGAGCCAGGCAACCTGGCAGCCTCCTCCTGCCACCACGGTGTATCTTCATGTGGTCTCCTGTGCCGAAGCTCTCGTACACGTGCTGCGTTTCATACAGCATCAGGCCATGCCAGTCAAGCAGACCTATGCTGACAAAGTACATGTCATCGACTAAAGCCCAGGGTTGGGAGAGAACCCCCATCCGCAGCCGGGTATTCGTGTCGCTTCCAACAGTGACTCCGAACGTCCTCCCCTTGCAGAGGAGACCCAAAGGGACGCTTTCCAGCCTGCCCCAGGCCAGCAGAAACCACAACCTGTGGTAGAGGGACATGAATTTATCCAGTCTGGGGCCTCCAGCCATTGGGTGCAGGCCAGGAGCTGCCTTAGCTGCACTGGCGGGGCAGGAAGCCCATGCTCAGCCACCCTGGGCTCCCCGGGGGGCTGGGGACACCCCACCACCGCCTGCCCGCCCTGGGGCAGGGGCAGGGTGAGCTCACGCCTGCCTGCAACCCGCTCTGCAGCCTGCGCCCTGATAGCATCTTAAAAGAGCAACCTTCCCCGCAGGCAGCGGCTTGATCTACCATCCCGGCGGTCAATGACAGGGCTTCTGCCTGCTTTGATATGGGCACTGCATCAGGCGTGGAGGTGACTGCCGACGCCTCCATTTTCACACCTGGCTTTGCAGGGAGATTTGCTTACGAGAAAATCGTGTGTGCTGGCCATTTTAGAGAGCAGGAGGGAGCCAAACGCAAGATGACCAATGCTGCACTGAAGCCCTGAACTATGCCAGAGCACAGCATCGTCTGAAGAGGTCACTGGATAAAACTCACGTATATTTTGAGCCACTCATTTCTTCCAAGAAACGCCATCAGCCGGGGTGGATGCCATTCATCCACTACATTGCAATCCCATCCAAGTCAGGCAGTAAGAGTCATCACCATTAAAGCTGTGACGGTGCAGCACATGAGCCACACCATTTAGTTAATTAACATTTGTACAGCTGCAGCAAGGCTTTGTCTACCTCGAAATTTTACATTAGTTAAACATGCAAATAGGTGCATGATTTTCTACTGAAGTGAAAGGAAAAGGTCCTCTTAAAGTGGACACAGCCAGTCTGCCCCAAAAGCCATACCAATAACCCACTTTTCTTGTTGCTGGTCTAGCTGCATCCATATGCGGGAAGGTGGGAGCAGAAACAGGGCAGCTTTAACGATGTTAATATCCTTTCGAGACCACCCAAAATACCTTTTAGCAGTCCAAATAAGCTTCTTGGTTTATTTATTTCTCTCCTAATAACTCTGGCTATGTCTGGAGTAAATTAAGCAGCTAACCCAATTTAAAGCACAACCCAACAGCTTAACGGACATGCTCTTGAAGAAGAATTTACAGCCTGGGGTGTGATCCGATTCAACAGGCTCCGTGTGGTGTAGCGGGTCAGCACACAACCCGAACTATTCATCCATTTCGGCTCCCTTCTAGTTAAAGCGAGGGACAGACATATTCTTTCAGCTTAGTGGGGGAGACCTTCATTAGTGCTGAAATGACAGCATCACGGAAACACGCTAGCCATCCCACCGTATTACTCTGGCTTCGCACTTGTGTGGCCCAAGCTTTTTCAGTAGGAAAGCACCAGCTCAAAATCAAAGTAAGCTCGCAGAGCATCAGGCTTAAGTAACTTCTCAGAGACTTGGAGCACAGACCCAGAGACCTAGGGGAAATCTGCTTCTTGTCCCTCACGCAGCTCTATTTGAAAAATGCAAATCATGAGAAAAGAGAACCTTTTTCGCTTTTTATCCAGTTCAGTCAAAAGACTAAATGCCATGTAGGCTTCTATGCTTCATTTTTGGTGTTATTCTCCCCACACTGGCTCTGCCTAAATCCATATACAGTGTGTGTGTTTCTATTCAATTTTAAGACATACCATTATGAAAATGTTAGTAATACATATACACACGTTCACACTGCTCAGTATTATCCATAGGAAACAATTTAATGCATATACACTGACTTTTCCTGCCTTCCAAGTGATGTTATTAGTTAAATCTTAGGAGAAATCTTCAAGAAACCACTTTAAAATACGCTTTAAACTCTCTTCCCACCAATCTTGAATCACAGAAGTGTCACAAAGCAGCCTCCAAAATCTAACTCGCTGTATAATAACAAGCAGCAATGTTAGTGTAAGAACACATTTTCTACAATGACTTGAGTGCACTTAATGTTCTCCAACAGAATAATCAAGCTCAGTTTAATAGCACAGATAGATTTAACCACATCTACAAAAATGAAGAGGTTTATATGAAATGTAGATCTCGAAATGTTTACTATACCAGAACTTGACTGGTTCTCAGATGGCAGATGGCAAACTGATGTGAAATGATGTGGATCAGATATTAAAGGGGAAAAAATGAGCTGAATGCAAGAGACAGAAGAAAGAGATTGATTATTAAATGCTACAGAAAAGAAAGCATCCATCAGTGTTTTCCAGACTGAACACTCTTACAGAAAGAAACAGATAATAGCTCTTCAAAAAACAAACACTCACCCACCTCCCCTTCTCCCTATACATCACCACCCACAACAATCAAACACACAGTGAGAGACCAGATTCTCAGCAGGCACCTACTGAAACCGGTGGAGCTACACCAATTTACTCCATCTAAGGATTTGGCCCACTGAGTTAATCACTCTTACCCAAAGGAAAATATAAATCCTAAAAATAAATCATTACTAATAATGTGTCATCCAGCTTCCCTATTATGTCTCTCTCCAAAAATGTCATCTTTTCCTGAATACAATGAAGAGCTTTCACAAGCTGCAGCACTCTTTAATAGTGCACCTGGCAGAGAGATGAGCACACTGTATAATTACTGCAAACAAATGCCTTTCTCTCACCTTCCCTCTCTTTGGAAGCACATGCAACATGTTCTAAAAGTCCCCAAAGTTAAGCTCTTAATAGTAATAAATGTTTTCTTTTCTTTTGCTGTTGTTGTTGTACAAAAGAGGACTCACTTTTCAGAACAGCACGTGACATGAGTTGGGTCTAGCTTGCAGTCAGCTGGTTAGCAGAAAACATACATTATGTAGCTGCCAGAACTGAAAGCTTGTATTTAATTTGTCAAAGCTTTCAACTTCTCTGCTGAGATGTAACTCTTTTTAATGGCCAAATGTCTCTGATACTTCATCTTGCAAAGAAATCCAGGTGGTTTTTCTTCCACCCCCCCAATGCAGAGAAAAGCTTTCCTCTCTCTTCCCTCCTGCCACCTACACAAGGTGAGTCTGACTCTGCAATGCAGACAGCAAACACAGGCACCTTCTCCTACTCCTGCTGCTGCTGTTTTCTCCGTACCTTCCTCCTCCACGCCAGCCGGAGAGGAGGAAGCGGCAGGGGGAAGGAAGGAGGAACAGCACCTGCAAACAGGACGACCTGGCACCTGGGAAAAGGTGAGATCACCCCGCTTGCCTGGCAGAGAAGGGAACGGGCCATGGGAGGGCTTGGAAGAGGTGGGGGAAACCAGGGTGGTCGGGTGAGGACAGGGTGACTGCCCTACCGTGCTACGGGGCGTCCAGTGAAAGGAAGCGGGCTGGGGGCCAGGATGTTGGGAGGCAGATGGGGAGAGGAGAAGGGTCCTGCACACACCTTGGTCTCCAGTGGAGGGGGAGTGGGTGGGCAGGTGGGTACGTGAGCGGTGGCAGCAGAGGCAGAGTCAGGGTGTGACAGCACTTCAGAGGCTCATGCACAGCGGCCAGAGTGGAAAAGGCAAAAACTAGTCTGCCTTCCTCTCCCTACACCCATGCCAAGTTTAGCTCCAGCTGTAGGAATTTTTCTTGTGTGGTGCTAGCATGAAAATTTCAGTATAATTCATGTTTTTCATCTAACATACAACTGATCCCTCAACACAGTGCGGTCTGAGCACTGGCATATAAGAAAGTCACTGTGAGGTTCAACTGAAAGGGCTCAGGGTTGTAGACACTTCACCCTGCTCCAGGGCACGCTCGCAGCCTTTACCTTGCAAATCATTTCCAGCACATCTCGTGTGGTGTCCCCAGGACGGATGACTGTCAGAGCAGGCTGGTTGTTCGGCAGGCAGAACCAAGACGGCGTAAAATACTCGTGAACCCAAATATCACAGTCGGGATTGTGCTGATGGACACTGCTCAGTGCCACTTCTTTTTCCCTCTAAACAGACAAAATCCATTAACACTCTACCAGCCAAATACAATCTCTTTCTTCATCAATAACAAGTGTAAGGAACATTCTATGCTGTATCAAAAAGCCCTCTTACAGAAAAGACCTTTTATTCATAAGCCTAGATTGAAGGCTTGTCTGGACAGGAAACTTTGCAGTTTTACCTGAGCAGTATAAAGTTTGCCTTCCCATGTCACCCGCACAGCTACACTGGTGCAATGCTCTTTTCCTGGGATTTCACCCTATGGCTATTGGGAATGCCAGGAACGCAACAAAAAATAATAGTGATAAAAAGAGATTTAAAATTAAAACTTAAATGCACTGTGTTTCTGGGTAAACCCATCCAAGGCCAACAAAACTCTTGTAGATGCTACAGTTCCTATACCTAGAAATGGCAAAATAGCAAATCTTAGCATTTATTTTGAATTTACTGTCTTTTATACATCCAAGTTGCACTCCAAGCTATAAATCCCCAGGAAGTGATGGAGCTGCAGAATCCCTATTTGCTGCAAGTGGGCTCACGCAGCTAAACCCATATTCACTACATGAAGAATGTGCCTCTTAGCACTGTCTTAATGCTGTTTTATAGCTGACTTTCTCTGGGGAAAGAGAAAGCAGTTGTAATTGTGGCTGCAAACACAGAAGCTCACAGAAGCGCATGAGAACAAAACAGAGAAAGCCCTGCGCTTCACAGTTGTGCCAACCCGAAATTATGAAAACCCCATATGGCTCACAAGGAGCCATTTTGCAGGACCAGCAACGTCTAGGTCCTCCTGTGGGCAGGCATTTCCCTGGCACGCAGTGCTAACACCCCTCCGGGTCTGGCACCTCCAGCCGCGCGTAGGATGCTACACACAGCAAGCCCTTTTGACTGTGGCAGCCAGCTCAAACCCTCCCAGAGCGGCTACAAGCCCTACAGCACACAGAGGGTCCCTCTTCTCTCCTCTCCTGGGGGCTCCGTGTTCCCTCTCGCATCTCAGAGTCAACCCTACATTTAGGCTGGCTGCAAAGGAGGGGGAAGGAGGCAGATGGAGAGTTGCTGTTTTACCTTGCCATCCGGGACCGTATCATCAAAGATTCCTTCGAGAGATTTCTTTACTGAATCAACTCCTTCACCAAACACCTGAGGAACAACAGAGCGACTCTGCTTTAAAACATGAATGTGCCTCCACGCCATCTGCAGCACACACTAAGGGGAAAACAGTGTATCTAACATCTAGCGTGGAAATCAAACTGAAACATAGAACCATTCATCTCAGAACACAGAAAAGGAAAATATCAGCTTGTTAAAAGGGAAGGGAGGGTGAAGGACAAGCTGGTGATGGGGCACCATGATGAAAGATTAGAGGCCAGTTCTGCTTAGTGGTCTGTCACTGACTTACTTGGTGGAGCTGGACAAATTATCTCCTTTTGTGCTGTTTCCTACCTGTAAAGTGGGGGAAATGAACGCTTCTCCACCTCTGCTGAGGCTAAGAAATCTGAAGAAGGGCTCCGCTTCTAGCTGTTTTTGTAATAAACCAGCTTCCAAAAAGTACTTAGCAAACACTGAAGTACCACAAGTCAGCGTAACCCTTCTCTAATGAAATAAGAGCTGGTAACCCAGCACGAGCCAGAGAGCCAAAATCAACAGGACTCCGTGCAGGAGGAATGACAGAATGTGAATATTTACAGGATCCACCTCAAATCAACACAGGACTGCATCAGATGGGCAAACAGGGTTGTTACTGCAGCAAAAGCTGATCATTAAAACTGAAAAGCTAAGTTTTATAGTTCCACATCAGCACAGCTTTATGATCAAGTTGCTGGGTTTGGCTATTAACTATCCTGTACCTAAAACGAAGCAGGGACCATGCAGGATGGGAGAAGGTCACTGCCCTTTAGGGATTTACAGTTTACTGCTGCAACTTGGCAATACTTTGCATGCTACTACACACGAGCAGGGCAAATGTGTTCAGGCACTACATTTAGACATTCTTCTACTTTCTCAAAACTTTACTTTTTCTTTGACTCTCTCCAGTATGACTTTTCTTTAACCTGGAACAAAATCCCTTTTCATGCCTGTGCTTATTGAGGAGTGAGGGGGGTAGGGGTAGGGGTGGGGGCAGGGGAAGGAAGCGTGAAGAGGAAGCGTGAAGAATGCATTTATCCCGGGTGAGTTCAGGAAAAAAAACAGGTCTGAAGACACAGCATGGGCAGGATCCTAGCTCAGGACAAGGGATTGCGCTTCATTTGGGGAACATAAGTACAAAGCAACAAGGATGCCACAGCACCAGCGCAAAGAATTGGGAATGCACTCATGGAGGCATCTGCTGCTTCCCAGCAAAACCCTGAGCTTTTGCTCAGCCACAAAATATTAGGTGAACTTTTAATGTCTCGCTAAAAACAAACTAAACAATTTTGCAGCATTCATCCTCTGCTAAACAAAACAAACACCCACTGCTGCTTTAACAGGAGGAAGAAGAAATCACAGGGCACAGAACAACATGTGTCCCAAGCCTTTCTCCCTTCAAAAAGTGAAAGAAGAGAAAGAAAAGCAAAGCCTACATTTCCTGCAATTAGATGAGGTATGGCTCTCAAAAATTGAAAGCTATAATTAGGGATGTTAGGAAAGAATAACAGGGAAGCACCTTCCTACCACACTGAAACACGTTTTCTAGAGAAAGATCTGGGCAGTGACTGGGTGGAAACGTTTCAGCTTTTGCTTTTTTAAAAATCTGAAGCAAAACAGGGACTGCCCCTACTAAATGCAAAGCTTTTTCTTACTTTAGGAAGTTTTCCTCCAACTCAGCTACATTTAAAGTATTCTACAAACTCATAATTTTAATTTAAAGAAACAAACAAGTCTGCACTTTCTTTTTCCTTCCAAAGTTGTATCTGTTTTACACTGCTGCTTTGTTACTCTTGAGTTTAGGGAAAGTACCTCCAGCAAAAGCAGAAGTAGCAGCAATGCAACAGCAGCAGAAATGCAACCAATTCAGCTAAAGAAGGTGTGAACTCCAAACCTTGTTTTACAGGAGCTGCTGTATACTTATCTGTAATTACAGTCACTGATTTTTGAAGAGGATGTGGAATGAGATGACTATACACCGTGAAAGATTAAACAGGCAAGGTTAAGGTTGGATGTGTAAGTGCTTGATGCAAGTGACTCTTTACATGAGCTGCATTCTGCATGCTAACAAATGAGCCTTGAAAATAACAATATCACAAACTTCCACACACTTACCTGATTAATGCTTGGCCTCCCTTGCTTTTTCTTCGAGGTAGTATCCAGCCCCCAAAGAGAAGAAAACCTGCTTCTCCGTTTACTAGCAGATCTGGACATGGCCTGCGTCCTTCTCCTCACTCCGGACTCCCCTGTGCGAGCCGCCACCTGTCAATGCCACATGGTTTTAAAATCAAAGGTCGCAGCATCCCACAGCACCATGGCTTACATAATCTAACAAACGGTGGAATCTGGTTTGAAAAAAAAGGCAAATACTATGGCAACAATGTGTACTCACAACAGGGACAATGGTAATGCTGCCAGGCTACTTCCTTCTCACTGCAATTTAACTCACTTCTTCCAACGTCAAACATCAAAAATTAAAATGGACGGTACTACCTCCCCTTTTTTTGACATTTAATCTGAGATATTTTGAAGCAGCCTAATCATCACAGAGCAAAGCCTCAGCACCAGTGAAAAGTTTGGGTTTTTTTCTTTTTTTTTTTTTTTCTAACAAGGTTTCAAAGCTGGACACACAAAACCTGAGAATTCCGGCTTCCGAAAAGCCCAGTCTTTCTCTTTGCTCTTTCCTGTGGAAGCACTCTGGGCATCCTGGAACTGACTCATAACTGTTACAAGGCCAGATAAAGGCTTGCAAATAGGTCAAGGTATTTAAAACCTGCACTTCCTTAAAGATAGCACATTTGAAGGAGTGAGCAAAACACAGGAAGAAAAAAGTGTGCTGAAATGACCCTTTCGATTAGAGCAGTGTTAACTGCTTGGGTACTTGAAAAACGGCCTGTGGCAACCCCTTTGGAGAGAAAAGATATTTGCCTTTACTGAGACCAAATATTTGGGGAGCGTTTCCCAAATGAGGAAGCTCTGGTAGAAATTAGTGCGACATTAGTCAGAGGTGAAGCGTTTAGGCCAAAGTTTAAGCAGATTTCCCATGTGGAGGTGGCCTCAGGAGAGCGAGCTCCTCTCCTGCAAAAAAGGGAGTGGTAGGAGATGGCAGGTATGAACGGGAGCGCAAGGCGAAGCTAGACAGACAGACAGACAGACCCACCCTGCCGACTTGGCCGTACGCTTCCTGGAACACCTTTGTACTGCATTCCCACAGCCGAAACTAGCAAAATGTGACTGTCGTCTGGCAACCCCAGCGGGAACACCCGAATCTCTCAGTGATGCCCCAAGCTACAGAGCTGAGAAACTGGTTGTTTGGGTGCAGCAGATACAAAAACCCATATAAAGATGGGACAAACAGAAGGCTGGCTTGTGTACCCAGGGAACTGTTGCTGTATGAGTAATGGTGAAATCAAGGAAAAGGAGAGCTTAAACACTACTGCAAGTGTCTCCATTTCCACAGCCTGGACTTGTGAGACGTTTCTTAGCTGTACCTGGGACTTTTGTGCAGAGGCACCTGGGAGACTCAGCACATCCTCTGACTAATGTACTGAGGAACATCTTCAGGAGAGCTAGGGATGCCACGCTATCACCATGCAGCACCCAGCTCGAGTCTGAGACTCACTGCACCATCTCCACGCTATTGAGGGCAAAGGAGGACACGAGAGTTTGCTTAAAGGAGAAGAAAGCACGTGTCTTTTCCAACACAACATATTCAAAACATATTTTTTTTCACTTGGCTCTCAAGAGACACCAGCATGAAGAGGCAGACTGTTTTTCAGGCTAATGCTCAGTGCTTTGCTAGATGCAAAAAAATAAGCATAAATGCAAATTACAGCCCGCCACTTAAAAAAAATATAAATCCACCAGCAATTATCGGGATGATGACGCTAATCTTTTCATATATAAAAGAATAAAAACGCCCCTGACTGAATTACAGCTCTGGATTCAATTGAAGGGTACAGCTGACATCTACAAGACAACAGTGGAGCTCAGCTATTTCTGTGACGCTCCAGGAGTCCAAGCCGAAACTACAGGAACTTGATTTAAATTCATTAAAAAACCACCACTTTGCAATACATTTCCCTGTATTTTTAAGAGCTGGGTTGTTACATTATTTAAATTTAAACAGCCATTTTAAACATTATTTGCCACACCATAAGCAACAGAGAACATTTCCCCTCCCTTGTGGAGCATCAGGTGTTGATCACTGGAAACCGGGTATTAGACTAATTGGTCAGTAGTTTCATCCATATGGTAGAAAGCAAGCCATGCCCAAGAAGGTCTAAGCCAACACATGCTGAGGGCCTCAGAAAGACTCCCATTGACTTCACAGGACTTTTGGATCAAGCCCATGTACACGGACATTAGAGATGGGCCTGCTCTTGTAACAGGAAGATCTGTTTATAGAAAACATGTTTATAGTGCAGATCTGGAAATTCAAAATCACACGTTTAGGAGAAACATGGTTCTTCCACTTCCATAAGGCCATGGCTTGCAAGCATCTGCTTTTTACTCTATATCCAGGACACAGACACCTTTCAGGAAGCAGAATATTCTGCATGCTAAGGTAAGGGCTCACCCCCCAGGCACAGACTGCTGTTTGTCAACATGATCTCTGCATTGGACACAAGAAGCAATTTGCAGGTTGGCAAAGATGACCCCTGGCCTCTGTTCAAACTTACCAGTGCATGAAACGACGAGACTGAAAAGATTCCAAGACGGCCCATTGCAACTTTCGTTGGACGGCTGGCAAAAGCTAGCAGTCTTTTAGGGTTTGGGAGCTCCCCTCCTTGGAGACTAGCCAAGTAACAGCGGTACCGAAATAGGTCCATCTGGAACTGTTCAAGATTTTGTTCCCAAACGAAGATCTGTGTACAGCAAACATTGAGGAGCAAGACATACAAGAAGAGAAGGGGAGAGGAGGATGATCAGGGTGGTAAATACCTTGAAAAAATTCTACTGTTCCCAGCAACACACCTTTTTCACCAATGCTGATCTCACTCAAGGAACATTGATTCCCCTTCTTTCCCACTCTCCCCTACCCTCCCAACCCCAAAAAGGACACAAATAATAAAGAAGTTTTCATTAGATGGAAAACAACTTTTTTTATGTTCATGGCAGAAGTCTTCTCCTGGACAACTGCTCCTTTGACACAATGCTAATTAATAGGATTAAAATGTCATTTTTAATTTTCTTTGTATTCCAGGATTCTCTTCTGAGCAGTCCCTTAAGAGGCTTCTTTCATGTATCAAGGGCATCTGAGAAACAAGAAGACCAAACCCCACCGAATTCCACATACAGAGCACCTCGAATCAGCAGCCGCAGCAGCAGCAGTGTTACTGTAAGCATCAATGGAGCTCGCCATACTTGAAAAAGTGTAGTGCACTGGGGATAATTAATCTTATCAGCGGAAGAGCACTATAATCAGCCTATGTAAGGACTTATTTAAATAACTCAAATTGCTGATAGGAAACAGTTTCAAAGCATTTAGAAAAACTCAGTTACATAAAGAGAGAGACTGCTCTGCCCTCTCACTGTGATTGACAGCCTTTGAGTGGAGCCCTTTCAACAGAGGCAAGCATCTGCCCCCTCTCTCCCCACTTCTCACAGGCTTCCAGGGGGTACGAAATCTCTTTAGCTTAGCACATTAAGGCCCTGGCCACTCCCTATGGTTTGCATTACAGGCACGTTTGGCAGCCGTGGTAAAAGAGCTACAAACTAGTGAAGCAAGAGCCATATGTTAGTTTCCTAAAATAAGGTGCCGCTGCAGCAGCAGGAGAGACATCTGCTCTAGGCTCTCTGCTTCTCAAATGCAACTACACTGTCCACTTGACGTCTGAAGGAGCGGTCCCAAGAGGCAGCCAGGGCTGCAGCCATGACGTGAAGGCAAGCCCTCGCAACGAGTAGAAACCAGGGATGGCTTCTTCATCCCATCTGCCAGCAGAAGAACCAGCCTCTTGCACTCTTAAGACAACAGCAACAGCAGCATTTGTCGGTCTATGACCAGCTCTTCCTAAGGCATCCTGCTGCCATGGCCTGGTAGCCTCTTCACTCCCCTAAAGCCCTCACTCAACCTCTGAGCAGCTAGCCAAATCCCTCACATGGTGGCCAGGAGAAGACAGCCCATGCTGTACCTTAGTGCACATTCTTTGGCGAAAGGGTGCAACTAGGGCAGCCGGCACAGCTTTCCTGCCAACACAAGTCCCACCTGCTCTGGGGAGCTTTGCCAGCACACACGCATGGCACAGTGGGAGCAGACAGAGGTACCGCTAATCTGAAGAAGGCCTTATATATTGCTAGGGGCTTATTTCACAGAAGCAAGCAAGATTACTTGATCCAGTATGGTCTTCTTCTTCTTGGAGTCCGTTACTGAGGACAGCTGCATTTCACCCATTTTCTTCATCTTTTCATCCATATCAATCTTCTGCTCCAGCTTTTTTATCTCTGTTTTCAGGAGCTTGACGGTGTCCTCTTTGTGATGCTGCCTTGCCACCGCGGTTGCACAAGCTGAATGGATTGCAGTGATCCAGTTCTCCAGTTCGGTCTGGCTAGAGGTCTGAAGAGAAGGAACAAGGGAGAAAAGAAGTCAGGATCCTCTTTAAAATTGATTGGAGATTAACAAATGCAATTCCAAGGAGTTTCCTTTCCCTTTGATCTTAAGATTCAAAGCCTTAAATCCACTTATGAGAGAAGTAATAAAAACCCCATCATTCTTAAGCAGGCCATTTTTAACTCAGCACTAGGCATTCAGCACTTAGAATTACACCTATATCTGTGCTTTGCAGCTGTACAGTGTTTCCCAGCAAGGTCTCAGGAATTACCTTCCTTGTTCAATGCAATGCTGCCATAATTTGTAGCTCAACATATAATGACGTTTTCTAAACTCCCGGTTCCTTAAGGCAGGGAATGTACCAGTCTCTGTGCTCTTCACAGCATGTAGAGTTTTTCTGGCATGCAACAGTTAGTAATAAATTGATGGCATAAAATGTGACCATGATACCTATGATGAATAGACAAACAAACTTTCCATTTCTGAAGGTCCCAAAGTGCTCTGAAGTCAACCCTGTTATCATTAAAGCCAGGCTCATCTTACTTTTTACAGCTCTGGTACTATCCCTTCCCAAGCATGTGTGTGACGGTTCAGGAAAAGGGAATACTTCCCTTCCCTGGAAGTGTTCAAGGCCAGGTTGGATGAGGCTTTGAGCAACAGGTATCCCTGCCCATAGCAGGGGGGTTGGAACTAGATGATCTTTAAGGTCCCTTCCAACCCAAACCATTCTATGATTCTATGATTCTATGAGACATTGGGCTGGGGCATGGGACACCAGTATATTTTTCTGGAAGAGCACTATTCTGATTAAAGGCTTTTGACAGACAAAGAAGAATATTTCAAAGCATTCCTTTTCCAGACTTTCAAAATAAAAAGGAAATCTTCTTAGCCTTCTTACTAAACTTCATTCCTTTTTACAGTAGGTTGTAAAACAAAATTTACAGCCAACTCAGGGTTGCAGCGGACTTTCTCTGAGTGTCAGCCTTTAGCAGTAATCACACTGGTATTTGGCTCATGGCTGAAAAAGTAGCAAGGTGCCAAACCACCTTGTTCTAATTAAACTTTCTGATGATACCTGATCTATAAATAGACAGCACCGTATGACAGTTGCTAGCATAGAAGAAGGTGGTCATCCTCACTGCTCTCCTGGCGGTGACAACTAACAGCAAAGGACACGGCTTACTGAAGCCAAGGAGAGATTCCCACAGAAGCCTGGCGCTGGAAATCACGTATGCACAGGCAGGACTTCAGACCGATGCTCCCAAAACTTCTGTGGGACTGAAGCAGGTGAAGCACACATGTCCCAGAATGACATCATTTTCCTTAGCTCAGGTTAGAAGTCCTAAGCAGAAGATAGGGTCTACCCTGGAAAGACCAATCTCTTACTCCCAATTTTCTTGTCTTCATTTGGTATTGTACAAAGTATATTGCTTAAATTGGAGATGCTCCCTGCTCAGGTAATAACACTGACAAGCTCTCATTCATAGATGGGGCTTACAATGTCTTACCGCCACTGCTGAAGACATGTTGAGCTCCCCTTGCTGAGGAGTTTCTGCTGAAAATAGAGAAATTATCTGCAGAACAGAAGACACTTTGCTTACAGTCAGGTGGTAAAACCTAGCCCCCACTAGAGAAGAGACTACCACTGGACTTATAATGAGATGGTATGTTTTGTTAATTCCTAGCAAAATCGTAACAGCAAGATACCATATTTTTATCTTATTAAATTTTAAAATATTATCTGTATACCATTAGATTCAGTTTTCTTTTTGGTTTCCTGGGGACAAGGAGGGGAAAAAAAAATCTGGAAAGGATTTTAGGAGCTGAAGACTCTTCTGGTAGATGAGTAGGCAAGGGGAATCACTCTGTTTCTCAACGGAAAGGACCACATAAACAAGCTGCAAACATCTGATACATAAGTATGTGGTGTCACAAGTTGCTCTGAGCTCCTGGAAAATGCATGTGACATCTGCAAGTAATGGATTTGTGTAGGCATGATAAGAACTGACTGAGCAAGGAATCATCGTGTAGGAGGTATGTGATGTCTCTAGGTGCAATGCAGTGGGAAGGCTTGTTACAAGATGTCCAATATCTGTACGCATTACAAAGCAACCCTATTTTTCTCCCTAAGTACACAGTCTCCATAGGACAGAAATAGTCTTCTGCAGGTCTGTAGTTTCTTCTCACCAAAACCGCTACTACAGCACTGTGTTATGTGTGGACGGACGTGTATGACATGAGCAGTTAAGTAACACTGCTGAACAGCCTGACACGTGCTTCAGCTGCTCCGTGCGCAGCAGAGCAAGCCCTACAGCACAGTCACTCGCACATTACTTCCACCACTGCAGCTGGTCTCCTTCCCTTCTCCCCAAACCCATCCCTTCCTTCTCTTCTGCTTCTGCTTCGCTAGTGATGCATGGGTTCTACGGCAGAAGGGACACACCAAAGAAAAATTTCTGCAAGGCAATATAAATGATTGTTTTTCATTTGAAAAGGCTCATTTTTGCCTTTTCCCACAAAGTTACATGAAAATCTACCCATAGCATAATAACGCAGAGCTTTTAATGAATAAGGCCCTGTGTTGCCACAAAAGAAATGTACTGAACGTGACCTTTTCAGTATTTAGCATCCACAGACAATTTTATGAGAATTAAGGTTTTTCCTTAGAAAACTGCATGGAAAAGATTTTACAGCTCGTACCAGTAGAACAGGAGGAGGTGGTGCTCCACAGCCTTTCAAGCACATACTGAGACCATAAGCACCACGCTTAACTCCTGGATGAAGCTCTCCAGGTGGCAAAACACACGTACCCTGCCCAGGAAAGGCATGAAGTAGAAAGGCGCAGTGCCGTATTACACTGTGAGCTAAGGAAAAAACAGACTGAGGTGGCAGAGAAGCCAGTCTGCAAAAAAATGATTTTTTTTTTTTTCAGTATGCAATCAGATACTCAGTGTCTTCAAGATGTAAGCCAGCACCACTTCCTTTGAGTCCATAAGGCTTTTTTATTTTGCACTAGTTTGAGAATCTAGCCCCTTGTTTAGGACAGCTGCAAGGACCTACGTGACAGTGTAATTTTAAAGATTTGCTCTGGAGTACAGGGGAGTGATGACGTGGGGGCACATCCCACCACAGAGTAGCTTCTGGTTTAAGAAGGCAAGAAACTCTGAATACATTGTCACTGGAAAGGGAAATAAATAAGGGATTCCTCCGGTGAAGAACCTGAATCAAAAGAGGAAATGGCACCACCTCAGCACAGGCTGGTAATTACAAATAAGAGTATCACACCTTGACTAGTGACAACTTGCAATAAGAAAGTGGAATACCAACCTAAAAATCACTCAGAGAAGCAGTAGTTACCAAAATATAGAAATCTTTTTCAGTGAAACACATCAACTAATGTATGGTCTTTGATATAAGTATTGGATTTTTTTAAAACGTACCCTGTGAAATTCAGACATTTCTATTTTTCTGATTAAAAAGACTAAACATGCACTTTCAGTCTCCTTTTGGGCAACAGCAAGATTCTGAGTAAGGTCTGTATGAACAAGGGGCAACTGGATTCTGCAGCGCCATTGGGAGAGCACCTGGAGGTCCAAGTATGCCCTTACACTTCAAACTCCTCTTGGTCTTGTAAACACCTTGAGCCTCTCCGCAAGGTCGCATCTTTGATACACATCTCTTACGAGATGCAGATAGTGTTACAGCACATTTAATGCACGACTGTATGTCCTATATGGTAACTGGCCTGATCTGTGTCTTATAAGCACGCTGTCAAACCATGCAAAATTCCCAGTTTTTACAGGGATGTAAAAATATTTCTTAATTCTTACTTTGTTCCAACCATCTACACAAAGAGGGTCCAGTCAGTCAATAAAAACAGCAGATCTGACAGTGATTCACATGTGGTGGTAGGTCTCTTGAGTGGTGTTTACCAAATATATTGTGTCCTTCCTCTTGCACTGCGAGAGGAAAATCCCAAACCTACTGGAGTCAGCAGGATTTTTCCATCAATTTGAACCAGAGCTAAAATTTCCTCCTTGGTGAGTGAGATGAAGGAGAGAGAGGAAAAGAGAACAACTTTGTAAAACCCTCGAACCAGACCAACCTGAAAGAGGAAGGCGTCCCCAAGGGAGTTGCTGAGACAGAAGACAAAGTCCTTCTTGGGGTGTTCAGGCACCGCTTGCACTATGCTGTTTTCCACCCATACAGCGTGCTTTGGGATGCTGTTGTGGTCAATGCCAGATCTGCCATCAGTCTCATAAAAAAACAACGTGCATCCTAAAAGAGATGATCATATATTAGCAAGCAACACATTTAAACGCAACAGCCACCCCGCATCTATTCAGCACTAATAGTTGGGACTATAAATTATCCGTAAAACTGTCACAGGGATGAGGGAGGATTTGCCAGGGCCGGTTCAGGTTTTCAGCCCCACAGCAGACAGCACCAGCAATGGCCGAGTTTTTAGCCCAACAAGGTGGCGATTTCCACTCCATGGGGGCACGCCACGAGCTGTACGGTACATCAAGCTGTGCCCCAGCGGGCCATTTTGTTTGCCCTAGGATTGCTAAAACAGAGCCACAAACATGAGGCCAGAAAGTCATGGGCAGTAAAATACAGCCCCAGATGAGAAACATCATTATAAATCCCAAAGCGGGGGTCCTCCACAGCCACCCCGTCCCACCGAGGGGACCAAAAGGAAGATGCAGGTGTGAGAGCGCGTCTCCCCTGGCAGTGCCGGCCAGCTGCGAGCCGGCCCTGCCGAGCAGACAGACCCCCAGGCAAACCTCCATGGCCCTGCCCCAGCCTCCTGCAGCTGCTAGCTGCTACAGTCCCTGCAAGGCAAAGACCAAGTGATTTAATTACTGGATGCAGATGAGTAACTGGAAGAAAAATAGAGTGGAATGAGCTGTGCTTACTGAAAGACTGATGTACAAAAAAACCCCAACAAACAAACAAAAAGCATAAACCAAATCCTTATTCCACTATAACGTTTCAGCTCTGACTCACGGCGATACGGCCAAAAACAAAACCGCATTTTAGCTGGGGACAGCAACCAACCTCCTTGGTTTTACAAAATAATCTTTACAATTCTCGGGGCTGGGTGGGAGGGGAAGGTATAGCAAGCCTGCAATTTGGGAGACCCCCAAAAAGGGTTTTCTTCTCTCCCTCCCGCCTTCCCCCATTATCTACCGTTGTTTTAAACTAAAACTGGCACATAGTTTCTCTGCCACTGGAAACAGCCCTCTCGGTGCAAAGGGATGCCCTGTTACCTAGCCTCTCAGAAAACTATTTGCAGCCAAACAATAGCAGCTGTTAACTTCAAAGCCTCGTTTAAACACTAACATTATTAAGGCACCCGCAATCTAAGGAGCAAACACTCCACTTGAGCCAAAGCACTTTAAAATAACATTGCCTCCTCGCTCATCCTTCCCCTTTTTCCTCCCAGATGGCCCTTTGTTTGCCTGCTCCTCACAGCAAGACCTTCCTGCCACAGGGCCCTCCTCCCAGGAGATTAGGGCTGCCCCTGCCCCTGAGCCCCCCTTCTCTCCTCTTTCATTTCCCCATCTCTCTAACCACCCCAAGGTGGGTGAGCTGCCACCTAACTTTGCTGTTAGTTTTAAAATAGTGTTGCAAATTAAAAAAAAAAAAAAAAAAAGTGCTCTAAAAATGGTGCTCTGCAAGCAGGACTTTAACTGTACTGAGCTTTTCGGGAATCCCACCTACAGCAGGAGACATGGCTCTGCCTCCCCTGGCTCACAGATGAGGCCGGTCGCAGCAGAGGAGAGCGAGGCCAGTCCCAAAACCCTGCAAGCGTTGCTTCCCCTTTTGCTGCTGATGCAACCGCATGAAGATTAATTAGAGGTTGCTTTAGGAGGCCAGCGCCTGAGTTTTGCTGCTCCGTTAACACGTATGTGTATTTATAAGCACTCGGACCCCGAACAAGGCTGGAGCACCCTCCTAGCAGGAACTGCAAAAATTCAGAGCGAAAAGGGCCCGATGGCCCAGGCAGCCGAGGAGGCCGGCAGGGCGGCCGGGCACCGAGGGCTGCCCACCACGAGATGGGTGATGTGGCCAGAGCCAACGTCTCCCAAGTCACAAGCCAGCCTCGATGACCAAACCGTGGCTTCCTGTCCACACCGCGACCGTGTTGCAACTCGCTGGGTGTGTCTACTCGTGAAGCACATCTCGAAGGAGAGGCCCACAGCACTAAGCTCGAGAGGAATGCACAGAAAGACAGAACCCCTGTTTGAAGGCATGCCAGGGCCATCACTAGCAAACTCCCACTACCACGTGCCTGCAGCTGCACACAGGTAATCAGTTTGTGAGCAAGCCATAGACATGCTTCTTAAAAGAAAAACACTCAGCGCTCGGAGAAGCCACCCCAGGTGGTGCCAGCAGGACTCGAAGCAGGGTATGAACCCCACTCCAGTGCAGCACAGTGATGTGTCTTGGACTACGAGCATGCCATAGTGCGAGTATATCAACAACCATCAAATAAAACCCCGCTCTGAAAAACATCAGGACCACTTCCTCACACTTGCTGTTAATTATACTGACGTTCACAGCAGCTTTTGTTAAGACTCTAGGCTACTGGCTTCTTCATCTGCAGCAACACACAACCCACGGGACACCACGGACACCCATCTGGATAAACCCTTGCACACTTGCTCTGTACCTTTCAGGGAAACCCAGTAGTGCTTCCATTTCCTGCGGGTGGCCGACTCCACTTTCTTGTTCTTTTTGTGCACCAGGAAGTTTTTCACTGCCAGAGCGCCGGCTTTCCGTACCGTGCCCTGGGCGGCCGTCAGCAAGATGTCGGACTGCCCCGGGGAGCTGAGGGTGCCGCTGCTCTGCTCATCACTGAGGGCAGAGCCGGCCTCCTCCAGGTTCTCGCTGTTGGTGGTGCTCATCTCCAGCTCCCGGCGGAAGTTCTCGTACACCCCCTGGCGAAGCCCGTCGCCCGTTGAGCTGCTCCCGCTGTCGCTGCCGATGAAAGCCCGACTGGCCGTCGGGGAGTAACTCGAGTTGGTAGCATTGGAGCGTCGAGAAAGGAGGTCGGTGTCGGTGGCTGCTCCCTCGATCCCGCTGTCGGTGAACTCGCTCCCCTCGCCTGCGTTGACGTCCTAGTTGTGAGACACACACAGCGTGAGATGAAGAGCCCGGCCGAGCCTGGCCTTCTAGAGACACCGACAGGACCCGAAACACCCAGGTGGCACCACATTTCTTCACACCCTCCTTTTGTCTGGCACTGGTAATCCCTCATCTCTTTTTCTTCTTAAGACAAACAACTGGAAGAAAAGGCGGAGTAGGCAGAACTTCCAGCACAGTTTAGGAAAGACCAGTCACACACGTGCGATTTCAGGTGGTGCCTCTACAGCCTTAGCATTGTGGAATATAAGACACAGCATCATCTGTTTACATTAAGCGAAGTTAACAGTGCTAAAGGCTTTGCAAAAGGAGAACATATGGTAGCAGAAACTGGCAGTGTCAAGAAAAGCAGCAATCAACCTACGCGTTTTGAAAAGAAAACATTGATATTGTACCTTCACACCTACAGTTGAAGGTACATTTTAGACATCCCAAGATTGTAATTTGCAAATTATATAACTAAAAAGGTACTTTCTTTTTTCTCCTAAGAAGTTAATGTATTTAAGATTATTTCTGTTTTGTGTCACTTCTACATCACAAAACCTAACGATGGGCCAGAACCCCACGGTGATAGACCCTGCCAAAATACTGCAACGACAGCAGACCCTTCCTAGTCCCCAAGAACTTGCAGTCGAAGGATCAGAAGAGACAAGAATATGGACGGCTTGAGCAAGACAGGAAACAACACAACCGAATTCAGGTTTCGAAGGCTTAGTGGCTCAGCCTGTCCCCTGCCACAAGGCGAGTGCCCAAAGGGGGCTAACCACTACCACCTCAGCACCCAGAGGCATCTGTGGCAGGTTTTGAAGGAGGACAAATAAAGGCCCAGCCCTGTAAGTGGAGAGAAATATCTTATGTTAGATACTCGGGAGAAGAGGGAACCAGGGAAGATGCAAAGAGGTGAGAAATATGGCCAAAACAACAGGAATTTCAGCCTCTACCTCTCCTGCAAGAGCAGCTGGTGCTTGATTTACGAGTTTAAAAAAAAACGAGGAGACTCTGAGAAGAGGTGGCAGAATGCAGTATTTATTTTGAGAGAAAACAAGCTCCTACGTGTTGGTTCAAGCACCAGTCTTCTACGCATCCAAGAGCAGCTCTGAGGAAACCGAGAAACCCTCCACCGAGCTCGGTTTGAAACCTTCCTCCTGTGGAGCAAGAGCTGGATGAGGAAACCTTAGGGGGAGGGGAGGGGTGTTGCTGAATTTGACTAACTTTTAAGGCATTAATTTGTAACGGATGGGCTCGTTCTTTATAAACGCTACCTCTCAAGGGAGACTTGGAGTCCAGCTGGAAGAATAAGCGCTTCCTTCCCTGTTCAATGAGCACAGTTATCCTAGTCAGTCTGGTTATTTAATGCAACACATAGTGATAGACAAGCTGTTCTGGACAGGCCAATAATCCTCTACTCCCACCACATGTGAATGAGCTGAGCAGGGCTTCCTGTAAGCGCAGTCATTTCCCCGTACAGGTCAGCTTTCACAACCACGCGTTTTTTTCCTGCTGTTCCAATACACTTGTTTTTTGGAAGCCAATTATCTTCCCATTTCTTGCAGCACTGCAAAGGAGGGATACCTGCAGAGGGGAACTGGTGCTGCTCAGAAACCAGTGTTTACAAAACACTGCCACGAGTGAGTTTTTGCATTCCATCACGAAAAGCTGGATGGTGCAACTTCGATGACAGCACTCCATCTGAGACCCCACGTGTCAGGGAGCCAGGACTGGCATGGCTGCTCGACACTCACACGCCCGAGGCACTGCCTCTCTGCCAACACAGCTACATCGGCGTAAAACCGGAGCGCCAAAGAACGGAACGGGATCCCCCATGTTCACTGGGATAATTATTCCCATAGAATGATTGGGGGTTGCATTTGTTTTCTGGGCCCTTCTTCCTCCTTAACTTTTTTAAAGGGAAAGAGCATGCCACTCATATAGCATAAACAAACCTGCATTCTGCAGTGAACACTGCATAATGGTGGCAACAAAAATTATTTGAGGTTTTGAGATTTTTATTTTAGGTTAATGATTTAATAAATACACAATCTGTCTCAAAATTATTTTATCCATGCTATACAAAAAGTATAGAGTTAATTCCAAAATTTTAGCTGATGTAACTTTTAGGAAGCATACTTCATGCTTAAACTAGAATTAGTCAGTTTAAAAAAATAAAGAGCTACTAAACCAAACCACCAACTTCAGGTAGATAGGATTTGTAATTTTGCCAGCCAGTGTATGCATAAAACTTTCCTGGTGCTTTTTGGCAGATGGAGTATTTTTTCAAAACCAGAAGTGCACACGGAGATGTTCACGCGCAGCGCTGCAATGCAGGCTCTCAAGGTTCCTCATGCCCAGCGTGACACAGCCTTCTCGTGTAGCCTTGATGAGACACAGCATTGATTGCCTCAGTTTCCCCATCCAGGGGGAATTATACGGAGTATAAATGGGGATTATACTCCGTAACTGATACATGGGCATAACGGCTTACTATTTATAAAAAAATTAAAGGATGGAAAACTCAGGATTGAATGTTATATAAGCTCACGAGCTTAAATCGTAGCACATTTTCCAAACATCTTTATAATCTTTACCACAATGCAAGTGATAGGCTGGACGGGTCAAAAGATCTTTTCAGCATAATGCTGCAGCCCTGCCCCTAATCTCTCTCTGCTCCCTGCACTCCCTTTTCCTCTCTTCAATTACCCATATCAAAGACTTCTTGCCAAAAGATGCAAACCCTTTGGTAGGAGGAGGGTCTGAGCACACAAAGGTCAAAACAGTTCAAAACCTACAGCCTGCTAATATTGTTCACACTCATGAATTATGAGACGTAGCATTGAGTGAGCTTAGCACTTTCGGAAGTCTGCTGTATGAGAAGATCAGTCTTGGGGTTAGTAGGGTTAAGAGCATTCATTGCACAGGTCTCTGACTTCTGAGTTCCTGCTGCAATGTCAGCTTGTTCTCATCGGAGGGTATGAAAAGCTCTCAAGAAGCAGCCAGCATCTGCTCTGGCCATCTTGCAGTGCTATAATCCACACACTGAAGCGCATTCAATTAGGAGTTCAGCAGAAAGTATAGAGGTTTAGTATTGTGCTTCCGCAGAAATGGGCCGAGGCGGAAGGGGTAACACTCCCAAGCCAAGCAATAAACCTTGGCAGGGTTTGATGAACACATCACTGGAGACACAGAACTACTCCTGAAAATTTTCAAATGAGGATGCTGAAAATTAAGCATCCCAGCTCGCACCGTGAGCAGCACAGCTCCCCACTGACAAGATCGATGTGGATACACGGGCCCCTAGCTTTGGACTCCAGCCTTCCAAGTACCTACTGACATGGCCACCAGAGGCTACTGCCCAGACACGAAGTGAACATTGAGTAACCTTGATGAGAGATATTTAAAAATCACTCACGTTTTCTGCTCAGGTTCTCAAAGAGTCCCGTGGGCAACAGCAACGTCTCTCTCCTCCGAGGAAGACATGTTACCATCCCAGGTCCATGATGGGATGCGCCACAGTGGCTTGCTAACAAAACAGGCATTTCACTCCTCGGCGGAAGGAGTTACCAGGCAAAGACTCCTGAGGCCGAGAGTGAACTACAGACGTGGCTCAGTCTTCACCCCTCTGACTCTTGCCCAGCGTCCCTGCGGCTCTCCACCAGGATGCTGATGGCATGTGCCATGCACATCGCAGGAGCTGGGAGACAGCTGAAGACTGCAGAATGCATGTCTCTGAAGCCTGCAGTTTTGGACATTATACACACATTACAACAAATCACCAGCACATTACTCTTGACTTGTAATTGCTGTCATCAAGGGGCTCTGTTTTATTTCACTGGTTAAAAACCCCAAAAGTTTCATTCAGCTCTGTGTAAGATTCAGGACACTGCACCTGATATTTTGCACCTCGCCGGAGATCTTGTGTTTTGTATTTTCAGGCTGGCAAAGAGCTGTCTCCACACAGAGGAGTATTTTTGCCCGGAGATACCATCCCAGGAACCAAGTGCAAGACTGGAACTAAAATCTGTGCTGCCCCACTTAGCCTTCCCACTGGTGTTTACCCAGCTTTGGGCCTGGGAGGACAAGAGGGCAAAGCGAGAGGGAGGTGGAAATCATTAAATTGGTCACACCAAGTAGAAAGCATGTAGCAAAGAAAAGAAAGCGTATTTCCTCCAAGACAGAGAAGTCTGGGGGAACAGCAGTTCTTGGCATTTTGCAAACACAACAGGTCTTAGACCATAGAGACAACAAACTGAATAAACAGGGGGCTTTGTCCCTTCGATTTAAGATTGCTCAATGGAAAGCAGGGAGAAAGTCACATAAAGACCAGTGGCTGAAGAAGGGAACTAAACAGGCTCTAGCGACTGTGCTGCACTATGCAAGTGCTTTGATGGGGAGGCAGTAAGTAGTAGCACAGCCTCCACCAGGATCCAGGATCCCTGCGGCTGCTGAAGATGATGGAGGAGCGGCACCGTTTCTTACACTGGCAATGCTACCATATCAGGTGTAAATGCCCAGGGTTTATGAAAAGAGGTTCAGCAGACAGTAATGGAGGGAAAGAGGAGGAAAAGGTGGAATGCCCTGTGCCAGAGAGATGTGCCACAGAATGAGAAACCAGAGACGGACTGAATGGTGCCATTGTTACCAACACGAACGCAGCGAGGCCCAGCAAGCAGGCCACGTGCCAGGACAGCCCTAATAGCATTTGAGTGTAATGAAGTGGAATTATCACAGCCCCATCAAATTCAGAGAACAATTTAACTGATGAACCAATTGGGTAAATATTAGTGAAAGTATTAGCAACCCACTTAAATATATGTTTTTTCCTCACATGAACACTGGGTTTCATGCAAAGCAAGCCAGTGGGGAATAAAAACATAATGCAAGCTACATCAAGCTAATATACGTGGTGCTATAGCTTTTGCATACTACACTTTCGTGATACTCATACCTCTGTATGTCTGCTATAGCCACATTTGCTAAAAAATTCTTGTGAGATTTAGAAGATACACAGAAAAAAACCCTTTTGCTTTAGAAAAATGTCTACCTTCAGCTAGCAAGGATCAGGCAAAAAGTTTTGGGGCAGGTTCTAAGTGTCTTTGTCCCCTTGTTGAACAGATTTGGTACTGGTCTCTGCTAGCAAGAGACCACTGGATGGGATAAGCCTTGCCCAACTCTCCAGCTCATGACTGGACACAGTCAGAGCACTTGCAATAACAATGCACTTACCAAACTTCCCACCAACAGCACTGTTACAGACACTATTAAAATGGCTTGGTGAGTCACCTTCTCCTGCTTGACGGACAGCAGTGATTCACGGGCACTTAAAGCACATGCAACTGATCTAGTAGGAAAACTCTTACTTCCCTAATATAAACAGTTCCTTATGTGGATAATACTTCTTTCTAAATTAACCATTAGATTGAAAGTACTCATTAGTAAAAGGCGACTGAGTGGGTTTTTTCCTTGGAAGGGGCTCCCTCCAAGAGAATGCAAATCCTCTGTTCCCCGTCCAGTTTAGCAACAGAGCAATAAGGTGTTCACATTCAGCAACATCCTGAAATTGCACATAACCTGTCTGGTTGCTAGTTAGGCAAGCACCACAGAATACATTTAAAATAGATGGGTAAGCAGCCTGATGGTTTGCATGCTTTTATGTGCCTGGCGTCTCTTTGAAGCTCCTATGTAGAAAAAGATTGGCCCGGTAAGTGTTTTTCCTTTCTTTTCAGTACTGACTCTACCATCATTTGATAGTCAAGGTGGTCTCTTAAGGTACAACTTGCTCCAAATCAAAATTAAATCCTTTCTCCAGAGTAACTTTAACACCTGGTAATGAATGCATTAGAAGACTTATCTGTCTTGAAAAGAGTCAAAACATTCAAAGAAGCAAAGATAAATCATAAATTGCAACTGAAACCTGAGTGGGAGAAATGGTTTTAAACCTGCAATGGAGAAACACAAAAGCAACTCCACAGCTCGTTCTGTCTGGGAGGAATACACTTTTGAAGACTGTTACAAACATACTGAGTCGTGTCCACATAACTCACTGTAAAGTCAGAGGGATTATAATAATGACATGAAGGAGATCTGCCACCGCAGCAACGAACAAAGCCCCTCAACCAGATGCTGGGAGTTGATACAAAAGAAGGTTTTGAAGATATCTACAGGCCTGCATACAACAGGACAGTACTATACAAGAACTAGCCAGGATGCACTGGATTTACAGCAGGCTTTGGAGAACTAAACTGACAGCCACAAACCAACACGGGCCAACTGCAGTTTTCTGTTGGATTGGCTGGGTCTTGTTTACACCTCCTAGGAGGGCTCCCAAGTCCAGTGAGGCACAGTTACAAGCCAACTGCCATTTGTATGTGGATACCAGACTGAGATGCTGGGTTTGTTACCTTTGGGAATTCAAAGAGATCGATACTGATACGTACAAGCAGCTTTGGTTCCTACTTCTGTGCGCTCACCACGCTGGTGCAACAGTTCTTCAGATGTCTGAAAGAGTCGAAATGTAAAAAAAACCCAAACCCTTATATGTGTTATTAAAGCTGCTCAGAGTGGTCTAACAAGCAAGTAGGTTTTGGCCATGGTTCTCTGAGATCAAATTTACTCTCAACAAAAAAGGTACTAGTCCAGACCTCTAGATATTTCTCCTAGCAGTAAGCTTCACTCTTATTATGAAAGGATGAATCACAGTCACAGGTTTCTGGGCAATAATCCCTGGGAAAGTCTTAAGGAATGGATTTCAGTGGATTTTGGTTCCAGAATTCCTTTGTGAATTTGTCTTGGTGAATACTGTACAGTGTAATTTGGCACCTTGGAAAGACAGACAAGGTACTGGGTGCCAGGCACCCAGAAGATGCCTGAACATGGGAAGGAGATGTACCTCCACTTTGCTCCTGTGGGACAGGCAGGCAGCAAACGCCAATGTATCAAGCATCCATCAACCCGTTTCCTTCGCAGGCAAGACAGACTGATGTATATGGCTGTTACCTCAGCATTACACATGGCTATCATGTTAGCTTGGTGCCTCTAACACAGGGGTTGGGAACATTTTTGGTTCACTGACTCCCCAGACGTGTTCCAGCTAATATTTGGGCCCTTCCAGAAAGATCATCTCTGTAGACCACCATGCTTCCCCAAGGGGCCTGGTCTTCTTAGCTGACTTAGATGCCTTAAAGAGCATCATTATGGACCCACAGGGACTCCTGCAGCAGTCAGGAAAGTACAGCTCTGGAGGACTTGCCAGTTGTGAGACAGAAAATGTTGAAAATGAAACTATCCCCCATAAAGCCTCAGGGAAATACATGGGACAGCTTTACCCTTCTCTCCAAGATACTGTGCAGAGCTCTTCACTGACTCACGATGGTTGTGGCATCAGTTTGCAATCTGTCCATATTCAGAAAGCTAGTTTTGCATCCCTAAAAGCTAAAGTATTGGGTAAAGGGAAGGGGAAGGGTGTTTTGATTTTGCTTTTTAATAATATGAGAGAAATCCAAGCCTGTGAGAGAATGCACAAGGGACAACAGAGCCCTTAGCAGGAAACAGCATGAAGCACCACCATGGGACCTGAGCACACCTGCTTTTCCCTGGCTGTAGCACTAACTTTTGAGGGGTGCTAAAGGATATAATAGCATGAATGAGAATCAACCCATAATCCAGTGAAGCCTCTTGCAGCATGGTCCTTGCACACAGTTTCTGACACCTGCACAGATCTGGGGTGTCTGGGCCCGCTTTCCATCCCCAGCAGTGGGAGGAAGTCTCCGTTTTTCAGCACTGCAGTGTTTAATCCCTCCATTCCCAAATGATATGCTGAGGATCCCCCCAAATTTACCTTGCTTTCATCCCAATGGACCACCCAGATGCAGAAAGTTTCTAGAGGGACTGAGCTAACCATAAACTAACGCAAGCAGCCTAACTGCGCTCAAGTTAAACAAATTGCAACATGCCTAACCAAAATCCTCGAAGTAAAATACAGGGTTAGGTTACTTTTAGTTCGCTTGGTGCTAAGAAAAGGCAATTCTTCTTGAGAAATGTAACAGAGGGGGTAGAAGTGGGAAAGGAGGAAAGCTGCTAGAACAGCAGCTTGAAATCAAAACATATCATCTGGGAGGTGTTCACCTGAACAATCACCTAACTTAAGGGAGCAGGGAAATGTCTGCCACCTGGGATGATGACTAGTCATAGGATCACATGCTGAAGCTCTCTGAAAAGAAATGTTTCAGTGGAGCACTTCACTGGAAAGGATCACTACTGCAAATTGCATCCATTTAAGTAAACATAGCCAGGCAAACAAGCAGCTGGGGCAACCTGCCTATGATTTTTAAGTGGAAAGTACGTGAAACTAAAAACATGCAGTGTATATAGCTTTACCGAGAATACAATTATTGCCAATGGTACAAGCACTTCAGATGTATAAATGACAAAGTCCTACTGTTTGCAAAAACCATGCCTGAATGGAGCTAGATAAGATATGAGGATTGCTGATTTGCTTTCCATTGGCTTCAGACCAAGAGAGAAGGAAGAAAAACAAATTAAGATCTTGGAAAGAGTATCAAAATATTTGCCAGCGAAGACCAAAACACTCCTTTTCACATGTTCCTTTCCCTGATAATACTGGGGCAGAGTCGTGTGCTCTGAAAGGAGTGACTGCTATTTACTTTAAAATATCCTGAATAGGCAATACCTGATCTAATCTCGTCCATCTGGGAAGGGCAGCCTCGTGACAGAGCAGGGAAGATTTCCGAGTTTGGGTCTGAAGCCCTCTATTCGAGCTTTCCTCCAGGCTCACACTGAATCCGCTTCCAGTTAGCCAGGCTATAAACAGCTCACCGGCTCTAGCTGTTAAATGGGTCTGGTCGTTCAGACCCCCTAAGAACTGCCGCACTGGCTGCTGCATGCCCCAGCACCGGCAGCCAGCAGGACCCAAGATGTGGATTCACAAGCAGTTTACACTGGTGCAAGCTCAGGCTGATGCTAAAATGAGTGGTTACCCCTTCCCCCCCAAGCCCATTTCCACCCCTTCCTTTAACTTGGTCCCCTGCAGCTGAAAACAAAGATGTTTTTGGTTTTAATAGGGTTGTTTGCCTGGAGGCTCAGCAAAGTGACCGGCTGACCAGTGCTCTCCAGTGGGATTCAGCCCCTTGAGTCACCGGAGCCAAACCGCCCAACTCGAGGATCTCCAGCTTTTGGAGATTCGGCGCGCAGCTCAGGCTCTATCAGAGACCTTGGGAACGACCTCCATCTGAAAGGCACTACGGGGCTCGTCAACAGGGGCTCGAATCAGTGAGATGCACACTACAGCAGAAAACCCGTAACATCTTCCTTTTAGGCACTTACTAAACTATGTGTCATTAATTATAATTTAATGACACACGGCTTTGTCTTTATTTCTTTCCTCGATTCCCTCTGGAGTCAAACAACTAAGATTAAAGGTCAGGGTCAATCTGTTAGGTTGAAAATAGCCGTGTTTTCCAGACTACAGCCTGAGATGTACAGAATTACTTTAATTGGAGCAGAGCTTCAGCTGCTGAAGATACTCTGCCTGGAAAAGCAATGACCAAGGAGGACTATAAGAGCAGGCTATAAGGTCACAAGTGTTATACAGAGAGTGAACAGGATGCAGTGGAAGCCAGAAGGAGAAAATTATTTCAGAAAAGAGAATTCATGGGGGACAGGTCAACCCAACACTCTTGGATGCATTCCTCGCTCAGGAAGACTCAAATCGCTAATTTTCTGGGATCGGGAAGAATGCCCTAAAGGAAAGTTCACCCCCTCCTCTCCCCGTTTCTTTCTTTTCCTGGGCTCTTGGTATTTGGGGAACAAGGTACTGGGCTGGATGGTGCTTTCATGTGACCAACCCAGTGTGGCCCTTTTACATTTTGAGGTTATATCCTCTATGCCACAAAAGCATTTGTGAAAAAGTTTTACACAACTTAAAAACAAGTAACAGCTCTCTGGAGTTTAGCCATCCTACAGAACGTAATGAAACACTATAACCTGTTATAAAATTCCCTGAGATGGTAAAAAAATAGTATCGACTGGAAAGATATTCTATTTTTAGACCCATTTCTGTGTACATCCTGATCTAATTCCCACAAAAACCTTGGTTTCATCCCCTGCATATTCTGCAAAATTTTTTTATATAGGATTTTTTCTTTAAGGCTTGAGATCCCAAATTCCTTCAGGCTACCTACAGAGGCCTAAAAATAGCAATAAACTTGAAAATCGGACAAAAGGGGATTTAACGCGCCAAGGACATAGTCTGGGGCTGGCGCTGAAGGAGGCGCAGTTTCCAAGTCAGTCGGGCAGGAATTTTGTTCAGTCTCCCCCTGCTCAGCTTCACAACAAACACTGGACTGAAGACACTGTAAAAAAACTTTGTTTTCCCTGCAGAGTTGAGGGACATCATCTTGCTGCTCCTTCTCAAAAGTTACGTAAAAAACCTGGACCGCACCATTGTAACACTCACGTTGGAATTGAGCTTTCCGGAAGAAATCACAGACTGGGCTACAAAGCTCAAAGAGGAACAAGTCACCCTTCTCGTACATGAGTGGTTGACCATGCAGAAACACTTTGGCCATTGTGTCTCTTTGGATTTTAATGCACACAGGAGTCACACCATGCTCTAAATACTGCTTGTAAAATACCATCGCTCCCCCAGAAAAGACAGTCCAGCCATAGCTTCACACCTCCTAGGGACTACTCCTAATGACTTCTCTACAAAGCAAATACCAGCACTGGAAGCTCGTGGAGGTCTCCAGCTTTGGTGGCCACTGCCATCACCATCTTGGCCATCACGAAAACCAGAGGGGGAGGAGCGGGACCTGCAGGGCCAGAACTAGCATCAGGTAGGGCTGGCTCATGTCGATCTGGAGCAGACACCGATGAACAGACACGCTGCTGGCACCATGGCCTGGCAAGCAGATATTGCTGTGTGACCAGAATACCTCCTGTACGTGCAGGATGTCTTCACCTGACTACCCTTGTAGCGGAGTTTGAAATGTCAAAAGAGGGTCATGCCCTACATGAGGCTATATCCCCCCATTCAATGGTCTAGAGCAGTCAGAAATTATCCACAGAGGGGGAACATGGAATAAGGAGGTGGCAAGACGGGCTTGGAAGTGGCACAAAACCGTATCTCAAGGTTTCCATTCCCTAATTCCCCTCCTGAAACTTCAGTTAGGGCTCGTAACAGCAGGGGAGCATGTGGTTACATTTGCCTCTGAACATCTACCCGGAGGAGGAGTGAGTCTCCCGCAGGCAGATGTTTAGCTGCAAGCAGGACACAACAGGGCCATTTCACAAAATCTGGATCCCAACAAGCAGGTTGTAGGATCCTGGGGGGATCTCACGACCCACAGTCAGAACAAGCTGTATCCAACCGGAGCTTGTCTCCCTTCAAGCAAAAATGGGTGAAAATGTCAGCCAATTAAGCTTTTTCCACCTACATCACATCAGCTCCAAAAGCCAAACAGGATCCCAGCAGAGCTCTCCAGGAAGTCTCACTTCAGCAGATCTGAACCCTTAATGTTAAAATGTTACGAAAAACAGAACTGCTGCGTGGGTGCCCCAAAGCCACCCTGTGAATATTAATCACTTGTGCATATTGAATACAATTGTATCTCCAGTATTAAAAAGCTCTACTTCTCAATTAGTGGAAAGTGACTCCCACAGTTCAATTTAAGGTTTAAATTTGGAAAGGGGAGATTTTTTTTTCTTTTTTTTTTTCTTTAATGTAAACCACTGTGCTGGTTTTGGCTGGAATAGAGTTAATTTTCTTCATAGTAGCTAGTATGGGGCTATGTTTTGTGTCTCCTTGGATTTTTGACGGCTATTTGTGCTGAGAACAGTGTTGATAACACAGGGATGTTTTAGCTATTGCTGAGCAGTGCTTACACAGAGTCAAGGCCTTTGGCTGAGTAGGCTGGGGGTGCACAAGGAGTTGTGGGGGGACACAGCCGGGACAGCTGACCCCAACTGCCCAAAGGGCTATTCCAGACCATATGGCGTCATGCGCAGCATATAAAGCTGGGGGAAGAAGGAAGGAAGGGGGGGACATTCGGAGTGATGGCGTTTGTCTTCCCAAGTAACCATTACGCGTGATGGAGCCCTGCTGTCCTGGAGATGGCTGAACACCTGCCTGCTGATGGGAAGGAGTGACTGAATTCCTTGTTTTGCTTTGCTTGTGTGCAGAGCTTTTGCTTTCTCTATTAAACTGTTCCTATCTCAACCCACGAGTTTTCTCACTTTTACTCTTCCGACTCCCTCCCCATCCCACCGTGGGGGGAGCGAGCGAGTGGCTGGGTGGTGCTCATTTGCCAGCTGGGGCTAAACCACAACAACCACATACTTGTAAAGAACCCATGGATAAGGCATTATAACAAAACACGTACAGCTATGATTCTGGCATCTCCTTTCTGCGATTCATTCAAGGATGCGTTTCCCCAGTAGCAGTGGTCAGCACACCACAAAAATTACAGCTACTGACAATTTCTAATAAATTTAGCCTGTATAGAAAATACGATGATGTACATATAGTTGAACATGCATGTAACAGTGGCTGGATTCAGGAATCAAACACAAGGGCACAAGCCCATTGCTGTGGTCTCGGACTTACCCTGCGCTCGGCGTCTCCTGCTTTCAGGGACCTCTTTGGGAACGAGACTAGTCAAAAACTACCTACAGGCGGTCATCAGGACCTTTCAGTATTTCTAGCATCAGGGCAGGTGAGACTAAAAAATCATGCAAATATCCCAGCTACGACTTTCCAAAAACTGAAAAAACCCCACTGACAAATACAAAACCAAATTCCTGTGAGGATGGGCAACAGTGATCTGGACAGAAATCTCACTCCTGGCTATGAGGCTCAATTAGGTGACTTTGAACAAGGGAGCTTACCTCTGCACTGTTAAATAACACAGGTACAGTGACAGCTCACTGGCCTGGAGGTCAAGAGGGAAAACCGCGTCCAACACCATGTTACACTTGGCCCTGGGTCACCTTTGTGTGGTGCCCTGCAGCCTTAAGACATAACTATTATTTTGTGGGATCAGGATGGGGGGAGGCAGTTCAAAAGGCTGGGAAAAAATAATAGAGTTTTGCCCCAGTTCACCAAATTGCTTTTATATCATGAAATGTTCTACAGCATGAGGACACACAGGCTCTGGGGCAATGCTCAAGGTGGTCATCAAGAGCGTGAGGCCCATTGAGAAAGCGTTGAAAGACTGGGAAGGGCAGAGGGAAACAAAATTCCCCAAACTGTGACGAAGTACGAGCTGGTACAGGCTAACACAGTGCCAAGGAGCACATTAACAGCAAAGCAGGAAGGCCATCAGCTCTACATCTCAGCTGCCACGGTCTCAGGTAGGGTAAGCATCACGCTCTACTTCGCACCAGGGGTGTCGAGTAAAGATGTGCAAAGTGCTGAGATATTGTTGGACTGAGGACCTGGTTCGGAGACAGGTTGGTAGTTTCCCTCCTCTCACCCCATCCAAAGCCACCTAATCAGGTTCACCAAGGAACTAGTCCTTTTACTTTGCGTGCAAATTTGGACTTCCTTTTCGCTCTATCAAACACGTAATGATAGCCATTTCCCTAAGCCTGCTAAAGGTAGGCTTGGGCTAACATGTCTTCACTGCTGACAAGTATCTTATACTTACTGTATGCTGCTAGGATTAAAGACTTGGAAGGATTTTTGACCTTTCCAAAGCTTTAATGTTGTTGAATTTATACATGGTAATAATCACTGCTGAGACTCCTTATAGCCACCGTCTCCAAGCTCAGGAGATATATCTAGTGAAACCAGCCCCACAAAGTGATTTCCTTGGGTATAGCTGAGGCCTTGCAAAATGCTACACAAATTCGTGACTTTCACTAAGTGCCTCAGAGTAATCTTCTTAATGCCAAGATAGGCACCAAGAAGAAAAACAAATGCTTCGCTGTTCACCAGCAACACTGTTCTCTTTTTCTTAAATACACTTGAAAGAGGGCTGGAGGCAGCAGTTGCACCTAACAATCTTCATGAAAGCTGCTATGTTCAAGGCTGCCAAATAACATCCTTTTTTTTTGCTTGTTGTTGTTGTTCTCTTGCTTTTTATCCTGCACTGCCTTGATGGAGCACCAAAGGGTTTTTGCACTCGCACTGTAAAAATACCTCCAAAAATAAAGAGCTGATTTTGAAGTACAAAGCTGCTGTTGTGGGACGCTGCAGCATCTGTTATAGCATGTCATTTTTATATTTAGAAGCAGTGTTATCTCCACAGATCAAGCACTGCCAGTAAGTCACTCAGCAACCCCTTCCCATCAGCTCTCACAAGTCAGTGCCAGCCGATGGAGGGGGACACGCTCCTCTCACCCTCCAACAGCCCTCCACACCCCCACACCTCCTCTGCGGCACACTGCAACCTGCCTGACTCACGCTGCCCAGCCTGGTATCTCTAAAGCTGGTGTCTTGCCAACAGCTCAGCCCGGCAGCAGGACGTGAGCCTGCCGGCCTCCGACATGCCGCTTTTTTCTTTTTCTGGGTCATGCGGCACGGTGTGTGTACGCTGCATGGCACATGTAGGAGAAACCATGCAACAAAATCAGGGGAGCTGCTGAAGCATGCAATCTGGTGCACAGCTCTGACCTGCGCCGTCAGACCGTTCTGTCCGTGTCCTCCAGCCACGTTTCTGAGCTGGTGCCCACAGTTAGAAAATAGTGCATGTAAAAAACGCCACAGCCAGCCTCTTCCATTAGGTGGCTGGACCACTGAGAAGGTCCAGCAAGCCAGCCGAACGAACTTAAACTGAGCGCAATATGCCCACAACATGTATGCCACACGCAGCTTGTACAGGTGGGCAGGATTTGTAGCTCCTTTTTCCCCCCTCTGAGAGTAGTCTGCCACTTACTGTAAGCAGAATTGCTGTTTGTAGCACAAGGCGGTGCTGTGTAACTCAATCAGGCAGAACACAGCCAAGAAAAGCAGGGCAAAACATAATAAAGACCCAACAGCAGCCGTCAAAGCAAAGGTCACAGGACTGGTGTTTGGAGCGTGGGAGGGGCACCAGACAGAAAAGCTCATCTTGGCTCTGTGCTGTCTGTTAAAAGGATGAAGGATGAAGGGTATGACGTCCTCCCTGGCTAGCAGAAGCAGCATCTTCTCCATATATCTCCATCCCCCATCATTTTTCAGTTCACAGCAGGTGAGCACCGCAGCTTGCAGGACTGGCAGTCTCCTGCAAGGGGACAGCACTGTTTCTGGGTGATGTTTTGCACAAATGTGAACGTCAGCTAATTAGAAGAGTGAAATTTCAGCCCAGCAAGTGTTTACGGTGGAGGGGAGAGGAAACACTCGCAGGTTTCTCCTTTGCTTCCAGCCATGAGAGCCGAGGAGTGCTTGCACATGTGCAGGCAGGGGAGGGTGACGGGGCAGGGAGGGCAGAGAGGGGAAACACAACCAACACACGCGAGCTCCCCGAGTGATCGGTTTTGGCAGCTACCCTGGAAAAAAGGCACCGTCAGCACTGCAAAACATGCAGGAAAATCTTTAGCTGGCAAATGCAGATTTGTCTTTTCCAGGAGCAGTGAAGAGTGGAAAAGGCCCAAACAGAGTTGCAGATAGGGAAGGGAGCAGTGATGGGATCAATCCATCTCCAGAGAGCAGTTACTTCAGCTCTCTCCTGGATACGGCCCTCTTCTTGGAAAGGGGGTGTTGAAGGAAAACAGAGCCTGGAAGAACCTGGAATATCTTTACCTACAGACACAGCTTAGCAAATGCCACACGCTTCCATTTTACATAGAAGAAAACTGCCTTACCTGAGTAGTTTTCGCCCTTCTGCCTTGCATGCTGGTACTATGGCTAATTTGTGGGTTGGTGGCCCCTTCGGAAAGGCAGTGGGATTTCCTACAGGGCAGAGTATTGTAATTACTGTAGGAAGGCGCATCCTCAGCAGTAACTGATGCCATCTTATGGCTCCCAATATCCGGGATGTCGGACACCAAATTCCGGCAGTACCCTCCAAAGGCGTTTCGTGGGCCGCCATTGACGGTAGCGCTCGGGGTTTTGGGGGAATACAAGTCGCTCATAGAGTTGGCGCGCTGGCAGGTGACCAGGGGCTGGGGGCTGCCGCTGGCCTCCGTCCCCCGGGTGGCCTCGGCATCCTTCTCCTCGGCCAAGCCCAGGATTTCCTCGTTGCTCGTTAAATGCTCCTGGCTGAGGTCAGAAAGTGAAAACTCCAAGCTGTCCTCACGCCAGATGTCGGCCGATTTAGAGCGCTTCTTCTTGAAGCTGGCCGTCTCCATGAAGTTTGTCCCGTTGGCCGCGTATCGATGTGACCTCCCGTCGCCCTCCGCCAGGAATGGTGGCTCGTCCCCGTAGAGCCTGCTCTCCTCCGAGTCGGGCATGCTCTGGACGGAGGCAGCAGTGAGGACGGTGCTGCTGTCCACGCTGGGGGTGACGGAGGAGTCGGTGTGATAGGAAACGGGCCGCAGGCCCATGTCCACACGGTCCACCCAGATGGGGCTTCCAAAGTCCTCTAGGTTGGCCTCCTGGGCAAAGGGCTCCAGGCCATTCTCTGCCAGGGACTGGGGGATGCTGGGGGTGCTGCTGGAGCGGGTGCTCACTTCTGAGTTACGGTGGATAATTTTTCCGGAAGAAGCGTGCCGTGTCCGGCGAGAGGCTTTATTGGAAAGGCGAAGCGAGCGGGAAGTGTGCTTGCGGCCCAGGCCGGCATGCTTGTCTCCGTAGAAGGCGTGCTCCACGCTCTGGCTCTCCGCGTTTCCCATGGTGTCACAGTCTGCAAGGGAAGAGAGAGGGGACCGTTAAAGGCAGCAACCAAACACGCAGGCAAGAAGACACACAGATGCCCCAGTATACCCAAAAGAGCTTTTTGCCTTTTTTTTTAATGAACCTGTCCCGAAACCTACACCACAGCTTCCCCTGGGTCTGGCAGGACGTGCTTTAACAGCTGCAACTAATCCCACAGAATTAATTAAGGGAGCCAGCAACTGTACCAGCAAACTTATAAATACAACTCAGTTAAATCGGTATGTACACCAGACCATAGCTATACTGGTGTACATGAAGAGGGTAGAAGAGGGAACGGTTGAACCTTGAAACTTGGTCCGAACTGGAGCCAGTTTACCACCAAAGTGCACCAGCAATTGCAGCTCTGCACACATTCACTTGACTCCTAGTGTTAGCTAATCCTTCGCAATTCCAGCCAACACTACAAACTCAAAAAATCAATAGCTATTGTTTATCTGCATGTAACAAGATGCCAAGAAGTAGATGGATATACGCCTTTATCTGAGATTTCACTTTTTTTTTTGCCCGGAACTGCGAACTGAAGCACCAAATAGCAAAGTACAAATTCAACTGTTCGGCAGCGAGCTAATGATAGGTTTGATTTCTGGAACAAAAAAACAGTGCAACATTAAGCAGGTACAGAGAGCCCCACACAAGAAAGCCATATTATGAAAAATAAATTAGCATGAGTGACTCAGACTATACAAAAATAACCTTTCCTTCCTACTCACTCTGAAGCAGATAGCTAGATCTAAGTGCTTTGATCTAGCAAAGAGAAAACTGAGCTGGAACGCAGGGACTGGGTTTCTGTCCCCATCTCCGTACTTAGCCTCCTGCATTATTCAGTTGTGCACATCCCGCTGTGAAACAGGTTTCCCATCCAGAAGATGGGAGTGATGATCTGGATTCAACCTTGGAAAACACTTTGAGGTCTGTGTGATCTCACTCAACAAATGTCAGAAATATTTTATCAGTAGTATTGGCCAAAGATCAAGAAGAAGAACAAGAAAAGTAAATGTTAAAGTACATGGCCATTCAAAATTAAATAGGAGATCCTGAATTACACACAAGACAATTATATCTAGATAAATAGTCCATAAATCTTGAACAGAAATTCCAAGACAAAATTTCCTCGTTTTGAGGTATTTGTATTGGTCTTGGTTGAAAAAAAAAGCTGCCCTGACAGTAAAATAATCTGGAGTTTTTCATTTCTAGGGGCACTTTCCTCTCCTTTAACAGGATGTGCCGATGGGTATTGAGCCAGATGCTGGCAGAATGAATGTGATCGTGCATTTTCCCTCGCTATCTAAATATACACTATCACTGCTGCACGGAACTGAATTAGCCGTACATAAATTACACAGAAAGTGAGGAATCAATTGTGCTAAATGCAGGCACAGCAGTTCTGCCGTAGGCTGCCCTGGGTGCATATGGTGGAGCTGAACTTCTGCAGTGATACTTCTGACCACAGTCAGAGGACTGCGCTTCTCTACTCTTCTACCCAGCTAAGCAGGTCGTGTCTGAAGCTAAAAATCTGTTCAGTGATGCAGCAACAGGCACTTCCATAAATATCTGGACATTTCTGTATCTAAAATAAAGATAACCGCATGTCAAGTAAACTATAGCAGGAAATACCCTACGTCTACTGAAATTAATGGCTGAACTCCCATTGACTGTCATGAGACTTGGTTACCATGTATCATTTAGAAAAATAAATGCGCTGAGCAGAGGGCAGGTTTTAATCTAAAAAAAATGACAGCATTATAAATCCCTAGACAGGGTTTATTATTCCTTAAAAGCTACAGCCCTTTGATACGGACCAGACTGAAAAACAAATGTCAGCTAGCTTTTGCTTCTAAAACATTTTATAGCACAAAACCTGCATTTTGTCTTCCACACTGATGTCTAAAACCATACCTCAACACTCCCCATCTTGCAAAAGAAACCCTCTCGGGGTAATGCTTTTAGCTACTTTGATTCTGAGATTCTTGCTAACCACACTTTCATTCAACAGGATTTCCACTGGCTGCAAAGCCCATCAGAGCATGCAATCATTTATCCCCAGTCTCCAGCCATGCAGCCATCACTTCAGTACCTACCTAAGGAGAAAGAGCAGCTTTAAAAGTCCTCTTGAAGCCCTGAATGATTGAAGAGTGGCTCTTTACCTTCAGAAACAGAGCTGCCGAGGGGCAGGAGCGTCCCCCGCACGCCACACAGCCAGGCACACTTGCTGATGAAAACGCCGGGCAGCGTGGCTATGGAAAGCAGCCCTGTGCCACCACCTCGATGTAGTCTCCATGCACACCGGGCAAAATTTCACCCAGCCAAAAAGTAACAGAACCACAAATGACTTGGCGAGGAAAGGAGCAGCAGCTCGGGCTGCGTCCCGTGAGGAAATAACGCCGCTAGAAACACTCTCATGGAAGGAGGAAAGTCTTTTCTCCGCAGACGGCAGGAATGTTTACTGAGCGATTTCACACAATGAGAAGTATCTGCTAGATACTGGCAAGAAGTGTCAGACTTCAAAGTGAAGAGCTGTCCCTTTTTCATTCCGTGGATTGGCGCTTTAGGTGAGGACGCGTTTGCAAATCCCGCAGACGGCTATCTATCCCGGCACTTAGCCCATACCTCGCTCCTGCACCCAGGAAGGATGACTGAAGAGGCCTCACCCTGCAGCCACCGATTCCCCCGGCGTTACGTTGCAGGTTTGCACGTTCTGCGCGGTGGGTGCAAGCGGGCACGGTGCAGCCGATCCAGCTGCAGCGATGCAAGACGGTGCCATCCCCACAGTCTGTCACCGTCCCCCGCCAGATGCCAGCAGATGAGGGGCACAACAGGCTGAGCCCACCTCGAAGGGCTCCCCAGCGGGTCAAGCTGAGGGTGCCCACTTGTGGGGCGCCTGAGACAAATGGCTCCCCCTGGAAGGGACCCCCTTCCTACCTTCTCACCCCCAGTTTTGCCTCCCCTCTGCATTTCTGACTGAGCATTTCCACCAGCTACTCTCCACCAATTCAGGTGCTCATGCAGCTGAGTCCACTAAAACAGCAGAAAATAAAGCCGGGGGGGGGGGGGAGAGGAGGAAAAAAAAATACTTTATATATTAGTTTATTTTTGCTGGGATAGTGAATTCAACTGGCACGTGCCAGAGGCAGCACAAGGGCGCCCGTCTGGGGATACAGCCGGGCGAGGACGGGGCAGCATGGCTCGAGGACAACGCAGGATCCAGGGAAGAGGGGACAGCAAGTGGCATGTCCCCCATTTTTTGGCAGCAATGAGCTGTTAGGTCAGCTCAGACAGATGCGGAAAGGCAGCCCTGAAACATGTGAATTCACACTGAAGCAGATGCCGGCATCCTCGGCTAGCAGGAGCGGGCGCTGGGCAGGGGAGGGGAGCCCCAGCCTCCCCCTCCCAGGGGCAGCAGCAGACACCCTGGGGCAGAAACGTCTTAAACTGCTGCAGCTACGACTGCCAGATGCTGCCTGTCTACGGCTTAACTGAATTTAGCACACTCAATGAAAAAAATCTGTATCAAATTAAGAAAATGAGTAATGTTAATGGGAGCTGCACGCAAATGCTGGTAGGACAAAGGCTCCCCTTGTTAGCTCACCCGTCGAATCCAAAGGTGACCATTAAAGACCTATCAAGGTACCACCAGGATACAACATAAATCAAGTGTGACACATCTTGATGCTTTAAACAGGTCTGTCGCGCTCGGCCAAGGACTGCGATGTGTCAAAAGTCTGTTCTGAATTATTCTCTGAAGCTAGCAGAGATTAGCTCACACAGCCCATGCACTGCAAGCAGAACTAGTTGGAAATTTTTCAGCAGAAAATGTTGATTCATCAAAACCCAAACTTTTCATGGGAATAGACCGCTTTTGATGAAAGGCTCCTCTGCTCCAAGAGGGAGAGATTTGAAAACCAAAGCGGGGAGACAGGCACGTCTCCTGGACGAGGCACCAGCTCGGTGACTCAGTTGCTTGCCGAAGACGCGGATCAAGATTGGTATCTGCAGCCCAAGTCAGGCAAACGAGGGGTGGCAACTTGTTCCTCCACATCCTCCAGAGGCGGCCTGACCATCGAGCTATGGGCTGCTCTGGGAAAGGGCTCTCTTCCCCAGAAGATCTGTTCCTTACTGGTTCAGAGCAGGGAAAATGTCAAAATTGTGGAAGTCTTCAAGGGGCCAGGAAAGTCACCTTTTAGCCAGCTTGCACGTCAAGAGACAGTACAGGGGTTTGAGTTGTTTTGGTTTTTTTAAACCCAAAACTTAAGATTGGTATCAACATCATGGTATCAGCAGGGAGAACACAAATTCTGCAGGAAAGCTTTGGAAAAAACAGTGTTCCCTACATCAACTACCCTAGACAGACAGCCTGAACTCTAGCTGAACTGCTGAGTTTTTGCTGGGTGAGTCTTATATAAAATGGTTACACATAAAGGCAATCACATTCTAGATTACACATAAAGACAATCACATTCTAGATGACCACTGATGACGGCCCCATCAAAGAATATATTTTTCTTTGAAAACAGTCATTTTCCTTTATCTTCCCTTTCCCCTGATATTAAATATTTCTTAAAATAATTACAAAACCAAAATACTCATTTCAACTAAATCTAAGTTACTAACTCTCAACCATGCAAAAAGTTAGGCCTTTAGATTCCAGAAGAAAATCTGAAATATGTTAACTTTCCAACCAAATTTGAAGCACCTCGCAAGACAACAGATTGCAAATTTAAAATTAGATTCTAGTGGGAGGGCCTGGTGACAAATCTGTATTTTTCTCCTGGAGTGGAGCTTGAAGGCTGTGAGAACCAGAACAATGATTAAATCCACAGCGAGCAACGAGCCTACAGAAATAAACTTTTGCTAAAATCTGCCAGCCAACAACAAAGATTTTTACTGAACTCACAAGAACCACATAGAAAAATGTACAAGACTAATAACCAAGTGTGAACATACACATTTTATTGTAATTAAAATGTGCTTTTTCGAAAGGGCAAGAGAGAGGCTGAAATTCCACACTAAGCCTTTGAGTTTCTCGGAAACTCCAGCAGCATATTTAATTGTCTTCAAATCAGAACCTTTTAACCAGCCATTTCTTTTTTGTAAGCCGCTCTTGCATATGTTAAAGCACGGGATGGACTCCAAAAAGGCCCTGCAGGCAATTCAAATCAGAGGAGGAGAGAGGGAGGAAGGGATGTCATCAGTAGCTGCTTGATAGCCATTCAAATGCCTTTGTATTGCTAAACGGGTGTAACCATAAACCGCATGCGGCTTATCCAATCCTTCCCCTCCCGCGAACCATTACACAACACAGCAAACTCCTAAATAAAAATATATGGACACACATGTACCTTCCAAGGCAGTACTGGTATCCAGCGCAACCTTCCCCAAGAGAGCTGTGGCATTTAGAGGTACAGAATTGCAAATGATACCAAAATGAACAGTTACTGGGACTGCAGAAGCTGTCAGCACCTGCCACTCAGCGATTCCATTACTCTCACGTCAGAGTCTATGACTATATGCCAAAAACCTGGGGAGAAAAAGGGGAGAAAAAAAAATCAGACAAAGGGTTAGCAGGAACGGCTATACAGGAGGACGTCTTCTGCCAGGTCCTGTTATCATTACTTACCTAAGAAACACATGCGAATGCTGTGCTTAAATTCGAATTATGAAATCTGATGATGGCAGAATAAATGAAAAACCCAGTCAAGCGCCGTCAGCCCAAACTACAGAACACGGAGAGTTCCTCTTCGCACCACTTTGTACGATAAAAATCCCCATAGACATTAACATGCCCCTGCTGAAGACGGTCTGTCTCAGGCAGGGCTGGAAAATCTCAGGTCCAAAACCACACCTGTGTCCGAAGACGACCGCCAAGAAAGGCACCTTCCCGTAAACCAGGGTTTAACTTCTGGCAGCAAGGGGGAACCCAACTGCCCAGGGAACAGGCCCGAAACTGGAAGACCTCAGAGGAGATGTCTCTGCGCAGATTGTCTAATTTACAAAAAGGGCGGTTATCCCAGCAGGGATTTCATTAACATTTTTCAAGGGCGAATCAGGCATGTAGGGCAGAGCATTTACATGCATTTTTCTGCACAGTGAAAGGATCGTTGGGTTAATTGCATTCACTAAGGCAGGGATACAAGAGACCAGTCTGCACCTATTTAGACCTAAGACAAGTCACAAGAATAGTCCTCAAGTTACACACATGTGTGCACTTGCGTGGGTACCAAACCCCAGCCCTTTCTTGGCCTGATACCACTGGCAAGCTCCCTTGCAAGTAGGCCAGCTCAAGGTCCAGTCCTGTGAGATACCAAGAACCACAAACTCACCGGAGGGCTGGGTGCTCTGTCCAAGCCAGCTCTCAAGTCACCCAGCTCCCCCTTCTCCCAGCCAAACACCAGCAGTGAAACATCAACTCAACACTGCATGCAGAATTTTGAGAGTTATAAACTTTTCCAAACATCTCAAGGAACAAAAACCTTGGAAGAGATTACTGATGCCCTTCATGTTATTAGAGCTGCTTGGTGGGGAAATTGTGATCCTCAGTCTTGGCTGGATTCTCAAAAGCGATGAGAGTCACCGGCTCCTTTCTAAATTAAAAACATTCTCATTTTCTTTCTCCTCCTTCATGTTCCCCTCTCCGCTCCCCACCTCCCCCTCTTCCCCCAAGCTGTTGGTTGAGATCTGAAAAGCAGTTCATGAATTGCTCAGGAGCTGGCAGAAATTAATAAAATGAAGCTCATTTATATTGAAATGGACTCATTACCATGCCAGCTGCCAATAATTTGCAAGACGGGAATCTTGCTGACAAACAAGGTCCTACAGGCAAGAGGCTTTCCACCTGCATCCACCGCACGACGAGCAACCCTGCAATGTGCGTTCCTCACCTCCAAAGAAAAAGGAATTGCGACTATCTTATTTCAGATCCACCTGCTGCTGCCCCAGAAAACTTGTCCAAAAGAAGAAAAAAACAGATGCGGACAAGCATTTTATCCAATTTTCCATCCTGAAGCGGCTTTTGAGGAGTTTGTAACTCAGAAAAATCTGCTCCAGGCTGAAGAGAACTCTGGTCACTTCTGTGAGAAACCAACTAAAACATCGCCCACTCCCCACACTGCCTGTGCTCCTCCGACCAAAATCATTCTTCTTCTTGCACTCATTTGTTGAAAAGGTGGGAAGATCCAAAGTGGTTGTTTACAACTGTATACTGGATTATCCCAATCCTCACTATGCTCTAGTACATCAGAAGGGCTGGCAATATCCTTTGCCATGAACAGATGAGTACCGTGCACACGCGGCTCCTCCAGCAGAGAAGGATTTATCAGTACCCACGGATTCTTTCCTGAAAAGATTTGTTCCTACTAACTTTTACAACTTGGAGAGTCTTTCCCAAATCGAACCAAGCCATACTTTTCAAGAAGAACATCAGTTTTTCATACTTCTCTTTGTCTGCCATTAATACACACTGGAACGGTCCTCGCCCCCATGCTTTCCGCTTCACCCCGACAGCCCAGGCTCTGCCGCAGCAGAAATTCTGGGGGTCTGCAGTGCCGAAGCAGCCTCGGACAAGAACTTCCCTCCAACAGGGTCTTAGCAAAAGGCGATGCCCATGCTCCTCCATCAGGAGGAAAGGCAGAAGCAAACACGAGCACAGCCCCATGGCTTGCTTCCAGCACAGAGCCCTTCCCCACACAGGACACGTTTTAATTGCTCCTGTGGACACTTGCTGTGTCAGGGGACCCTGACCGAGGGGGAAGCTGACCGCATGTTCAGACCACCAGTAACTCCCACTAACTGTTCTCAGGGTAGATGGACAGTTGTAAACAATCACACCTGGAACAGTTCATCCTGTTGAAAAAGAAACGTTAGATAAAGATTTTCAAAACTTCCATGCTCAAGACAAAATATTCAGTCTTCTGCAAACATGCATACACAGACACACACATATATACATCTATGATGCATGTATGCATGCATGTATGCCAATGTCTACATATGTCAATGCAACTCCTCTTGTTCTTTGAAGGTTTGGAAGTAGCACAGCTGTATTTATTTCATAGCCGCAAAACAGCGCCTTGAAAAATCAGGCCAAGGGGTTCCCACAGGGCTCATCACACAGCAACTTAAGTCAATCCAAACTGAGGAAGCTCGCAGCAAACCACCATGAATGGATTAAATGAATGCATAGTTAGGAAGCAGAATATATTAAAGGAGCACCTTGTTATTCATCACATCTGCTACCTGTGATTCTAGGTAGAGCAAAGAGAGGTTTGACTTTCACATGCTGGGAGGAGTTTGCAATGCCAAGAGATGAGGAAAAAAAACCAGCACACCTGTTTTCTTTTTGCTTGCGGACACCTGACGTGAACATTAATGGATGAAAAATATGGAAGCTGTGGTTTTCTAAAAGCCTCCTTTTCAAAGCAGAACCCTTCCTTTCCAGCAAGGAAAAATTAGCATGCAAGTATATCCCCTTGTCCAGTGAACATGAAAAGTTGGCTAGAAGGACGACAGCTCTCTTTCAATTCTATTTTTATTTTTTGATCTTATGATGCATCATTTTTGTCAGATTCCAAATGCAACTGCAGATGCGAGATCAGTTGGTCATTAAGCAAATCTGCATCCAGCTTTGAGAGGCCCTCGGTAATTCTACCATAAACCATCAGGATGTATATACATAGACAGAAAGCAGTAGTCATTTCATACAGAAACTATTTAATATTAATCAGTGGCTCTGGGCTGTATTCCCCACCCACCATCCCAGTTTCATGCCATTGTAACTCCAGTGTTCGATCCTCTCTCTTGAAATGGAGAATCAGGCCCTTTATTTGTACCTGGAGGCCACATTTTGTTAGCCTTTATTACCACTAGTTAATATGAATTACTGCAGAAATCAATCTATCAGATCACCTGCCCTGAGAAGAAGGTAAATGCTCTAGTATGCTCCAGGGTCCTGGTACCCTGACAACTCTGGCTCTCCCCATCCCATACCCCTGGGCTGCCCTCCACAAAATGAAACGCTGCAACCCACAGGAGATGGATGGGTGGGTGAGTGGATGGATGGATAGAGGCTGCTCTATGCCCAGATCTTTGTCCGAGAGGGCTTTCCGTGACGGGGCTGGGTGCATGCATGGGTTCAGAAATGTAATTCAGAAATGCTCCAAGCTTCCCCGTTCTCAGTGTAGTCACTGAAACTACGTACGACACTGAGCTCCAAGACCAACTCTAGTGGACTGCAGAAGCTGGTTGACTTTTAAACCAGTGAAAATAAATTACAAACATGCTCCTTTTTGTGTTTTCCTTCTATGACATATAAAATGTCATAGAAACCTTTCGTTTGAGAAAAAAATTAGTTTTAAACCAACCACAGCTTATACTACCTGTCAAAGAGAACAGCTGCTCCTGAAACCAGAGTCTGACACCGATGACCATCCAGACAAGGCTGGGGGGACCGTCCGCAGGTCCGCAAGGATTGGCCAGCAGAGCCGGAATTGCAAAACCTCTTTGCAACTGCCTCACTAACACACAACCTTTGTGTCTGTCACGGTTAGGAGAACAATGCTGGATGATCGCTCCAGATGAAGAGGAGGGGAAAGAAAAATAAACCCACGTTCTCTTTGGGGAGAACTCATAAAGGAAAGATGTGGGAAGCCTTGTTCCTCCAGCTGTAGCACCACACCTATGAGAATGTCTAACGGAGGGAAGAAAGGGCAAAAAGAGAGGGAGGGAGGAAGGTCCGTCAGGAGACCTAAAACCTCCAAACAGCCAACAGTCAACCATCCCCAAATCACAGCTAAAGAAAACAAAACCAGAAACATGGCACTGACAAAGCACAGTGGGGCCTTGGTAATAAATTAATGGAAGAGAATAGCAGGTAGCCCAAGGGAAAGCCCCCCCTTCAGGGTTTCTATATTTATACGAGGGGATGTGAATACTTGTTGTGGGTTTGTTTGTTTTTTAATCATTTTTACAAGTACCTGAAGGTGTTTTAAGTCTTTCTCCTTCCTTTCCCTTTTATTTTTAATGGTGGGAAAATCCCCCTTTCTTCCCTAGGGGAAATCTGCAAGGTTTTACACATTTACAGAAAGCGGCAAAGCAAGGAAAGGATTCTAATTTCAGATCATCAGACATAAGCAAATCTATCGGAAGCCACAAGGGCAACTCCCTGGAGCCTGTGGGGCAGACGAAGAGCAGCTCGCACGCTGCGTCCTGGGAAGCGGAGGGGTTTTACAACCCACTCCGGGGAGCTGCAGGCAGCGCTAAGCCAGGAGGGAGCTGCAGGGAAGAAGGAGCCCACTTGGCCTCCATGGAGGATGAGAATGAGGAAGGTAGCTACAAGGACTGCGTGTGCATTTATGTGTTACTTAAAAAAAGAAAAAGAATGTCCAAAATGCAGCTGAAATAAAAATAAGGTGCGGTTTGTTTATTTACCTTAAGGTTATGCATTATTGTTATTACACTTTGCTTGAGAAGGGCTTTCTGCTTATGCCAAATGAGCAGAGAACTGCTGGTACACAATGAGGACGGGACATGCCAAATGCATTTAAAAAAAACTTTATTTAGAAGTAACAAGAAAATGTTCAGACCAGGAGAGAGAGCCCTGAATGGATCCATCAGAGCACTCACTGTGCAGCCGAGGATGGGCAGCTGGAGGAGGCAGAAGCGGAGCAGGACACGGCGGACTGTGCACGCACGGAAGAACCACCCAGCGCCACAGTCTCCGGCAATAAAAATTGAAACCCTTGGCCTGAGTGACCAGGGAGCCACTGCAGGCAGGATGTGAAGGATTAAAATGTTGTGGAAAAAAATTAAGGCAGATAATTGGGGGAGGGAGAATTGGAGAGGAAGTATTTAGTGTATATCCTCATTTAAGCACAGAGGTAAGTAATCTGATTTTCAAGCAATGCCAAAGACCTCACACAGATCATTAAGATGGTGCCTGAGATATGAAGACAAGTATCTAATTTTAGATACCCCGACTTAAGTACCAGGGAGGGATTTGAGAGGTCTATGGAAAAACAGGCGGCAAATAAAAACTCAGGCAAATGCACGATCAGAGTCGCTTTCGCATTTTGGTCACACTCTCTCTGATGGAGAATGAGGTACTTCACTAAGGTAGAAAAGCATTATAAGGTATGCTATATAATTAGTAGAAAGGATATAAAAGTAACAACAACTTCCGCGACAAGGCCACAAGGGAAGTATAATAAGGAAAAGGACTGAAGCGGAGGATATCCTTTTAAGTTTATAGCATGCCTTGCAGAAGTTTTGGTACCAGCATCTCTCTCCGTGAGCTCCTACTTTTAAATCAGTACCTCGCAAGATTCAGTCTTCACCAAAATTGTCTGCCAGGGCCACCGCACCGGGCTAGGATGGGGAGGCCAGCAGCTGCAGCGCTGCAGAGCAGGGCTCAATTCCTGCCCGGCAGCCTGCCTCCTGTGCCACCTTGGGCAAGCCAGGGAGACCTCCCGTAGCCCTTTCCCCTCTGCAAAGCGTGAATATAGAGCTCTCATCCACTGCAGAAAGACCCAAGACGGCCATATCCCCATTTTAAAAGGGCACTGGGTGACTCCAAAGAGGAAAGCCACGTTTACCCGGCAGAAAGCACATGTTAAACATCCCACGCCTCCTGAAAATAAGAGAGCTTATTGCCTGGCATGTCGGCGACGCCACGGCCGGGTTGCTCTGGCATCTCCAGGGGAAAATGTTAGTGGGACAGGGCAAGGCGGAGATGCTTGAGACAGGAGTTCACCCAGGCCAAAAAATAGGACCACCAATAGGACTGCCAGCCTCAGCCTGCACTGAACTCTCCCGCCGGGGCTGCCGGAGAGGATGGGAGAAACAAAAAGGAGCCCCAGGTGAAGAGGCAGACGTGCTTCACAAAACCCGACACTGGGAATTATAACTACTGTTTATTCAGAGCCTGGGAGGAGAGACAAGCGAGCATGTGACCAAATGGCTGCTGTTTTCACCTAGTGTGAAGATACCGACCGCAACAGAGCAGGTTTCTCAGCCTGGCATTACCATAGTATAAGCCCTCGCCGTTTCTCCAGCATGCAGAAAAAGAGAAAACATTCATGCAAAACTCGGCTGGTCTGTACCAGCTTGCCACTGTCAAAGTTAAATTAAGCACTCAGATTTTATCTTGCACGTCCTGACAGAACCTGATCACTCAAACGCCATCGCAGAGACGTATCTGTACCGCAGTTAAGTTTATCTGGGTTTACCGGTTTTAGTCACAACTCGTACATCACATCTCCTGACATAGCTCTTGCTGAAAGCTCTTCCCCTGCGGGAGGAACACACAACACCAAAGGCCACACGTTGGGTGTTGTTTCTTTAATTAAGAGGGGGCAAAACCCATGAGGGATAGTAATCCCAGGAGAAGACACCCCTGGGGCTCTGGGGGTGAGCCCCCACCCCGGGAAGACGCAGGCAGGGAGCACGGAGCCCTGCCACAGAGTGGGGAAATGGACCGGATCAGCAAATGTTGTTGAGAGGAAAAGCCAAAACTATCAAAAGTCAGGCTAAGGTAGCTTCGTGATGGAAAGCTGAAACCCGTCAGCTCTGAGTGTGGCCTCAAAATAAAATGAATGCTTTGCCTTCATTTTCAGTAAGGGCATGGGGGGGGAAGGCATGTGAATCACCATGTCTGAGGTATCTGAGGAGCAAAATTCAAAGAGTTTAAAATGTGCTGGTCAGCAGGAGTTTTGAATCTGCATCCCAAAGCTATGAGAGAAGCAGTGCAAGCAACCACAGGGATATGGACAAGAATTTTTATGTTAAAACCTACAGATCAGGATCCTGCCTGGGACTGGAGAACAAGTGCTCACAGCAAGGACATACCCATCTGTCTGGCCTGAACGGCACGTGAGGCTGGAGAGCACATCTGGGAGACAGAACAGGGAACGACATGGGAAGAAATAGGAAATTGAATAAAATGCAATATGGATTGTGGCGCGCTACTCTGATCTCTTTCTCCAACAAGATGACCCATTTTCCAGGGGAGGAAAGGGCAGAAGATATCTTTCCAGGAAACTACTAGTTAAGCTGAAGATGACGAAACTGGCATGGGAATTATGATATGCATAAGAAACTTTGCAAAGAGGTTGTGCTGAAAGGAGAATTGTCTGGCTCAAGGGACCAGGTTTTTAATGCTTTCAATGATGACGCGCAAAGAAAAAAATGTACCAGTGACTTGTGCTGATGACACAAAGCTAGCAAAAGTCACAATACAGAAGAGACCTTTTGTATTGATCTCAGAGGGCTATAAGCCCCCGATGTGATAAAAGTGACAAAAAAGCAAACGTAATCAAAAGATGCACCAAGCAGGACTTGCCCAGCAGAAACAGGAGTGAATGCTGCCACAGAAGACATTGACCTCATCTGGAATAACATGCGCAATCCTCGTCATCCGTGGCAAAGGTTAATACAGGCCAGACTACCTTCAAGAAAAGCAAGGCAGACACAATGAAGCATAGAGCTTCACTCTGAGAGGCAAAAACAACAGGACTGTCTCATGTGGCAAAACAAGAGGCTGCAAAAGGACATGATTTATGTTCACGGGCAGAAAAGGGTAGGTTAAAAAAATCATAAATTCAAATAGTTGTATTCATGGTAATTTCATCCTGACAAAACAAGCAAGGCAAGGTTAAAATAGACTGTGCCTTCCTCCTGCTCCCTCTCCCCTTCACAAATGGCCTCGAGACAGGCAGCAGTCCCTGCTACTCGGCTCGAGCAGGGAGACCTGCCTAAAAGCAGCCAGCCCCCAGCGTGTACGTGGGATCTCCCAGGACAAGAGAGATGCACAGCAGGCAGGTCCCCACCGTCCCAGCGTGACTGGTGCCAGCCCCGGGAGCTGAAGGAGCAAGCCAGGGTGATCTCTCTCTCAGACACGTTTCAATGGACAAGGATTGAAGACTATACAAGTTTTGCACAATAATTTCTCTTGGACAGATTAAACTTTGCCTCTAGAATAACAAATCTGTAGTGAAATGGGACACAAGCGTGTAGCAGAAAGGCAACTGTGTGCACTAGCAACCCCAGTGGATCCAGCTGGCTTGCCTAGGAGACGATTACTGCCCTGGATTTCATGAACTGACCAACTTTGGTGGGATCCATGGACTGCATTGCATCAAGGGAGAGAGCTCATCCTTTCAAAAGGTGTGAAACTCAAGCTCTTTCTGAGAAATACGCAAAAAGTAATACATTGATGAAGCTGGGCTAATTCTCCATAGTCTGGCAGGCACAGTAGTTGGTTCAAGTTCTCCTCTGGCTTTGCAAACTATGGTCAGTAAAGGCAAAATGTTGCTGCTGGCACACACAAGCTACCTGTAATTCATGCAAAGCCAGCACTGACAGTTGGCCAGCTGTGGGTCTTGTACCTTTGAGCTCCTGACATCCTATAGAGCAGACTGCCAAAAACAGCTTCAGTTTTCTTCTTCTTTTGAAAACGGTTCAAAAAGTATCACCAGAGAAGGAGCAAGAAGAGGCGTTCCAAATCCTAGGTGGGAATTTTCCAGCACCAAGCTCTCACTTTCTCTTAGTGCCTCGATGTTTAAATATTATATGAAAAGCATAAGCAACTAATTACAAGACAAACTGAGGACAACTGTTCCGGGAGCATCCGATAATGTAGTAACTCAAGAAAGCCTCCTGCAAAGGTGCCTCCCACAGAAGTGGTAAATGGAGATTGTAGGCTCACCAGACAGAGGACTTTTATCTGGACCTCCCTGGTTTTGGAGGATTGACATCCTCCTGGGTATAGGATGGAAAGGAGTATGCGGGTGCGTGCATGCATGCAGGGGTGAGGGTGGGGAAGCCACTCTTTCTCTATTTTATTGATATACCTGGAAAATTAAGTTTTCAGCTGAAAAGACTGAGTGAGTTTAAGTCAAATCTGTGGTTGTAGTGATCACTCAGAGCCTTGGATCTTGCCGCGCGTCTGCTAATCCCGCCTGGGAGCTCCAACAACACAGTATCACTTGACTGTGGCCCTCCACAGCTTATAACCGGCTCCAGAGTTTCTTAGCTGTCCCAAACTCACAAACCACATTTCAGTGAATAAACCATTCATCAGAAAAGAAAAATTGATTGCCTAGCCTGAAGTGAACCATTACTGGAAAGTCACCCAGTAGAGCTATTTATTAGAGAGAGCACTACAGATGTCGCCTGACTGAAGCACAACCAGAGCGTTGGAGGAAAACTCCTTACTGTCAGCTCTGGTTCAATGCCTTTTTTATAAAAGAAGGTCACTAATAAAATGTTCTGCCTTAATATTTATAAGAAGAATATTTTTCTTACCTGTAGCAGTTACTGCAGGGTATAGTCACATAAACGAAACTTTATACAGTGCTAAAATATTATAACATGCTTAAGTGGGCTTTTTCAAGGAAATCTAAAGTATGCATTAGAAATGCAAACATCTCACGAAACAACAGCTGTACCTCTTCAAAAATGCCAGGTTGGTGAAATATCAGCCACACCATCAAACGAAGACACACTAAATCTACACAGCACTTGATATTTTCAGCAGTAGTAAGTGTCATTCCATCATTTCAATGCTTCACGTTGGTATGTGGCCCAAAATAGTCCTACAAGAAAATAACCAGTTTCCTCTTTAAATTTAAAGAGTGGTAGATGATTTTAGTAGCTGAGAAAGCTACTGATATTTTCTGTGGCATCATTCCAGCCCAAATGAAAATAAAAATTACAGTAAATGTACACATGGTGTATTTGTGGGCACACTGACCATATTCACCTATGCCCGTGTTACAAGTGAATTATTCAGCCCACCTGAGCTCACAACAGTTCCTGAATTCATGTGAATGGCATCCGTCTGACAAAGGGAGCGATCTCCAAACTGCAGGAAAGATCACACTTTCCCAATAACTTCCCAGCACTGTTTTTGCCTCTTTGCACACAGCCCCCACTGTGTTACTGGATAAAGTGATTTTTACTCAAATAGGTGTTAAAAATAATATCAGGGAGCCTGAATTTCAGTCCTCTTGAAAGCCATGCTTCCTCCCTCCTGTGCCAAAGCCACCAGGAGAGGTGACTCCCCCGTGCCTTCCACTCCACCAGCAGCCCCAACCTCACCATATCTCCACACTGATCCTACAGACCTAGGGCAGAAGGAGTAGCTTTTTTTTTTTTGCAGCAAGTGGATATACCTCAAAGACAAAGTAGAGACTACTGCCATTTTAAAAGGGAATTTTAAAGGGAACCCCTTTAAAGAAGGGCCAAAGGAGAGAAGCAAAGGACACCTTTACAATCGAGCTAAACAAAGACTCCTTGGTTTTGCAGCGCTTGCACCAGCCTTTGCACCTCTTTTTGAAAAACAATATTCTTTGTGCTGGTTCAGAGGTCTTTACTGTTAAGTTTTCAGATCACTAGTACAGAGTCTGCCCTACAGATGCTCTGGTGACCTCCGGACATCCTGCCGTCAGAGACAGTCTTCCCATCTTAAAAGATCACCTTGTCACTCAGCATTGATAGGCTGCACATCCCTTCAAGTCACCCAAGAGGGAAATCAAAATATTTTAAATGCAATTCCCTCCTCCTCTTGTTTACTTGGTTTTTTCCACCACTTTTCAGAGCTGACATACCTAAATGAAAAGAGGAGGAGGGGGGAAAAAAGCCAGTATTTTGCACTTTATCATTTACAGTTTTCAACCAACTCAAATCCTACAAAATCTTTGCCAAAAAGTTATGCCCTGTACACTAAATGAGGAAAGACAGCTCTATGCAGTGCAGGAATCTAAGCACAGTCTCAAGATTCAGGCCAGACCTACACTACAAGTATGTGCCAGCACAGCTGTGTCAGTCACAAATTTGATGGAGCACGACCTCTGATTATGCCTGCAGAGGCCACTGCAATACACTTATCGGAGCAAAACTGTGACATAACTTATAGTAACACTTTTTTTTTTTTTTCCCCAAAAAAAAAACAAGCTTAGAATAAGTTCTTCCAGCAAAAGCGCTGTTTTGCTGGCCTAAGCGCCAGCCGCGCGAGGAAGGCTTCGCACCACTGCGAGGGGGCTGTGTCGGTGCACCACACCAGCGACGTGCTGTTAACACGTATCCGGCCTTGCTGCACCCCGCTCCTGCACCCGCCCCCAGCGACGCGATGCCCTTCTTCATTCCGCCGCCAGCCCTGCTGCTCTCGGCTTGCTCGGAGGGGAAAGTCACTCTTTTCTCCGCCGGTCCCTGTTGTGCAAAACCCGGGCTGCTCCAAGCAGCCTCCGGCCGTTGCGACACGCAGCGACGCAGACGCTCTCCTGTTTGCGATACTGCAGCCGATCGCTGTCAGCCTGCGAGGCTGCCAGCTTCTGGCTACGCTGAGGGTGGGCAGAAACCCTCAGGTCTGTCAGGGGAAGAAAAAGCGTCTCCCTCCACAGTGCTGACACCATCCTTTTCTTCAAAAGGAAGCTGTCGAGCTTATGCATATCGGTCTCACTCGGAACAAGCCGCCACACGAGCGATCCAGGCCCTCCCACCTGCAGAAAGCAGCAGCTCTCTTAAACACCTCGCTTTGGGCCCGGCCCAAAAGCCTTAGTGAAATCAGTGGAAAATTAATTCAATGGGCTTTGGATCAGGCCCCCTAAGAAGTAATGAGGTTTGAAGAGTCGCACACAAACCCAAAAAGCTTAGCCCGGCTTCTACTGTTTCTGAATTGCAATGGGAAATTCTTCTTTGCCTCATGCACGTACTTTCACACCAAAAAGGAAAAGGCAGAAGGGAGCAAAGAACGGAAAAAAAAAAATCTCAGAGAAACAAGACGTTATTTCTCTGGCCTTTCTAAAAATCATTTCCTCAGCGCTCATTTTTAGCACCCTTTTCTTTGGCCCGCAGTCCCCTCACCAGCCGGGCTGTGCCCGAGCCTCCAAAGCCGGCTCCACTCACCCCTCTCTCAGGGGCTGTCCCACCAGGGTTCGGCTGTGGGGAAGGCTCCTTCTCCACCCCTTCTCCCCGCTCTGGCCCAGGAGACCCAACAGCCCCAATGAGGAGGAGGAGAAGGAGGAGGAGGAGGAAGCAAAGGCAGTGGCAGGCAGCGCTGCCGCTCTCCCCAGCTGCCGGCTCCCGGCATTGCCCCAGGTAGCAGTCCTAGGGCAGCACATCTCACTTTCCCGTTTGAAAAAAAAATAAAAAGGTGTGCTTCAAAGGAAACTCACAGTAAGCATTTTGAAAACACCCTCGTTAACATCTTATATATAATTTTTTTAAATACATGAAATTCCCACAGCAGCTACGTTCAGGCAGGGTACCCAAAAAGCAACCAAACGCTCTTGTTCCTCTGCAAAAAGCATTCATTGCTTTAAACTTTTGAGAGCCAAATGAAGACAGCACAGGCTAGAGAAAAATCATCTCTCCTTTCAGCCCATCTCACAGGCTGTAGAACCCACTATACCGTCCTCCTGGTGACATCTGTAAGGCTGCAATTAGCTACCAGTATTTCTGTAATCTTATACAGTGTAGCAAACAGTAAGTCCGTTAACTGTGGCATTTTTGTGGGATTTCTGTCGCTTCATTTGTTCCGGAGGCTTGTATTTATAAAAGATACAGAAACCTGATGGGCTTCCGTTATTCGCAGTGTTTCAGACAGATTCACCAACTTTCAGGATTCATTTCAGGTTTCATTATTAGATTAATAATTACGTACACAGGCAGTAAATTCTTTTTAAAGATCATAAAAACATTTGAAGAGTAACTTAATGTTAAAAACAAGAGTGACGCTCCTCCAAGCATCACCCCAAATCCCACTGCACCAATTAATATGCGGGATATCGTTTCGTCTGACCACTTATCAGCACAGCAGGTTGCAAGGGAGAAGTCATTTAAACCAGCCATGTCTACAATGGCTTTGAAATGAAACAAATAAACTACTACAGCAATGGCTGGAAACACGGTTTGAGGCCAATTTCTACCCCCCCCCATTCGCCGTGAGCTCTGCTTTAGCCTGAAGTCTTACTGATTTCACCAGACGGCGGAACAGGGGGAAGAAGGTGGGTTTTGGCAGAGACCTCATTCCCTGGGATAGGGTGATGGGGCAGGGAGAGGGCCCTGTGCACCGCCAGCCCGGCAATTTAGGGGTCAACAGCAAGCACCGTGGCGAGAGGGGTGCGCAGACCCCCGGGATGGGGACAGGGACGGGCACTGCCGCTCAGGGGTGTCAGGGCTGCTTGTGTGCCGCAGGCGGAAGGAAAGAGGCAAACTGCTCCCCGACCACCTCGCCCCTCTCCAGCTCAAAACAGAGGCCATGCAGCAGCCCCCGCGGGAGAGGGCTGCGAACAAAAGAAGCCAGACATGAGGTTTGGCGCGTCTTATCTACGCCCAGCTGTGGGAAAGGAGGGAGGTACTCGATTATCGCTTCTCGCGCAGGTTTTAACATGCCTGAACATATTCTCTGCCTCTTAAAAAAAAAAAAACAAAAAAAAAAAAACACCACACAAAGCATGAAAAGGAATGTATAATCACTTTTGCAGGGTACCTTTCCGCTCCAGCTTGCAGAGTCTGCCCCGCCATGTACTTTTCCCAGCGCAACGTGACTTGCGAAACATTTTACACAATGGGCACCTCGAACTTTTCAAGGGAAACAACTTCCCCCAGCCCCACCAGCAAATTAGGCAGAGACCTTTGCTGACAGCTCCCATACCGACCAGGAAAAATGCCCCAGTGAAATCTGAACACAGAGGTGAAATAAAAAAAATAAGCATTTGTTTACACAGGAGATGCAGGAAGCCCCAGCCAAACGCGCATCCAAGTGCATCCCAGGCTGCTGGGCTCGGTCTTGCGGTGCCCGGAGGAAGCACGCACCCAACATGCTGCGACCATTTTTTTAGCATCTACAGAAATGCCGAAAACCCCCTACCTGGATGGCACTAACCAATACTGCAACACAGAGGTGCGTAAGATGGCAGGTAGAAATCTTCACAAGAATAATTCAGTTGTGGGCAGGCAGAAAGCAATGCCAACTCTCTACCAAGTAATACAAGTGCGTCTCTAGGAGCCATTCATAAAAGCTGGTGCTTAATTTGAGGCGTGAAGCATTGAGAAAAACCCAGACCATGAGGAAAGGCAGCTAACAAGATCTGGAATATCGGAATGGGAGGGGAAAGGAAAGGGATTGCAATTAATCTTCCTAACAAGCAAAAAGGCTGGGAAAACTCTAGGAAGGTTTTGTGCGGGGATTTATACGTGCTCGCAGGAGCTCAGCAAGGTTAATAACCTGCTCTTCTCACAACGCTGCACGTCAATATGCAATTTTAGGGCACGGGCCAACTTTCTAAGTTTATGCTCAATAGTTCCATTTTGATCTTCCTCCTTAAAACCTGACTTCCAACTGTGTTTTGAAAAGGAAACAAGTCCTATACTTGTCTTAACAAGTGGGCAACACCTGCTCTGGCGCTTTTGGTTTTACTGTATTGTTTGGGGTATGGGTTTTGTTTTTTAAAGCCCAACCTAACAGGCTTATGGGAGAAAAAAAGGCCCGTAACCAGTTTTGGGAACAATAGAGAAAAAGGCTTTATTCAATCAGTCCTTTGTTTTCAGGAAACTTATCCTGACATTCTCTGTCAATACATCACAAAAAATGCAGAAAGTGCAAACATAGGCAGGATGGTG